>NC_092072.1:24408244-25008244 GCF_039877785.1 Chaetodon trifascialis
GAAGGATCCCAGCTCCCTTGGGATGAATTCCTTCCCATCACACTCCACTACATCTGTCCAGATGTTGATCAAGAAAACTCAATGTCGTGTCTATATTCCCTTGCAGCAGAGATGTTGTGAGCATCAGCCAAAGATTGGTACATGATGTTATATGGATGTGCTTCTGTCAAATAGTCATGTATGGTGGTGGCATCACTTTCTAATCCTTAGCAGTTTTATTTCAGACTGTAGCAGAAAGCTCAATGACGTGTCTATATTCCCTTGCAGCAGAGATGTTGTGAGCATCAGCCAAAGATTGGTACATGATGTTATATGGATGTGCTTCTGTCAAATAGTCATGTATGGTGGTGGCATCACTTTCTAATCCTTAGCAGTTTTATTTCAGACTGTAGCAGAAAGCTCCACTGTGCTTGAGCTTCAGAAATGCTTGGGAAAATGTAGTTTGTGTGGATGCCACTATACCACTTGATCAAGATAAGAACTCAGTCACTGAAAAACAGTGACGCTGCCATCACGCTACTGAGGAATGTAGTAACTAGTAAACTAGTAAATTAGTGATGCTGATGCTTGTAGTGCTACTACTGCACAGCAGTAATTTTCATAAAGTTATTTTTGGCAAAAATGAATGTTACATACAAGAAAGATATTCATGCCATTGACATGACGATCAAAACATATGAGAATACACTATTGATTCACTATTGAAATGGTGAAGGAAAGAGTGTAACAGTTAGAGTCTGCAGCACTATTACAGTAATACTGAATAGAATTGCGCATGTAGAGCCGTTTAGTTGCTCACCGATGTCTCACGCCCTGTGGACACCCACGAAGAGGAACTCCGAAATGAAGACTCAGTAATAAGTTGGTGCTGGTCGTGTTGTCTACGTCTTACAACACATGTATGTTTAGTAAACGTAGCGCCGTGGAGACCTGGCTTTGTATGGTCGATGTTCCATATTGTAGAATAAAACTGTTGAGTGAAATCCCAACTTTTCCGCCTGTCAACTCTCTGAGCTAACTGTTGTGGTCTCGATCTGGTGCAGTGTTTTGCTCTATTTTCTCCCTTCTCTCTCTCTCTCCTCAGCTGCAGTGCTGGTGCGCAGAGGGAGGCGGGGTCGATCTCCTGGCCACTTGAGGAGACACACCTGAGCGGCATCAGCTCATCAGCCGCTGACTACTTCAGCCAGCTCTTCCACCTGCTTAGTGCCGGAAGATTTCTTGGTCCACTCATGCATATCTTGCCACGCTGTTCTGCCTTGCCTGTCTCCGCGCTCACAGCTCCTGTGGCTCTCGAGTTTTTCATTCATTGGTTATCGTGTCATTTTGTCCCTGCAAAGGTGATTTTTTGTCTAAAAAATATTACCAGTATTGGTGATATTTGTGTTTAGAATAGCAACCCTTTTGGTCTTGCCATTTTTGTTTTATATAGTGAGCCTTTTTCAGCCTGCATTGTCCTTTTTCCCAATATGTGATTTTCTTTGGATTTTGAGTTTTTCCAATTAACTGTGTTACCAGTCTCTGCTTTCTGGGTCCTAGCCTTATTTCTTGCCACGAGATTCCTTAACAGAATCTTCCGGCCAAGAAATGGACCCAGCAGAGACAGAGAGTCTCAAGCGTGCTCTCTCCACCCAGGGAGCACTAGTCAGTCAACACGAGTCGACTCTGCTGTGGGTGATGGAACACCTGCAGCAATTAACTGTTAGCGTTACTGAGCTGGGCAGCCAGCTCGCGGCCTTGGGTTCTTCACCTCCCATACCACCTGCTGATCCACCTGCCGCTCTGACGACACCATCCAGAGAACCATTCATTCCCATCGCTCCCAGGTATTCAGGAGATTTAGGCACCTGCGCACAGTTTTTATTACCCGTGCTCATTAGTGTTTAGCCAGCAGCCTAGTACTTAGTTGACTACACAGTCCAAGATCGCCTATGTAATGAGCCTGCTGACGGGCCAGGCAGCTGCCTGGGCTCTAGCCTTAACTGAGGCTGATGATTCAGACATTGTAAAAGACTATAAACAATTTACAGACGAGATGAAACATATCTTCGTTGTCACTTATTGACTCCGCTTTTAGCCCTCTCCATGAAGCAACATTGTTCTCTAAACTCAACCTACGCAACGCCTACCACTTGGTCAGAATACGGGAGGGCGACGAGTGGAAGACGGCTTTTAATAATCACCTGGGCCACTTTGAGAACCTGGTAATGCCGTTTGGTTTAACCAACGCCCCCGCAGTTTTCCAGTGTTTGGTTAATGACGTCCTGAGAGATCTGCTTAATAAGAATGTATTTGTTTATCTTGACGATATTCTTATTTTGTCTCGCTCTCAGGATGAGCATGTGAGCCTCGTGAGGGAAGTCCTGAGGAGGTTATTAGAAAACAAGCTTTTTGTAAAAGCAGAAAAATGTGAATTTCACGTTACCACTGTTAACTCCCTGGGGTTTGTGGTTGAGAAGGGGCAGCTTCAAGCCGACCCCTCCAAAATTGAAGCAGTCAAGGGGTGGCCGGTTCCTGTGAAAGGTAAACAACTGTAACGCTTTTTGGGCTTCGCCAATTTTTATAGGTGCTTCATCCGTGACTACAGTCGCATAGCAGCCCCCCTCATGACACTTACTTCCAGCAAGCTCCCTTTCATGTGGTCCTCTGATGCTCAAGCTGCTTTTGATTGTTTAAAGAATCTGTTCACTGATGCTCCCGTTCTCACCCATCCAGATCCCGAGCGGCAGTTCGTGGTGGAGGTGGACGCGTCACATTCAGGAGTGGGGGCCGTTCTCTCCCAGCGCCTCCCTGCGGACCAAAAGCTGCATCCATGTGCCTTCTTCTCTCGCCGCCTCTCACCAGCGGAACAAACCTATGATGTGGGGAACCGAGAGCTGCTGGCGGTGGTTCTGGCCTTACAAGAGTGGTGGCACTGGTTGGAGGGGGCGGCTCAGCCGTTCATTGTTTGGACAGATCATAAAAATCTGTTGTACCTCCGCTCCGCGAAGGGACTGAACTCCCGGCAGGCTTGTTGGGCTCTTTTCCTGGGACGTTTCAACTTCACCCTCACCTACCATCCGGGCTCTCGGAACCTGAAACCTGACGCCCTCTCTCGCCAGTTCACTCCGGAGGAGGGGGAAAACAACAACAGGAAGATCCTCCCCCCCATGTGTGTGGTGGGGACGGTGCTGTGGTGGGTGGAGCAGAAGGTCCTCGACGCACTAAAAGACCACCTAGCGCCGGATGGATGTCCTCCTGGGCGGCTGTTTGTGCCGCCTCCTGTCTGGTCTGCAGTTCTCCTCTGGGGCCACGCTTCCCAGATTGCCTGCCACCCAGGGGTTCATCGGACACTCTCATTGGTCCAGCAGTGTTTCTGGTGGCCGTCTATGGCCACGGATGTTCGAGCCTTCGTCGCCTCCTGCTCAGTCTGTGCCCGCAGCAAGTCTTCTCACCAGGCCCCGGCGGGCCTCCTGCACCCTCTGCCCATCCCTCCACCCTGCTCCCAGGGTGGCCCTGGTCCCACATCGCTGTGGATTTCGTCACGGGCTTGCCGGCCTCGGAGGGTAATGACACAATCCTAACAATTGTTGACCAGTTCTCCAACTCCCCACCGCCTTGGAGACCGCTAACTTGTTAATGTTACATGTTTTTAGGCTCCACGGGATCCCCATGAACATTGTTTCTGACAGGGGCCCGCAGTTTACCTCACAGGTCTGGAAGGCTTTGTGCCAGGCTCTGGGGATTACGGCCAGCCTCACCTCAGGCTACAATCCCCAATCTAATGGGCAAGCAAGCAGACCGAGCGGGCGAATCAAGATCTGGAGACCTCCTTACGCTGCATCGCCTCTCATCTCCCCGCCTCTTTGTCCACCCACCTCCCCTGGGTGGAGTATGCTCACATGTTGGTCAGCTCCGCAACAGGTATGTCCCCATTTATGGTGACTTCGGGCTTCCAACCACCATTATTCCCCAATCAGGAGTCCGACGCAGCGGTACCATCGGTCCAGGCTCAGTTCCGCAGAGTCCCGCAAGTTTGGCAGGAGGCACGGGCAGCTCTGGGCAGGACGGCGGAGCATAACCGACGGCTGGCGGACCGTCGGCGCACCCCTGCCCCAGACTACGAAGTGGGTCAGCAAGTCTGGCTCTCTTCTTGGGACCTCCCCCTCCAGACGGAGTCTCGCAAACTGGCTCCCCGCTTCATCGGTCCCTACCCCATCGAACGGATCATTAACCCCAGTGTGGTCCAACTCCGGCTCCCTGCCTCCCTCAAGTTTCACCCGGTGTTCCATGTTTCCCTCCTCAAGCCGGTCACCAGCAGCCCCCTCCTTGCCTGTCTCAGCGTTCACAGCTCCTGTGGCTCTCGAGTTTTTCATTCATTGGTTATCGTGTCGTTTTGTCCCTGCAAAGGTGATTTTTGATTTATAAAAATATTCCCAGTATTGCTGATTTTTGTGTTTAGAATAGCAACCCTTTTGGTCTTGCCATTTTTGTTTTTTATAGCGAGCCTTTTTCAGCCTGCATTGTCCTTTTTCCCACTGTGTGGACATTTTTGTTGGATTTTGAGTTTTTTCAATTAACTGTGTTACCAGTCTCTGCTTTCTGGGTCCTAGCCTTATTTCTTGCCACGAGATTCCTTAACACTAACTTACCAACAGTTAGTCATAACATAGAAAGCATACAGCGATCAGTCACCATCCAGAGCACACCCTTGAAATTATAGAAAAGCCAGCCTAAAGAAGTGGGCTATATTGTAAATATACTGGAACAGTAAAGTCAGGTTACTCAAACATTACTGTTATGAGTTTGCATGAAACACACAGATAAATGTGTCACATGACCCTCATCTTATTAGAGATTCTCAACCAAATGACAAAATAATGTGTATAACACAGAATTCTGTCAAATTATCTACCTTTAAAAAAATGAATAGGGTGTGTTGTGCACTTTATATTAAATTTTTATTTTCAGTTTACTTAAAATACATTTCTGTGTTGAGTTAAAATATGTTTTTCTAATTAAATCCACGTATATGTGTCTCTCATTAGCCGTACAAAGAATAAACATGTTGTTTAGTCACAAAACATTTAATTTATGTGAATTAGGATTGAGGAACTCCTTACTTCCAGGGGGTGGCAGTAATGTGACGCTAGCTGCTTTTACATCACAACAAAGAAGAAGTACTGCTGTACTGCTTTCCCTATAGCTGCTACATGTCTGACACATGTAGGGTATTCTATTTCCACATTATCCAATTTGGAACTATAGTACATCAAAACTTTTCTATCTGTTGTCCTCCTAGTTGTACTCCTAACAGTGGCGGCTGGTCAATAGAGGGCACTAGGGCGTCGCCCCCCCCCCCCCCCGTGAAATATTGACTCTTTTATATATCTACCAAGATCAATGTTGAGTGATTGTCCAAAGGATCAAAAAATATATAGTCGCAGAGAGGCTAAGAAAAGGAAAAAAAACTTTTACCTGCCGGGTGCGCTGGTTGATGATAAGTCATGGCTGCAAAGAACGTGTTACGTTTATATATTTACTGCAGATCAAACAAACAATGGGACGATTTCATGATCTTAAACATTTCCATGCATCTTGTGTGAGTATCAAAAGCAAAGTGTAGCAAAGCAGTCAGCAAAGTAAGACCTTCCCCTCTCACCCTCTCAGTTCATTCAAAAAACCCACCAGGTGAAGAACAGCTGATATCACTGCTGATGTACCACCCACACCACGTGACGCATATCCCCGTATATGGCTAAAAATAAATTCATAAAAACATACACCAGCAAAAACTACAACTGGCATTAGCTGGCACCTACAATCAACCATGAATCAATCAAACATCAAATCAAATCAATCATCTAGTGGTTGAACAGGAAAACCAAATTAAACAATACAATGTAACACTGTAAAGTTAGCTATCTGACTTTTATTTATATTTTACTCATTGAATTAAATTCAATTCAATTCAATTCAGTTTTATTTGTATAGCGCCAAATCACAACAATTCATTGAACAGGTCATCTTAGCCATCATCACAACAGTTGCCCCCCCTGAGAAATTTGTCAGGAGCGGCCACTGGCACACAGAGGTGCGAACTAGAAGCAAATTTTCATGCACCAATGAAAAGCTGTCTCTGCTGTAAACAATTAAAAAGTTTGCTAGCTCTCATAGACTCCAGTATTACTGGTGGATGGACTGGTGAGGAAGAGGGCTTTATATCAAATGGCAAATCGCAAGTCTAGCCTAAAGTCGGACGCATTTAATGGTTGCTGGCAGTGTGGCGGGTACCACTACACCACTGCACAAGTAAAAACGCGATGTATTTTTATTTGTTTATTTCGTATTTGTTTGGTTTGATTGATTCATGGTTGATCTTGGTAGATATATAAAAGAGTCAATATTTCACAGGAAGGGCGGCGCCCTAGCGCCCTCTATTGACCAGCAGCCACTGGTAGAAGTACAACTAGGAGGACAACAGACAGAAAGGTTTTGATGTACTATAGTTCCAAATTGGATAATGTGGAAATAGAACACTCTACATGTGTCAGACATGTAGCAGCTGTAGGGAAAGCAGTACAAAAAACATCTCACATAATTAGTTGCAATAAGGGAAGCATGCAAATTAGCAAAATTAGCAAAAGGAAAGACTGTAACTATCTACACTGATTCGGCTTATGCAGTCCAAGCTGTACATGTGCACATGTTTCATTGGAGAAGGAAAGGTTTTGTGACCTCAGCTGGCACCCCTGTTAAACATCTGAATCAGCTACTTGATCTCTATTATGCCCAGCTTGAACCAATACAGGTCGCTATAGTCAAGTGCAGAGGACATCACTAAGGAAATAGCGGAATAGCAAGAGGCAATAATGCAGCAGATATTGCAGCAAAAGCAATAGCAGGGTACAATGTAACTAAACAAATGTCACAAAAAATATAGTTTGTGTAGATCTATTCTCTAGATGGGTAAAAGCCACATCAACCAAAGCTCTTCAACCTATATAGATGCAATCGGAATCCCCAGAGGTGTACCTGATGAATATAAATTGGTTAATCAAGTTGCAGCAGGATTTGAATTATCCCTGTTTTGGTGGGTAACCATAAAAAAGAATGTGGATAGAATTAACTACGTTCATTTGTGTTGACGTGATAGAATCATGTTAAAAGGGGGAATTGTAACGTAAACACTTTGGTCCTTTAAAGTAATCTCATGATCCTTATTGCACTTGCATGTTCTTTATTGCACTTGCATGTTCTGGAACAAATGTCCTCCACAGCCTAGAGTCGTAAAGATAATGTGACTGGTGAAGACCGGTTCTGATAACAAACAGATACTTTTGTCTCCTCTCTTCTCTGTTTATGACACTCGTTGCATCAGTTCCATGCCTATGGTGTAAGATCGCTGTCAAAAACACGTGTCCATAATTAAAGTTTCGTATTTGTAAAGTTGTTAACAATTTGTGTGTCATAAAAGTTGTTTTACACAAAATTCCGCTGTCATATACGTGAGTCTGTGAAATTGGGTTCGGGTTACGAGTGTTTTTATATGAGTCTAAAAGCTGTGAGTGCAAAGCCTTGTGAATACAACTCATTTTTCTACGACTACAAAGTCTCCACTGTGAATACGAATTCAAGTTTACAGGTACGACTCGAAAAGTGCTGAAATGACGTCACTGAGGTCATAGTCAAGTCGCAGGGGAAAGTAATCAATCAGCGATTCCTCCAACTGCGCATGCCCCAGACGCAAACATGGGCAACGCCACCATTCCCGGAGAGACTTCACTGGCAAAGCTCTCAAGTCTCACCCATTCGGCGTGAGACACACATACTTCAACCCATTCACATGCTCACACGCCATATCTTGTATTTCTCACACAGAGAAATTACCAGGATGACGTCACCAAGTTGTGGCATTATTTTCTAAAACAGTGGAACAGTTAGAGGAAGTGGTGATGTGTCGGTTGCGGACGAAACGGCTCTGAGAGCCGCTCTTTGAACGATCGGAGCTGTCTCCTGCCTGGGAGCCGGAGCGGGAGCCGCTTTGCTTTGCTTTCGCTTTGCGTGCACACACACACACTTGCACTAAGAAATGCTGAATTGAATAAATATTTTTGTTTGTACCAATTTATGTGTCATTTATCAGATCAGACCCCTGTCCCCACCCCAACCCTCACTGCCGCTGCCAAATCTCACTCTGAACTCAGTTCAAAACTTGAGAGCCCTGCACAGGTAATGTCAATAATAACGTGCATAGCCGTCATTTATTTCATAAAATCAAACCATTTTATACAATATACATTTCTTGAACTCACATACTTATTGCTTTATCTTGCAAGATAAAGATATTTACATGCCGATGAAGCTAGTTTAGTGCTATCTTTACTTGGATTTGAAGTGGGTCAGCGCTAATTAGTTAGCACTAAACAGCTATGAAACATATAACGTTACCCCTTATCAACCTTCTGAGTCTTTCCGTGTTAACTTTACACAAAGTTACTGGTTCACATTAATTCATTCCAAATCTGGCTTGATTGTTAATGCTCTGTTCAAAAATTATGAATGATAGCACCCAGTAACGATAGCACTAAGCCAGCTTCATCAGCATGTAAATATGCAGTATGAGAGTCCAAGAAATGTATATGGTATAAAGTGGTTCGATTTTATGAAATCAGTAATAGCTATGCACGTTTTTATTGACATTACCTGTGAAGTCTCTCCGGGGATGGTGGTGTTGCCTTGCATGTTTGCGCCTGGGGCATGCACATGCGCAGTTGGAGGAATTGCCGATTGATTACTTTCCCCTGCAACTCGACTGTGACCTCAGTGACGTCATTTCAGCACTTTTCGAGTCGTACCCGTAAACTTGAATTCGTATTCACCGTGAAGACTTCGTAGTCGTAGAAAAATGAGTTGTATTCACAAGACTTTGCACTCACAGCTTTTAGACTCATACTCATATAAAAAACTCATAACCCGAACCCAATTTCACAGACACGTATATGACAGCGGAATTTTGTGTAAAACAACTTTTACGACACACAAATTGTTAACTTTACAAATATGAAAATTTAATTATTGACACGTCTTTTTGACAGCGATCTTACACCATACATGCCTCAAGACAACACACACACATACAGGTTGTTTCACATGTCTAAGACAAAGATATGGAACATCTACGTCTTGGGAACCGGCCAATTACATTCTGTAACGTATGCCTGTTTATTGTACGGGGCTCGGTCAAATCCAACAAGATAAATGTGAACTTTTGTCTGAAATCTGTGCTCATTCCGGCTGAGATCCTGCAGAAACTCCGTCACTCTGAGACCATTGCTTTATATGTGACCTCAATAAATACTTTGACTGTGAACTGACGATTGCTCCGGACAATTCTTGGGCTTCCAACAAAATAATCCACTGCATGAAAGGTACTATTTCCATCAGTCATTGTCACTGTATATTGCTGTGGAAGTTCCCTCTCAGCCCCTGCCCCTGTGACTGTTTAAATACTGCAAGCTAGATGTATGCAAATTGGGTTTGTGTGTGTGTGTGTGTGTGTGTGTGTGTGTGTGTGTGTGTGTGTGTGTGTGTGTGTGTGTGTGTGTGTGTGTGTGTGTGTGTGTTCTGTGCCTATAGAATATAGACAAAGATTTTTTTTTTTTGTGAGGATTTAAAAGTGTGTTTTTATATTTTATTTTATAGTTTACATACAGGATAAGTGTCCTGACTCTCAAAAGCCTTTCTTTTTCCACTTAAATTGCTAAATCAAATTGTGAAAATTAAAGCATCTACAGTTCTTGGACACCATCACAATTTTTCGCATTTTGCCACCACAACACCAGATGAAAAATTGTTGTGTGATTAGCTTGCAAAATTCCAGCAGGGTAAGTCCACTGCTGGTTCTTTAAATAGGAATAAAAAGGGAACGCACCAAAGTAACTTTTCTTTTTTAAAATTTTCGATGATGTCAAACAGTTTCAAGAAGTTTACATGTTTTATAAAATATGCAGGTACAAAAATAGAAAATCAAAATACCTAGCAAAATCACAGCATGTTTTTCTTTCTACACAACAAAAATTGTCACGTGAACAAATTGTTTTTTCTTTCTAAATTTCTTTTATAGAAACTAAAAAAAAAAAACTGACTTACATGAAGGAAAGCTTAAAGGGATAGCTTAGTAAAAAACTTTATTTCAATCATGCTGTGCAGTCTTTAGACTGTCAACTCTGCATCCTTTAAAAGTAAAAATATATGAAAAAAAAAAGAGTTGCTGGTTATTGTTTCCCGGGCCTCGCACAAAAGACCTCAAACTCAGTGTCCTAAATTTCAGCCAGCGTGTCTTTTTCAGGCAAGCATGCAGTGTCTATGTGTGTGTTAATGTGAGTGTGATGTCGCACTGAATGTAACTTTACAAGTAGCTGGATTTTGCCTTCTGGGGTGAACTGAAGATGATGTCTGGCCATTGTATGAACAGAGTTAAAGCTTAGCAGAAAAGAATCCACAGCTGAAAATGAACCTGTTTGTAAACCCAGCTGAACTTATATGCTCCTCTCTCGCGAGAAATTCCAAGAGCGGGACCTCGCATGTGATTGGACACCTCTTCTGACGCAATGCCGTCGGCGAGGTATTTCTAGGACATAAGCAAACATTTGGATGCTGCCACAACAGTCAAATTTCTGCTCAGCTACATCCAAAATGGATATCACTAAACCAAAGAGAAAACGACCGTGGCGCGTCTGTGAACACTGTGACCAGGAACTCTCTAAGACACATTACTATGAGCATAGAAAACGCTACTTTATCAATGGAGCCGACAGATGGTCCATGCCCGACGATACTCCGAGCGGGCAAAATTCCCCGTAAACTGGCCGATAATGGCGGATAATCGAAGAACGTTGCAGGGGTTTACTGGTTGTTAATGTAGTTTCTCATGCAGTGATCGGGGCTAACACATGGATGGTTGAACTACTGAAGAACTCCATCTGTTCATTGCTGCCATGTCCGCTACTTTCACACACGAGTCTATGCTCTCCCTGTTACCACGGTAACAGTTTATGGGCAGTGCGTTGGCAAATGAGCAGCAGCTCATTTGCGTTTAAAGCTACAGACACCAGAAACAGTGCATTCTGAAAGGGACTGAAACAGAGGGAAATAGAAGGAGGCAGAGAATCTTTTCCTTACAGCTATTTCCATAAAACAGCTTCAAAAACATGTTTTGTGGAACTCATAGACCTATGTTAACTTTTTGAAAAAGCTTCATAATATGGGACCTTTAAGTTGTTACAGCCAGCAAGTATTACAAAATGTAAAAACAGTGGAACAAAAGGGTCAAGATAAAAAAGTGTACAGGATACAGAATAGAAAACAACTATGTTACATTTTGTACAGATTATAAAAATACCAAAAAATTCAACTGCCCATAAAAAAGTACTATTGCCAATATTCTCATGAGAAAAACTACTTCTGTCATATGTTGTAATGCACTTGTGAAATATTATTGCACTTGAGAAATACCATGTCTGTATATTTATGCACAATATATACAGTTTATAAAAATACTGTTGCCAATATGCTCAGCAAGATGGCGCCGCGGACGGCTGCCTCGGTGTGTTGGTTCACGTTGTTTTGTTTTGTTTTGCGTGTTAAATCTGTTTTTTGCAATGGTACCCAGGGCTCTTTCACCAGAGAAGAGCTCATGAACATCAGGGGAGCAACACCAGAGGATTTATTTCCTAATTTTCTGCTCCCAACAGTGGAAATTTTGGACATCCTAGTCAGAGGTGCACTCACCTTTGCTTACGCAGTGAAACGCCAGAGGAGAGGAGAACAGTCAGCGTGGACTACGCACAGCGTTACCTGGAATATTTCTCTCCAACGTGTGTTCACTGCCCAACAAACTGGAGGAATTGCAACTGCTGTTGGGTAAAAACAGGGACTTTATCTGTGGTTTTGTGCTTCATTGAGACATGGCTCTGTGGATTACAGTTTTTCTCCATTGGTTTGGCTCATTTCTTTCAAACACAAATTACATTCTCAAAATAACATGGACAAACCTCAAAACCACTTAGCAATTGTTCACAGCAGAATTCGTTTCACCAAATTGCAAATGTCTTAGTACATGTCCCAGTGTTTCAGTATATATCTTTGCAAATGATTGAGTACAGGTAGCTTACAGTTGGCTCAGTTAGCCTACATTTACCACAATTTCCAAGTGAATAGATCTTGTTGATCTAAACTGATTCTTGATTCTCAGTCTAATGGTTGTTCTCTCCAAAACATGTCAGCATCATTTCATTGTATAAGTCATCACATGCACAATAGTCTGTTCAATTGTCAAAATTAGTCAAGAACATAATACCATGAATACCATATATGAATCTCTTGGAACATTTGATAAATTGATTACAGTAATTGACAGTCAGGTGAAACTAGAACTTGACTATCGAAGTTACGAACGAGTTTCACACATCTCAGATGACCAATCAAACAGTATGTTTAGTTACCTGACAGGTGCCGTCCATGATTGTGAATGCTGTCAAACATGTATATATAGAGCTTGACCAGGACCAGTACAATCCCCTACAATTAGTGTAGGGGATGGTTGCAACATGCACTCTGTTTCTTCCCTCGTTGCATTGCAAGGGAGAATATATGCTGTGATGTGGACAAGAACATGTGGCCAGATAGACGGCAGCATGGCCAGGAGGGTGAGGAGGACAGCCAGGAGAGGGAGGATGAGGACAGCAACCAGTGAAGAAGTGTTAGTTGTGAAACTCCAGCTTTATTTACAGCACTGTAGGCTACATATAATTTTCCTTGTTTTTTGTTTATGTGTTTATATTACAGTATATTATGTTGTATACATTTTCTTTTTACTCTGATGTATGGAAGTTACTTTATGTGTGTGAATACAGTTTTTCTCAGTCGCTTTGGTTCATTTCTCACAATACTCTTTACATTTGCATAATAGTTAGTGCATTTCTCAAAACAGTTAGTGCAAACTGCAGAACCTAGTGGTTAACCTGCAAAAGTGCATCATTTGCTCAAAACCTAGTGGTCAACCTGCAAAAGCGTGTCACTTGCTCAAAATCTATTGGTTAACCGGCAAAAGCATGTCACTTACTCAAAATGGATAGTTCATTCCTCAAAAGCAAGTATTCATGTCAGTCAAAGTGTCAGTGTCATCAGAATGAGAAGTCCTGACACCATTGTTTATGTTCAAGACAGTCATATGGTTTGGTCATGTTTTCATTATGACCGTTTACTCTTTAAATGTGTTCCAATGCAAAAAAAAAGAAAAAAGAAAAAAAAGTAGGATTTTGGTGACATACCTGAAAATGCTCAAGACAACACTCTTGTTGTATTCACACAGCCATTTGGAAACCACAGTAAAGTTACCTCACTAAATGTATAATTGAGTACAAGACACCAGAGATGTGTTTCACATTTTTACTGGATATGCTCTTTGCAATTATACAGTAATGCAGTGCAAAAGAGAACAAAAAACCTAAACACAGATACATTGAACTGGAAATACAAACGGTAATTCAAATCAGACATTCACATCCAGACGTTCCTCTCTGTTTGGCCACATGTTTTCATCCACATCGCAACGAATATCATCTCTGGCAATACAGTGAGGAAAGTATCTCCTCGAGTGGCAAATCCACCCTCTGTAGGACTCGGCTGTGATGTCATCACATGCTGCATCCATGGCTGCTAGCAAGGCCATTTGGGTATGCGGAGGTTGGTCATATACCTTCCACCTCCAGGAAGAGAAGAACTCTTCAATTGGGTTCAGGAATGGTGAGTAGGGGGGGAGGTACACGACCAGCATCCTGTCATGTGCTGTAAACCACTGTGTGACCATGTGTGAGTGGTGAAAACGCACATTATCCCAGACAACAACATACTTGCTGAGATGGTCTCCTGTCAGGCCCCTCTCATTCTCAGGGATTATATCCCCATAAAGAGTGTCTAAAAAAGTCAGCAGATGTTGTGTGTTCTATGGACCAACACGGGGGATATGGCTGTGGACGCCGTTTTCTGAAATGGCTGCACACATGGTAATATTGCCTCCTCGTTGCCCTTGGACATCAATGGTTGCTTGCTGTCCAATTCGATTCCTTCCACGCCTTCTACCTTTTGCCAGATTGAAACCTGCCTCATCAAGGTATATAAATGTGTGCAGTGGTTCTCTGGCCTCCAGCTCCAGTACACTCTTTATCACAGAAGAGAAAAAAAGAGAGAGAAAAAACAAAAGTAAGTTTAGTGCATGGCATTATGCAAAGTACATGGTTTACAGCAGTGAATATTACAGTATGCATATACTGTAAGATGCTTTACCTGTACATACTGGTGACGGAGCTCTTTCACTCTGTCGCTGTTTCGGTCAAATGGTACTTTGTGCAATTGTTTCATGCTCATTTCATTCCTCCTGAGCACTCAATACTTGAATAGATTCAATACTCCCAAAGATGCCGTCATCCTCGATAACAGCTGTTTGAATCTCTCTCAACCTTATGGCCTTGTTTGCAATCACCAATGCACAAATGGCTTCTTCTTGCTGTGGAGTAAAAAGGGGCCCTCTTCCACCTCTGCGAGGTTGTCTGGTAACCCTATGTAGTGCAGGGTAAAATTAGAATAAACATGGCAAATCTTTACTGTAACATTACAGTACATTACAAATCTGTGATGCTGTAAAGCTGTAAATCCAAATGTAAAAAATATTGCAGAAAGTATTACAGTATTTTCCCACTGCAGTAGTAGTGCAGTGCAGATATTTACCTGCTCTCCCGACGAAATGTTTGAAGGATGGAATTCACTGTGGTCCTTGGAATATTAGGCTGCACCCTTCGACCGGCCTCAGCCATTGTGAGGCCATGATTGACAATATGATCTGTAAGTGTTGCCCAGATTTCATCTGGAATCTGCCTGTGTTGACCTCTTCTTCCTCAGTTTTGTCCTCTTCCTCTTCCACCTCTTCCTCCCCGCATCCTCACCCTTCCTCTGTGAAACTGACCTTCCAGTTCTTCCATTTCTTCAGTACTGGAATAGAGGTACACACTATGTCCTGCTTGGTTTATATATTCTTGTAAATTGGGGGTCCATAGGATTCAGCTGAGTGTCTGTGGAGAGGTGGCTTATCATTGGTTGCAACTAATGCCTCACACACCTTCTCATCATTGAAAGCTGAGATTCACCTGAAAACAATTGTCCAATATAGGAGACATTTTCTGGGAAAAAGTCTGACATCCTGTTCCTCTCTGAGCTCCCACAGCCCCAGCAGACCACTGCATAGAAATCTGCAGATGCCACCACAGAGTCATAAAATGTTTTTAACAGTGTCCTACATACTCTACTCATACGTCTTCTTAGCAGGTGCAGATGACTTTGAACCTTCCTGTACAGAACATCTGTGTTGTTAGTCCAGTCCAGTTGGTTGTTGAGGTGAATACCCAGGTATTTGTAATCCCCCATAATCTCAGTGTCCAAGCCCTGGATGTTCTCCAGTGTCATCTGTGCTACCTTCCTTCTGAATATCAATTACCATCTCCTTTGTCTTCCTGGCATTTATGTGCACGTAGTCCAGTCCACACCAGTCTACAAAGTTGGTTATGACCTCCTTGTCTACCAATTTGTTCCCCTGTGATACACATTCAACGATGGCTGTATCATCGGAGAACATCTAGATGTGGCAACTGTCAGTGTTGTGTCTGAAGTGAGGTGAGGTAGTTGATGGCCCACGCAGTCAGATGGCAGTCTGGGCTGGCACCTTCTAGCTTTGCTCTGGACATTGATGGTTGAATTGTGTTAAAAGCACTGGAGAAGTCAAAAACTATGACTTTCACCATGCTTCCAGTATGCTCCAAATAAGAAAAAGATCGATGGAGCAGGTAGATGACTGTGTCCTCCATGCCGATGCCTGGACAGGGGTTGAAGATGGGTGGTGTGAAGAAGGTGCTGCTGGTGTCAGGGGTGCTGCGAGGGGGAGGGGAGGTTGCAGAGAAATAGCGGCGTCAGGTCTGGGCTCAGGTAGGTGGGCGAAGGAATGGGGGTACCTTCCTGGGAGGCACAGTGTTTTCCACATTAGTCCATAGGTTGTTAAACTGTCAGTGTCCTCCCCATGTGGACTGAACAACATCTCCCAGTTAGTGGTTTCCTCTGACCATTTCTTCTCACATACCTGATGACATATTTGCAGCTGTGGAACTACTGTGAGTAGGAGCTCATGTTGAACCCTTAAAATGTACTGTCAAAAAACACTTCCATCTTCTGTTTTGCAACTTTTATTAGCAAAAATGCTTCAGTTCAGCACAAGCATATTTCACTTCAACCTGCATAGCACGTCTTTTTGACTCTCTTTTTTTTTTAAAGTGACAGTGCTCTCCTCTAAAGGGTAAGTACAACAACTTTTCTCTCTTCACAGGAGGTAAGTATGCAGGTAAGTACTCTTTTTAACCATTTAATAATAAAAATATGAATTAACCAAGATACTTGTTTAAATGAATTGTTTTTACTGGACACACTGATATAAAATCAGCAAGATAACAATGAAATAATATGTTTCAGGGCGCTACACTCACATGCTGCTGCAGCATCGGCCAATGGGGGGAATGTACACAACTCCCCCGTGAGGTAATGGTGGAACATTAATGAATGGTTTGTACTATCTTTTCTTGCCTTGGCACTTTGCTCCAGCTCTGCATCCCCTTCTCCTTCTCCTTATTTTCGTGGGGATCTCTGGTCTTTCCACTGGGAGTATGGTCGTGTTGTACAATGCTAACAGTTGTTTCCAAGGGTAAACAATAGGGCTGTGGGTGAACGGTTCTCCCAGTGCTTTAAATAGTCTGGAAAATAGTAAAAAGCAAATCACTTGTCTCAAGAATTGTACATTCATAAGTGTGTGTGATCAACCTAGACTAATGACAGAGAAAACACAAAATGCACAAAAAACACTAAAACAAAGAAAGACTGTTGGAGCTGCTGTAACAAGCAGCCACTCATGACGCCATCTTTTTAATTAATGGCTACTAACCTAATCTGGTGCAGGCCAACTATCTCGCAAAACACACTATGCCTGAATTTCTCAAATGCAGTTGTGTATAACTACTTGCACATGTTTGAAATGGGATTGATATTCTACTAGCCACTTTAGCAGCAGACTACAAAGATGTAGCCTACAATTACTGTTTTTTACAGTTTATGACATTTTATTCTTTTAGTAGCTCCAGTGTCTCCTCATGAGGGCCCTCCACACCATGGCGGTGCTCCCGATGTCTGCAGACAGTGGTGCCTCTTGGTGTGGATGGCCCCTTTATGCGATTTTCCTCACCAGGATCCTCAGTACCAGGCCATGTTAAAAGCCAAGTGTGTGTGTGTGTGTGTGTGTGTGTGTGTGTGTGTGTGTGTGTGTGTGTGGGTCTGTGTCAGTGGGTGGGGGTGGAAGGGACATATGGGGGCGGGAGGGTGGGGTTCTTGTTTTTATTTGTCTTGTTTTGTTTTCTTTTTCTGTGTGAAGCACTTTGTGCTACAATTTTATGTATGAAAAGTGCTATATAAATAAAGTTGAGTTGATTTGATTTGATTTGATGTATATTGTTAATCTGACTATAAATTTCTGTTTTTGACAGACATTTTCCAGCATGCAGAAATGTCCCTTTTTGGTAACACTTTACTTGAAGGTACCGTCATAAGAGTGACATGACATTGTCATAAGAGTGACATGACACAGTCATAAACATGTCATGAACATTATGTCAATGTCATTAAACGTTTATGACTGTTGTCATTAAGTGTCATTCGATTTGGTAATGACAAGTTGACATTATTTTGGTTGTCTTCATTATGACAACTTGACATTAATCAAGGTGACATAACCAGAATTTGTCTTTGTCATGACAACTTGACATTAAATTTGTTTGAGATGTCCTTATTATGACAATGTGACATTAATCAAAGTGACATTACTAGAAAATGTCTCTGTCACGACAACCTGACATTAACGAAATATCATGAAGGATAAACTGACTGTCATGACATCATTATGACAATGTAATGAAGAAATTCTTTGACCTAAAGTAAAGTGGTAGCATTTTGATCTGTCATTAACATATCATGAAGGATAAACTGACTGTCATGACATCATTATGACAATGTAATGAAGAAATTCTTTGACCTAAAGTAAAGTGGTAGCATTTTGATCTGTCATTAACATATCATGAAGGATAAACTGACTGTCATGACATCATTATGACAATGTAGGCTAATGAAGAAATTCTTTGACCTCAATTAAAGTTGTAGCATTTTGTGATCTGTCATTAACATATCATGATGGATAAACTGACTGTCATGACATCATTATGACAATGTAATGACGAAATTCTTTGACCTCAAGTAGTGGTAGCATTTTGATCTGTCATTAACATATCATGAAGGATAAACTGACTGTTATGACATCATTATAACAATGTTTTTATTATAATATCATTGACAATTTTATTTTCTCATGAACATATGAACTGGCTGTCATCATCATTATCACGACGCCTGCAATAACTGCATTATTGCTACAAAACAAGCAAACACAAATACTGGAAAAAAGTTTCTTAACAAAACATGAACAACAATAAAAACTATAGACTAATTGTCTAATGACTAGGTCATTTTGTAAGTGATCGGCAGTAGTTCACCTGCATTTTTTTTGTGTGCCAGTGTGCTCGCCATTTCTGCTGTTATGGCTTCCCTGCACCTCTCTGTGAAGGTGGAGATTTTGTCATGGCTATCTTTACTCAAACCCTTAAATATGTCTGGGAAAATGATGTTGAGCTCAGCGATTGGGGTGGTCCTTGCAATAGTGTTCCGGTCCACCCCCAAATGCCCAAAGGCTCGCTTCATGGATCCAGTTTTTTTGAAGCTCTTGAGAGCCCTCTTGTAGCGCCACACCACGCCATCAACGGTTGTCACTTGGAAGAGAAGATGACAAAATTTGAATTAGTTATGATTGATTTCCTTAAAGGAGAAGTTTGGTGTTAGACCTCAGCCCCATTGTTCAAGCTCATCACATGTGGTCCATAGGAAAAAGAAGAAAATTTATTTGAATACTATTATTTATTCATATTTATTTATTTGAATACTATTCAAATAGTCAACTATTCAACGACTGGATTTGGAGAAGTCTGATTCAACTGAACCTCGTCAAATAGTCGCAAAATGTGGTTGTGGGAAAAAAAAAAGGATTCTGAATATATAGGGGTGCTCCCTGCTGCAGTGCTGAACATCTGATTTTACACAGAATTTATGTTTTCTTATATTATAATGAGACTGAAGTATTTGTTTATTCGGGTGTTTAAACTCTTTTTTTCTGTAGCAGAAAGAAATGCAAATGAGATTTGTAACTGAAGCTATTTAAAATGTAACTAAGTAAATTTCTTCCAACAATATTTACTCAAGTTATTGTACACAAAAAACTACTCAATTACAGTAACTAGAGTAAATATAACTCATTACTTTTCACCCCTGCAGTTGTGTTACCCCCATAGATTCTTTGAGTGAAAAATTAATGGGATTCCTCTTTAAGAGCAAAACCTGTTAAGCCAATAGCTCCACTTACTCCTTGAGCGACTGTGTGGCTCTAAGGTTTTCATTGGCTTCTTGGTCTTCCGCTTCTTCTTGTTCTCCTTTACCTTAACCTCTTCTTCCTCTGGGAAGAATGACCCATCAGAGGATGAGGATGAGGCTGAGGGTGTTTCAGAGGAGGTAGATGAGGTAAAGATGACTTCTTTCTTTGCACTCTTGTGAGAAGGACCTGTGGAAATTAACATGTCAAGAGACTATACAGTAAGCAAAGTAAATAATATACTGTGTGTGTATATATGACATACTGTATATACAGTGGGTACTAGTTTAATTTGGACGATTTCACGCGAGATTCACACGTGAGTCTCGGGAGAGTCACACGGATTTTTTGTGGAGGAGTAATTGTATTTTCACCGGAAGCTGCAATGTGCCCAAACAACCACAAGGTGGCATCTGTGAGCAGCAGGACGCCTCCATAAGAAAGCAGCACGGAGCAGTGACCACGAATGGGGAATGCAATATAATAATAATACAGTACAGTTTTTCAATGAGAAAAATGTGACGACGGCAGCTACAGTATACGTCTCACTCTCTTTTTTCAGTCCTCAGTCTCGTCAGCTCCAAACACACCCGTCTGTGTTTTTAAAATGAGCGAACTACTGTAACTATTTCTCATTCCCCACCTTGTTTGATTGAGAGTGTTGCTGGATGATTTCTCGTGAATGAACGGGCAATAGCCTGTGTCACTTTCGGGCTGGGCAATAAAACATAGGATATCCTGAAATAACTTTCCCTCGATAGAAATAGGCTACAAGACGCGGCCGATACAAAGTTGATAGGTTTCATTCATCCATGTTTTGACTGTGTGTGTGTGCCGAGCGGACCCGTTTAGAGAGACACGCGTCTGTGTGGGACAGGCTTTTATTTAATTTGGAACAAACCTTATGCTCAGCAAAAATGGAAAATATATAGTCTAATATAATAAAATGGTTCTGTTGTTTGGCCACTGTTTAAAAATAATCAGAATATGAGGAAAGAATCTGATCGATCCAGAGCAGCATTCATTTACAAGTTTAATCAGCACCAATTAAACTTCTTCTAAATACACGTAAACATTCAATAACTCGGGTCAGGTCAGACCACGGGCTTCTTTTTTTCTCTTCTACGTGAGAAATGAGACGTGCGCTGCGCTGACCTCGCTTCTCTCTGACGCGTCGGTGCTCTGTGATTTGTCTGCTGCCTTGAATCCGCCCTTTATACATGCGCGACTGCGCGTTCACAGATTCACAATAAGACAAGCCAGGGTTGAGTTACAGAGTTAATAACCAGCGTCGTGGTATCACTTGATCCGGAGTGATAGTGTTGTGAAAATCGTTACAGTGAACTGGTGCTCTGGTTTTTAGGTGCTCTGCAATCTCATAGTTTCAAAGAAAATGGATTGATTGATTTTTATTTAACGAAATGAAACGAAAACAATATTATATTAATATATTGTTGTAACTTTAGAAAATATAATCCAGGGGAAAAAAGGCTTACAAACATGGACCAAAACGGCTCAGTAATACGCACTACACATCTTATGAACGTGATGTAAAGTAATAACTTTATTTTTTTATATAGGCCTATATATATATTTTAAATGCAGCCTCTAAAACTAGAATGAAAAATATTTTACTATGTTCCACCTTCTCGGCTCTATTGAAAGTAATGAGCTGAATAGACATATTAGCAATGACCAATAGGTGTGCTTGTATTGCTGTGACGACAGCTGGACACAATGTAACACATTAGCGACACATTAGCATCCTCTTTATCTCTGACCAATGGGTGTGTTTGTGGATACTTCACTCAAGTTGTCAGACAAAAGTCCTGCCCCCCACAGTACTTCACACAGCTGTTTGCTTTGAACAGAAAAACCGGTTCCTACAGTAGCTCTCCTCACACTTTTCAGTTCATAGGCTAAGTGAAGAAATTTCGTCGTGTTTCATGAAATAAATGGGAGGTGAACATAAAGCCTCCATTCAGAACTCCAAGACACATGTGCCAGACGACAGAGGCATGCGTAAAACACAGATTGAGACCACTTCATGATGTTTAGTTATTTTTTTTTTTAGTTCATTTTCGTTTCTTTTGGATTTTTGTGCGTATTACTGAGCCGTTTTGGTCCATGTTCATAAGCCTTTTTTCCCCTGGATTATATTTTCTAAAGTTACAACAATATATTAATATAATATTGTTTTTGTTTCATTTCGTTAAGTAGAAATCAATCAATCCATTTTATTTGAAAACATGAGATTGTAGAGCACCTAAAAACCAGAGCACCAGTTCACTGTAGCGATTTTCATACACACACCCAGTCTCGCTTTCAATAAAACACACTTGCATTCTATTACAATCAGTGAAGTATATGTGTAGCAAATCCCCCTACCTGCCTGGGTTTCTGAGGGGGCGGGCCCTGGCCTCCACCTATCAGGCCACAACCGAACTGTTAAAAGGCCTGAGTCAGGCCTGCTCAGCCTCTTCCTTTGTTTGCTGCAGCAGGGCCACCACATGGTGCTGCCTCTCATCTCCTCTCCAGCTGACTGAATAGTCGATGCATTATCTGATCATTCAACATCGATCAGTTAACTGCCTGTGGTAAATGAAGACAATAAACTGTTGAACAGCTCTCATCTCTGGTCCTCATGCTTTAACGGGTGTGCCAGTGCAGAAGCATGTAATAATAATCCTGCAACCACCGCACAGAATTCAAGTTTTTATATGGTCCTTCGAGCCGGATGCTTAGGCACTGGGTATGGACCGGAGAGAGCAGCATGTTGAAGAGGGACCCAGGCGTACCATACGTCACAGGAATACACCCTCATATCTTCAAGATTATGAGCATTACCATCCCCCTCACCCCCCTGAAGCCTCTCACCCCCCTGACGCTTCTCACCCTCCTCCCTCCGCTCAAGAAAATGTTCATGTGGCTGAACTTTTGAGTAACAGACCACTTTGCCCAGCCACAACACAGGACCAAATTGGAGAAATCAGAGATATGGTAATGCAACTTATGAGAAGGCAAGATTCATTAGAGAGGCAGCAAGGCTCCTACCGTTCTTATCCCTCGAGTGAATGTGAAACAGATTGGGAGGACAATAGGCCTCCAAACATCCAATCAAAGCAAACCGAAGCACGTGCACATAGTGCATGTCTATTGATGCACCATCGAGATGATGGCTTCATGTCCAACCTCCCTGCCAAGGCGTATTCTGATTTGGGGATACAGACAACACCTCCCTCCCTCCAGTTGTCCTCAGTAACCCCCCTACTACAAGTGCCACCAGAACAATCTGTCGTCCAGGCTCCACCTCTTCCATCCCAGGTACCCCAAGCTTCCCAAGTAGCCCCCCCTTCCCCTCAGGTCTTTCCAGCTCCTCCTCCACAAGTCCTAGGGCCCCCTCCTCAGGCTCAGGTGCCTCCAGCTCCTCCTCCACAAGTCCTAGGGCCCCCTCCTCAGGCTCAGGTGCCTCCAGCTCCTCCTCCACAAGTCCTAGGGCCCCCTCCTCAGGCTCAGGTGCCTCCAGCTCCTCCTCCACAAGTCCTAGGGCCCCCTCCTCAGCCTCAGGTGCCTCCAGCTCCTCCTCCACAAGTCCTAGGGCCCCCTCCTCAGGCTCAGGTGCCTCCAGCTCCTCCTCCACAAGTCCTAGGGCCCCCTCCTCAGGCTCAGGTGCCTCCAGCTCCTTCTCCACAAGTCCTAGGGCCCCCTCCTCAGCCTCAGGTGCCTCCAGCTCCTCCTCCACAAGTCCTAGGGCCCCCTCCTCAGGCTCAGGTGCCTCCAGCTCCTCCTCCACAAGTCCTAGGGCCCCCTCCTCAGCCTCAGGTGCCTCCAGCTCCTCCTCCACAAGTCCTAGGGCCCCCTCCTCAGGCTCAGGTGCCTCCAGCTCTTCCTCCACAAGTCCTAGGGCCCCCTCCTCAGGCTCAGGTGCCTCCAGCTCCTCCTCCACAAGTCCTAGGGCCCCCTCCTCAGCCTCACGTGCCTCCACCTCCTCCCCCTCAATATCAAGTACCCCTCCTTCAGCCCTGGGCACTGCCAGGCCCTCATCCACACCATCGAGTAGGCCCTCCTCAGCCCCAAGCCCCTCAGGCTCCTCATCCACAACAGGTACCCCCTCTCCTACTCCAGGTCCCTCCAGCTCCTCCTCCAACCCAAGCGGTGCCTCCTCCACTACAGGTGCCCCTGTCACAAACTCCCCACCAAGGACCCCTGGATCCTCTACCTCAGGCCCCTGGACCACTATTACCTCAGTTGGATTACCAGCAGGCCCCCCCTGCACCTCCTCTGTCTCAGTGGGCTCCAGCATTCCAAGCTCAACAAGCACTCCCTGCCCCGATGATTCCATTGGTAACTCCTCCCACTCAGTTGCCTCCAGCTCCTCCAGGGTGGTCAGCTCCCATAATACAGCCCCAGTATGTTCATGACCCTAATCAATCCTACCAATATTACGGTAATTCCCTTCCCTCCTTATGGCCACCTGCTCCAATCCATAATCCACAAGCATATGCAGCTCCTTCCCTGGGGTACAAGTCACGTGTTGAGGGACCCACCTTCCCTAACTTTAATAGAGAAGACCCTCATGAATACACAATGCTTAAGATGGCCCTGACCAACCTCCTACCACCCTGGGAAACTGAAATATACAAGTATCATATCCTCTTAGATCACTTGAAACTACCCTCCGCTCGACACATTGCACTGGCCTATGCTCATGACCCACAACCCTACACCAAGTCCCTTGCTGCTCTAGACTTACAGTTTGGTCAACCACACCATTTAGCTTTACAAGAGATATCATCTGTAATAAACCTCCCAAAAATCCAAGCTGGCGATTCTAAAGCTTTCCATAAATTTGCTGTTAGAGTCCAATCTCTAGTAGGTATGTTGCAGGCTATGGGGCAGAGTGAGGGAGCAGCTGAGTTGGCCTGTTCCTCTCATGTCCAACAACTCCTTAGTAAGCTGCCAAACGACTCAGTGGCTAATTTCATTCGTTACATTCGTTCAGTCCGGCCAGGAACCCACTACACCTTGTTAGACTTTGCTCAGTGGCTTCAGGGTGAAGCAGAATGTCAGTCTGTGGCCGCTCAAGTCAGACATCTGAATCCTGAACCTTCTACTCAAACCAGAAGACCAGCATCAAGACCCATCCCTACAACAGCTACTATACTACATGGGGCTAACTCAAACCCCAACCGCTCCTCACCTGTAGGGAATGCGAAACCGAAAATGTGCCTATACTGCAACTCACCCGACCATTCAATAATCAGATGCCAACAGTTGAAAGGTCTGAGAGCAGAGGACGTAAAGGCCTGGATTAAGGATGGAAAGAGGTGCTGGAGGTGTGCAGGATCCCACTTAGCAATAAATTGCAATTTGAAAAAACCATGTCCCCTTTGCAATGGGAAACATCTGAGTGTTCTCCACCAGGCAAACCAAAGAGTGACAGATTCCAAGGTCTATCTGAACCCTCAGTCCAACTCTCCCAAAGTTCTGCTAAAAGTGGTCAGGGTAATCCTACGACATAAACACCACACCTTGGACACTTATGCCATATTGGACGATGGCTCCCAGCGCACAATGCTCCTGCCAGCAGCCAGAAAACAGCTGGGACTTGAGGGGCCGACAGAACATCTGATGGTGCGTACAATCAGGCAGAAAACCGAAGCCCTGGATGGATCCTCAGTTGACTTTGAGATATCACCCTCCTTTAATCCTCAGAAGAAGTTCCTCATTAAAGATGCATTCACCTCTGATAGGTTGTCCCTTGTAGGCCAGAGCTATCCAGTGGATAAGCTCCAGAAACGCTACAGCCACCTTCAGGGCCTCCCCCTACACACATTCTCTGAGGTACAGTCACTCCTCCTGATAGGTGCAGATAATTCTCACCTCATAACCCCAACAAAGAAAGTCCGTTTCGGTCCTCCGGGGGCACCATCAGCCCTCCACACTCAACTGGGTTGGACACTTCAAGGGCCAACGTATCTCCAAGATCCCCCAAAAGCCATCCAAGCTCTTTTCACCTTGACTGGACCCCCCTATGCGGAACTCAGTCGTCAGGTAGAAAAACTATGGCAAATTGATGTACTCCCTTTTAAGAATGAGAAACTCATCACCAGATCTAAACAGGACAAGGAGGCCATGAAGATGCTGGATACCAAAACTATTAGAGTGAATGCTGATGGGATCGAACATTATGCAACACCTCTCCTCCGAGTCAATGATAGCCCACACTTTCAAGCCCCTCAAGAGTCTGTAATGCCCCTCTTGCGCAGGACTGAACGCCAACTGACAAAAAACCCTGAGCTGGCTCAAACATACACTAGAGAGATTGACAAACTGGTGCAAGCCGGTTACATAGCCAAACTATCCACTGAGCAAATATCTGAATCATTAGAGTCCTGGTACATCCCCCACCACATTGTTGAACACAATGGAAAACCTCGTATAGTTTTCAACTGTTCATTCTCCTACCAAGGCCAGGCTTTAAATGACCACCTCCTCCCAGGACCAATACTTGGTTCATCACTGTTAGGTGTGTTGCTCCGTTTCCGACAACATAAAGTGGCCATTAGTGGGGACATTAAGTCAATGTTTCACCAAATAAGACTCCTTCCCAAAGACAGGCCATTGCTGAGATTTCTGTGGCGTGACCTGACCCGAGAGGCACCCCCCGATGTGTATGAGTGGCAAGTGCTCCCATTTGGTACCACCTGCAGCCCCTGCTGTGCCATCTATGCCCTTCAGAAACATGCCCAAACCTATCAGGAGCATTGCCCAGATGCTGCAGCTGCAGTCCTTCAATCCTTTTATGTGGACAATTGTTTGCATTCCCTCCCTTGTCCAAGAAAGGCTAAAGAACTAGTCATTAAGTTGAGAAATATGCTGTCAACTGGTGGCTTTGACCTTAGGCAGTGGTCTAGTAACATTCTGTCTGTTATAGACCACTTACCCCCGGAGGCCCAGGCTAGCAGCACAGAACGCTGGCTGAACCAAGACAAACTGGATCCCACGGAGGGTACTCTTGGATTAAGTTGGCATTGTTCATCAGACACTTTAGGTTACAAACACAGACCAGTAGTATATAACGCTCTAACTATAAGGAATGTATATAAGGTGCTTGCCACTCAGTATGATCCAACTGGGTACATAATCCCTTTTACCACCCTAGCCAAAATCCTCCTCCAACAGCTCTGGATGCGAAAAAGAGAATGGGATGACCCCATACCCACAGGAGAACTTCAGCAAGCATGGATGGAATGGGAACATGAGCTCTCTGGCCTGGCCAACATTCAGTACCCAAGATGGTATGAGCATAATATTGCCTGTTCTGTGAAGCAAAGAGAATTGCATATATTCTGTGATGCCTCTGAAAGGGCTTATGGCTCTGTCGCCTACTTGAGGATGGAGGATGAGGAGGGAGTGACCCATGTTTCCTTTGTAATGGCCAGATCCCGAGTAGCCCCCCAAAAACAGCTCACCATCCCTCGCCTTGAACTGTCTGCAGCTCTGACAGGAGCTCAGCTGGCCCACCTACTCAAGAGTGAATTAACAATCTCCATTGACAAGACCATGCTCTGGTCTGATTCCACTGTAGTCTTAACCTGGTTACAGTCAGAGTCATGTAGATACAAAGTGTTTGTTGCCAATCGTGTCACTGAAATCTTAGAACTAACATCTCCTGATCAATGGCGCTATGTTGAAACCAGTCAAAATCCTGCTGATGATATCACAAGAGGCAAAAGGTTATTGGACATGACAGTACCTTGTAGATGGAACAGAGGACCTGACTTCCTGTTTTTGCCAACTGAGCAATGGCCTGTTTTAACACCCCACACCCCCGATCCAGTCCCTGACCTATGTAAGCCCCTATTTTGTGGCCTTACGCAGATCAACCAGCATTCAAAGCTACCCAATCCCAGTCAGTTCAAGTCCTGGCAAGACCTTATTGATGCAGCCCATCAAACCCTCCAGGATCCCACCAACCAGAACCCCACTGGGAGTCTATCACTCACCACCGCTGAGGTTGAAATACTTCTCCTTTCACAAGCCCAGGCAGAGAGCTTCCCCGATGATTTTCAGGCATTGAAGTCAGGGAAAGACCTTCCCAACAATAGCCGCCTCGCCTCCCTTTCTCCCCAGTTTGAGCACAACCATAACATTATTAGAGTGGGAGGTCGACTCAGACAAGCAGAAGACCTGGAACCAGGAGCAATGCATCCTATTGTCCTTGATCCCAAGCATCCAGTGACTCATCTGATAATAAAAGATTACGACACCCGCTTACTTCATCCTGGCCCTAGCAGAGTATACGCAGAGATCAGACGTTCCTATTGGATTCTTCGTGGCCGACAAGCCATCAAGCAGCACCAGTGGACATGCACTGAATGTAGGAAGTGGAGAGCTAAGCCCATTATCCCCAAAATGGCCGACTTGCCCCCCTCTCGAATCAGGCTAACTCAACCCCCATTCTGGTCAGCAGGGATGGACTGTTTCGGTCCACTACTCATAAAAGTGGGTCGCAAAACTGACAAGAGATGGGGGCTCCTGTTCAAATGCCTCACAACTCAGTGTATCCACATAGAAGTCTTGACAAGCCTAGACACAGACAGTTTCCTAATGGCCTTGCAGCGCTTTATAGCTCGCCGTGGTCAGCCATTTGAACTCCTATCGGACTGTGGGACAAATTTTAGAGGAGGAGCAAAGGAACTCAATGAGGCATTTGTGACATTAAATCCAGTTCTAAAGGAGCAGTTGGGGAAAAGGAAAATTCAGTTCAAGTTCAACCCCCCGAATGCTCCCCACTTTGGAGGAGTGTGGGAGCAGGAAGTAAGATCGATCAAAACAGCATTACGAGTAACACTGGGGGCACAGACAGTTACTGAGGAGGTGCTCAGCACTGTCTTGATAGAGATTGAAGGAATCCTCAACTCAAAACTCCTCGGATATGTTTCATCTGACTTGGCTGATCCCGATCCTGTGACCCCAAATCTGCTCCTGATGGGGCGGCGAGATGCCTCTCTTCCCCAAGCAGTGTATGGCGACTCTGACTTTCTTAGTCGAAGACGGTGGAGACACAGCCAGGTCTTAGCAGACCACTTTTGGTCCCGTTTCATTAGGGATTATCTACCAGGTCTTCAAACCCGCCAAAAGTGGTTAAAGGACTCCACTGGTCCTGCAGTGTCAGATGTCGTCATGGTGATAGACCCACAGCTTCCCAGAGGACTCTGGCCAGTTGGAAAGGTAACCCGGCTCATTCATAGTGGGGATGGACGTATTCGGACGGTAGAAGTTAGCATCAAAGGAAAGCTCTACACCAGACCTGTGGCACGCTTAATACCCCTCCCTCCAATGGAAGACCCTGAACCCCCTCAGAAGGGTAAAGTTTAACTTGTCAAATGCATGGCCACATTTGAGGGGCGGCTGTAGCAAATCCCCCTACCTGCCTGGGTTTCTGAGGGGGCGGGCCCTGGCCTCCACCTATCAGGCCACAACCGAACTGTTAAAAGGCCTGAGTCAGGCCTGCTCAGCCTCTTCCTTTGTTTGCTGCAGCAGGGCCACCACATGGTGCTGCCTCTCATCTCCTCTCCAGCTGACTGAATAGTCGATGCATTATCTGATCATTCAACATCGATCAGTTAACTGCCTGTGGTAAATGAAGACAATAAACTGTTGAACAGCTCTCATCTCTGGTCCTCATGCTTTAACGGGTGTGCCAGTGCAGAAGCATGTAATAGTAATCCTGCAACCACCGCTCAGAATTCAAGTTTTTATAATATGAAAACAATATAAAACACAAATTTAAAAAATGACAGCTGTTGTTCTAGTTTTTTGTTTGAATAAGCTTCATATTTAAAAGCGCAATGTTCAGCCTCCTCTTGTTATATTTGCAGCAACACTGTTGCTTCAGGCTGTGATCAGCTTTTTGTATCGCTCGTATAGCCTACTTTCCATTAAAACAACCTGCTGCTCTTGGCTGAAATCAGCCCGTTGTCGCTCCATTCTATGATTAAAGCAGTATCAACAAAGTCACTGTTAACAAAATAAACATCTAATCTGTCCCTTCAAATTGTGTGTTTGGAGCAGCTGCTGACAGATGTGCATTAATGCTCCGCTCGTGAGTCCAGCCGCATCAGGTCCAGGCTGCTGGCACGGACGAAGCAGCTTAGAAACTGTTTAAATGCGCGATTGTCGGCTATGAGTGGATTGTTACATTCACGAGAACTTGCAAAAAATAGATATGAGACAATTTGCTCAAACTTGGAGCCAGACCCAGCCAGGCTACAGGAGAGATCAAAAGTATGGAGGAGTCCAGGACCCCCATGAGAACCCCTGATCCTGTTGAACGTACTGTAACCACTGTGATACAATAAAAAACAACAACATTGATCTGATTCACCAGCATGGCGGTCCCTCTCTCCATTCACTCTCTAGCTCTCTCGACCACAGCTGCAGATTAAGTAGCCTATGGCCTATGAACAGCGCCACTCTCCATTGCGGCTACGCTGTGGTCAAACGTGGAATTATCCCAAAATCTTTTGAGCTGCATCTCAGTACGATGCTTCCACCTAGTGGCTACAATGTGACCTACAATTTCACGCAACACGTGAATCACGCTTTCCGTGAGGGAAACGTCCATTTGAAACTAGTACCCACTGTACACACACACACACATAATATATAAATATATTATATGTTTATGTATACATTTACTGTGTGCTATGGTCTTTGAAGTGTGTGTGTGGTGGGGGGTTAATGGAATCGTACCTGGCTTCTCCTCAAATCTACTAAGCAGAAAATCTTTGTCCTTTTTGAGATCGATGTTAGCCTGTACCAGGTACTTCACCTGCTCCTCCAGGTGTTGTATTTTCATCTTAGCCAATTTGTTCTCCTCTTTCAATTTTGTGATTAATGATACTCCCGTTGGTGACACTGCATAATTTGAGAGGAAATAAATGTTAAAATAAACAGAAAAAGTTTATAAAGCCTTTCCTAAACATGGTTAAATAATAGAGGATATAGGTTGAATATGGATAGTCTTTATTAAAAGCCATATTATTTTAAAAATACCTACAGAACATTTAGAGGGATGCAGAATAAAAGTATTGCTTTTCCATTACAAAAATAGATTTACTCTGAATTCATTATTTGAAAATAATTTACTGGGTTTGACAATAACTTTCTGTTAGAGACATTCTGTTTACATCGTACTGGCCAGGAGCCGCCATTGTGGCTCACTTCTCCGCTGTTTTCCTGAGCCTGCTCCTGGTTGCTTGCTTTCAACGAAGCCTTTTTAATAATCAATCGGTGGATTGATGGATTATCACATGTTACAATGTCTGTATTTGTGTAGTTAAAAGAGAGATAGACACGCACATTGGTCAGTGTACGTTTCGTTAGTTTGATTTTTCCTTCAAACCAAACTGTCCGAAAATGATTGAATCCGTAATCCGTGTATCATTCATTCTATTTTCAATTGGAAATCAAAAATCAAAAAACCAAAAAGTGACAGCTTATTTTGTTTTTTGTTTTTGAATCCAACACAAAAAACGAAAAAATGTCTGTTTTTTTTTTCAATTTTAGGCTCAGATCAAGAGTACGAAATGAAAAAACAGGCAGCAGGTCTGAAGTTGATTTTAATATTTAATTGGTCAGGTTTACGTGACCTGGAAGTTTGGCGATATCAAAGAGACGCAGTCACAAACATCAATAGTGACAGCGACCATCCGTGGAGCTGGAGAGTAAACCATCAGGTCAGCGACAAGACCGGACACTGTACACTCACACTCTCGCATGAACGGTCTGTTAATTCCCCTGCATGTGCAACGGCTGTGTCTCCGCTCCTGCACGAATAGGCTACAGTGAGTTTTTTTTTTAACAAGCAAATCATACTGTCTACTCTGTACAGTAATAAAGAGTGTACAGTGTCCGGTCTTGTCACTGAACTGATGGTTTACCCTCCAGCTCCTCGGATGTTCACTGCCACTATGAATGATCTTTGTGACTGCGCCCCTTTGATATCGGCAAACTTCCGGGTCACGTAAACCCGACCAATTAAATATTAAAATCAAAATCAGTCCCGCTGCCCGTTTTCCAATTTTGTATTTTTGATCTGAGCCTAAAATTGAAATATGAAAAACCAGACATGTTTTTGTTTTTTTGTGTTGGATTCAAAAACAAAATAAGCTGTCACTTTTTCGTTTATTTAATTTTTGATTTCAAATTGAAAATAGAATGAACGAATGATACACGGATTACTTTCGTCTTCTGACAGTTCGGTTTGAAGGAAAAATCAAACTAACGAAACGTACACGGACCCACATCCCCAACAATCTCTCAAAAACTAGGTGCTGGACCACCAAGAAAGGAACGGGTAAAGTAAAAAAGGAGACCGCACACTAGTAATCTGCTCCTGTGACAGTTAAATGTCACTTGGCCCTTCATCAGACATGTCTGATGTTTAATGAAGGGCCAAGGCCCGAAACGTCACATATGAGTGACTGTCACGGGAGCAGACTACTAGTGTGCGGTCGCCTTTTTCACTTTACCTGTGTTTGTGTAGTGTCATAAATAGGGTTTACAGGTTATTTATGTCACAGACTCGCGATGACACCGAGACAAGAGCTTTTTTTTTTTCACCGAGACGAGAGCTGTGACACCAGAGACTCTGAGCGCAATTTTGGTTTTTAGCCACAATGTGGAAGGAGCCTCCACTCTCCCTGTAACAAGTTACAAGTCATCCAAAGCTGTTTAATGAAGGTAAAAACAAAACACAAGGTAAATATTCTGCATAGTTCTCCTCCTCTGTGTCTACTGATCCGAGCAGCATCCTTAGCAATGGTGTGTTTTACCTAGCAACAGTCTGGCAACTGACAGCAGTAATTATTTTTATGTTGTTGTTGCCTATCTTGATCAATAGATGGCGGTATTCAGGTAATTCTCCCTATTCTATCTTTGACTATACACTGACAGTGAAAGACAGACAGACAACATTTCCCCATGCTAGTCTGCTAGTCTAGACTAGGGGAAGGTATTGTCTTTAATAACTTTTCACTTACATAATTTTTGGGGGGAACTGTGACATTTGGCCTTTTTGGTCTTCGGCTGCATGCCAACTTCATCTTCAGATAGAGAATCCTGAGTTTTTACTACCAACAGACACAGAAACAACATTTAGTCAAACTCCTAACTGGGCTTCAGGCTGAATATGAAATTTCACCAATATATTTAGAGACACATTACTGTTTCACTTACACAAACTTCCATAGTATGCACAATATAGACTTACGTGATTCCATCGGGGAAGAACCAACTGCGGCCTTTTTGGTCTTTGGCTGCATGCCAACTTCATTTTCAGATTGAGAATCCTGAATTTTTTACTACCAACAGACACAGAAACAACATTTAGTCAAACTCCTATATTAAATTTATTTGTGAAGCACTTTTCATAAAGTAATCTCAAAGTGCTACAGAAACCAGAAACAAAATAAACAAAAGACTAAGAGAAAAATCAGACACGTTAAAATCAGCAGTAGCTAAGAGAGGAGATTAAAAAGCAGAGAGAGAATAAAAACATCTAGGAGCGACCTAGGAAAGCCTGTCTGAACAAAAAAGTTTTAAGCCCTTTTTTAAAGGTAGCCACAGACTGGGGTTGTCGTAGGTGTTCAGGGAGGTGTCCTAATTGGGCTTCAGGCTGAATATGAAATTTTCCCCATAAATTTAGAGACACATTACTGTTTTACTTACACAAACTTCCATAGTATGCACAAGACTTACGTGATTCCATCGGGGAAGAACCAACTGTGGCCTTTTTGGTCCTCGGTTGCATGGCAACCTCATCTTCAGATTGATCCTCCTGAGGTGGCACTACCAACAGAATGACATTTAGTCAAATCTCCTAGCTAAGAATTTAAAGATAACCCAAAATTTTGAGATGCATTACTCCAAATCCCTCAGTCTTTTGGCCTAAGTCATGTAAAAATCAATTTATCTAGCCAAAAACCATTACAAGACGTTGCCTATTGTTATCCATGGTATTGAAGAAACTGGGACATCATGTATGTAATGTTTATTATATGGAACACACAAAAGTGTATGAGCTGCCAAGGTGATACCACTTTTATACATACATGCCTCATACAGTACGAGGTAGGGCTGGGCGGTGTACCGGTTCACACCGAATACCGGTGTTTATTTTTGCTATGATATGAATTTTTAATATACCGCCACACGGTGTATGTGATTACACAATGTCCGGAACTTTGCGCCGCACGACACTATTTCAAACGGGACTGTTTTTTTTTAGTTTGAGATCAATCACGAAGGTCCTGTTTGTTTACATAAAGAGGAGGGGGGTTCTAGAGTGGAGGGAGCGCTCTTCATGCGATAACCTATCTCTGGGCTTACTTCCTTCTGGATCGTCATTGGTGTTACTACGGTGAATTTGGGCGCTGCCCCTCGAATCTCTTGACTCTGACTGGTCAATAGAGGTGTCGATCACCAAAATAGACCAATGGGTTGCTGAGCTATTGACTGGTCTAACTGCGTAGTTAGTTTCACCGCTCTGTCTCATGAATGAGCAGAGCGCTAACAGAGGACTGTGCTGAGCAGCCCGAGGTGTTATTTTACTGTTTCATTTGCATTCCGTCCTTTTATGAGAACTAAGAACAATAGCAAGCAGAAAAAAGGCTGAAAAAGTGTTTTCAACAGAGGAGTTTCTCCATATGCTTGGGTGAGATAACGGTACTCTGCCCAAATGAGCGCCTGGATATACCTGTGTTAAAACATCTGTCTTCCAAATGAAAGAAAAAAAAAACAAAAAACAAAAAATGTCATATACCGTGAAACCGTTGTAATTTTGAAAAATACTGTGATATAGATTTTTGGTCATACCGCCCAGCACTAGTAGGAGGCTTCAAAATTATTGGAAAACTATTTATTTATTCAATGATTTCTGATGTTTTTAATCTCACCAGTCATGGAGGAACACAGGTTAGGGTTGGATGGTCTTTTAGTCTTGCTGCTCCCTTCACCTCTCTTCTTGCCACGAGTTTCCATCTAGACCAGCATAAAAAAGAGGGAAAAAACACAACCACTCCATGTAAAAACCAAATCAAACGGTTTAAAGCAAGCCATTTACACCTCACAACTTCTCTTAGAATCTAGAATAGGCTATAAAATGGGATAAGTTTGCATTCTAGCTAACTGGAAGTTCTCTCTTCAGGACTGCTGAATGAGAGACGTTTTGTAACATCAGTTGATAAAACGCAGCACGGCAACATTTACTCATTGCACTCATTGTTGTACAGAGAAAATAAAGATGGTGGACACACAGATTCAGACTTGTTACTTGGGTAAAATCACATATATATTACGTGCGACATCTACATGTATGGGGTAAAACAGTCTTGGATTGCCTAGTTCACCTCTTACAGCAAGAAGGTGAATTATCAAAACTCAAACGGTAAATATTAATATTCATGGAGATTTAGCACTGGCTATTTGGCTAGCTTTTTAAAAGCGTTTTTACTGTACATGCACGCATACATAAAGTGAATAGCTGCTAACTGTTTTCTAAAGGCTTGCATTGTTTACCATTAACAAATCTTGCATTGCTCACTGCCATGTTGAAAAGGTCAAAGGTCATTCTCATCTCGGCAACTCGGGCATCAAAAAATTCTATGAGTTGCCCAGTGGAAAATACCATATGAGAGGGTGTTCATGTGCACTTTTCAAGTCATCTTTTGGTATTTACCATAATTACCATAGCACATGAAGGCAGCATAAGGTTAAGGTTGTTATGCTGACATCACGTGGCGCTATTTTCAGTCGTTTTTCGGTCTTTGCTGTTTTATTTTTTTTTCTGCGCAGGTTCGAGCCTCACATGATATAGATTTACTATTTAGCCAGCGCTCTGTGTTTGTTTCCTCAAACTTATTATGTTAGTTTGTCTTTTTTTCTTTTTCTTTTTTTCTCTCTCTCTAATGTTAGCGGTTGGTACAGACAGAGCTACAGATGTGTTCAGGGTCAAAGTCAGACAGTCGGACACAGCATTTGCGGCCAGACTCCGGCAGTAAGCACCGCTTCAGACGTTGGTTGAATAACATAAGGTTACACCGCTGTAAATGTGTGGGGAATCCCCGCATTATTTAACGTTATTAATTTGCAGGAATCAATTAAATTGTGCACAATAAGTTACACCCCACGCAGAAATTCAGGCCCTGTCCTTACCTAGCTAATGTTAGCTAACGTTAACATAGTGAGCAATGAACTACCAAATACTGACCAAGGAAGACAGCTGCCAGAGATATACGTGTATTTACAAAAAATAAGTTATATGCTTCGTTTGAATTACCTCTCTTTTGAACTTCGCTTTAGTCGTAGAAGTTATTTTACGACTTCAACAAGCGTCCTGTGGAACCGTCTGGAACTTCTGCTGAGTAACGTTAGTGCCTGTTACCGTAAAGCAGGTAATAGGCCAATACCTGCAGTGCAGTGCACTGAAGACTTAACGCATTCATGTACAACTTTAAAACAAACTATGCATCCAGATAAGAGAAGCAAAAGAGGAAATTATTTAAATGATGTATGGCTTGTTATCATGTCACCTTCTAAAAATTCTTCAGCAATTGCTATATTTTTTTTTTGCGACAGTATTGGTGTAATTACGGTAAATTCAAGATTGCCGCCAAATTGTAAGCGCTATTCTGTGCTGTGTGGGTAGACAGGAGACATCGAGGCAGTAAAGCACGATGAAAAGATTATTACGAGGACTTTTAAGAAACAGTCGACGCCCCGATCCTACAGAAAACAAAAGAAAAACTGTGAAATGGATGTGTAAATGGGGACTATTGAAAAGCAATATAACCTGCGCAAGATGCAATGGCAAGATGCATCTGAAGAAATCTAGATGCTGCGATGGATTTCGCAGGTAAGATGGGCTCTATTAAAATATCATAATCAGTAACGTTACTGACTAGTCAAGGCTATAATTGGTGATAATTTTTCCTTCTTTAGGGTCTGTAATCGTCATAAAAACCACTCACTGTCAATACGACATGGAACAATATTCTCAAAATCCCACATTCCTTTGGCAAAATGGCTCGAATTCATACACAGGTAGGCACGAAATTAATATGTGCGCTCTGACTGTTATCTCGTTTGTTAATGCATGTAAAAAAAAAAAAAAAAAAAAGTCACCCTGGTTAAAAGATACCCCTAGGAACTTTCATGTTTTGATGGAATGAAGACTTTTTTTGTGAATACTTTTAGGCAAATTACTTTAGAAATGTAAAATCCTTCAGTTGTTTTTCAGTTGTTTTGATATAGGCTAGCTGTCATTTTCATAGGCTAAATAATGATAGATTTACTATGATGTGATATTTACTAAGGTGGAAGAAGGGGAAAATGTACAGAATTTTTATTAAATCTTGTTGCTTAGCCTGTCATTTACATGCAAAGGAATGTGCTTAGGCATAATAGTAGTTCATTGACAGAACTCTAGAATGATTTTCTGTCTGAATTTTCAGACTACCAAGTATATTCTAAATGCTTTGCTCTTCCTGAGAGGAATAGTGTGTAGTATACTGTAACTAAAAACTTAAATATCTGCTTTAGCAATTAGGCTGCGGGCCAGAAGAGTCCGTAGTGCACCTTAATTTCCAACTAAACCAACTTTATGTTGAAATTTCAAACCATGCTGAATTTGAATGTCAAGAAAGATTGAAAATTTTGGGATGTGCTCCCTGTTTCAGCCCCATGTGTATATTACTTAATTATCTATGTATTAGTTCACAGTATGACTTCAATATAATTTACTTTTCTTAAGGTTTGCACAAGGTTTGCAGTTGAAACAACTGGACATGATCAGTGATGGTATCGCAGCAAGCTCAAGAACATTGTCCAGAATGACACAAAAACTCAGAGAGGTTGGTGAATGATGCAATATTGATTCAAACAAGTCACAGACCACCACATCACAAGACAAGATTAACACTATATTTTACTTATTCAGTGGCTGATAGCTGATACATTAAAAAAAAAAAGAATTACGTATAATACACATAGAACTCCATTCATAAGTACTGTACTTCAATTTAACATACTTGGAAAAGATTTTTCAATTACGTTGTAGTATATTGATTTTTTACTTCTGTCTTCACAGGTTTGCGTGGCTGCCGTCAAACGCCTCAGGAAGAGAGGGATGAGGATTGGAGGTCACCATCGATTTGTTGTGATTGATGAAAGCAAATTTGCTCACAAACGAAAGGTACAGTAGATAGTGTGTTTGTTCACAACCCACCCCATCCTACTTTCCTTTTCCATTTTGGTGCAAAATGATTACCATCCTAAATGAAATCACATGGGACGATACTTTCGATACAATGGGCCCTAGTTTGGTAGACCAAGGCACGCCGAGATGGGAGTGGCGGCGCAGGAGGGGGAGGTGTCATATATTAAGTAGGTTTCCACAGCTTCAGTTCAGGCCCGTTCTAATGGAATAAATAATCACAACAACCACTATTCAATGCAACGATCTTAATCAGCACATACATTATATCTATATTGATTGTCCCGTCACATCTGATGTCAGATCAAAACATTGCACGACATTAGTATTTCTTAAAGGAGTATGAGGATTACATAACCACATAGTCAAAACAATAAAGAACATTATGTCACATTGTATTTGTTTTGTTTTTTTGTTTGTAGTATCATCGTGGCCGTTGCGGCAATACTTGGAGGCGTTCTCACACCTGGGTCTTTGGGATGTTGGAAGTGGAGGAGGAATCTAGGACACCCATCCTGAAACTAGTGAGGAACCGCCGCAGGACAACCCTCTTGCGCCAAATCCGAAGGCATGTCAGGAGGAATGCCAACATTCTCTCTGATGAGTGGCACGCTTACAAGGACCGCCTTGCCCAGTATGGGTACAAACAATTTAGTGTTTGCCATAAGCAGAATTTTGTGAACCCACAAACTGGAGCCCATACCCAGCACATAGAGCGGGCATGGCAGTCATACAAACAACAAATATGGCGCCTGAGAGGTAATAGAACAAAAGAATCACTCAAAATACACCTACAGTTGATTGAGTGGTATTACTGGCTGGCGATTCGACATCACGGTGGCATTTTGGGTCGACTGGTGCATGACATAAAGAAGGCACAAAAGTAATCACTTTTGACAGATAGTCATGACAGACATGTTTCTTCCATTTTATTTTTATTTTTCATAAATAGTTACTGACTGTTCTTTATTGAATGTCAGTATGCATGAGCATGCATGTTATGAATGTTATGGTATTGTTTAGTTCCTGTGTGGGTGGGTGTTGGGCAGAAGAGGTCCTGTTTCTAAGCACATTATAACGTGTATGATGTCGTGACAAGAGTTTGTGTCAGTTTGAGAAAATAAAATTGTGAATGATAATGATAATAAAAACATTGTCATAATGATGTCATGACAGTAAGTTTATCCTTTATGATATGTTAATGACAGATCAAAATGCTACCACTTTACTTGAGATCAAAGAATTTCTTCATTACATTGTCATAATGATCCCATGACAGTCAGTTTATCCTTCATGATATGTTAATGACAGATCAAAAAGCTACCACTTTACTTGAGGTCAAAGAATTTTGTCATTACATTGTCATAATGATGTCATGACAGTCAGTTTTTGGTATTCTGTCAAACATCAGTGACCAAGTGCTAGAATTGGTCTTTAACCTTGCACAGCATTTTTCTATTTTCTAGTAATGTCACTTTGAATAATGTCACGTTGTCATAATAAGGACATCTCAAACAAATTTAATGTCAAGTTGCCATGACAAAGACATTTCCTAGTAACGTCACTTTGAATAATGTCACGTTGTCATAATAAGGACATCGCAAACAAATTTAATGTCACGTTGTCATGACAAAGACAAATTCTGGTTATGTCACCTTGATTAATGTCAAGTTGTCATAATGTAACGTTTAATGACATTGACATAATGTTTATGACATGTTTATGACTGTGTCATGTCACTCTTATGACAATGTCGTGTCACTCTTATGACGGTACCTTCAAGTAAAGTGTTACCCTATTTTTTTAACTTATAATTTCTTGAAATGTATTATTATCATTATTATTATTATTATTGTTTATTTTATTTTTGACATTATATTGTCTCACAATAATTTAGCTTCTTCAGACTATGGCCAATGTTCCATATCTTCCAGTGTGTGAAGTTTGCATGTTCTTCCCGTTGACAGCTGAGATAGGCTCCAGCCCCCCCGCGAGACCGAAAGGGATAAGCGGCATAGAAAATCGATGGATGGATGGATATCCGCACCAAAACTGTCCACTGGTCATTGTTTACCGTCCAACTGGCAATTTCAGACACAAGGACGGATATGGAGTTGTAAGACGATCAGCAAGATATCTTGCCAGTTTACACTCAGCTAATAAAGTAAGTAAGGTACTAAAAAGTTAAATCGTCATCAGCTAATGGATTGCAAGATTGCATTTCAGACAAAGCGGTGTGCCTCTTTTGCTCTCTACACAGACTGTTCACCAAAAACCAAAAACTGCTCAAACATGATTGGTCAATACTACTTGGACTAAAAACAGACAACATATGCTCACTTATGATACCAACATACCTGGATACATTATCCAGGCAACATTCCTGTTGTGCTGTTTGTATGCACTGGCTAATATACACCCTACACCATTTTTATCTATAATTCCGTGCATGTTGTTGTACAAACCATGAACTTCCTCCATTGGTGCTGTGTCAGGCTCTGCTAACCTCATGAGATCTGCAGTGCCATAGTCTGTTCTGTTACTGATATAAAGAAATACATACAGCAAATGCTGCATTGTCAAAGTGGGGATGCAAACCTGGCAATCTGTTCCAGTGATCTGCCAATGGACAGACTGGCAGACAGGAAATAAAATACCAGGCGGCAGACCCCCCCGTCACTCACACACACACACAGAGAGAGAGAGAGTGGTGTGTCACAGCTTTCACTGTATCTTGTCTGCCAGTTGCAGCTTTATATTGCAGGCAAAACATAACCACGTGATATCTGGTTTTGCTGTGCGTAAATGTGACAGGAAAGTGGAGGGATTTTGTACTGGGGGACTTATGGAAGGAAAAACAGATGTGTGGAGCTGTCATTAAAACACATGAACTAATACTAACTTTCTCTGTTGTTTTCTACACTTTGGGAAAATGTGTCATCCCCCACTGAGCAGACAGGTGCAGACTGGGATTGGGTTGCCAGGAATAGAGGAAGTCTATGTTCTGTCTGTTTGTAAGCTGAGAGACAGACGGTGCAGAGATGGAAACAAATCTAAGATGCCAGCATGTGTGCAGACATTTTAAGCAATGATCACCACATTAACTTAAATCAACAATTCAGCTGGCAGCTGTGGGGCCTGGTTATAGGCCGGCTATGGGAGAGAGAACAGATAATGTGGAGACTGGAGTTTTAGTTCTGTATTTCTGGAAGACTACCTGCTCTGGATGCAGAATTAGTCTTTTTGGTTAAGCTAAATCTCACTGGACAAAGCAAAAACAGAAAAATAAAACACTTTCTCACATAGAAGTTAACATATTGGTCAAATTTGAACATAATGGTGCTCGCCTTGTCTAACTGTAAATATAAATACAGCTATGTTTACCTATTTAGTTGGTAACACTTTACAATACGGTACACACAAATATGAGTAGTTACTCGGGAACTAGTGAGGTATGAATCAGGAATGACCTGATAATTAAAGTGTTAATGAGCAATTCCTGAATAACTGTAATTTGAGGACTATACAGTAGATAATGTTAAATTACTATAAGTTACTATAAGATATTGTATCATTGAATAATTAGATAATGATTAGGTCATGAATATCAACATCCTGACCACTTTCTTTTTGAGCTTTTCCTACCTGCTAGGTGGCAAGAAAAAGTGATGACTCATTACTTATTATGTATTCCTTAATTATTCTATTCATGCCGCCTCAAGTAAAGTGATACATCATACTTGATAGTTACTAAGTAGTCCGTCATTACTGAATGATTAGTAGTCTTAACACTTGCACATATAAAAACCAGGTGTGCAGACATGATACGAGCATTCAGAACATTATTCATGAGCAGAAAAGCATCCTCACAATGGAGCTTTTCTGGTCCACTTGCACAAACGCAGTCTCGATGACTTTTGAGACTTTGGAGGTGGGGTGGGATAGACAGTGGTTGATGTCAGTATGATGTGTCACTTTACTGTGTCCCTTTCAATCTGTAGGACTGCCTCTGTGAGGACACAGCTGCTGCTGAACGGTTGAGACACATGAGGTCTAGTGGCGATGCCTGCCACATATGGTCACCTTGGCAATTCCGAAATGCATGAGTTTTGAACATGTTAAGAACATTATTGTAGACAATGGTTGAAGATGGCTGGACATGAGTAAGAAGAAGCTTGACTTGGTGTTTGTCTGTGGTGTTTTTAAACAAAACAATATAATTTATGTTTATGTTAACTGTCCTGCTGACATTGCCTTGAAAAAAACTAAATTTTAAGTAGATACAAACAGCTTAATTTTCACTGCTGTACATACGTGTACTTGTTTTGGCCAAGTTGCAACCTCCAGGGTCGAATGCCTGAATACATTATGGGTATTTTTTATCTATTATTATTGTAAGCATTGTTGAGCAGTCACTTTTGCTCACTGATATGAACACACATTCCAATAATGAGATTAAGACTTGATTAATTATTTTTCAATTAATGTGAGAATAAACCTTAGATAACTAGAAAAGAGAAGAACAGAAATAATGGGCCTAAGTAGGTTGGGCCTTCATTTCCCCAAGGTTGTTGAAATTGGGTCATGGACTAACAGGGTTGAACCCAAATGCAGACCAAATGACAGTACTGGTGCAATACAAGAAATTTCTTAACTAAAGTGACTGAACAGAATTACAAGCAAGGAGGCTGGTGGGAATGAGGAGCCCATCATGAGGACAGCAGCAAAGGCAGATCCCTTCTGGAGGCTAGCGACAAAGGAGAATGCCTTCAGGAGGCTGCTGACAAAGGCAAATCCCTTCTGGAGGTCGGGCTTGAGGCCAGCGGCATAGATGGATCCCCTCTAAAGGGCGTACCCCTGCCACGAGGAATACTGCAGGCCAGCATCATCTGGAGATAGCTGCAGCTCTGGCTCAGGAAATAGCTGCTGCCCTGGTACAGGAGATGGCTGCAGCTCAAGGTCAGAAGATCGCTGCAGCTGTGGTTCAGGAGATGGATGAAGAGCTAGGCAGCAGTGAGGACAATGTGCTGGGCAGCAGTGTGGCACAACGTCGTCATCAGGAGCCCCACTTCTTTCTTGTAGGAGCCAAATCAGGAATGGGACATGGAGTCATGGAGGCGGTTGGCTAGCTGAATCAAGGGCTGAAGCTAGGGGAATGCTAGCAGCTCAATGGCTAGCAGACTTGGAAGATGGAGCTGGCTGGAAGCTAGCAGGGCAGCAACTAGCCGGTTCAGGGACCAGAGCTGACAGGTGGCTAACTGACGCTGGAGCTAAGACTAAAGGAGGACTAATGGATCTTATGGTAGGGCCAGAATTGGAGCCACTGGAAGAGGCTCCTCCAGTCTTGTTTTTAAAGGTGACATATTATGAGGCTTTTTCAATAAGTTACATAGGTCTATGATTTCCATAAAACATGTTTCTGAAGCTGTTTGCTGGAAATAGCTTTCAGGAAAAGATTCTTGCCTCCCTCTATTTCCCTCTGTTTCAGTCCCTTTCGGAATGTGCTGTTTCTGGTGTCTGTAGCTTTAAATGCAAATGAGCTGCTGCTGTCCCACCCATGTTACCGTGGTAACAGGGAGAGCGGAGAGCGTAGGCTCACGTCGCGCCAGACGCTCCAGTTTTGACGCTGGTACAAAAATCCCTTGACGCTGGTACAAAAACCCCTTGACGCAGCATCGCGTCGCGCGTCGAGCCCGTCCAACAGCAACATTTCTTCCTCCATTTCATTCTCTCGTCGGCCGGAATGTGGTTTTAAGATTATTTTATGCGAGAAAGTGGATGTTAAAACTTAAAATCTGTGGTTGATTCATCACGATAGCGCGTAGTTTAAAATTTGCTCCAAAGTTTTCGGAGATGTGTCGTCCTGCTAACGGACGAGCTGAGATGGTGACGTCATCAAGTACGCTGCCGTCCCAATTGCATGCAATGACAGTCCTGTGCTCTCCCGTCCTGGAGAGACTGTACTCCCATGTCGAACTCGTTCAGTCCGAACTGCAAAGTTCGTAAGTCCGAACTTGGCGTAGTTGGTATTGAGAAACGGCTCATGGCTGAAATAACCACCATCGCTGCACTGTACCTGTACTGCACAAAGTAGTGCAGCTATTGTTGAATGAACCAGACAAGTATGCTAGTAAAGCAAGCTATGCTAACTGGGGCTATGTTACGCTGAACTGTCATAAAGCTCTGGGTGAGCGGTGACGGCAATGATGAGCAGCTCCTCCATTGTTTCTGGCGGTTTCATTTTGCGAGGGAACACCAGGACGTCTGTACGTCAGCACGTCGATGACGATCTCAACGCTGATAGCACGTCTTCACGCAAATCCGCCACAAAAGTTCAATTATTTCAACTCGAGCGATGAAGCGATGACGCGATGGGGCGACGCGATGAGAGCGATTTTCGCGGCCAATGCATCCATCGCGCCACGAAATCGCGTCCATCGCGTCGCCCGGCAAAATGACGCTTCAAATCGCGTCTTTACATTGACTTTGTATGTAATCTTGCAGCGCGATCTTGTTTTATCGCGTTTGGTGGGAACACAGCCTTAATATAGTGACATTTTGCACTTTGAATTCTGTGGTTAAGTGTGTAGTTTTTGGTTTATTTATTGTGTGACATGTACAATATAAATGTTTGTTTTTTGAGTAAACAAAAGTTAACACAAATGTAGCCTCAGTCTTCACTGGTTTGGCTCTGTACTCTCTCTTCATGAACTTTGGAAAGCTCAATTTGAAAAGAGGATCCCCTGATGATATGGTCGTTTGTCCTCTAACAGCATTCTCACTGTAATGCAGTGCAAAAGTATATTTTTATGATAACACGCCATACTTAGGGGTAAAACATGACAGCACTGTTACAGTGTAAATTCAAGCACTAACAGGGTGTCTGCAGGTTTGAACAAGTGCAATTTTAGACTATTTTAGACCTTTTTTAGACCATCGTGAATTAAATTTAAGACCTTCACGAAGTATTAAAAATAAGTAAAAACAGACCCAGATTGCATTCAAATGACAACATTTATTGTCATTGAAACAAACATGGAGCCAAGAGACTACAGCACGCAACATTTTCAGTTATTTTTTTTCAAAATAATGCCTCTCTACTTCAAATGCTGAACATTGAACATTGAAACAAACCACATTTATACACATTTTATATATTGAGATGGGGAGAAGGAGATAGGAGCCCAAGAGTGATTGTGTGTGTGTGTGTGTGTGTGTGTGTGTGTGTGTGTGTGTGTGTGTGTGTGTGTAGTGCGCAGCACTACATGCTTCTTAGCTCTGCACTTTTGGTAGCAATTTCGGTCTCCAGATTCTTAAGCTGGGAGAGTTTGTCTTTAGCAGCCCTCCTCAGAGCATTTGATTTAGAGAGGAGCTGGGCCATTTCGCTCCCAGCCTTGCCCTCTGCTTCCTCCGCCAACGCATCTGCGTCTTTGCCAAGGCTCTCAATGACTTTATGCAGACTGTCCCTTTTGACTTTCAGGTCTTATAAGTGCTCCTCTGCGTGTGCCCTTTTCTTCCCTTGTGTCTCTGCCTCCTTCCTCTTCCTCTGTTCCTCCAAATGCAAGCGGTACCTGGATCTGGCAGCCATGACAGATTTCAGCAAGTCGTTTGTAAGAACAAGCTTAGCTCTACCATCATGTGTTCATTTTGATTTTGTTGATTTTATTGCTTAATAACTCCCAGGTCATATGACCTTTAGGCCAAAAATCAGTGTAGGACAGTAGATCAAATCGTGCTCTATGACATACACCTCTTTTTATTGCATTCGAACACATTTAATAATTTTGTATGTATTTTTAATACCTGTCATAATGTAAATATGAACATTATAGCTCAATAACTCCCAGGTCATGTGACCTATTGGCTCAGAATCAGTGTAGGACAGTAGAGCTAAGCTTGTTCTATGACACACACCTCTTTTTATTGCATTTGAACACAGTTAATTTTTTTAAATGAATTTTTAATGCATTTTATACTGTAAATATGAACATTATAGCTCAATAACTCCCAGGTCATGTGACCTATTGGCTCAGAATCAGTGTAGGACAGTAGATCTAAGCCTGCTCTATGACACACCTCTTTTTATTGCATTTGGACACATTTAGTATTTTTTATGAATTTCTAATTTCTAATGCGCTGACTTTCCCACTTGTTTCTGTGCGTTTGCCATAAAGTCTGTAATAAAAGCGCTCTTAAAATATTGGAGCGGCTGGCGTGACCGCAGTTACAAATTGCACCCTGAATATATGTACAGATAAAATGCAGTATGTACAGATTAATATAGTATTTACAGATTTAATGCAGTTATTTACAGCTAGAAAAGGTGGGTAGACATATGTTCAGAGTATATAAATAAATTATGGTGGGCAATAGTTATGTGCAGCTTACATAAATTATTCTAATATAAAAACACTACTTACTTTGACCTCCTTCATCAAGTCATTTGCTGTGGCATGGCCCATGAACTGTGACCCAAGGTACCTGGAGTGTACCTGGCCGTCATCCCAGTACCGTACGTGAAGGTCCAGTTGTTTCTTTTTTGTTGCACAGTTGAAACTTTCGTCAAACATGATCACAAATGGCCTGGACACCTTTGCGATTAGATCCTTTTTGACGAACTCGGCCACTCCAAATCGGATGATATAGGCGGTCTTGTCTCTTCCGCATTGGAATGTTTTGGCGATCGTCGAGTCGGGAAACATTACTTGGAACAGTTCCCCATTGTCGTTAGCTCTGTACGACTGGTGTTTCGCCATGGTGTTCAATGCCCACAGAACTTCTGCCTTCATCGTTTGTGTCGAGCCCATTAGGCCGCGTATATCATTTGAAGCATCATTTGTGGATGTGCCTGCCACCGGATAGAACTGGGCAATTCCACGAGACTCACGTGCTGCTTTCAGAGAGGCCTGGTGTTTACTGGATTTAACGTGGGAATCGAGTGCCTTCACTCCCAGGGTCCCGAGCTTCAGTGCTCTTTTGCACAACGTGCAGTACGCCTCAGTGTCATTGTCAGGAACACGTTTGAGCCAGTCTGCAAAATCCTGTCGTTCAAGCCAGCAATTATTAAATCTGCACTTGCCCATTTCTTGTGTTTTGTCCAGCTGCCATTCGTCTCGGGTACATTACTTGACAACTATTCGCGTCTCGCTCCAATATCCTGTGACAACCTCACATCTGTAGTTTTATTGTGCATTCCGCTAACAGTGAGTTCCGCTAACAGAACTACAAGGACCATAAGCCACCGTAACAAAAAAAGGAAAAAAAGAAGAATAATAATTTTTACATTTATCCTACATCGATATTTTGCACTGTAACCTAGGTCTTAAATTACCCAAATGAGATTTTAGACTTACAGTGCAAAATATCTCTGTATTTTAGACTTTTTTAGGCCTAAAATTTAAAATGTCTATTTTTAGACTTTTTTAGACTTTTTTAGACTCCGCGGACACCCTGACTAAAGGCTGCAACAGCTCACTGCTACACTTGTCAACAGCAGCAACTCAAAAGAGCTTGGTCTGTACCAGCTCTATATGGAAAGTGTCCTGAGACAACTTCTGTTGTGATTTGGCGCTATACAAATAAAATTGAATTGAATTGAATTGAGCAGGAAACTGTAATGATGCACTGGCCTATGTAAAAAGAGAGAAGTGACATCAGCTTTATCTTACGTGTAAAGCTATTGCAACAGCTGCATGCAGCGTAAAAAAGGATCACTCATAAATAAAATCCAGAGAAAAAAACGCTTGTGTGAGGAGTGTAAATTGTGCTGGGATGTAGCAGTCTCAACCATACACTCGTTTTGCCCTGGGCTTTTCTAACATACACCAGTTTAGAAGATATTTCCAAAATCCAAAGCTTAGACCCGGTGAAGCGTCCGTGTATGTATCGCTTGACCGACCTGGTTGCTGGGTTTGAATATGAAGACCGTGCTGATTGCTAACTAGAAGCTAGCGGTTAGCGTTAGCTTGTGCTATATGGCAAAATGCTACTTTGTTAGTTCGTGTAGAACTGAAAAATGAATATAGCTAAACAATTGTAAATGCTGGCATCTCCCTCGGACATGCACTAAATCATTTACAAGACCAGAAACGTGGTGTGAGCTAACGTTTGACAGCTGAAGCCGTAGTCTCGAAGCTAGCGGTTAGCCTTACGTCGTTCTCAAGGGCAAAACGAACATGCTACAAGATGCAAGAGTTCGCACTACTCTACAAAAGAAACACACAGCTAATTATTTGTAAACTTATGTAGCAGAACTGGCTTCTAACTGACCTTCTCTTACCCTCTCTGACTTCTCATGAGAAACGGAGGTGTAAACCAGCCAACTGATTGAATTATAGACCATCTGGTTTACTTATAATGAAATGTGATTTCGGAGAGAGACAGAATGTCTGGCTCAACTACTACTCTTCTCACACGTTGAAGGAGGAGAGCCAAAAGGTCAACGCCTTTACCTCATGGGCATCTCCTACCCAGGATGTCCCATGTTAAGGCTAATTCTTCCCCAATAGCGCTAAGGGCTCAAGACAATAAAACTGTCTGGAGAGACAAATGACATGCCTCAGAGGAACCCACAAAAATCAGCAAATGCTGATGGGTTGTAAATTGGACATTCCTGAAGCAACTGGTGCATGCTTGTGTGCTTTTTCTCAATACTCCAGGATAACCAAACTTCTATGTTAAACTTAACTTTTGATGTTTTCACCTTACAGGACTCATTGTACGCATAATATTGGTGTTTTCCCAGTATCTCTGACCTGAAGTATGACAAAGTTGTGATTTTAACTGTTTTATAAAGTTTGTCTGAATTTTTATCATGGAACCATACTGCCATCTAGAGGTTCACAACGATACGCTTGACGTGATGCATTTATTAACAAGTAACCGTAATAGTGATAATCATCTTGGGCAAATATAGTCTGCCTCTCTTTATTTCTTTATTTTGTGTTAGTTATACCTTGAGTCATCATTCATATTAGAACGAGTATTATAAATTGTCACCATGATTGTCGTTTAATGTCATCCAATCATAGGAATTGCCTAACGCATGTTCAATTCAATTCAATTCAATTCAATTCAATTCAATTCAATTCAATTCAATTCAATTCAATTCAATTTTATTTGTATAGCGCCAAATCACAACAGAAGTTGTCTCAGGACACTTTCCATATAGAGCTGGTACAGACCAAGCTCTTTTATCTACAGAAAACCAACAATTCCCCCATGAGCAAGCACTTGGCGACAGTGGTGAGGAAAAACTTCCTTTTAACAGGCAGAAACCTCGGGCAGAACCAGACTCTGGGTGGGCGGCCATCTGCCTCGACCGGTTGGGTGAGGGAGGGAGAGCAAGAGAGGGAGAGTGAGACAGACAGACAGACAGAAATGCAGTCAGAGAGAGAGAGAGAGAGAGACAGAGACAGAGAGACAGACATGCAATCACAGTAACAGTGGATGCAATAATAGCAGCAGCAGTTTCAGTGGATGTCAGGCAGGGCCAAGGCAGGAGACGCAGCTGCAATCCACAATCCAGATTCAGCCACTGTGGAACCTGCGAGACGACAAAGCACAGAGACTCCAGGGAAGGAGCTAAGTTAGTAACACGCCGTGGTAGGACATGAAAGCGTGCAGACGGAGAGGGGCAGAAGGACAGAGGAGCTCGGTGTATCTTTGGTGGTCCCCCAACAGTTTAATCCTATAGCAGCATAACTAGGGGCTGGTCCAGGACAAGCCTGAGCCAGCCCTAACTATAAGCTTTATCAAAAAGGAAAGTTTTAAGCCTACTCTTAAATGTAGACACTGCATGAAAAACCACATTTTCGACCCGTAAATCCCTGCAAAGTTCGTTGATTTTTGGCGATTGACGGCAAATTTACGGGGAACTTCGCCGGCTCCGAAAATCGTCGGAAACGAACCATCTGTCGGCGGGGGGCGTGGTTAATCGCGCCTTCGCGAATAGCTCTAATTAGCACATGAATGCTACCGACGTTGATGTACTCAGACTGGCCTGCTGACTTCACAAACAACCATTGGATGATTCCACAGGCATTTTAAAAGGAAACCATCATGTGATTGGATGACAACTCTGCTGCTATTGGTCATCTGTGTGCCACAAATAATAATAATAATAATAGTAATAATAAATACATATTAACTTAAATACTATATAATATATTAATATATTAAAAATAATTATTATATTGTCATATTTATGTATATATAAAATATAAATTATATATATTTTTTATTTGATTGATGATTCATTGATTTATTTGGCAATACACCTTCTACACTACCACACAGTAGAACACAAAGAACACAGTTGACAGAAACATTTTGAAAAAAAGTCTTTAATGAAATCGTGACACACACATTAACAAGGATCAACCAAGTAAAATCAGTGACTACTGGGGGAAAAAAAGCAAGGAAATGTGCAGAGGGGTTCACTGACAAGAGTCTCTGGGTTGGGCCATGCTGCTCGTCCATGGTGCATGAAAAAGAGTCTAAGGCCTCTGGAAATGCTTCTTTGCTGCCTCTGGGTCACACTGAGTTGGCACCTGTCGCTTTGAAGGGGACTCGATGTGAAGCCTCTTGCGGTGTGTCGCCACATACAGTGTCTGGCAGAGTTTGGAGAGCTAGGACATTCCTTCTTGCTTCCAGCAGCTGTAAATACAGGTATTAATATAATATTAGTACTGCTAAGAAACAATAACACATGATAACATATGTGACCATGTTTGACTCTTACCTGCTTCCTCCTCTGTCTGCTGCGAGCTGAAATCTTCACAGTTGCTGCCTGAACTGAAAGAGCTGGCTGGGCATGCCTGAAGCTCCTCCACACCATCTCATAATATGTCTTACAGGCTGCTGGAAGAAAATATATATTGGTTTGAAATAATTAAGACAGGCTTCAGTAAAAACAACAACAAGAAACAACAGAAAGGGTTTAAAACAACAACAACAACAAAAAACAACTTACATAAAAAGACTGCTGTCCACACCATCCATGTCTGGACTCCCAGTTAAAGTCGCCATCAAATATGACGTCACCCTTTCGTTGTGGGGCGAGTTTAGTCTGTAACAAAGTACAAACACGTCACGCAACGTTTATATTTACTTACATTCAGCAGAATATTTCCTGTGTATTTTATTAACTTACCCATGCTCAGGTTCATATCGCCTGTCGTTTCCGTCACTATTGTGCAGACGTCGCACCTTTTCCTTTAAAATACAAAATACATTGTAATGTTAAATGTAACGTGAACGATTACCAAACGTTTGGAACGTAGTGCAAGAAGAATAATAAAGGTTTGGTGCCCTAAAAACTGCACAATGGAGTACTAAATGCTAACGTTACTTACGTAACTTACGCACCCATCTCTTCGTCTCCGCAGCTGCAGTTCGGTCGGGGCTGCTCCTCCAGAGCGAGCAGTCTGGCTTTTATCACGGCCATTTTCCTCGCCAACTGCGCGAACAGCTGCGTTAGCAGCCGAGACAATATTTGTACCTGAATATTTTAGAAAACATGTAAACATCATCGAAAATCAAAAAAAAAAAAAGAAAAATTACTTTGGTGTGTTCCCTTTTTATTCCTACTTAAAGAATCATCAGTGGACTGACCCTGCTGGAATTTTGCAAGCTAATCACACAAGCATTGTTCATCTGGTGTTGTGGTGGCAAAATGCGAAAAATTGTGACCACTGTCCAAGAACTGTAGATGCTTTAATTTTCACAACTTTGATTTAGCAATTTAAGTGGAAAATGAAAGGCCTTTGAGAGTCAGGACACTTATGCTGTATGTAACCTATAAAATTATTTAAACACACTTTTAAATCCTCATGAAAAAAAAAAAAATCTTTGTATTCTGTAGGCACAGAACACACACACACACACACACACACACACACACACACACACACACACACACACACACACACACACACACACACACACAATCCAATTTGCATTTGTATAGCTTTGCAGCATTTACATTTGCATTTTAACACCTCATGGTCACAGTGGCTGAGAGAGAACTTCCACTGCAATTTACAGTGACGGAAATTGACGGAAATGTGGCTTTTCATGCAGTGAGAGACAGTGTCTGCCTCCCGGACAAAGACTGGAAGATGGTTCCACAGGAGAGGAGCTTGATAGCTAAATGCTTTGACTCCTGTTCTGCTTTTTGAGACTTTAGGAACCATAAGTAGACCTGCATTCTGGGAACGCAGTGTTCGAGTGGGGCAATAAGGTACTATGAGCTCTTTAAGATAAGAAGGTGCCTGGCCATTTATGGCTTTGTAAGTAAGGAGGAGAATTTTAAACTCTATTCTAAACTTTACAGGGAGCCAGTGCAGAGTGGCAAGTATTGGAGAAATATGATCTCTCTTCCTGGTTTTTGTCAGAACACGTGCTGCAGCGTTCTGGAGCAACTGGAGAATATTCAGCAACGAATTTGGGCAGCCTGATAGTAAAGAATTTCAATAATCCAGCCTGGAAGTTACGAATGCATGGACTAGTTTTTCTGCATCATTTTTCTGCATCATCATTGTGTTGCCATAAGTTTCTTTTGTGTTCTGTCATATCACCTCATATCTTCTGTCGTACCATTCATGATATATCATTCATTATCCATAATTTTGCTTAATAAATTATATTTTGATTTAAGTCCTGGTTAGATGGTGTCCTTTTGAACTGAATATCTACGATCCCTGTATCCAGAGTTTACACTTCAGATTATCAGACTGGTTTATTGTTAGTTCATTCGTTAGTATTTTATCAGCGTTATAGCAGTTAATTTCTGCATTCCCTCTTAGCTGAGGAAGGTGGTGCCCCGTCATTTTATCAATGAATGCAACATCAAATTAAGGTAGTTCCCCTACACTTACATGTCCTTCCTCTGCAAGTATTCCACGCGAAGTTGGAAGTGAGCCCTCCTTTAGATTAAGTCTCTCGGCTAATCCTGCCTCGTACTAACCGAGGTTGGAAAAACAGTCAGCCTTGAAGTGTTAGCACACACCAGCAGGTTTTTGCCAACTGTAGCGGGGACGTTGCCTTCAAAAATGAATTCAAAAAATTTGTCCTCTGCGGCTGGGAGCCGATGGAGCGATTTGTGCTGGTCTTTACAGCCAACAACAGAACAATGCGTGTAGCGCCTCGACATGATAACTACTTACACGGTGCTTTCGATAACGAAATGGCGTATCTGTGGTAGCGCTGTATCTGGTGGGTGGAGAGACACCAGGGAGATGGGGAGGGAGTGGTGGCTGGTGGGCGGGAACATGTTCCCGTATTGTATTAGCGACCGACAATTGCGAATGGCTCGTTTGGACGGGTGTTTTCAGAAATCCGTATCTCACTCGAAAAAGCGCGAACGGTCTTATTTCACACTTTGTATGTGTGTGGCAGCACCGGAGAGCCAAAATAACACCCCAAAACCTAGAAAAAGTTGGTTTTTCATAATATGGGACCTTTAAATCCTCCAAGTCTTTTGGAAAAAATTGCTGGATCAGGTAATTACAAACACCAGGGCTTAGAGCAGGGGTCCTCAAATACAAATCTTGAAGGTCCACAATTGTTTTTTTCATACAAGCATGGGTCCATTTATTAATGTCAGTCAAGTACAAGGCAGGTCGAAGGTGGTAAAGGTGGTTTTCTTTTGTCCAAACAAAAATACAATGCACATTCTAATTAAATAAAAATAAATTAACAAAACATTTTCTTGACTTAAATTAAAAATACAAAGTTCTGATTTAGGAGGAAACTTCTCTTCAAAAGAGCTGCGCTCTTTAACATAATGGCGTTTCACATTTTCACTTTTTATCAGAGCAACCGTCTTTAAGCATATTAAGCACATAGGTTTGGTACTTGCAGGTGGTAAAATGGACACATATTTGTCAGTCCATTCCTCATTGAAACGGCGATTTTCACTGTCACCTTTTCTTCTCTTGGTCAGTTTTGAGCATGCCATTTTGTTAGATTCGGGGGGTATTCCAGAAAGCGGGTTATGTGAAAACTCAGAGTAAGTTAACCCTGAGATGAGGGAAACTCTGAGTTTTCGTTCTAGAAAGAGAGGTAACTCTGAGTCAGTCACCATGGTAACAGACTCTGTGAACATAACCTGCTCGCTGGCAGGTTTACTTTAAGAAACGCTGAGTTTCTACCTGTCTCCTCCCACATGAAGAAAGCTGGTAGACATGGATTGCCCGTTCATTCCCAATCCGATTGATATCAAAGCCCAACTGATTCGAAATGCTTTACGTCGCGAGAGAATCTTCTGACCCAGATTAGATGTCCCGTCATTTCCAGAGGAATATCTGTTCGAATGCTACCGCTTTTCATCAAACGGTAGAATTTATCTCGATGACATTCTCACCAACCTCACACACCGCGGACGTGCGCTCACATCACAGCAAAATGTATGCATAGCGCTACGTTTTTCTTTTTGCAAACGGTAGTTTTTTTGTACAATATTGAGGATGCAGAGCACTTCGGAAAGGCAACAGTGTGTAGAGCTGTGAGGAAAGTGACCCTCACACTGAAAGGCCTGTTACCAATGATGGTAGAGACTGGTGACTGATGTAGAAATCATATATTCTTTTATTTTAAATTATGATATACATTCTGCTGCGACCTCAGAGTGGGTTCAGTAGCTTAACTAGCTGTCATTTTGCAGGGCTTCAAATGTGATAGGATGCATAGATGGGACACAAATTCCTGTTACTGCGCCTGCAGAAAACGAAGGGGACTATGCGAATAGAAAATCCTTTCAGAGCATTAATGTCCAGGTTTATGACCTACCATCTTAAAAATGATGTACATGAAAATGCATACATTACAATACAATAACTCATATCATTCTCTGCACTGTGAAGATCATATGTGATGCTTATATCATTACAAATGTAGAAGCCAGGTGGCCTGGCTCTGTACATGACTCCCAGATGTACTGGGAGTGTAGTCTGAGCAACAGATTTGTCTCCTTTTTTAATGCACTCAAATGTGTCCTCTATAATTACAGGAGTGCTTGATGGCTACCTACTGGGGGGGTCGAGGCTATCCATGTCAGCCCACTCTGTTGACCCCTTACCCTGACCCTGAGCCAGGGCCCCAACAACGTTTTAATGTGGCCCACTGCAGGACTGGAGCCCAGGTAAAGACCAAGCTGTACAAATGAATGACCCTGAGGATGACCATCCCATCCACCCTGCAGACGTCCAGGATGGAAAGGCTTTGAGGGACCTAAACAGCAGAAACTACTTTTGATTAAAACAATAATGACAAATTCACATGTGGTTTGGTCTTCTTTATTCCCTAAAAGTACAAAAGCAGCAGTCAGGATTTGTAATATAGTTCCATCCATTAACATATTTCACCTGTGAAGTGCACCCACCTCAACTGGCATCCCAGTAATAGAATTTCAAGGTCTGTTTTTCTAATCTGGCAATCCAGATAGACCATGTCCTTTTCACTTTTCTCTATACTCTTCATGAAGTGGACTCTATACAACTCCTTCACTGGTAACTGGGAAACTTATGGACAACATTTAAATCCTACAGTTCTACATACAGATTTAACACGGTATTGACCAAAAATCTGACTGTCTCAAGCTGCGCTGTGGAAGTTGATGGACCTTCCTCCTGGTGATGGCCAGTTGTTCTGTTGAAGGACAAGAATGTGCTGGTTGTTTATACATTATCAATGCGAATCAGTGTACATGTCAAACTCCAAATTCCACTCCAGAATGTAAAGGAATGTGAATGGGCAGAGCACTGCCAGTAGCTCTACATAATATTAAGACACACTTCAGTAGGCCTCTCTGGATCACTCCCTGTGGCAGCAGACAGTGTTTCATCATCATCATCATCCTCCTGTGATGAAGGAAAATATACTGTTTCAGAATACTATGGTGGTGGATGTGGTCCTCCACCCGTTTTTCGGGCCTCTGCCTTCTTTCTGTTGGCTGAGCAGAACTCAAATGTTAATCTTTTTTAAATTAGTATTTTATTGAGTGTTCGTGGACACATCGTCACATTTTAGATGACCTCAATACCTATAAAATAAAAATGTGTAAACAGTGTATGGTAACACTTTACTTCAAGGTACCATCATAAGAGTGACATGACATTGTCATAACAGTGACATGACACAGTCATAAACATGTCATGAACATTATGTCAATGTCATTAAACGTTTATGACTGTTGTCATTAAGTGTCATTCGATTTGGTAATGACAAGTTGACATTATTTTGGTTGTCTTCATTAGGACAACTTGACATTAATCAAGGTGACATAACCAGAATTTGTCTTTGTCATGACAACTTGACATTAAATTTGTTTGAGATGTCCTTATTATGACAACGTGACATTAATCAAAGTGACATTACTAGAAAATGTCTCTGTCATGACAACTTGACATTAAATTTGCTTGAGATGTCCTTATTATGACAACGTGACATTATTCAAAGTGACATTACTAGAAAATAGAAAAATGCTGTGCAAGGTTAAAGACCAATTCTAGCACTTGGTCATTGATGTTTGACAGAATACCAAAAACTGACTGTCATGACAGTCAGTTTATCCATCATGCTATGATAATGACAGATCACAAAATGCTACCACTTTAATTGAGGTCAAAGAATTTCTTCATTAGCCTACATTGTCATAATGATGTCATGACAGTCAGTTTATCCTTCATGATATGTTAATGACAGATCAAAATGCTACCACTTTACTTTAGGTCAAAGAATTTCTTCATTACATTGTCATAATGATGTCATGACAGTCAGTTTATCCTTCATGATATTTCGTTAATGTCAGGTTGTCGACAACTAGACATTTTCTAGTAATGTCACTTTGAATAATGTCACGTTGTCATAATAATGACATCACAAAGAAATTTAATGTCAAGTTGTCATGACAAAGACAAATTCTGGTTATGTCACCTTGATTAATGTCAAGTTGTCATAATGAAGACAACCAAAATAATGTCAGCTTGTCATTACCAAATCGAATGACACTTAATGACAACAGTCATAAACGTTTAATGACATTGACATAATGTTTATGACATGTTTATGTAGGGGAACTACCTTAATTTGATGTTGCATTCGTTGATAAAATGACGGGGCACCACCTTCCTCAGCTAAGAAGGACTGAAGAAATTAACTGCTATAACGCTGATAAAATACTAACGAATGAACTAACAGTAAACCAGTCTGATAATCTGAAGCGTAAACTCTGGATACAGGGATCGTATATATTCAGCTCAAAAGGACACCGTTTAACCAGGACTTAAATAAAAAATCTCATTTATTAAGCAGAATTATGGATAATGAATGATATATCATGAATAGTACAACAGAAGATATGAGGTGATATGACAGAACACACAAGAAACTTATGGCAACGCGATGACAAACAAGTTTGGCGATAGTGAGAAGTAGTGGTAAAGGGGATAATGGGGACGCGAACGTAAAGTTAAGGGATTAAACAAGCAGTTGAGAGAATTTGGATAAATTAGCAGTACCCACGGACCAACTCTTATTCAAACCCGCTGAGCATGCCTACTGGATTGCTGGCGTCCCGGTGAGTTCTGCTCCGAACTAACTCGAAGATGCCCAGGTGCTCGTCTGTGGCTCGATCTGCTCGGTGGTCCGGTGAAAGGCCCAGGCACACCAAGGCGAAGAGCTGATGTTGGACGGTGATGTCTCTCGAACTGGGTTCTACGGTGTCGGTTACAGATAAGGGACGGCTCCGGATGGTTGTTAACCCAGACCAAGGATCAACAGCTGGCTGCAGGGTTTTGGTTCGGTTGAGTCCGTGAAGGATTATTTTAGACTGATAGTAACAAAATCAATAGTCTCTTCGATGGCCGATCGAAAAGGGTCTACAAAATTATTATTATTTGACTAAAATTTTACAGACTAAAACAAAACGTGTGGCTTAGAAAAATAAAAGTTTACGGCAAAACTATAGAAACACGTCTTCGGAAAATTAAATCACGCTACTCGGTATGGCTTTTGTGTAGCTCGAAGACGGGAAAAACTTAAAGAGCAAAACGACTGTACAAAACTAAGACAACTAAGAAGTAACAAACAAAACTAAAACAAACTAAAACATAACTTAAGACAAGACTGAGTAACGCGCACTGAATTCATGCTGTGGCTGCAGACATTTAAATCTCGCTCCGGGGCGTGTCTAATGGGCAGGCCGTCACACACGTGAGACGGTTTGTGACGCACAATGTAATCTCGCCTCATGGAGCTGGAATTAACCAATGATTCATACGAGGGGCTTCTCACTATGGTCAATCACATATAATTTCAATGACAAATTTTCAATGACATTTCAACATTGTTCACAGGATGCATTAGGCACTTCCTATGGTTGGGTGACAACATTAAATGATAATCCTGGTACAGTTTCATCCCAACATGTATAATGACTCAATGTATAACTAATACAAAAATAAAGATAAAGAAATAAAGAAAGGCAGACTATATTTGCCAAAATGATTATCATCCTTATGATTATTCCTTAATAAAAGTCTCATAAAGCACAATCAACTTCAAACCCTACGAACCCTTAGATGGTAGGAAGGCTCCATGGCAGAGCCTCAGGCAAATCTTAAAACAAGGTTAGATTCACAGCTTTGTCATGGGACATGAGAGAACATGAGCATCATACAGATCATGGGTTTAGTCATGTGAATATATCCAGCGTTGAGTCATACAGAGATGCAGTTGTCAGGTATACCAAGAAACAAAATCCTCTGGCTTACAAACAGTTCATTTCAAGGTTGGCTAATTTGCAACCCATCAGCAGACTTGGTTTGTGGATTCAGTTGAAACCTGGCCTTTGTTCTTCCCAGCCGGCTTTACTGTATTGAGTCCTTAGGGCTATTGGGGGAGTAATCAGCATTGAGTGGGACATCCTGGGTAGGAGATAGGTGTTGACCTTTTGGCTCTCTTTTTTCAACATGTGAGAAGAGTAGTTTACTGAGCCAGACATCCTGTCTCTCTTCGAAATCAGATTGCATTATAGGTAAACCAGATGGTCTACAATTCAATCAGTTGGCGGGTTTACACCTCCATTTCTCTTGAGTATCGCCAGAAAAGGAGGGAAAGAAGGGGTCAGTTGGAGGCTAGTTCTGCTACATTTATGACTGTGTCATGTCACTCTTATGACAATGTCATGTCACTCTTATGACGGTACCTTCAAGTAAAGTGTTACCCATTGTATCAAGTGTTAATCTACTAAGTGGGATATTAAGTGAGATGACATGTTAAAACAACATGTTGTTAGGGGTTTAAATTACTACTTGAAGTTGCCACTGAATTAATATTCACTTTGTTTAATAGCCTAAGTCAATTAAAAAATAAAATTAAAATCAAAGTGAGGTACAATCATAGCCTAGCAAAATATGCCTTACCTTTTTGAATGATGTTTTTATATTTCATTTTTCGCTGCTTCTCTCTCCGCTGTTGGATTGCACCTAAATGAAAATCAGATTTTATTCCTACTTACATTCATAACTGTATGCTACGATCTTAAGTACAGTTAAATGTTAAGTCAATGGAATAGTACATTCAAACTTACACGTTGTCTCGGGTAGCAGTTTTCTCCCATGCCGTTTCTCTCTCCTTCGCTGCTGCAGCGCTGATATATTTACGCCGAAATATGTGCTCATACTCCACATTGGCCTGCAATAAGACCTCCAACTCCATCGGGGTAAAATAACTTGATCTTTCTTTCTTTTTCTTTCTTTTTCAGTTGTCATGGTGACTCGTGGTATCGGGGCTCTATTGATGATGGCTTTTTATAGTGGTTGTGCACGCGCGCAACTCAATGTTAACATACTCAGGGTTGATTGAACTAACTCAGATCAGCTGTTCTGGAACCGGATACTCAGAGTTTCCCATCTCAGAGTAAGTCAACTCAGAGTTCAGAGATAAACTCAGAGTTTGTTGAACCTCCTACCTGGAATACCCCCTCGGTCTTCTACTGGTGGCATGTAAACCAACAGATTGCAAAGTGCCGGGTACTCGTGTTTCACACTGCTGCGGTCTGTCCAGTCTAGCTAGAAGCATGCACGCTCTCTCAGCCAATCAGCGCATCGTTGTCATAGAGATGACAGCCCATAATACCCTGTCACCCAGGCAACAGCCAATCAGCGCTGTCTCCCAAAGCACACACTTTCTCACACACACACACATGCATACACGCACACACACACAGCACGCAGAGCGCAGAGCGCATGCAGTGATTGAATACAACAGAAGTGGGAACATGGGAGATATTTGACTAAAAATGAAACAGAATTTAGCGATAGAATAGTAGCGCATAGCGATAGATCAGCAATTAATACAAATATATGTTAAAAAAAAGTTTGTTTGTTTGTTTGTTTTTTCTTTTGAAAAGTGCCATTTGCCCTGGGTCCGCAGAGAGGTGTGCCGTGGTCTGGTCATGGACTGTGGTCCGCTAATTGAGGGCCCCGGGTTTAGTTTTTGTTAAGTTTGTTTTTGTCTTTGGTCAGTTCAGTTACATTCTGTTTAAGTTATAATAGCCTGAGTCAAGTTCTGTTTAGTTGACCTCTTTTATGGGGCCAGAATTTTTATGTATTGACTCATTTTTGTGCAAATGAATGTCTTTTTGTGAAAATACACCTGGACTCCTCATGCCTGTCTGCTCAGTCCCTCACATCAAGCAAGGTGGCAAGTGGGGATGAAAACCACAGTAAAGAGTTCATTTAGTCAAATAAATCCACCAAAGGAGCATGAGTCCAATGAATGGGAAAATAAACCCAGTAAAAGTCCAGTAACAAAAAATAAATAAAAATCCAAAGAGGCAACAAAATCCAAACCAAGGGAGTCTCATAACAAAGTGTAAGGAAACTAAAGCAAAGTACAAAATCACTGAATCACAGGGAAAAACTCACACTGAAATGAATGCATCACACCAGGGGCCCGTTTCACAAAGCAGGTTTAGTGAAAACTCTGAGTTTGTTAAGCCTGAAATGAAGGAAACTCTGAGTTTTCCATTTCACAAAGGGAGGTAACTCAAACCAGAGAAAGAGGGGTAACTCTAGCCTGTTTCACAGAGAGAGGTAACTTAAGCTCTCGTTCAGTTACCATGGTAACAGACTCTATGAACCTAACCTGGTCGGGACCAGGTTTTTCTCAATGAACCTCGAGTTTCTCTCTGTCTCTGCCCTCTGTCAGCCACACACGGTATTTGATTTCCTCATTCATTTAGGCAGCAGGCGAGTTTTGGCATAACATAGTTCTGCCGTCTGTTATTTGAAAAAATCAGTCAGTAGGCCTATATAGTCCACTTTTTTCACTAACATGGCATGTCTTTTTGACAACGATCCGATGAAGGTGCAGCATTACTGCTGTAGTGTTACTAGGGGACTACCTTAATTTGATGTTGCATTCGTTGATAAAATAACGGGGCACCACCTTCCTCAGCTAAGAAGGACTGCAGAAATTAACTGCTATAACGCTGAATACTAACGAATGAACTTAACAATATATCAGTCTGATAATCTGAAGTGTAAACTCTGGATACAGGAATCATATATATTCAGTTCAAAAGGACACCGTCTAACCAGGACTTATATCAAAATATCATTTAAGCAGAATTAGGAATAATGAGTGATGTATCAGGGATACTAAGACAGAAGATGGGAGGTGATATGACAGAACACACAAGAAACTTATGGCAACATAATGGTAAATAAATTGGCGATAGTGAGAAGTAGTTGTAAGGGGATAATAAGGACGCAAACGTAAAGTTAGGGAATTAACGATTAATGGAGAGAATTTGGACGAATTAGCAGTATCTTAACCTCACGGACCAACTCTTATTCAAACCCACTTAGCATGCCTACTTGACTGATGGCGTCCCGTTGTGCTCTGCTCCGAACTAACTCGAAGATGCCCAGATGGTCGTCCTTGGCTCGATCTACTCAGTGGTCTGGTGAAGGCCCAAGCGCACCAAGGTAGCGAGCTGATGTTGGACGGTGACGTCTCTGGAACTGGTACTTCGGTGTCGGTTACAGATGAGGGGCGGCTCCTGATGGTCGTTAGTCGGACCAAGGATCAACAGCTGGCTGCAGGGTTTGGTTCGGTTGAGTCCATGACGGATTATTTTAGACTGACAGTACAAATTAAGAGTCTCTTCGATGGCCGGTCAAAAGGGCTACAAAATTATTATTATTATTCAACTAAATTTACTGATGTTAAAACAAAACGTTTGGCTACACAAAAAGGTTAACTTGAAAACTTGCGGCAAATTATAGAAACACGTCTTCTGAAGAATAAATCACGCTACTCGGTATGGCTTTTGAGTAGCTCGAAGACGGGAAAAACTTAAAGAGCAAAAACGACTGTGCAAAACTTAAGACAAAGAACTAAAAGACAAAACTAAACATAACTGAGTAACGCGCACTCTGAGTAACGCGCGCACCGTGAGTAACGAGCACACGCACTGAATTCATGCTGCGGCTGCAGACATTTAAACCTCGCTCCAGAGGCGTGTCTAATGGGCAGGCCGTCGAACATGTGAGACGCCTTGTGACGCGCAATCGCCTCAAGGAGCTGAATTAATCAATGACTCACACGAGGGGCTCATCTGCTTCTCACTATGGTCAATCACATATAATTTCAATAACAAATTTTCAATGACATTTCAACATTGTTTACAGCATGCATCAGGCACTTCCTATGGTTGGGTGACAACATTAAATGATAATCTTGGTACAGTTTCATCCCAACATGAATAATTACTCAATGTATAACTAATACAAAAATAAAAGAAATAGAAAGAGATAAAGAAAGAAATAAGAATAAAGAAATAAAGAAATGCAGACGATATTTGCCAAAATGATTATCATCCTTATGATTATTCCTTAATAAAGGTCTTATAAAGCACAGTCAACTTCAAACCCTACGAACCATTAGATAATAGGAAGGCTCCATGGCAGAGCCTCAGGCAAATCTTAAAACAAAGTTAGATTCACAGCTTGTCATGGGACATGAGAGAACATGGGCATCATACAGATCATGGGTTAGTCATGTGCATACTGTATATCCAGTGTTGAGTCGTACAGAGATGCAATTGTCAGGTATACCAAGAAACAAAGTCCTCCGGCTTACAAACAGTTCATTTTAAGGTTGGCTACTTTGCAACCCATCAGCAGACTCTGTTTGTGGATTCAGTTGAAACCTGGCCTTTGTTCTTCCCAGCCGGCTTTACTTCCTTAGGGCTATTGGGGGACCATTAGCATTGACATGGGACATCCTGTTTCTCTTCGAAATCACACTTCATTATGAGCATTCTAGATGGTCTATAGTTCAATCAGTTAGACTGGTTTACAACTCCGTTTCTCATGAGAAGTCAGAGAGGGTAAGAGAAGGTCAGTTAGAGGCTAGTTCTGCTACACTGCGCAGGGAATTAAATATTCGTCAGGAGATGGTTATCAGACTGCACATAGATGTTCTGGCATTTCCAGTCAGTTATCTTTTTGAACGGTACCGTTTCACGTCACAGTCCATCATCTTCATACACAACCTAATCCGTCCTTACATTTGCAACATCACCAGCCGTAGTCATGCTCTCACATCCCAGCAGATATTGTGTGTTGCACCGCGTTTCTTTGCAAATGGGAGTTTTTTTGTATAATATCGGAGATGCAGAGCACTTAAGTAAGGCAATTGTATACAGGGCGGTCAGAAAAGAGTGCCTCGCCCTGAAACGGCTATTACCCATCTTTGTAGTTTTCAAGGTGGAGTTTCACAGGATTGCAGGTGAATGATGTAGAGATCTAATTGAATTTTAAATTATATTCCATTAATGACATTGTGCTGCAACCTCAGCCTGGGATTAGTAATTTGAATTTCTTTTAGGATTTCCCAGTGTGATTGGCTGCATAGATGGCATACACATCCCTATCACAGCTCCCTCGCATAATGAAGCAGATTATGTGAATAGGAAGTCCATTCACAGCATAAATGTGAAGGTACATGTAGATTGACTACTGTTTCAAAATGTTAAAGACTGCATCATAATTCAACATCTGTCATTCTCTGCACTATCAAGATCGTATGTGATGCTGCATACCTAATTTCCAATGTGGAGGCCTGGGTCTGTTCATGACTCAAGGATTTATCATGAGTCTAACCTGAGCAACAGACTGCAACGTGGTAAGCAGCCTAAAGATTTGCACAATATAATTCACTTGTCTCCCTCCTTTAATATACTCTGATGTGTCCACTGCACATTACAGGAGAGTTTGATGGCCTTCTGCTGGGTGACAGAGGTTACCCATGCCAACCTAGGCTGCTGACCCCTTACCCTGACCCTGAACCAGGCCCCCAACAGAGCTTCAACCAGGCTCACTGCAGGACAAGAGCCCGGGTGGAGATGACCATAGGCCTGCTTAAAGCCCATTTCCAGTGCCTACGTCACCTCAGGGTGACCCCTGAGAGGGCCTGTGATATTACTGTGGCATGTGTTGTTCTTCATAATATTGCCACTATTAGAGGAGAGCAACACCCTGCCCTACAAATTGAAGACCCTGATGATGACCCCACCCACCTGCCAGCTATGCAGGACGGCAGAGCAGTCAGAGACACCATACAGATGCAGCTGCCTCGAAATTCCCCTCCCAGCCAGAGGCCATCCAGCTCCCAGCCGGCTCCCAGTCCCCCCCCTCCTCTTGGGGGTGTGCCCAGAATCCACTATAAACACGCCTCTTCATTCAATTGCAGGGTGTCACCAAGAGATGGCGTGTCCCTCACAGGAACACATCTCAAGGGCAAAGATTTTTACTCCACTACATTCATCTGCTTTGGTAGGCTTATTTGTAGTTAGGCAGTCACAGTTACTCAACTATTTTACGTTGATTATTTAAATCAACTTAGAAAAATATTTCTTGCACAAAGTCTTAAAAAAGTCATAAATGTGTGTTTCCATCAGCCTGTTTTAATGCATATTTTCGATTTGCAAACAGGAAATTCCTAAGTTTTTCTCTTACAATATACTGTATGAATTTTTTTGTGATTGTTGCGATCAAAAAAAACTAACTCTATTGTATATAATCACTTACTATATGATAATAAGCATACTTCACATTACAAGAACAGTCGAAAAGATTCAGTTCTCATCCTAAAAAAAAAAAAAAAAAAGTTTTAACTTGAGAATGAGAAGCATCAGCTCAAAGTTCCGAAATCACATGGAGGAGATTTGGCGCAGTTGGTAGAGCATCTGCCCCATGTATGAAGTTCTCTGCAGTGGCTACAGGTTCGATTCCCGCTTTCAGCCCTTTGCTGCATGTCATCTTCCCTCTCTTGAACCACTTTTATGGCTGCTCCTCAGCTGTCCTATACACTAAAGGCCAAAAAGCCCAAAACATAACTTCGGAAAAAAAAAAAGTTACAAAATCATTCCTGAGTCATAAAAGTGATGTAGCTTTACAAAACAGCCTGTGACTCAAAGAATAAACAGGCTCCATCTGTTTACATAGAGTTTGCTTTTGATAATTATCAACAAAAATGCTGACCTAATTTTACTTTACATGCGCTGGAACAGAGACAGAGCCGCAGGAGCAGAGCACGTCATCTGGAGATTCCAGGGCTCGCCTATGTTTTCCGCAACAGGCGCACGGCTCTCGGCAAAAATAGACCAGGAAGCGGCCAGTAGACAGTCATATTAGTATTGGTTGAATATGCGCTAATTTTTGCGATCGCAAGATTTCCTGGTCGGACTGATAATATACATTTTGATGCATGAGGGAGGTGGGAAAGTTGGCTTATCCATAAATGTAATTAAGTGTAATGGAAACATTTAGTGAAGTCTATAAAGTAGCCAGCGACACAATATTAATATCTGTGGCACAAATTGATTTTTAATTACTGGAGGTAAGCGCTCCCCTCAGCCCTCCACCTATTTTACTGGACATAGCTATTCTGTGGGACAGTGGGGGCTGGGAGCCTGTTTGGCTGGCGACCATCCATTGAGTTAGAACAAAGGATACACTGTAATGCAAATAATGACTTTTCAGCCAACAACGCGGCCGGCTCGACACTACACATGCCTGACAGAGTGACAGACAGGAGAACATCATGACGCCCGAGGTGATGATGCGCGATGTGTCAGTGAAACTACAGGTTTCCTCAGCTCTGAAATGTGCCAGGAGTTAATCGCTTCAAATGCACAAATGCAGTGAAGTTCACAAACCACCAACAGTTTATAGAATAGGATGGACTGTCTATCAGTGGCCATTAGAGCAGCTCTCTAATAGATGTCACACTGTGCGGAAGAGCTTAATAAGTTAACAAGAGATTTGGCCACGACAGCTGAAATGTAAACTTCTGTGATGCAAAACTGTGTTTGCTTCTGATGTCTAAGTGTGAAGCGTTTTAAATTATGTGCATCTTCTTTGTACTCAGAAGCACATCAAGAATGCATTTTGTACTCCGGAAATTATGAAGAATCAACAAAATATCACAGCCTAGAGAAGGATCACAAACTTTTCAATGTCTAATGTCATGAACATGATGAAGTCATGTTGAACACTTCCGTATCCCAAAAAAACATTTATTTGAGGTGCAGCGGCACAATATTAATTTCAAACACGCGTGCACAACACCTGACGTAAAAAAATGCATTCTTGGTGTGCTTCTGAGTACTATGTTTTCCCGCGACTATAACTTTTTTTAATAGTTACTGTTTATATTCATTGCGTCTGAAAAAAGAGACAGAGACACAGAGAGGAGGACACAGACAGTCACACAGACAGAGCGATGAAAAAGATCAGTGATAATTAACCACAGTATATTAAGCCTATGATGTTGAACATCGCAGTGCGCAGTGTGAGCCGTCTGCTGCGCTCCGCAGCCGTCTGTGAAGGCGAACGAAATCTGGAACCTTTCAGCTCAATGACATGACTTTGAAAGCACCAAGTGACTTGTTTTAACGAATTTCGTTAGATTAAAATATGTAGAACTGTAAAATATCACTTCCATGAGGCTGTTCAGTCAGACATTTACAGATCACAGGCGGAAATTGGCAATTCATCCTCCTGTCCCTCCCTCTTTGGCGCACTGTAAATGATTTCTGTCCAGTAATACACAGTACACACACATACAGGACTCTGCGTATTGCTGGTCGCCGCATCAAATAGCGACCCGCAAATCTAAAATGCGCTACAAACAGGAAACCCACCAACTGAAAAGCAGAGTGGCTCCGTGAATCAGGCAGAGTATTAAACATTTAACTGTTTAGCAGTTCAAAATGCTGGAAAAACGCGACGCACAACTTCTGTTATTCATGATTAATTTTCTGGGCACAAATCACTCGGCACGCGGAGATGCGCTGGGAGCCTCTCCAAAGGTGGGGAGAGATGTGGAGGAAAAGGCAGGATGGGCAGATGAGCAGATCCAAGAAGTTTGTGAACGAGCACTACAATAATATGGATGATTAAGCATAATTATATTTAAAAAACTGCACAGGGTGCTCTACTAGACAAGCAGTTTTTCTTACAGCAGTGGAGGATAGGTGCAGATCTAATGAACGACTCCGCAAAGCTGACACAGTAACCAATTATAATGACTGCTCCTCCTGGTGGACTGATCGAGCGAGTGCAGGTAGTTTTCGCAAATGGAGCTTAGGGGCGTTATGAGTTGGCCCCGCGCCGATGACGTCATCGCGGGGGATCTCATTACAGTCACGAACCCGCCTACTGCAGAGCAGGGACCGGTCATGGACCCGCCAGGGCCCCAGCACGAGATTAGGGGAATTTCGAGGCCGCTACATCTGTATGCCATAGTCACTTCAGAGATTGAGTCACCATTATCACCATCACCACCACCACCACAGCAGACAAATAAAGACACAATACACACTTCAGTTGGTCTTCTTTATTTCCTACAAATACAAGAGCTAGATTAGTTAATGTTCCAATATTTAACTGTTGTGAGGTCGCTTGTTGTTCCCATAAGATTGTTCCTACAAGCCACTGTAGCGAGCGACGGCATTAGGTAATGACGTCACAAGAGTTTGTAAGGCATACAACTGTTAGCTTGTCGTGATGTTAGCTGTGCTGCACGGATGTACTGATTGAGTGCCCGTGTAATAAAGTTGGATAAAACGGAAACCCAGGATCCATCATTCTTCACATGACATGGTGTCAGAATCGAGGAGATGGCTAAGTTTGGTCCACCGGAGCCGTTCGAATTCTCCCGCCTGGCAGAATGGCCGGTGTGGAGGCAGAGGTTTTCCCGCTTCAGAGTCACATCGAAGCTGGACAAAGAGAGCGGTGAGGTTCAAGTGAATTCATTCCTTTATTCAATGGGAAGAGATGCGGAGCCCATCTACAGCTCGTTCGTGTTTCCTGCTGCCACGGAGGCCACTCCACACCCAGAGTTCGACTTCAACATCGTGGTGGATTTGACGCTGGAGAGGGCGATCCAGCTCGCGTGCCAGAGCGAGCAGGTCAAGCAGCAGAGTGCGAAGCGTGTGGAAACCGCTGTAAACGAGGTGAGACACAAACAGCACGGCAACACGAGAAAGGGACATGATAAAGCTCGACAACCACATGGACCAAAATACAGTGACAATAAACAAAACTGTCAGCGGTGTAATAGAATGCACAATAAGAAAGAGAGCTGTCCAGCTCGCAATAAAAGATGCAGAAAGTGTAACAAGATGGGCCATTTCCAAGTTGTTTGCAAAACCAGAATGCTAAAGGAAGTCAGGACAGAGGCTGTGGAGGATTCAGAGGAGGATTCGTTTTTCATAGGAGGACTTTTCCTTGGACCTGTCACACAGACAAAGCCAACCGTCATTGTCGAGCCAGACTCTAACACTGGGCCTCACCAAGTGTCGTGAACGAGCCCGGTTAACAGTCTGGTGGCCTGGCATCGGGGCCCACATCACCAAGAAAGTGAAGTCATGTGACTTCTGTGCAGAACACAAACCTACACAGAGACGTGAACCACTGGTAGCGACTCCGCTGCCTGGAGGCCCGTGGCAAAGGATTGCAGCTGACCTGTGCGCTCTGGAGGGTAAGAACTACCTCATTGTAGTTGACTATTTTTCACGAGACATCAAAATCGCTCTTCTCACAGCTACAACAAGCGGACAAGTAATTGGCAAACTCAAAAACATGTTTGTGAGGTGGGGAATCCCATTAGAGCTAGTTAGTGACAATGCCACTCAGTCACATCAGCTTCATCAGTTTCAGGAGTTCAAACAGAGCTGTGGTTTCACCCATATAACCTCCAGTCCCCATTACCCTCAAGGCAATGGGGCAGCTGAGAGAGCTGTCCAAACAACTAAACACATTCTTAAACAGCCGGACCCCTGTCTAGCTTTAATGAGTTATCACTCTACACCCATCACCGCAACCAGAGCGAGTCCCACTCAGTTGATGACTGGACGCCAGATTCGCACAACAGTCCCTGTGTTGGAGAAACTATTGAAGCCAAAGCTAGCCAACTGGGACCTTGTCTACCAGAAAGACACCGCAGCTAAGGAAGCCTACAGGTACTTTTACAACCGCAGACATTCAGTCCGTCCTCTCCCTGAGCTGCACCCAGGTCAAAATGTCAGAGTGAAGCTCGACGGGGAAAGAGGATGGAAGACACCGGCTACAGTCATCAGTAGGTCTCAGGAGCTGAAATCCTATGTGGTGGAAATGGACAACGGCATTGTGACTCATCACAACAGACGGCATCTTCAAGCTGTCCCGGAGAGTGCCAGTCCTGTGGCACATCAGCAGGGTTCTGCCTCTGTCCCTCAACAGGACTGCAGTTCCCCGGTGATGGTGGCAGTGGCTCCACATGACCTGCCGCAGAGCCCACCATCATCAGGGTCGACACAGCGGTCTCGTCTCTGGTCCACCACTCCCAAGAGACCGACCTCGAGGGGCCGAAAAGTCAAATTGCCCTTCAGATTTAGAGACTGATAGAGACATTGACTCTGAAGTTCTCTCAAAACCCTGTGTAGTGTTCGTTTTCAGTTACACAGACAGAGAGACTTTCCTCTTCCATAAGGGCAGAATAATCCCTTTTCAGGACTGAGGGTAGTCTACCCCGATGATGTCCAGTGTTCAGCGGGAAGAGAGTGTGTGACTGTTCTCGGGAAAAAAAAAGAGGAAAAAAAAAAAGGTTATGTTGAACGTTTGATGCGAATCGAACCAGATCTGTTTTGCATTATGCACCGTTTATTATTTACAGTGTTGTAGTTACCCATGTTGTCTGCCCAATAAGGAGTAAGTCAGATGTAAGAGGGAGATAGAATACATTTAATACAATACAATAATAATTTCTGTGCTTGTTTAAGATATGTATTTTTCTTCTAAAAGAGGGGAGATGTTGTGAGGTCCCATACGATTGTTCCTACAAGCCACCGTAGCGAGCGACGGCGCTAGGTAATGACGTCACAAGAGTTCGTAAGGCGTATGACTGTTAGCTTGTCGTGATGTTAGCTGTGCTGTATGGATGTACTGATTGAGTGCCCGTGTATCAAAGCTGGATAAAACGGAAACCCAGGATCCATCATTATTCGCATGACATTAACATAATTAACATAATTCACCTGTGACCATGCACCCACCTCTAATTTGTGCTCCAGTATTTCAACTTCTAGATCTGCCCTCCTAATCTGGCGGTCCAAGTATTGCATTTCTTTGTTGGTTTTTTTGGATTTTTTTCAGCAGGTGAATTTTATAAATCTCTTTTACTGGTAACTGGGAATAAATAAGGAGGACATTAAATTATACAGTTGCACATGAATTCCACAGAATCAACCTCTGGTGTTTACTGGACATCCATCTTACTGTGTCAATCTGTGCAGTGGAAGTTGAGGGACTCTCCTGCTGCTGCCCAGCCATGCCCTGTTAAAAAGGATGAGAATGTGTTAATACTTCAGTATAAGCTAAATGTCACACATTCACACCAGAATGTTAAGAAATGTAAATGGGAAGAGAACTATCAGTAACATATCAAGATGTTACCTCTATAGGCCTTTCTGGATCCCCCTCTGTAAAGGCAGCAGACAAGGTTCCCTTGTGCTCTTCATCCTAGATGAGTGATATGTTTCAGTATACTTAAACTACCATTTGGCAAAATCTTTGGAGTATCGCCTACTTACAGTCACAAGGTCTGTTGTGGCGTGAGAGGGCTCCACCAGGCAGATAGCACCATCAGAATCTGTTGGGACAAAAAAAAAAAAAAAAAAGACATGAAAGGGAAATAAATATTTTTATGAATAGGCTTAAAAAAGATATATAGGCCTAGGCATATTACATTTTATAAAGGCACTTGTGTCTTGGGGGGTGTGCTCTGAAGATGAGCTCCCTCCAGGGATTCCCTCAGCCACTGGCCTTCCGAAATTCTGGCTTAGGGCCAGCTCCTCTGCCTCCGTTAGAGGTGGCGGTGCTGGGCCACCACCCGTTTTTGCGGGCATCTGCCTTCTTTCTGTTGGCTGAGCAGATGTCTGTGTTGGTTTAAATAGGCTTAATTATTTAACGGAATATGATATAGATGAGAAGACATTTATGTGTGTGAAAACAGCATTAGGATAAAACAACAGCCACTTAATATTTACCTTACAATGTAAAACATGATCAAAATGAGGTACCCCTATTAAATTATGCCGAGGTCTTACATGTTTGAACAATGTTTTTATATTTCATCTTAAGCTGCTGCCAAGTGCGCTTCTCCCCCGCGGGATTGCACCTACATGAAATAAATTAATGAGCTACCATTCAACCAGTTTTCTCCTGTAATATTATTATGATTGCAAAGGACTGCATTTAAACTTACGCATTGACCCGAGCAGCAATGTTCTCCCACGCCGTCTCTCTCTCTCTTTTGCAGCTGCAGCGGTGTTGCACTTTTTTCTAAAAACGTGTTCAAATGAGCGCATTAAGACTTCCAGCTCTAGTGCGATAAAAAAAAAAAAAAAAAAAAAAACGCAGCCCTCCTCTTTCCCGTTGCCATGGTGACTCGTCGAATCAGGGCTCCATTGATGTTGGCTTTTTATAGTCCTGGGGCCCGTTTCACAAAGCTGGTTTAGTGAAAACTCTGAGTTTGTTAAGCCTGAAATGAAGGAAACTCGGAGTTTTCCGTTTCACAAAGGGAGGTAACTCAAACCAGAGGAGGAGGGGTAACTCTCGGCTGTTTCACAGAGAGAGGTAACTTAAACTCTCGGTCAGTTACCATGGTAACAGACTCTATGAACCTAACCTGGTCGGGACCAGGTTTTTCTCAATGAACCTCGAGTTTCTCTCTGTCTCCGCCCTCTGTCAGCCACACGTTTTTTGATTTCCTCATTCATTCAGTCAGCAGGCGAGTTTTGGCATAACATAGTTCTGCCGTCTGTTATTTAAAAAAAAAAATCAGCCAGTCGGCGTATATGAGAAGTCCACTTTTCCACCATGGCATGTCCTTTTGACAACGATCCCGTGGATGAAGGTGCAGCATTACTGCGCAGGGAATTAAATATTCGTCGGGAGATGGTTATCAGACCACGCATAGATGTTCTGGCATTTCCAGACAATTATCTTTTTGAACGGTACCGTTTCACGTCGCAGTCCATCACCTACATCCACAACCTAATCCGTCCTTATATCTGCAACATTACCAGCCGTAGTCATGCTCTCACATCCCAGCAGATATTGTGTGTTGCGCTGCGTTTCTTTGCAAATGGGAGTTTTTTGTATAACATCGGAGATGCAGAGCACTTAAGTAAGGCAACTGTATGCAGGGTGGTCAGAAAAGTTTGCCTCGCCGTGAAACGGCTATTACCCATCTTCGTGGTTTTCCCTGGACATAAACCTGTCAGAGTCATCAAGGAGGAGTTCCACAGGATTGCAGGTGAATGATGCAGAGATCCAAATGAATTTTAAATTATATTCCATTAATGACATTGTGCTGCAATCTCAGAATGGGATTAGTAATTTTAATTTCTTTCAGGATTCCCCAGTGTGATTGGCTGCATAGATGGCACACACATCCCCATCACAGCTCCCTTGCATAATGAAGCAGATTATGTGAATAGGAAGTCCATTCACAGCATAAATGTGCAGGTACATGTAGATTGACTACTGTTTCAAAATGTTAAAGACTGCATCATAATTCAACATCTGTCATTCTCTGCACTGTCAAGATCGTATGTGATGCTGCATACTTAATTTCCAATGTGGAGGCCAAGTGGCCTGGGTCTGTTCATGACTCAAGGATTCATCATGAGTCTAACCTGAGCAACAGACTGCAACGTGGTAAGCAGCCTAAAGATTTGCACAATATAATTCACCTGTCTCCCTCCTTTAATATACTCTTATGTGTCCCCTACACATTACAGGAGAGTTTGATGGCCTTCTGCTGGGTGACAGAGGTGACCCATGCCAACCCAGGCTGCTGACTCCTTACCCTGACCCTGAACCAGGCCCCCAACAGAACTTCAACCGGGCTCACTGCAGGACAAGAGCCCGGGTGGAGATGACCATAGGCCTGCTGAAAGCCCGTTTCCAGTGCCTACGTCACCTCAGGGTGACCCCTGAGAGGGCCTGTGATATCATTGTGGCATGTGTTGTTCTTCATAATATTGCCACTATTAGAGGAGAGCGACACCCTGCCCTACAAATTGAAGACCCTGATGATGACCCCATCCACCTGCCAGCTATGCAGGACAGCAGAGCAGTCAGAGACACCATATGCCATAGTCATTTCAGAGATTGAGTCACCACCACCACCACCACAGCAGTCAAATAAAGACACAATACACACTTCATTTGGTCTTCTTTATTTCCTACAAATAAAAGAGCTAGATTAGTTAATGTTCCAATAGTTAACATAATTAACATAATTCACCTGTGACCATGCACCCACCTCTAATTTGTGTTCCAGTATTTCAATTTCTAAATCTGCCCTCCTAATCTGGCGGTCCAAGTATTGCATTTCTTTGTTGGTTTTTTGGATTTTTTTCAGCAGGTGAATTTTATAAATCTCTTTTACTGGTAACTGGGAATACATAAGGAGGACATTAAATTATACAGTTGCACATGAATTCCACAGAATGAACCTCTGGTGTTTACTGAACATCCATCTCACTGTGTCAATCTGTGCAGTGGAAGTTGAGGGACTCTCCTGCTGCTGCCCAGCCATGCCCTGTTAAAGAGGATAAGAATGTGTTAATGCTTCAGTGTAGGCTAAATGTCACACTCTATATTCCACCAGAATGTTAAGAAATGTAAATGGGAAGAGAACTATCAGTAACATATCAAGATGTTACCTCCATAGGCCTTTCTGGATCCCCCTCTGTAAAGGCAGCAGACACGGTTCCCTCGTGCTCTTCATCCTAGATGAGTGATATGTTTCAGTATACTTAAACTACCACTTGGCAAAATCTTTGGAGTATTGCCTACTTAAAGTCACAAGGTCTGTTGTGGCATTAGATGGCTCCACCAGGCAGATAGCACCATCAGAATCTGTTGGGGCAAAAAAAAAAAAAAAGGGGGGAAATAAATATTTTTATGAATAGGCTTAAAAGAGATATATAGGCCTAGGCATATTACATTTTATAAAGGCACTTGTGTCTTGGGGGGTAAGCTCTGAAGATGAGCTCCCTCCAGGGATTCCCTCAGCCACTGGCCTTCCTAAATTGTGGCTTAGGGCCAGCTCCTCTGCCTCCGTTAGAGGTGGCGGTGCTGGGCCGCCACCCGTTTTGCGGGCATCTGCCTTCTTTCTGTTGGCTGAGCAGAAGTCTGTGTTAGTTTAAATAGGCTTAATTATTTAACAGAATATGATATAGATGAGAAGACATTTATGTGTGTGAAAACAGCATTATGTTGGGGATAAAACAACAGCCACTTAATATTTACTTTACAATGTAAAACATGATCAAAATGAGGTACCCCTATTTAATTATGCCGAGGTCTTACCTGTTTGAACAATTTTTTTATATTTCATCTTAAGCTGCTGCCAAGTGCGCTTCTCCCCCGCAGGATTGCACCTCCATGAAATAAATTAATGAGCTACCATTCAAGCAGTTTTCCCCTGTAATATTAGTGTGATTGCAAAGGACTGCATTTAAACTCAGGCACTGACCCGAGCAGCAAAGTTTTCCCACGCCGTCTCTCTCTCTTTTGCGGTTGCAGCGGTGTTGCACTTTTTTCTAAAAACGTGTTGAAACTCGCTATATGAGCGCATTAAGATTTCTAGCTCCAGAGCGGTAAAAAACGCAGCCCTCCTCTTCCCCGTTGCCATGGTGACTCGTCGAATCGGGGCTCCATTGATGTTGGCTTTTTATAGTCGTGGTGCACGCGCTTAACTCTGAGTTAACTTACTCTGAGTTGATTGAACTAACCCAAATCACCTGTTCTGAAACTGGAAACTCTGAGTTTCCTGTCTCAGGCTAGATCAACTCGAGGTTCAGGATTAGACTCAGAGTTTGTTGAACCACCTTTGTGAAACGGGCCCCTGGTGCACGCGCTTATCTCTGAGTTAACCTACTCTGAGTTGATTGAACTAACTCAAATCACCTGGGGTGTATTCCAGGTAGGAGGTTCAACAAACTCTGAGTATGTTAACCTTGAGTTGCGCGTGTGCACAACCACTATAAAAAGCCATCATCAATAGAGCCCCGATACCACGAGTCACCATGACAACTGAAAAAAAAGAAAAGAAAGAAAGATCAAGTTATTTTCCCCTGAGTATGAGCACATATTTCGGCGTAAATATATCAGCGCTGCAGCAGCGAGGGAGAGAGAAACGGCATGGGAGAAAACTGCTACCCAAGACAACGCGTAAGTTTGAATGTACTACATTGACTTAACATTTAACCGTACTTAAGATCGTAGCATACAGTTATGAATGTAAGTAGGAATAAAATCTGATTTTCATTTAAATGCAATCCAACAGCAGAGAAAGAAGCAGCGAAAAATGAAATATAAAACCATCATTCAAAAAGGTAAGGCATATTTTGCTAGGCTCTGATTGTACCTCACTTTGATTTTAATTTTATTTTTTAATTGACTTAGGCTATTAAACAAAGTGAATATTAATTCAGTGGCGACTTCAAGTAGTAATTTAAACCCCTAACAACATGTTGTTTTAACATGTCATCTCACTTAATATCCCACTTAGTAGATTAACACTTGATACAATGTTTACACATTTTTATTTTATAGGTATTGAGGTCATCTAAAATGTGATGATGTGTCCACGAACACTCAATAAGATACTAATTTAAAAAAGATTACAATTTGAGTTCTGCTCAGCCAACAGAGAGATGGCAGAGGCCCGAAAAACGGGTGGAGGGCCACATCCACCACCAAAGTATTCTGAAACAGTATATTTTCCTTCATCACAGGAGGATGATGATGATGATAATGATGATGATGATGATGAAACACTGTCTGCTGCCACAGGGAGCAATCCAGAGAGGCCTACTGAAGTGTGTCTTAATATTATGTAGAGCTACTGGCAGTGCTCTGCCCATTCACATTCCTTTACATTCTGGAGTGGAATTTGGAGTTTGACATGTACACTGATGAGCATAGATAATGTATAAACAACCAGCACATTCTTGTCCTTCAACAGAACAACTGGCCATCACCAGGAGGAGGGTCCATCAACTTCCACAGCGCAGCTTGAGACAGTCAGATTTTTGGTCAATACCATGTTAAATCTGTATGTAGAACTGTAGGATTTAAATGTCATCCATAAGTTTCCCAGTTACCAGTGAAGGAGTTGTATAGAGTCCACTTCATGAAGAGTATAGAGAAAAGTGAAAAGGAAATGGTCTATCTGGATCGCCAGATTAGAAAAACAGACCTTGAAATTCTATTACTGGGATACCGGTTGAGGTGGGTGCACTTCACAGGTGAAATATGTTAATGGATGGAACTATATTACAAATCCTAACTGCTGCTTTTGTACTTTTAGGGAATAAAGAAGACCAAACCACATGTGAATTTGTCATTATTTGACTGTTTTAATCAAAAGTAGTTTCTGCTGTTTAGGTCCCTTACAGCCCTTCCATCCTGGATGTCTGCAGGGTGGATGGGATGGTCATCCTCAGGGTCATTCATTTGTACAGCAGGGTGTTGCTCTCCTCTGATAGTTGCAATATTATGGAGAACAACACATGCCACAATGATGTCAAATGCCCTCTCTGGGGCAGATTTTAGGTCCCAAATACAAATCTTTTGTATTTTCATTAAACCTCAATGGTAGTAGTAATGGGCTGCACGGTGGCGCAGCAGGTAGTGCACGTGCCCCACAGCAAGAAGGTCACAGGTTCGATTCCCGGGTCGGGCCTTTCTGTGTGAAGTTTGCATGTTCTTCCCGTGCATGCGTGGGTTCTCTCTGGGCACTCCGGCTTCCTCCCACAGACCAAAAACATGCTCATTAGATTGATTACATTAGATTCATTAGATTGATTCTCTAAATTGCCCCTAGGTGTGAGTGTGAGTGTGAATGGTTGTGTGTATGTGCCCTGCGATCGGCTGTGACCGGTCCAGGGTGTACCCTGCCTCTCGCCCGTTGACAGCCGGGATAGGCTCCGGCCCCCCTGCGACCCCGAAAGGGATAAGCGGCATAGAAAATGGATGGATGGATGGTAGTAGTAATAGTAATGTAAAAATTACAACTATTTTGTATATAGAGCAGGAAATCTATATTTGTGATATTATACAGTCATATGAAAAAGTTTGGGCAGCCCTGACAATTTCCATTATTTTAATTTATAAATCATTGGGTGTTTGTATCAGCAATTTCATTTTGATCTATCAAATAACTGATGGACATGTTATGGCCAGACTAAGGACACCAGGGGGGTATTCCATGCTCTGAAAGGATTTTCTATTCACATAGTCCCCTTCGTTTTCTGCAGGCGCAGTAACAGGAATTTGTGTCCCATCTATGCATTGTATCACATTTGGAAGCCCTGCAAAATGACAGCTAGTTAAGCTACTGAACCCACTCTGAGGTCGCAGCAGAATGTATATCATAATTTAAAATGAAAGAATATATGATTTCTACATCAGTCACCAGTCACTACCATCATTGGTAACAGGCGTTTCAGTGTGAGGATCCCTTTCCTCACAGCTCTACACACTGTTGTCTTTCCGAAGTGCTCTGCATCCTCATTATTGTACAAAAAACTACCGTTTGCAAAAAGAAAAACGTAGCGCTATGCATAAATTTTGCTGTGATATGACACACGCCCGCGGTCCGCGGTGTGTGAGGTTGGTGATGTATGGCCGGAGAATGTCATCGAGATAAATTCTACCGTTTGATGAAAAGCGGTAGCATTTGAATAGATATTCCTCTGGAAATGACGGGACATCTAATCTGGGTTGGAAGATTCTCTCGCGACGTAAAGCGTTTCGAATCAGTTGGGCTTCGATATCAATTGGATTGGGAATGAACGGGCAATCCATGTCTACCAGCTTTCTTCATGTGGGAGGAGACAGGTAGAAACTCAGGGTTTCTTTAAGTAAACCTGCCAGCAAACAGGTTATTTTTACAGAGTCTGTTACCATGGTGACTGACTCAGAGTTTCAGTTACCTCTCCTTCTGGAACGAAAACTCAGAGTTTCCCTCATCTCAGGGTTAACTTACTCTGAGTTTTCACATAACCCGCTTTCTGGAATACCCCCCAGGACCCAGATGCAGAGAGTGGCACAAAAAGATTTATTGGCAAAGTATCAACAAAAATTCAGTTCTTAGGAACGACAGTATGAACAAAGTATCAACAGAAATACTCACTGGTGGAAAGTATCAACTAAAACTCCGAACAGAAAATAGAAACAGAAAATCACCTTAGTCAGGGAGAAAAGTCAGGAACAAAGTACAACACAAAAAGGTGGCAAAGCACCAAAAGCTTACTAACTCAAGATACAAACACTGGAGGAATTAACTCGTGGCGAGGGGCAGAAGATCTCAGGCAGTGCAATATCTTGTAGGAAGCAGTGAGGATAATCCGGCACTGGAGACAAAGAGAGGGTGGTTTATGAAGCCAGCTGATTAGGCAGAACTAGCTGCAGGTGTGCCAGGAGACCAGTGCTTCAGGAGATCGCCCCACCCCTCGGCACTCACACTGCAGGAAGGGGGAGAGAGAATCAGTAGGAGCAAACACAACAAAAAGCAGGACCACAACAGGACACAGTCATATTTCAGTAGTGAAATGAGGTTTATTGGATTATCAGAATATGTGCAATATGTGTCAAAACAAAATTAGACAAGTGCATACATTTGGGTACCCCATGAGAAAAATCACATCAATATTTAGTAGAGCCTCCTTTTGCAAAAAATAACAGCCACTAGATGCTTCCTATAGCCTCTAATGAGTGTCTGGATTCTGGATGAAGGTGTTAGCCCCATTTCTTTTGTAGGAAGCCAAAGAACAGACTGGAGAAATCTTCAGTTCACAGCCAAAGTATTTGTTGAGGTCACAGGTAAAGTATAGCAGCGCTGGGCTCAGAATGACAGAGTTTTCGCAGGACCTCCATCAGAATGAGCACAGATCTCTGATAAAAGTTCACATTTAAATGTAATTGGCCAGTTACCAAGATGTGGACAGCCCAACTACTGTCCACATCTTTTCCTTAGAATGTGATGTGAGTGAAAGAGAGAAGAGAAAAGTGTCATCTGCCTCATCAAAACTGGCTTTCACCAGTCATAAGTCATAAGAACACATAAAATCACTAGACAGAGCCAAATTGTTACATTACCCCCTTTTGACATGATTTTAGCATGTCAAATTAAATAAGGTAGGAACATCATTACTGTATTATGCTGTATTGTGTTACCCCTGTTGGCGGCAGTCGACTCTGCAGCACCCTAAACTGCAAGTGACCACCTACCTTAAGAAGCAACACAACCAGACAGGAGATTTTGATATCCCCCTTTTCACATCATTTATTATATCAACAAAATTTTAAATGTACAGCTATTATGCGTAAGCACATCTTTGCGTCCAGCAGCCTATATGTTTATGTGTAAGCAGGTCTTCATTGTGTCCAGCAGCCTATATGGGGGCAACTATGTGTAAGCTGTTCTTCTTTGCATTTATCAGCAGCAAGCAATTCTTCATTGCACAGGCATGTGGAAATAATAAAACATTGCACATGCATGTGGAAATAATAAAACAATTATAATGCATTACTTCTATATCAAGAGTATTAATTAATGGGAAAGGAACCTCTTTCCCAGGGGATTTCAACTTCATCACTCAATTGATCACAATTCTACAATGATTATAAAAACCAGGAAAACTAGAAGTATCAGTTTATGCTATTGTGCATGTTATTTGCTCTTTCCGCTCAGACTTTTCTCTGAAAGAAAGAGCACAGAGAGCCTGTACTAGAGGACCCGTAAACATTTGTGAATGTTGTCCTTCACAACGCAGGTGTCAACCAGGCAATAAAAACTGACTTGTGACCATTCAGGAGTGTGCCAGTGATTAAAATAAAACAACGCAGAGTTAGATCCACTACATATGCGTATGCAAAAACTATATGTAGAAATGTGTTAAACATTTGTAAGTAGCATGTCTATACAGGGGCTCAGGAATACATACAACGGTCTTCTTTGTCTTCCATATTGGGTTCTGTTTCAGTCTCTTTCTCTCTGGGCTCATAGAAGGAGACAAGAGGAATCGTCTCACCAGGGTATTGTACTAATTGATAAGGAGGTGGTGGAGAAAATTTTTCATTAATAGCCATAGTGACAGAGGTGCCTGATACATGGTATGCAGGAACACACCACATAGGGTGAAAATAGTCACTGCCGCAATAAGTGAGATAAATACAGAAAGTTCTGCCGAGCCAATTAGTCAGTGGGCTCTTGATCCCTGAGTGTTCATGAGCTCGGGTGACGGAGCCATCTGGAGCGGTATTGTTTGGGATGAAAACACAACAGTCCTGGGAAAATATATTGCACACGCCACCTCTTTCAGCTAGAAGGAAATCGAAGGCCATTCTGTTTTGGTCATCAATGAAGCAGCGGCCAATTCTTCGTGTAGGCCCCCTATGGCATCTCTGGTCATGTTATTTAGTCTTTGGATATTAAAATGAACATAGTTAATTCTGTCCACATTCTTATTCATAGTCACCCACCAAAATAGGGATGATTCAAATCCCTTTGCAATTTGATTTACCAATTTCTATTCATCAAGGAACGCCTCTGGGGACTCCAATTGCATCTATATAGATCAGAGAGTTTTGGTAGTTGTGGCTTTTACCCACCTAGAGAATGGATCTACACAAACTAGAAGATATCTTTTACCTTTGGTTCTATGGTCTGCTCCCATATCAGTAAAGTCAATTACTATCTCTCATCTCGGCATTAGGTACTGGGAAGCTACCCAATCCAGCCTTGAGTGAGACCTTTGGATTAAATTGATTGCATAATCTCACATGACTGTATATAATATTTAGTGATATCTTTAAGGTGGGGATGCCACCAATGTTGTGAAATGAGAGCTGTTACTTTTGAGCTAGCACAGTGACCTCTACTGTGTGCTTGGCATAGTAAGTTTAGTAGTCCAGCCAGAGCTACTATTTTGCCATTGTGATTTCTCCAGAGCCCTGTAGAATCTTTTGTGGGTCTTTTTTCTTTCCAGGCCTGTTTTTTCAGAAGGAGCAGCTGCTGCTTGGAGTTCCTTGATATTCCCTGTGTGGTTTGTCATCAGGTGTCTTTTGAGACATTTGTTTAGATACATTGTACACTGCTTTTGCTGCTATATCTGCTGCATTATTGCCAATTGCTATTCTGCCATCTCCTTTTTGATGTTCTCTGCACTTGACTATAGCAACCTAATTTAGTTCATGCACTGCATAAATAGACATCAAGTAGCTGATTCAAATGTTCAACGGGGTGCCAGCTGAAGTCACAAAACCTTTCCTTCTCCAATGAAACATGTCCATGTGTACAGCTTGGACTGCATAAGCTGAATCAGTGTAGAAAGTTACAGTCTTTCCTTTTGCTAATTTGCATGCTTCTGTTATCGCAACTAATTCCGCCATTTCAGCTGATGCTGGTTGAGGGACTGTTTGTGCTTGTCTTGTCTCTAATCCAGCTGATGTTTCTTCTACAACAGCATATGATGTCACTAACGTGCCCGTCTGTGTATGATGACTGTGTCTGTCGCAATATTATATCATTTGAGCATTTTCCATTAGTTGTTTGTGTAGATGGAGTGTAGTTGCATTTCCTTATTAGTTTCTGCTACACAGTCAAGATCTTGTTTGGTATCCATCTGTAGGGCGATATTAGCTCCCTCGCTAGTGACGTGAATGTGAAGTTTGTTAAGCAGCTGTTGTAGGCCTTGGATTCAGAATCAGAATCAGAATCAGAAAAAGCTTTATTGCCAAGTACGATTTTACACATACGAGGAATTTGCTTTGGTGAGGTTGGTGCATGACACATCTATCAAGAAGAAGCAATTAAAAAGTTAAAAATATGACAGTAAGTAAATAATATATAAGAAAATAAGTAAAAAATCCGGCAATAGAAGAACTGTAACAGTAGTAAAATAAAAAATCTCACAATATAAATATATGTACACAAGTCTTTTTTTTTTTTTTTTATCAGAGGCACAGACTTTTTTCAAGGGAGTCCAAGTAGAGCGTTAATGTAACTCATATGGTTGTGGCAATGTCACTGACAGGTAGAGTCAGAGGTGAAGTGTGAAGTGTCAGGGGGGGTTCCGGGCCTTGTTAATAAGGCTGACAGTGGACGGGAAAAAACTGTTCTTGTGGCGTGAGGTTTTGGTCCTGATGGACCGCAGCCTCCTGCCAGAGGGGAGTGTCTCAAAGAGTTTATGTCCAGGGTGGGAGGGATCAGCCACAATCTTTCCTGCACGCCTCAGGGTTCTGGAGGTGTACAGGTCCTGGAGAGACGGGAGATTGCAGCCGATCACCTTCTCTGCAGATCGAATGACACGCTGCAGTCTGCCCTTGTCCTTGGCAGTGGCAGCAGCGTACCAGATGGTGATGGAGGAGCTGAGGATGGACTCAATGATGGCTGTGTAGAAGTGCACCATCATTGTCTTTGGCAGACTGAATTTCTTCAGCTGCCGTAGGAAGTACATCCTCTGCTGTGCTTTCTTGATGAGGGAGCTGATGTTCGTCTGTGAACACTGGAGACAGCTGATCAGCACAGTGCTTCAAGGCGGATGGGGAGACAGAATCTGATCCAGCTGCTTTCTGGGCGTTCTGTCTCCTGAAGGGTTTGTTGACATCTCTCTCATGAATGGAAAGAGTCGTCACTGAGGTGGGTGGGGGGGGGGGGGGGGGTCCTTTAAGGTGGGAAGTGGTGGAGGTGACTGGAGCTGGAGCTGTTGGGAGGTGTCATGGGGGATGGTTGCTGGACTGCCCCTTTGCCTTTCAAAGCGGCAGTAGAACTCATTCAGGTCGTTGGCTAGGCGTCGATCGTTGATGGACTGGGGGGCTTTAGGCTTGTAGTTGGTGATTTGCCTAAGCCCTTTCCAGACAGACGCAGAGTAGTTTGCTGAGAAGTGGTGTTGGAGCTTCTCAGAGTACAGCCGTTTAGCCTCTTTCACCGCCTTGCTGAACCTGTACTTCGCCTCTCTGAATCTGTCTTTGTCCCCACTCCTGAAGGCCTCTTCCTTTGCCAACCTTAGCTGTCTGAGTCTATTTGTCTGAGTCTATTCTATGTGCTGATAGTGTGAATGCATTGGAATTAAGAAATGCTCTCATTCCATGTGTAGCGTGCACAATAGTCTGGTTACTCAGGGTGATGTGAGATGTTTTTTGTACTGTTTTCCCTATAGCTGCTACATGTCTGACACATGTTGGGTGTCCTGTTTCCAAATCTTCTAACTTAGAGCTATAGTACATCAACACTTAAAACTTAAGGGTTCACTTTCCAGTCTGTTGTACTCCTACTCTCCCACTTTTGAAAAAGAACGGCATTTACAAAACCATTCTATTCATCAACATCCAAATGAAAAGGCTCTGAGTAGTTTGGAGCATGAAGAGAGCAGGCTGTGGACAGAGCAGTTTTAACATCAACAAAAGCTTTGTCATTTGATGTTTTGCCGAGGGTGTGTTATCTTTTGGCTGAGTACATTGTGTCTCAGGAGGAGTCAAGGTCTTAACTGGCATTTGATGTTTTGGTTGTGCAGAGGACTGTATGTGAATAGTGTCTGACTTCTCCTAAAAAACACTGACAATTTATCAGAAATGTTTCTGCCCTTTTTTTAACTTCTCTTTCGCTGCCTTTCCCTTCTGCAATCTGCCTGCCTCTGCAGCTTCACTGTCGCCTGTTCCAAACTGCCTGTGGCTCGCTTAAAAAAAAACAACAAAACATACTGAAATCACTCCGCTTTGGTGGACCACTTTCACATCCTACAAACATTCCCCTTATTTGCATTTTCCTAATCCATTCTACTAATCTATCCATTCCTTTCTCTTCTTCCTTTTTTTTTGAACTGTCTTCTGCCATCTAGTCAGTGTTTCAAATAATACTGACCCCAAGGAGCCAGATTTACAGTGCTTCCACTTATCAACTTTCTGTGACATTCTTTAAATATTTTACACGTGTTATTCAGAGAGGGTGAATGCTGCAGTGCCCGAGTGAGGACCCGATCAAGAAGCTTCTACACAGAGCCTAGTACTCTGTGTGCTTGATCGCTCGGGGTTCTCCCAGTCTATTCACTCATTTTAATTCACCAACCTCTGTAACAGCTTAACTAAAAATCCCCTCTAAACAATTCCAATGCCTCCCTTTTACAGAACTACTTGAGATCTGTGTCAGGAATTCTTGATCAGTCTGAACTGTTCAATGCACTCACACAGTAAAAATATCAATCAAGTAGGAAACCACTCCATATTTGCATGAAAAATAACAAACTTATCCCTGCGTCCTCATAAACACTTTAACTCAACAGCTCACAGCTCAACTAGAGATTCTCCTTTTTTTTTATTTTTTTTTTCTTCTCAAACAGCTCTACCAGAGGTATATTTTTTATTTATTATTCTCAAATAGCCCAGCCGGAGAATCTTATCTCAACAGCCCAGTCGGAGATCCTTATCACAACAGCCCAGCCAGAGATTCTTTTAGCCTAGCCTAGCTAGGACACTTATTTACTTTCCCTCATGTGAGACTATGTGTTTATACTTTACATGTGACCATTCAATTAATAAACAATCAATTTACTTTTTAATATCAAACTACTAAGATGTTAGCATTCAGAGGATGGCATTAATCAGACAATTTTAAGTCCAATGTGTAGAAATTTCTGATAGAAAAGAGGTTTCTGCATACCTTTGATTTAGGTGCCTGAATTGTCTGATAAAAAGTTCTCCTCCAATCGACTCTGGCAGTCATCAATCAAACACGGTCTCAGAGTCAGCCAATCCGGGTCATGGCACCAAATTGTTAGCCCCGATTCTTTTGTTGGAAGCCCAGGAACAGACCGGAAAAATCTTCAGTTCACAGCCAAATTATTTATTGAGGTCACAGGTAAAGTATAGTAGCGCTGGGCTACGTGACAGAGTTCACGCAGGACCTCCGTCAGAATGAGCACAGATCTCTGATAAAAGTTCACATTTATCTTCCTGGGCTAAGACAGCCCAGTACAGAAGTTGGACTTACGCGACCAAATGTAATTGGCCAGTTACCAAGATGTGGACAGCCCAACTACTGTCCACATCTTTTCCTTGGAATGTGATAAGCAACCTATGTGTGAGTGTTGTTTAGGCTTGTATCTAATGCAAAAGACCTCACTGACAGAAAAGAGAGAAGAGAAAAGTGTCATCTGCCTCTTGTTATCAAAACTGGCTTTCAGCAGTCATGTTATCTGACAGCTCTGAACAGTACAAGAACATTCATTAGGTTACATAAGTGTAGTAAGAAAGTACAGAATAGGAACACATAAAATCATTCGACAGAGTCAAATTTTAGCCTCCTTTTGCAAAAATAACAGCCACTAGACACTTCCTATAGCTCCTAATGAGTGTCTGGATTCTGGACAAAGGTATTTTGGGTCATTCTTCCTGACAAAACATCAGTTAGGTTTGATGGTTTCCGAGCATGGACAGCCCGCTTTAAATCAACCCATAGATTTTCAATGATATTCAAGTCTGGGGACTGGGATGGCCATTCCAGAACATTGTACTTGTCCCTCTGCATGAAAGCCTGAGTAGATTTCGAGCAGTGTTTTGGGTCATTGTCTTGTTGAAATATCCAGTCCTGGTGTAACTTCAACTTTGTGACAGTTTCTTGAACATTATTCTCAAAAATTCGCTGATATTGAGTGAAATCCATATGACCCTCAACTTCAAAAAGCTTCCCAGTACCGGACACACAGCCCCACAGCATGATGGAACCTCCACCAAATTTTACTGTGGATAGCAAGTGTTTTTCTTGGAATGCAGTGTTCTTTCAACGCCATCCATAATGCCACTTGTTATGCCCAAATAACTCAATCTTTGTTTCATCAGTCCACAGTATCTTATTCCAAAATGAAGTTGGCTTGTCCAAATGTGCTTTTGCATATCTCAAGCAACGCTGTTTGTGGAGTCTGCTCAGAAAAGGCTTCTTCCACATCACTCTCCCGTACAACTTTTCCTTGTGCAAAGTGTGCTGAATTGTTGAAGGATGCACAGTGACACCATCTGCTGCAAGATGATCTTGTAGCTCTTTGGGGGTGGTCTGTGGGTTGTTTTTGACCATTCTCACCATCCCTCACCTTTGCCTCTCCGATATTTTTCTTTGCCTGCCACTTCTGGCCTTAACAAGAACTGTGCCTGTAGCCTTCCATTTCCTCACTATGTTCCTCACAGTGGAAACTGACAGCTGAAAGCTCTTAGCTAGTTTTTAGCCTTCCCCTAAACCATAATGCTCAGCAATCAATCTGAGAGTTGTTTTGAGGCCCCCATGTTGCCACTCTTTATAGGAGAGTCGAAGAGAAGACCAACTCGAAATTGGCCACCTTAAATACCTTTTCTCATGATTGGAGGCACCTGTCTATGAAGTTCAATGCTTAATGGGCTCATCAAACCAATTTTATGTTCCAATTAATCAGTGTTAAGTAGTTACAGGCATTCAAATCAACAAAATGACAAGGGTGCCAAAATTTTTGCACAGCCTATTTTTAACATCTGATTTAATTTCATACAACTTAATATTGCTACACTAAAAGTCTTTGTCTGGAAAACACCCCAGTACTCAACTTTTATTAGAAAACGAATGACATGTCACTGTGATCATTTTCTGTGAAGACAGAGTAAATTATAATGCAGCCTCAGAAAGGTGCCCAAACTTTTTCATATGACTGTATCATGAAAGTAGGACATTTAATTGTGATTTCCTCATCTCAAACAATTTATTAAAACAAAAGTCAACAACAGTGGGTATCACAGCAAAAAATGTCAATGTCTCAATAACTTGTCATGTGCACTTGAGTATCAATTACAGCTTAATATTGACGTCTCAGGCTGTTCACAAGTCGACTTATTGTCTGCTGAGGCATGGCATCCGACTCTTCTTGAAGAGTGGCCCTGAGGGCATTGAGGTTCTGGGGTATAGAGTTACAAGCCTCTACGCAGTGACTCAGATGATCCCATAGGTTTTCTATGGGATTCAGGTCTGCAGGCCACTCCATTTGAGGTACCTCAGTCTCCAGCAGCCATTCCCTAATGAAAGTGACCTTGATGAACTGGAGCATTGTCATCCATGAAGACAATGACTGGATTAATGATGTTATTCAGATAGTATGAGCTTGTCACTGTACCATACACAAAGTGTAGGGCACTTCTGTATTGACTAGACACACCAGCCCACACTGTAACACCACCAATACCAAAGGCTAGTCTGGTGACAATAGTGGCTGATGCATAACATCGTTGGCGGCCATCATTTCCATGGAAGATGATGACGCCTATGTCTGGTGGTGTGGTCAGGTATCCTTACAGGTCATCAAGCACGCAGACCATGCTGATGTAAATGGTTTTGAATGGTCTGACATGACACTTGGGTGCCTGTCACCTCCCTTAAATGTGCCTGGAGTTGAGTGGCATTCATCTGCAGGGCACTGTTCATAATGAAGTGGTCATTACTATGGGGTGTGGCCAAAGCATGTCCACTTCTATGCCTTTCTGTGACTCTTCCAGTCTCTCTGTATCTCTGTTGCAACCTGCTGATGACACTCTAAGCTCAGTGGCCACTTGCCTCTGAGAACATCCCGTTTGAAGCCTGGCAATGGCGAGGTACTGTTAATCAATTGTTAGGTGTCGCCCTGGTCTCATGATGTCAAAATGTTGAAATATCAATTCTAATTGAAACAAGAAATTTATTGGTTGATTCATGGATGAAACACCTGTTGTGAATTTTGCCCTTCAGCTCCTTGTGAGAGAACAGTAAGTACTGAAACATTGAACAGTTGGATGTGAGCATTCAAAAGTTTAGAGAAGGTCAAATTAAGTTCACCTGTAAAGGTTATGGTGCATTTTAGGTTCATCCTGAAATTGAAAAGTAGAATATTCTTAATAATAACTTTTTGTGAGTAATGTATATTTATGCTTGAAACAAAAATGAAAATGAGTCTATAATGACATCAAATATGTAGTTAAAATATACAATAACAAATGTTTTAAAAGATTTGTTTATTGTGCTTAAAATTACTGAATAATGTTGACAATAAGACTTCAATATGTATTCGTAGATCTAAGACAAAATAATGTAGTCACATTGTTTCCAGGGTTAGGAATAGGCAAATAGTGGTTATGGTTAGGTTTAGATAGGGTAAGGCTCCAGGAAATGAATGTAAGTCTATGGCTGTGTCCCAATTCAGGGGCTGCATCCTTCGGAGGATGCATTTGAAGGCCGATTACGTCATAGCGCTGCACGAAGACTGTCCCAATTCGCCCAAATTCGAAGGATCCTCCAAATGCAGCCAACAAATGCGTCCTCCTTTTCCCTGTTTTCGGAGGACGCATCACTACTATCCTTCGTGGCCAGCCATATCCCAAGATGCGTTGTGCACCGATTGGGCAACAGCACCAGCAGCACCATTATAATTGTTATTGTCGTTATTATATCGAACAATAATTTTGTCTGTTGACATAACAGAAAATATGCTTTACATATCATTTTGTGAGCAAGGAGCAGACGGAGGAATTTATTAAATTCCGTGGGCAAAACGACCACCTGTTTACAGGAGCCAAAAAAATGGCCACACTCAGATGGAGGGAACTGTTGAGGCATAAATTAATAGCCCATTTGTTCTCTATACATACTGTATTTGTATGTGAAAGTTACATAAAGGAACCCAAATCCTGTACAAAGACCAAAGTACAAATATAATCTTTGGATCACATCAAATGAATGTTGTTTTTGGGTGGGGGTGGGAATTTTATGTCTGTCCTGAATCTGTACATATCTGTGATAATGTGATCTTGTGTGTTTACCTTTTGTCATGTTTCACTAATGTTTAGGACAATCCTGCAAAAAATGGGATTGACAAAAAATGATTGACAGGTGCTGTTTTTTTTAAAGTTTTTTTTTTCTGTTTGATTACGTTCTGTGTTGTTAGATTTAAATTGTTAATTACAAATATTGTGTTACATTATCTATTCCATTTCTTATTTACAATATAAAATGTACAACAATTTACAAAAGATCAGCACAAATGACTATTTACAGAAATTTGCAGATTTACAGAGAACATATATACAGTTGAGGCTGAGCAGGAGTCCCTGGTGGTGCTGCAAGATTATTGAAGCAAACAGTTTCCTGTTCCGATAACAGTGACCATCAGGACCGCTTGGAGGCTTGATCCTCACATGGCAACCGTGGATTGCTCCAGCAGTTTTTTGAAAAGCTCTGTGTCTTGCCAGCCCTGCAAACCCCTGAGTTACTGCCGCCAGATCCTCTGTGGTCTTAGGGAGGTAGATGACCCTGTGGCGAATGGCCACCACCTCCTCAGTAACTCGATGGACAATGCGGTGAACAGTGGAGCAAGGCATCCCAAACACCGTTGCCACCACGACTGGAGAATGTCCCACTCACCAGCCAGAAGAGACAGACCAAGGTCTCTATTATGGCACCCCATCCATGTCGCCTTTCCTGGTGGAGAAGCTCCAGCAGCACCGCCAGGGACTCTCTGCTTAGCCTAAAATCTTGTCTGGTGTCATGATTGTTGAAAAATAATAGCAGAACAGGAACACTGATGTTTTTGCAGCAGTGCATTGCCCTTGCCTGAATGGAGAAAGGAGGGTAAGAACAGGAGGATTAAACAAGAGCAACTGAATTTTAGTTGATATGACAACTCTAATGAATGTTAAAGCTTAGACCAATCATTCATTTCACTTCATTTCTCCATCTATTACACTTTGGCTTCTCAATATGGTTCTGATGTTTAATAACACAACATCTTAATAGGCTATTGAATTAAGTCAGGGTTATTTACAGGATTCGTACACATTTAACTATTCAATTCAAGCACTTTTTCATATCTTGAAAACATAGCATTATGTAATTTTATTTGTAAAGCACCAAATCACAAAAAAAGTTGTCTCAGGACACTTTCCATATAGAGCTGGTACAGGCCAAGCTCTTTTATCTACAGAGACCCAACAATTTCCTCAAGCAAGCACTTGGCTTTGAGTGGGTGGCCATCTGCCTCGACCGGTTGGGTCAGAGAGGGAGAGCAATACCAGAGGCTTCACCTGGAGCAACTAAGATGGCCGCGTAGAGGAACAGCAGCGAAGCCGTTCACCATACCCCCTCCTTTATTTAATGATTGACAGATTTTAAGAAGCGTGTAGGGGACCGCAACTTTATATTAATATGCAACAAGTCCAGAAAACTCGCAGCACGGTTTAAGAAGTGTAACTTGACAGACCCAGGAGGGCACAGACGAGCACATGGCGGCCGCACCAGACACACCGCAGATGGACACGGCGGCCGAGCTAACGAGCATCAAAACGCTATTACAGAACATCGCTTCCAATATGACTGGGTTAAAAACGAGCATGGATGCAGTTCACACGGTGGTGGAGAAACTTGGAGCTCGAATGTCGGAGGCAGAGACACGTATTTCGGCCCTGGAAGATAAAGACCAAAGCAGGGGTGTTATGGTGGAAATGGCTACCAAAACCATCACACTGCTTCAAGAGAAAGTAACGTACTTAGAGGACACCGGTCGTAACAACGTCCGTATAGTTGGGTTAGCAGAGGGCGCCGAAGGACGAGACATGCAACAGTTTGTCCGGATATTTCTGGAGGAAACATTGCACATTGAAATGGGCCCGGACTTTGAAATCGAACGCGCCCATTGAGCCGGTCAGCGGGGCAACAGAGACCGACATCTCCTGGTGCGTTTCCTGAGGTTTGGAGCCAGAGAGGCAGTGCTGCGAGCGGCCCGGGAGAAGGAGCGTGTGGAATGGAGAGGCAAGCGAGCATCTTTCTTTCAAGATCTCTCACAGAACATCATTCAGAGGCGCAAGAAATTTGACGGAGTGAAGAAGCAGCTGCAGGAGAAGGGATATCGGTACACCATGTTATGCCCAGCTATGCTGAGAGTGGTGGCTGATAACATCCGATACACCTTCGCTTCCCCAGAGGAGGCGAGGAGCTTCATTTCTGGGAGATCTTCATGAAGATCCTGTAGCGACACAGAGGAGATTATTGATGACTGCAGATATCGGAGGAGCCGCTCCAGGCTCCATTTACAGATGTAGCGGCCTCGAAATTCCCCTAATTTCATGCTGGGGCCCTGGCGGGTCCGTGACCGGTCCCTGCTCTGCAGTAGGCGGGTTCGTGACTGTAATGAGATCCCCCGCAATGACGTCATCGGCGCGGGGCCAACTCATAACGCCCCTAAGCTCCATTTGCGAAAACTACCTGCACTCGCTCAATCAGTCCACCAGGAGGAGCAGTCATTATAATTGGTTACCATGTCAGCTTTGCGGAGTCGTTCATTAGATCTGCACATAGCCTCCACTGCTGTAAGAAAAACTGCTTGTCTAGTAGAGCACCCTGTGCAGTTTTTTAAATATAATTATGCTTAATCATCCACATTATTGTAGTGCTCGTTCACAAACTTCTTGGATCTGCTCATCTGCCCATCCTGCCTTTTCCTCCACATCTCTCTCCACCTTTGGAGGGGCTCCCAGCGCATCTCTGCGTGCCGAGTGATTTGTGCCCAGAAAATTAATCATGAATAACAGAAGTTGTGCGTCGCGTTTTTCTAGCATTCTGAACTGCTAAACAGTTAAATGTTTATTACTCTGCCTGATTCGCGGAGCGACTCTGCTTTTCAGTTGGTGGGTTTCCTGTTTGTAGCGCATTTTAGATTTGCGGGTCGCTATTTGATGCGGTTACCAGCAATACACAGAGTCCTGTATGTGTGTGTAATGTATATTACTGGACAGAAATCATTTACAGTGCGCTGAAGAGGGAGGGATGGGAGGATGAAATGCCAATTTCAGCCTGTGATCTGTTAATGTCTGACTGAACAGCCTCATGGAAGTGATATTTTACAGTTCTACATATTTTAATCTAACGAAATTCGTTAAAACAAGTCACTTGGTGCTTTCAAAGTCATGTCATTGAGCTGAAAGGTTCCAGATTTCGTTCGCCTTCACAGGCGGCTGCGGAGCGCCGCAGACGGCTCGCACTGCGCACTGCGATGTTCAACATCATAGGCTTAATATACTGTAGTTAATTATCACTGATCTTTTTCATCACTCTGTCTGTGTGACTGTCTGTGTCCTCCTCTCTGTGTCTCTGTCTCTTTTTTCAGACTGTTCACGCAATGAATGTAAACAGTAACTATTGAAAAAAAGTTATAGTCGCGGGTAAACATAGTACTCAGAAGCACACCAAGAATGCATTTTTTACGTCAGGCGTTGTGGACGCGTGTTTGATATTAATATTGTGCCGCTGCACCTCAAATAAATGTTTTTTTTGGGAAATGGAAATGTTCAACATGACTTCATCATGTTAGACCAGGCAGACAGGTTCTTACTACAACATCAACTCTCCCTCCACAGCCAGCGAGCCTCACCCCCCGCACGACACCGACATTCAATCATGAATAATCCTAATGGGCCAATCAGACCAATGAAAAAAAACAGTGTTGTGGGGCATACAGGGCCAATGGGCCGATGTAGATGGATCAATCTACTTGTTTTTATTGGCCAATCAGTTAACACACACATGAAAACGGCCAATAAACAGTGAAATCAGTATCATGAGTATTTCTCAGATGATGATTTCTGTATCTATCTAATCCGTGGCATGCAATGTTAAAGTATAAATCCAATTGTTTCATTGTTTCAGCTGTCGTGGCCAAATCTCTTGTTAACTTATTAAGCTCTTCCGCACAGTGTGACATCTATTTTAATTATTAGAGAGCTGCTCTAATGGCCACTGATAGACAGTCCATCCTATTCTATAAACTGTTGGTGGTTTGTGAACTTCACTGCATTTGTGCATTTGAAGCGATTAACTCCCGGCACATTTCAGAGCTGAGTAAACCTGTAGTTTCACTGACACATCGCGCATCATCACCACGGGCGTCATGATGTTCTCCTGTCTGTCACTCTGTCAGGCATGTGTAGTGTCGAGCCGGCCGCGTTGTTGGCTGAAAAGTCATTATTTGCATTACAGTGTATCCTTTGTTCTAACTCAATGGATGGTCGCCAGCCAAACAGGCTCCCAGCCCCCACTGTCCCACAGACTAGCTATGGCCAGTAAAATAGGTGGAGGGCTGAGGGGAGCGCGTACCTCCAGTAATTAAAAATCAATTTGTGCCACAGATATTAATATTGTGTCGCTGGCTACTTTATAGACTTCACTAAATGTTTCCATTACACTTAATTACATTTATGGATAAGCCAACTTTCCCACCTCCCTCATGCATCAAAATGTATATTATCAGTCCGACCAGGAAATCTTGCGATCGCAAAAATTAGTACATATTCAACCAATACTAATATGACTGTCTACTGGCCGCTTCCTGGTCTATTTTTGCAGAGAGCCGCGCGCCTGTTGCGGAAAACATAGGCGAGCCCTGGAATCTTCAGATGACGCGCTCTGCTCCTGCAGCTCTGTCTCTGTTCCAGCGCATGTAAAGTAAAATTAGGTCAGCATTTTTGTTGATAATTATCAAAAGCAAACTCTATGTAAACAGATGGAGCCTGTTTATTTTTGGAGTCACAGGCTGTTTTGTACAGCTACATCACTTTTATGACTCAGGAATGATTTTGTAACTTTTTTTTTTTTCAAAGTTATGTTTTGGGCTTTTTGGCCTTTAGTGTATAGGACAGCGGAGGAGCAGCCATAAAAGTGGTTTAGGAGAGGGAAGATGACATGCAGCAAAGGGCTGAATGAGGGAATCGAACCCGTAGCCGCTGCAGAGAACTTCATACATGGGGAGGACGCTCTACCAACTGCGCCAAACCTCCGCCAGATGATATCATAACTTTGAGCTGATGCTTCTCATTCTCAAGTTAAAACTTTTTTTTTTTTTTAAGGTGGGAACTGAATCTTTTCGACTGGTTCTGTAATGTGAAGTATGGTTATTATCATATAGGAAGTGATTATATACAACTTTTTTACGCAAGTTTATTTTTTTTGATCGCAACAATCACAAAAAAATTCATACAGTATATTGTAAGAGAAAAACTTAGGAATTTCCTGTTTGCAAATCGAAAATATGCATTAAAACAGGCTGATGGAAACACACATTTATGACTTTTTTAAGACTTTGTGCGAGAAATATTTTTCTAAGTTGATTTAAATAATCAACATAAAATAGTTGAGTAACTGTGACTGCCTAACTACAAATAAGCCTACTAAAGCAGATGAATGTAGTGGAGTAAAAATCTTTGCCCTTGAGATGTGTTCCTGTGAGGGACACGCCATCTCCTGGTGACACCCTGCAATTGAATGAAGAAGCGTGTTTATAGTGGATTCTGGGCACACCCCCAAGAGGAGGGGGGGACTGGTAGCTGGCTGGCAGCCAGCTCCCAGCCGGCTGGGAGCTGAATGGCCTCTGGCTTGGAGGGGAATTTCGAGGCTGCTGCATCTGTAGGTGAATTGTGAGTGACCTACTGATGCCCAGGTACATCACATAGTTATATCTACGGTTTGAGTATGTCTGTATTCACCGGGGCATAAAGAAGTTAAATAATTGTGATATTATTACATTTGTTCCCTTTTACTTAGCAAAGGAAAAGGAAAGGGAAAGGGAAGAGGAAGGAAAAGAGGGAAAAGAAAAAAGAAAAAAAGATATGAAAAAAGTCAATAATAGCAGGTTTTATTTTGGAGTAGTTCAGTCACAATTAGTGACCTATTTCCTCCTCTTTTTTTCTTCTTTTCTTAGATTTTAGATATGCCTAAGTGAAGGACTTTGAATTCCTGCTCTTTATATGACAGGTTTTGGACTCATTCAGTTGGTTGAACTTAATACATGCTGAGTTACGTTCAGATAAAATAATGTTGGTTCATTTTCATGAATGTGGAGGGGGTGGTGGGGGGAGGGCCAGGACTTAGGGCTTCATGGACGTATTATTCCATTGTTTTGGTTTAAAGGTTTATGGAGGAGTATCCTGTTCTTTCAAGGTTCTCAAGGGGATTTTCAGTTTTTTGTGTTCCTTTTTTTTTCTCTCTCTTTCTTTGTTTTTCCTCTGTTTCATACATGTGCACATTTTTAACACAGGAAGACATCAAATCCACGTTATTCCTCACATGTTACCACCTTCACTGGCATATATCTCGGAGCTTGACAGTATGGTTGAAGACAAAATAACAAAAGTGTTGCATTAGTATGGCAGACATCCATCCATCCATCCATCCATCCATCCATCCATCCATCCATCCATCCATTTTCTCCCGCTTCTCCCGGGGCTGGATCGCAGGGGGAGCAGTCTGAGCAGGGACGCCCAGACTTCCCTCTCCCCGGACACTTCCCCCAGCTCTTCCGGGGGGTCCCGAGGCGTTCCCAGGCCAGCCGAGTGACATAGTCACCCCAGCGTGTCCTGGGTCTTCCCCGGGGTCTCCTCCCAGTGGGACATGCCTGGAACACCTCCCTAGGGAGGCGTCAAATCCAGTCTGCCAATCCAGAGGCACTGTCCCTGTCTGCCACGCGATGTTGCAGAGGCGTGTCAACCAAGACAAACCTACAACATCCGGAGACTTGAGGTACTCAGGGCGGATCTCATCCACCCCCGGTGCTTTGCCACCGAGGAGCTTGCGAACTACCTCAGTGACTTCAGCCCCGGTGATGGACAAATCGACCTCCAAGTCCCCAGTCTCTGCTTCCTCTACGGAAGACATGACAGTGGGATTGAGGAGATCCTCGAAGTATTCCTTCCACCGGCCGACAATATCCCCAGTCGAGGTCAACAGCTCCCCATCTCCACTGTAAACAGTGTTGACAGAAAGCTGTTTCCCCTTCCTGAGGCGCCGAATGGTTTGCCAGAATTTCCTCGAGGCCAACCGGTAGTCCTCCTCCATGGCCTCCCCGAACTCCTCCCAGACCCGAGTTTTTGCTTCTACAACCGCCCGAGCTGCTGCGCGCTTGGCCTGCCGGTACCCGTCAGCTGCCTCAGGAGTCCTATGAGCCAGCCAGGCCCGATAGGACTCCTTCTTCAGCTTGACGGCATCCCTTACTTCCGGTGTCCACCACCGGGTTCGGAGGTTGCCGCCACGACAGGCACCGCCGACTTTACAGCCACAGCTACGGACGGCTGCATCAACAATGGAAGTGGAGAACATGGTCCATTCGGACTCAATGTCTCCCACCTCCCTCGGAATCTGGTCGAAGCTCTCCCGGTGGTGGGAGTTGAAAACCTCCCTGACAGCGGGTTCCACCAGACGTTCCCAACAGACCCTCATGGTACGTTTGGTTCTGCCAAGTCTGTCCCGCTTTCTCCCCTGCCAGCGAATCCAACTCACCACCAGGTGGTGATCAGTTGACAGCTCAGCCCCTCTCTTTACCCGAGTGTCCAAGACATACCGCCGAAGGTCAGATGATACGACTACAAAGTCGATCATTGACCTCCGGCCTAGGGTGTTCTGGTGCCACGTGCACTGATGGGCACCCTTATGCTTGAACATGGTGTTCGTTATGGACAAACTGTAACTAGCACAGAAATCCAATAACAGAACACTACTTGGGTTCAGATCGGGGAGGCCGTTCCTCCCAATCACACCCCTCCAGGTATCACTGTCGCTACCCACGTGAGCACTGAAGTCCACCAGCAGAACAATTCCCCGGTTGGAGCACTTTCCAGTACCCCTCCCAGGGACTCCAAGAAGGCCGGGTATTCTGCACTGCTGTTCGGCCCATAGGCCGAGACAACAGTGAGAGACCTATCCCCGACCCGAAGGCGCAGGGAAGCGACCCTCTCGCTCAGCAAGGAGAACTCCAACACATGGTGGCTGAGCTGGGGGGCTATAAGCAAGCTCACACCAGCTCGCCGCCTCCCACCGCAGGTAACTCCAGAGTAGAAGAGAGTCCAGCCTCTTTCAAGAAGTTGAGTTCCAGAGCCCAGACTGTGTGTGAAGGTGAGCCCGACTATCTCTAGCCGGTACCGCTCAACCTCCCGCACTAGCTCAGGCTCTTTCCCCCACAGTGAGGTGACATTCCATGTCCCCATAGCCAGAGTCGTCCAAGGTTTGGGTCGTCGGGGCCCCTGCCCATGACTGCCACCCATATCGCATAGCACCGGCCCCTTCTGATCCTTCCTGCGGGTGGTGGGCCTACGGGAAGGCGGGCCCACGTCGCTCCTTCGGGCTGTGCCCGGCCGGGTCCCGTGGGCAAAGACCTGGCCACCAGGCGCTCGCCGGCGAGCCCCAAAGCCAGTATGGCAGACATGCTTAAATTTTTATCATGGAATATCAAAGGGGCAAATCTTGCTATTAAGAGGAAGAAACTCCTTCTATATCTAAAACAAAAGAAAGTAGACATCTGCTTTTTGCAGGAAACTCATTTGAATAACGAAGAATCAACCAAGTTACAAAGGGATTGGGTTGGTAAAATATTCTATAGCGCTTACTCATCTAGCCAGCGAGGCGTTTGTATATTACTTCGTAAAAATCTAAACATCACTATTCACAAACAACTCTCGGACAAAGAAGGAAGACGGGTTGCTATCAGTATAGACCTTTATGGTAGAAGATGCTCCCTTATTAATATCTATGCTCCAAATATAGATACTCCAGATTTCTTTGCAGAAGTATGTAAGGTGGTGAAATTAATGGGGAATTCATCTATTATCATTGGGGGAGATCAGGTTAGGTCAGGTTAGAGACCTGACCCTAGATAAGTCAAATAATGCTAATGCGAGGGTAGTACGTGAATCCCAAATAGCGGTGGAGGTTCTAGAAGAAGAGCTGGGTCTGGTTGACATCTGGAGGACCCTGCACCCACAAGACAGAGAGTACACCTTCTACTCAAATCCGCATTCTTTATACTCTCGGAGAGATTATTTCCTAATATCTAAACAATTGGTGAGTGTTATTGTCAATACCTCAATTGGTAATATTGTGTTATCCGATCATGCTCCAGTCAAAATTTTGTTAAGTTCTGGATCCTCATTTGAAACCCCTAGAGGTCGATGGAGACTCAACACCTCTCTACTTCAAAACGAAAAATCCTGCAACTTTATTAGAAAGGAAATTTTTGAGTATTGGGAATGCAATGAAGGAACAACTTCTAACCCAGGTCGAGAATGGGATGCGTTTAAAGCCTGCATGGGGGGTCGTTTAATACAACACAGTTCCTATTTGAAAAAACAAACCACTATTAGATTAACTGAATTGGAGAAAGAAATTAGAAATGTCAACTGACATGCTGACGTGCTGAGGTAAGCGTATCGTCTCACTTCCTGTTTCTGGTTGCTGCCTTAGGAGTAGCGTGCGTTTGTCGCTCTTGTTCCTCTGAGTGTAATTTGCTCTGTGTTTTGTTACAGCGGCCTTTTGTCCGCGCTCTAAAGTAACATTAAATCTGCTCAAGCACCCATAAGTCTGTTTATCTAGCGACCGTCAATTTCATTTGTCTACACGCTTGTCTGCTCTGCTAGCTACACCAGCTTAGCCTAGCAGCTAGCAATGGCTTCCCTCTCCAGCTCTCTCCTGCTTGGTGTGTCACGTTTAGCCACTCCTCTGCCTCCTTTAGTGATACTGGTACATGTAATAAATGTAGTTTATTTGGTGAGTTGGAGGCGAGGCTTAGTGAATTGGAAGCTCGGCTCCGCACCATGGAAACCAAACCATTAGCTGTAGTTAACCAGGCCCCCGTAGCCGATGCGGACCGACCAAGTGCAGCTCCTTCTAGCCGTCCCTCAATAGCTCCCGAGCAGCCGGGAAACCAGGGAGGCTGGGTGACTGTTCGAAGGAAGCATAGTCCCAAGCTGAAGCCCACGGGTCACCACCAACTGCTTCATGTTTCTAACAGGTTCTCCCCACTCGGCGACACACCCGCTGAGAAACCAACTCTGATCATTGGCAGCTCCATTTTGAGAAACGTGAAGTTAGCGACACCAGCGACCATAGTCAAATGCCTGCCGGGGGCCAGAGCGGGCGATGTCGAATCAAATTTGAAACTGCTGGCTAAGGATAAGCGTAAATACCGTAAGATTGTTATTCACGTCGGCGGTAATAACACCCGGTTACGCCAATCGGAAGTCACTAAAATTAATGTGGAATCGGTGTGTACATATGCTAAAACGATGTTGGACTCCATAGTTTTCTCTGGACCCCTGCCAAATCTGACCAGTGATGATATGTTTCGCCGCATGTCATCATTCAGTCGCTTGCTTTCAAGGTGGTGTCCAGCAAACGGTGTGGGCTTCATTGATAATTGGCAGACTTTCTGGGGAAGACCTGGTCCCGATTAGGAGAGACGGCATCCATCCCACTTTGGAGGGAGCAGCTCTCATCTCTAGAAATCTGACCGATTTTATTTATGAACCTAACCCCTGACAACTCAGAGTTGAGACCAGGAGGCAGAGCTGCAGTCCTACACGCTTCTCTGCGCCTCCATCTGAGCAGTTATCCACCCAACACTCCATAGAGACTGTGTCTGCCCCCCGACCACGTAAACTAAGTAAACCAAAAGTACAGAGAAGAGGAGTTAAACATAAGAATCTAATTAAAATTAAAACAACCTCTGCAATAGTACAACAAGATAGGAGAATTAAATGTGGATTCCTTAACATCAGATCTCTGTCCTCTAAAGCTGTTCTAGTAAATGAGTTAATATCAGACCAAAATATTGATTTATTTTGTCTGACTGAAACCTGGCTGTGTCCTGAAGAGTATGTGAACCTAAATGAAGCTACTCCTCCAAGCCATATTAATACTCACATTCCTTGAGGCAGCGGCAGAGGAGGTGGAGTTGCAGCCATTTTTGACTCAAGCCTTTTGATCAACCCTAAACCTAAACTCGACTATAACTCATTTGAAAACCTTGTTCTCACTCTTTCTCATGAAAAATGGAAAACAGTGCAGCCAGTTTTATTTGTTATAGTATACCGCTCTCCTGGTCCTTACTCCGAATTTATAGCTGAGTTCTCTGAGTTTCTATCAGGCTTAGTCCTTAAAGCAGATAAAGTAATTATTGCAGGTGACTTTAATGTACATGTCGATGTTAATAATGACAGCCTTAGCAGTGCGTTTATCTCAGTATTAGACTCAGTTGGCTTCCATCAGAATGTACATGAACCGACTCACTGTTTTAACCACACCCTCAAACTTGTTCTGATATATGGCATTGAAATCGAAGACTTAATAGTCTCCTCACAGAATCCTCTTTTATCGGACCATCATTTAATAACTTTTGAATTCATATTACCAGACTACCATCCAGTAGGCAAAAATTCTTATACCAGACTCCTGTCTGATAGTGCTGTAGCTAAATTTAAGGATATGATCCCATCAGTATTTAATTCAATGCTATTTTTCAATACAACAAAGGATTCCTATGCTAACGTTAGTCCCTCCCAGACTACCTGATTGATCATGCTACAGGTTCATTGCGTGTGACACTTGACTCTTTTGCTCCCCTAAAAAAGAAGATAATTAAACAGAGGAGGTTAGCTCCATGGTATACTCCTCAAACCCGCAAATTAAAGCAAAATTCATGGAAAATAGAAAGGAAATGGCGTTCTACCAATTTGGAAGAATTTCGGGCCGCCTGGCAAGACAGTCTTAAAATATACAGGAAAGCCCTCCGCAGTGCCAGGGCAGCCTATTACTCTGCACTAATAGAGGAAAATAAGAACAATCCCAGGTTTCTCTTCAGCACTGTAGCCAGGCTGACAGAGCGCCATAATTCTGTTGAACCATGTATTCCTTTAGCTCTGAACAGTAATGACTTCATGAGCTTCTTTAATGATAAAATTCTAACTATTAGAGACAGAATTCATCGGCTCCTGCCGCCAACAGGTACTGTTTTGTCTTCAAACACAGAAACTGTAGAAACTGTTACTCAGTCTGTCGCAGTTTTAGACTATTTTACTCCTGTCGACCTTCACCAACTAATTTCAATAATTTCATCATCAAAATCATCAACCTGTATTTTAGATCCAATCCCGACTAAGCTGTTTAAAGAAGTATTACCTCTAATTGACTCTTCAGTATTAGACATGATCAATCTGTCTTTATCAACAGGCTACGTACCACAGTCCTTTAAAGTAGCTGTGATAAAACCGCTACTGAAAAAGCCTACTCTTGATCCAGGGGTTTTAGCCAACTATAGACCGATATCCAACCTTCCCTTTCTCTCAAAAACTCTTTAGAAAGCAGTTGCCAATCAGCTGTGCGACTTTCTAAACAATAATAGTTTATTTGAGAATTTCCAGTCAGGATTTAGAGTATATCATAGCACAGAGACAGCACTGGTTAAAGTTACAAATGACCTTCTAATTGCATCTGATAAAGGATTTGTCTCTGGACTAGTCTTATTGGATCTTAGTGCTGCATTTGACACCATTGACCATGGCATCCTATTGCAGACACTGGAACACTTCATTGGCATTAAGGGAACTGCGCTAAGCTAGTTTAAATCCTACTTGTCAGATCGCTCTCAGTTAGTACGTGATAATGACAACTCCTCTGTGCTCACTAAAGTCAGCTATGGAGTTCCGCGGGGTTCTGTGCTTGGACCAATTCTATTCACCTTATATATGCTTCCTTTAGGTAAGATTATCAGGAAGCACTCAATAAATTTTCATTGCTATGCAGATGATACCCAGCTATATTTATCAATGAAGCCAGAAGAAACCAGTCAGTTAACTAGACTACAAGCATGTCTTCATGACATAAAGACCTGGATGACCTGCAATTTTTTGATGCTAAACTCAGACAAAACTGAAAATATAGTAGTAGGCCCTAAACATCTTAGAAAGTCACTTTCTGATGACATAGCAGTTATGGATGGCTTTGCACTGGCCTCCAGCACCACTGTAAAGAATTTGGGAGTTATCTTTGACCAAGACGTGTCCTTTCACTCCCATGTAAAACAAATTTCAAGAACTGCCTTTTTTCACCTACGTAATATCGCAAAAATCAGGCATATTTTGTCTCAAAATGATGCAGAAAAACTAGTCCATGCATTCGTAACTTCCAGGCTGGATTATTGCAATTCTTTACTATCAGGCTTCCAAAATTCGTTGCTGAATATTCTTCAGTTGCTCCAGAACGCTGCAGCACGTGTTCTGACAAAAACCAGGAAGAGAGATCATATTTCTGCAATACTAGCCACTCTGCACTGGCTCCCTGTAAAGTTTAGAATAGAGTTTAAAATTCTCCTCCTTACTTACAAAGCCATAAATGGCCAGGCACCTTCTTATCTTAAAGAGCTCATAGTACCTTACTGCCCCACTCGAACACTGCGTTCCCAGAATGCAGGTCTACTTATGGTTCCTAAAGTCTCAAAAAGCAGAACAGGAGTCAGAGCATTTAGCTATCAAGTTCCTCTCCTGTGGAACCATCTTCCACTCTTTGTCCGGGAGGCGGACACTGTCTCTACATTTAAGAGTAGGCTTAAAACTTTCCTTTTTGATAAGGCTTATAGTTAGGGCTGGCTCAGGCTTGTCCTGGACCAGCCCCTAGTTATGCTGCTATAGGATTAGACTGTCGGGGGACCTCCAAAGATACACCGAGCTCCTCTGTCCTTCTGTCCCTCTCCATCTGCACGCTTTCATGTCCTACCACGGCATGTTACTAACTTAGCTCCTTCCCTGGAGTCTCTGTGCTTTGTCGTCTTGCAGGTTCCACAGTGGCTGAATCTGGATTGTGGATTGCAGCTGCGTCTCCTGCCTTGGCCCTGCCTGACATCTACTGCAACTGCTACTGCTATTATTACATCCACTGTCACTGTTACTGTGATTGCATTTCTGTCTCTCTGTCTCTCTCTCTCTCTCTCTCTCTCTCTCTCTCTCTCTCTCTCTCTCTGACTGCATTTCTGTCTGTCTGTCTGTCTGTCTGTCTGTCTGTCTGTCTGTCTGTCTGTCTGTCTGTCTCACTCTCCCTCTCTTGCTCTCCCTCTCTCACCCAACCGGTCGAGGCAGATGGCCGCCCACCCAGAGTCTGGTTCTGCCCAAGGTTTCTGCCTGTTAAAAGGAAGTTTTTCCTCGCCACTGTTGCCAAGTGCTTGCTCATGGGGGAATTGTTGGTTTTCTGCAGAGCTTGGTCTGTACCAGCTCTATATGGAAAGTGTCCTGAGACATTGAATTGAATTGAATTGAATTGAATTGAATTGAACTGAATTGAATTGAATTGAATTGAATTGAATTGAATTGAATTGAAATTAAAGACCTTGAAAAAATATATACCTCCCAATTAGATTCAGTAGTGTTTACAAGGCTAAACAAAATGAAGCTGGAACTGAACTCTATCCTACAAAAGAAGGCAGAGTATGCACTGTTTCAGTGTAGACAAAAATACTACGAGCAAGGTGAAGCAGCCAGGAGGTTTCTTGCACAGAGAGTTAAACAACAGTATAATCGCACTTTAATAACCTCTGTTGAAAATGAAAAAGGGACATTGGTGACAGACAGGGGGGAGATCAATGAAGCATATAGGGTATTTTACCAAAAAATATACTCATCACAAGGCTCAACTGACCAGGAGGATATAGATAAATTCTTATCTCAGGTAAACCTACCAGCCCTCTCTGAAGAAAAACAAAAAAGAAATAGGGGGGGGATATAACTTTGGAGGAGGTTCGACAAGCTATAAAAAAAATGAGTTCTGGGAAATCCCCCGGTGATGATGGGTTACCAGCAGATTTTTATAAAGAATTTGTGGACTTAATAGCACCAAGGTTATTGGCAGTATTCATGGATGCAATTGGAAAGGGCACTATGCCGGAAAGCATGTAATCAGCAGTAATTACCCTGATACATAAAAAAGGCAAGGATGCACAGAAATGTGGAAGCTATCGCCCGGTATCCCTAATAAATGTAGATGCTAAAATATTAGCCAAGATATTGGCACTGAGGCAATGTTCGCAGGTTACTTCATTTAATTTGGCAAGTAAGAAATAGTCCTGAATCTGTGGTCGCTTTCTCTCTGGACGCTGAGAAAGCGTTTGATAGAGTAGAGTGGGGATATTTGTTCAGGACTCTATCCAGATTCGGATTAGGCACCTCATTTATAAAATGGATTAAACTTTTATATTGTAATCCCAAGGCCTCAGTGTTAACAAATGGAAATGTGTCACCACATTTCACCCTTTACCGGGTCACAAGGCAAGGCTGCCCCCTGAGCCCCTTGCTCTTTGCGCTGGCCTTGGAACCCTTAGCAGCTGCCATTAGAGACAGCACAAATATTAAAGGTATTCAAGCTGGAAGGATGGAACATAAATTACTTTTGTATGCAGATGATATTTTGTTACTGTCCACAAATCCAGAAATAGCTGTCCCTCAGATTCTCTTTTTGATTGATACATTTTCTCATATCTCAGGTTACAAGATAAACTGGGGGAAATCAGAAGCAATGCCCCTGTCCAGAATATGCCCACCCAGTATAAGACAAAATTGGCAGTTTAAACGACTTCCCTCGGGTCTAGTGTATTTGGGGATAAAGCTTACACCAGGATATAATGACAGAAAATATTCTTCCCTTACTTTTGAAAATCGAGAGCACTTTACAAAACTGGGGCAAATTAGGTGTTAGGTTCTGTTGTGTTTTGGGTTCTAGTTTGTTGTTTTTTGTTGTTCTCCCTCCCTCTTTCTGTTTCTCCCCTCTCTACAGTGCATGTGTGTGGCAAGGGGGCGTGGCTGGTCCTGGCTCTCTGGCAGTTGATGAGGCACACCTGACTCCCATTCATTCATCATCTCCTCCATAAAAACCCGGCATTTTCACTACTCCAGTGCCAGATTATTCCGACACGTTCGGTAGAGCTTCCTAGCTGTTTTGTGAGATTATTCCTCGAGACTTTCTCTTTCGCTGCACGTAAGAGATTTCCTTTGTTACTTTGTTAACTTGGTTTTTTTCTTTCTTGTTTTTCCACAGTACCTTGGTTGCCTCATCGTGCTGTCAGAGAGCCGGCCTGCTCTAAAGTCTTTGTTTTTTGTTTCTGTTGAATTAATAAACTTTGTTACCTTTTTGCAAACCCCTTTTGTCTGCGTCGGGGTCCAGTCTATAGTGACCGGTGTAACATTAGGGCTGTCTCTGCTGGGGAAAATAAATATTCTTAAAATGATGATTGTCCCACAAATTAACTATATCATATACCTGCTACCTATGAGCTTCCCTCTTTCGCTGCTTAAAAGATTTAATAGAGCGGTAAATACCTTTTTATGGGGAGGTAAAAGACCTCGCTTAAACAGAATTAAAATGTGTGCTGCAAAGGAAGATGGAGGCCTCAACTTGCCAAGAGTGGACTGGTATCAATATGCATTTTCTCTTAATCAGCTGGCCAAAATATATATCACAGAGGACCAAGTTCCAGGCTGGGTCTTGATCGAAAAGGAACTTACAGAACCAATCCCATTACAGGCTTTTATTTCACAAACTGGGGGAGAAATCCCATCTAAGAATCCGTTGTTGCTGTTTTCAAGAGAAACCTGGCAAGCATCACACTGTCTTATTGGCTCAAACCCTTTCTTTACTAAAAAGTCATCCTTATGGCATAACAAACTACTGAAAGTGGGCAAAAAAGCTCTTTATTGGAAATCATGGGTTGAAGCTCGGATTTTCTATATTGGAGATGTTTTTGAGGGAGACGATCTTATGTCTTTTACACAAATTATATCGAAATACAGTATCCCTAAACAAGACTTTTGGAAATATTTACAATCAAGGAGCTTTATACTGTCTGCAGAACGAAAATCTTCACTATTACCTCAGAGTTACAAAAACTAGTACAGGGCAACCAAGGGGCTGGGGGGGTGCATCAAAATTCTATAGCCTTATGAGACAATCTCACCCACCAATACTCAGGGATCTCAAGAGAGCATGGGACGAAGAACTACAGTGTGAGATACCTGGGGAACAATGGGAGGAAATAACCAGGTCCTAGTATAAGACATCTAGAGAAATACAGACCCATCTCATTACATATAAAATAATACACAGACTGTATTGGACTCCCTGTAAAATGGCGAGATTAAAGCTCTGTGAATCTGAGCTGTGCTGAGAGAGGAGAAGAGTAGGGGAACACTCTTACACATGTTATATGAATGTGAAAAGGCTATGGAAAAATATAATATTATTTATTAACAAGATATTTAGCATAGAGCTATGTCAGAGCCCTGCCCTATGTATTCTGGGCATAGTGACAGAGGATGTAGGGTTATCATGCCAGCAAACACTGTGGTGTAGATTAGCCCTTACTACAGGATGCAGGATTGCTCTAAGACACTGGAAATCAAAAAATACCTTACAATTTAGTGAATGACCGGAAGAAATTAATAAAATAGCCAGTTATGAACAACTGATTTATAGACTGAACAACAAAGAGGAGATATTCATAACACTGTGGGGTCCCTACATGAACTGATGAACTGTCTTTGTGGATGGGAGCTGTGTCTTAAATGTGACAAAAGTATGATACACTGTGGGGAGGTGATTGTGAGTGTGGGAGAGACAGGAAAGATGCTAGAGGTGTTAACCCAATGTTTGTGAATATATTGTATGAAACGTTTTGTATGTCTATGTCTATGTAGGCCCCCCCCCCCCCCCCCCCTTTTTTTTTTTTAAATTTGTTGATTGTTTCCTATGTTATGTTATGTTCTTGACATGGCTTGTATTCCTGTTGGTCATGTTATGTTATGTATGTTGGTCTTTGTTGTGTTGCTAAAAAGCAGTGAAAAAGTGAATTACAGAGAGGGAGAGCAAGAGAGAGAGAGTGAGACAGAGAGAGAGAGACAGACAGAAATGCAGTCAGAGAGAGAGAGAGAAAGAGAGGGACGGACAGACAGACAGACAGACAGAGTAACAGTGACAGTGGATGTAATAACAGTAGTAGCAATTGCAGTGGATGTCAGGCAGGGCCACGGCAGGAGACGCAGCTGTAATCCACAATCCAGATTCAGTCACTGTCCATGGGAGCCTGCGAAACGACAAAGCACAGAGACTCCGGGGAAGGAGCTAAGTCAGTAATACATCGTGGTAGGACATGAAAGCAGGCAGATGGAGAGGGAAAGAAAGACAGAGGAGCTCGGTGTATGTTTGGAGGTCCCCCGACAGTCTAATCTTCTTCTTCTTCAATCTTTAAAAATATAGATTGATAAAGATAATCCTATAGCAGCATAACTAGGGGCTGGTCCAGGACAAGCCTGAGCCAGCCCTAACTAAAAGCTTTATCAAAAAGGAAAGTTTTAAGCCTGCTCTTAACTAATTAACTCACTGTGTGATGTGATCAATAAAGTACGTTTCTTAAAGTGTCTGCCGCGGGGACAAAGACTGGAAGATGGTTCCAGAGGAGAGGAGCTTGATAGCTAAATGCTCTGGCTCCTGTTCTGATTTGGAGACTTTAGGAACCAAAAGTAGGCCTGCATTCTGGGAACGCAGTGTTCGAGTGGGGTAATAAGGTACTATGAGCTCTTTAAGATAAGAAGGTGCCTGGCCATTTATGGCTTTGTAAGTAAGGAGGAGAATTTTAAATTCTATTCTAAACTTTACAGGGAGCCAGTGCAGAGTGGCTAATAGAGAATTATGGATAAATATAATTATAATATAATATAATTGGAGAAATATGATCTCTCTTCCTGGTTTTTGTCAGAACACGTGCTGCAGCGTTCTGGAGCAACTGGAGAATATTCAGCAACAAATTTGGGCAACCTGATAGTAAGCAATTGCAATAATCCAGCCTGGAAGTTATGAATGCATGGACTAGTTTTTCTGCATCATTTTGAGACAAAATATGCCTGATTTTTGCAATATTACATAGGTGAAAAAAGGCAGTCCTTGAAATTTGTTTTACATGGGAGTGAAAGGACATGTCCTGGTTAAAGATAACTCCAAGATTCTTTACAGTGGTGCTGGAGGCCAGCGCAATGCCATCCATAACTGCTATGTCATCAGAAAGTGTCTTTCTAAGATGTTTAGGGCCTACTACTATAACTTCAGTTTTGTCCGAGTTTAGCATCAGAAAATTGCAGGTCATCCAGGTCTTTATGTCCTGAAGACATGCTTGTAGTCTAGTTAACTGACTGGTTTCTTCTGGCTTCATTGATAAATATAGCTGGGTGTCATCTGCATAGCAATGAAAATTTATTGAATGCTTCCTGATAATCTTACCTAAAGGAGGCATATATAAGGTGAATAGAACTGATCCAAGCACAGAACCCTGCGGAACTCCATAGCTGACTTTAGCGAGCACAGAGGAGTCGTCATTAATGTGTACAAACTGAGAGCGATCTGACAAGTTGGATTTAAACCAGCTTAGTGCAGTTCCCTTAATGCCAAAGAAGTGTTCCAGTGTCTGCAGTAGGATACCATGGTCAGTGGTGTCAAATGCAACACTAAGATCCAATAAGACTAGTACGGAGACAAGTCCTTTATCAGATGCAATTAGAAGGTCATTTGTAACTTTAACCAGTGCTGTCTCTGTGCTATGATGCACTCTAAATCCTGACTGGAAATCCTCAAATAAACTATTTTTGTGTAGAAAGTTGCACAGCTGATTAGCAACTGCTTTCTCAAGAGTTTCTAAGAGAAAGGGAAGGTTGGATATCGGTCTATAGTTGGCTAAAACCCCTGGGTCTAGAGTAGGCTTTTTAAGTAGCGGTTTTTATCACAGCTGCTTTAAAGGACTGTGGTACGTAGCCTATTGATAAAGACAGATTGATCATGTCTAATACTGAAGAGTCAATTAAAGGTAATACTTCTTTAAACAGCTTAGTCGGTATGGGATCTAAAATACAGGTTGATGATTTTGATGATGAAATAATTGAAATTAGTTGGTGAAGGTAACAGTTTCTACCGTTTCTGTTTGAAAACAAAACAGTGCCTGTTGACGGCAAGAGCTGATGAATTCTGTCTCTAATAGTTAGAATTTTATCATTAAAGAAGCTCATGAAGTCATTACTGTTCAGAGCTAAAGGAATACATGGTTCAACAGAATTATGGCTCTCTGTCAGCCTGGCTACAGTGCTGAAGAGAAACCTGGGATTGTTCTTATTTTCCTCTATTAGTGCAGATTAATAGGCTGCCCTGGCACTGCGGATGGTTTTCCTGTATATTTTAAGATTGTCTTGCCAGGCGGACCGAAATTCTTCCAGATTGGTAGAACGCCATTTCCTTTCTATTTTCCATGAAGTTTGCTTTAATTTGCAGGTTTGAGGAGTACACCATGGAGCTAACCTCCTCTGTTTAATTATCTTCTTTTTTAGGGGAGAAACAGAGTCAAGTGTCATACGCAATGAACTTGTAGCACGATCAACCAGGTAGTCAATCTGGGAGGGACTAAGGTTAGCATAGGAATCCTCTGTTGCATTGAGACATGGCATTGAATTAAATGCTGATGGGATCATATCCTCAAATTTAGCTACAGCACTATCAGACAGGAGTCTGGTATAAGAAATTTTGCCTACTGGCTGGTAGTCTGGTAATATGAATTCAAAACTTATTAAATGATGGTCCGATAAAAGAGGATTCTGTGAGGAGTCACATTCACAGTCGATTTCAATGCCATACGTCAGAACAAGGTCGAGGGTGTGGTTAAAACAGTGAGTTGGTTCATGTACATTCTGATGGAGGCCAACTGAGTCTAAGACTGAGATAAACGCACTGCTAAGGCTGTCATTATCAACATCGACATGTACATTAAAGTCACCTACAATAATTACTTTATCTGCTTTAAGGACTAAACCTGATAGAAAATCAGAGAACTCGATAAATTCGGAGTAAGGACCAGAAGAGCGGTATACTTTCATGCGAAAGAGTGAGAACAAGGCTTTCAAATGAGTTATAGTCGAGTTTAGGTTTAGGGTTGATTAAAAGGCTTGAGTCAAAAATGGCTGCAACTCCACCTCCTCTGCTGCTGCATCGAGGAATGTGAGTATTAATATGGCTCGGAGGAGTAGCTTCATTTAGGCTCATATACTCTTCAGGACACAGCCAGGTTTCAGTCAGACAAAATAAATCAATATTATGGTCTGATATTAACTCATTTACTAAAACAGCTTTAGAGGACAGAGATCTGATATTAAGGAGTCCACATTTAATTTTCCTATCTTGTTGTACTATTACAGTGGTTGTTTTAATTTTAATTAGATTTTTATGTTTAACTCTTCTTCTCTGTACTTTTGGATTACTTAGTTTATGTGGTTGGGGGGCAGACACAGTCTCTATAGAGTGTTGGGTGGGTAACTGCTCAGATGGAGGCGCAGAGAAGCATGTAGGACTGCAGCTCTGCCTCCCGGTCTCAACTCTGAGTTGTCAGGGGTTAGGTTCATAAATAAAATCGGTCAGATTTCTAGAGATGAGGGCTGCTCCCTCCAAAGTGGGATGGATGCCGTCTCTCCTAATCAGACCAGGTCTTCCCCAGAAAGTCTGCCAATTATCAATGAAGCCCACACCGTTTGCTGGACACCACCTCGAAAGCAGGCGACTGAATGATGGCAGGCGACTGAATGATGACATGCGGCTAAACTTCACTGGTCAGATTTGGCAGGGGTCCAGAGAAAACTACGGAGTCCAACATCATTTCTGCATATGTACACACCGATTCCACATTAATTTTAGTGGCCTCCAATTGGCATAACCGGGTGTCATTACCACCGACGTGAAGAACAGTCTTACTGTATTTACGCTTATCCTTAGCCAGCAGTTTCAAATTTGATTAGATGTTACCCGCTCTGGCCCCCAGCAGGCATTTGACCATGGTCGCTGGTGTCGCTAACTTCACGTTTCTCAAAATGGAGCTGCCAATAATCAGAGTTGGTTTCTCAGCGGGTGTGGCTAAGCTGGTGTAGCTAGCAGAGCAGTCAAGCGCGTAGACAAATAAAATATAAAACGGTTGCTGAATAAACAGACTTATTGGTGCTTGAGCAAAACTAATGTTACTTTAGAGAGCGGATAATAGGCCGCTGTAACAAAACACAGAGCAAATTACACTCAGAGGAGCAAGAGCGACAAAAACACGCTGCTACTCACGCAGCAACCGGAAACAGGAAGTGAGACAATGCGCTTACCTCAGCACATCAGCACCAGAACACACTGATTGTACTGAATAAAAGTTGGTGTTGTAGGCTATAACCACCTCAATTTTCAAAGTCATTCAACTGAGTCATTCATTCAAGAAATTAACACTACATTCATGTCCTCATTTTTTTTCAAAACTACTTCTCACTATTACCAAACTCTCTTTATTATTTTGCTAGCATCTTCATCCAGTTGTTTGTGTTACATCATATAATCCATATTATTTGTCATAACATTCATTATTCATACCCATTATACTTATCATTTAAGTGCTTGTCAGACAGTGTCCTTTTGAGCTGGAAACAGATGATCACTGTATCGAGAGCTTACACTTCAGATGATGAGACTGATCTACCGTTAATTAATAAATTATTATTAAATCAGCATTAAAAGAAAAGAATAAATAAAATCCTTCTGATCTGAGGAAGTTTGGTGTCCCTTTTTATATTAACGAGTGCAAACATTAAACCCAAAGGTTTAATGACCTCATTCCCCTACAATGTAAAGCACCTTGTAACCTGTGTTTAAAAAGGTGCTACAAAGCTTTATTTACTATATAAATGTTGGTTGTACATGAAATGATTAAGTTATGAAACATCATTTAGTAACATGATAATTCTATATTATATAAGTGTCATGGGAGAAGACTACAAGTTGTAAAACCTGTCACACCACAACGTGAAGAAAAGGAAAAGAAAAGTAAACACAGAGCTGGCTGGTAAACAGAAGTGAGTGAGGGGAGCAGATATGCCTACCGGTCTGAGGGTGGTTCCAGCTTCTCGGCCTTCGTGACAGCGTCCTCTCTCGGTCTTTGAACAGCCCATGCTCTGCTCTCCTGAGCAGACCAGCCCCGTCGCACTGACAGAGTCAGGAGTTCAGGGTGAAAGAGAGAGAGATGGATCCGTGGAAGCAGGTAGTAAGGTGTCCATGGTGCTTCTAAACTTAAAGCTAAATGACTATCTTCAGAGTGGAAAACACTTTGGAGAAGCTACTTGTTCAGCAAACACCAGAAGTGTGCCGAACTCTGATGTCTGTTGGGTGTGTGGTGGTTCAATCTCTCCAGCAGTGTCTTCCAGCTGTGTCACATAAGCAATCACCAGCTTGCGCCAACCGACTTGATAGGAGGAGATGTCACAGTAACCATGTCCTGAGTAAGTGCATTAACTGCCTCTTTGGTGTAGGAGTGGGAAGATCTGCAATTGCCTGTACCTTAGCTTGTCTAGGTCTAACTGATCCTCTCCCTACTGAGTGTCCTAGGTAGGTAACTTGGCCCTTCCCAAACTTGCACTTAGGGATATTCACAACCAGACCAGCAGCTTCCAATCTCTCAAATAGCTGATTAATGTGAACAATGTGATCCGTCCACGACAAGCTAAACACAACAACATCATCAATATACGTTATGGCATTGGCTAACACTGCTGTGATGGTGCTCACATGGTGCTCATCAACCTTTGGAAGGTTGCTGGGGCGTTTTTCATGCTGGAAAGGCAACACTTGACACAGGTATAAGTGATCAGCAGTACAAACGGCTGACACCTGCTTCGCTCGGTGAGTTAATGGCACCTGCCAGTATCCTTTTGAAAGATCAAACATGGATACAAAGTTAGCCTGACCATTTCAATCAATAGATCCCATCCCTCCAACCAAAGGGTGTGATAAGCATCTGATTCTGTTACACTATTGACTTTCAGAATTGGTACTAAAGGAGAATTCCATTCACTAGTACCCTTCTCAATAACATTGATCTCTAGCGGATACAGCAACTCAGCATTAATAGCCTCTTGTCTGTAAGGTGGAATTCGATATGGGTGCTGCTTAATTGGGGCAGCCTCCCCTGTATCTATATCATACGAGACCAAGTCCGTAAGACCAAGCGTGTCCCTGAATAAGCTTGGGTACTTCTTTATAAGCTCTGCAATGTCTTGTGCTTGTTCAGGCGGTAGATATTCTGGGTTTTTTTTTTTTTTTGGTTTTTGTTTTGGTTTTTTTTTTTCCTTTTTTTGGTGTGAAAGTCTCTTCATTTTTTCTTTTGAAAAATCTGTTTATTTGGCATTTTTAGTTGAGCCTATGTACAAATCACAAGTCGAAGAAGTGTACATATTAAATTCCCCCATTCCATCCCTCACCACCCCATGTTCCCAAATCCTCTAAAAGAAATGAAAATACAAAAAAGAAAGTATTGTAATACAAAGAAATAGAACAAGCTAAAATAACTCAACAGAATGATAATGGTATTAACAAAAATAGATAAATTAAAAAACAAACAAACAAACAAAAAAAACAGTCAGGGTGACCAGTCTTCACATAATATGTAAAAATATTATCTACTAGTCCCAGTTTGTCACATCAGTAATATTGTCGAAGTAAGTCAGAAAAGGCATCCAAACCTGGTTACATTTGTCCTTATTACCTCTCAGAGTGAATTTGATTTTCTCCAACTTAAGATGAAACATAATGTCTCTGATCCACCTGACATGGGATTGGGGTTTAGGGCTCTTCCAATTTCATAGTATTTGGCGACAGGCAAGTAAGGTAGTGAAGGCCACAACATTGTACATATTTAATGGCCAGACACAATTCAATTCAATTCAATTTTATTTGTATAGTGCCAAATCACAACAAAAGTTGTCTCAGGACACTTTCCATACAGAGCTGGTACAGGCCGAGCTCTTTTAGCTACAGAGACCCAACAATTCCCTCATGAGCAAGCACTTGGTGACAGTGGCGAGGAAAAACTTCCTTTTAACAGAGAGAAACCTCAGGCAGAACCAGGCTCTGGGTGGACCGCCATCTGCCTCGACCGGTTGAGTTAGAGAGGGAGAGCAAGAGAGAGAGAGTGAGACAGACAGAGAAAGACAGACAGAAATGCAGTCAGAGAGAGAAAGAGACAGCAAGAGAGAGACAGACAGACATGCAGTCACAGTAACAGTGGATGTAATAACAGTAGTTGCAGTGGATGTCAGGCAGAGCCATGGCAGGAGACGCAGCTGAAATCCACAATCCAGATTCAGCCACTGTCCATGGGAACCTGCGAGACGACAAAGCACAGAGACTCCGGGGAAGGAGCTAAGTCAGTAACACGCCGTGGTAGCACATGAAAGCGTACAGATGGAGAGGGAGAGAAAGACAGAGGAGCTCGGTGTGTCATTGGAGGTCCCCCGACAGCCTAATCCTATAGCAACATAACTAGGGGCTGGTCCAGGACAAGCCTGAGCCAGCCCTAACTATACAGTCCCCAGGTCTAACACTAAGTAAAGTTATCAAGGGTGTGGATCAATAACCATACTAAAAATGTCACTCAAGGAGTTAAGTATTGCAACCCAGAATGTGCAAAGAGTGGGACATGTCCAAAACATATGCATTAAGGTTGCTGGTGCATGTTTGTACTGGTCACATGTAGGATCGATACTGGGGTAAATCTTAGCCAGTTTGGCCTTGGTTATGTGAACACGGTGAACAATTTTAAATTGTATAAGGCCATATCTACTACATGAGGAAAATGAGTGTACTTGCTCTAAAACTGACTTCCACAGATCATCAGAGAGAGGTGTGCCGAGATCTTCCTCCCAGAGAGTCCTGACATTGGCAGTGGGCTGAGGATTTGTGAGATAAAATCGTACTTGGCAATAAAGCTTTCTCTGATTCTGATTCTGAATGATGCAGATACCCCCTCAATATACAGATCTTAAACAACTCATAGTCTGTTCCCGTGCCATGCACAAAAAGACAGATCTAGCTGGGCTGGTGTAAAGAGGTGGTTTGACACAATGGGTGCCATTAAGGAGGCTTTTAACAGGCCGAATTGCTTCCTAAACTGTGACCAAGTTTTAAGTGTGTGAGCAATGACCAGATTTATTTATGGTGTACAAACTGCCAGAGGTAATGGGGAAGTAACCAAAGAGTGAAAAGGAAGGCCTTGTGCTTCCATCTTTCCCTGTTTGGGTGCATGCTCAAGAGGATTGCTTTGGACATGTGTGATAACTTTCTGAATGTTGCTAGCCCAGTAATAATAGAGAAGTTCACTTCCGGCGCCGTACGAGCGGCAGCCTTTTACAGCAGCTCACTAGACTTTAAGAGTTTTTCTTATCTTTTTCTGCTTTTCTTGTGCGTCTTCTTTTATTCTTTTTAATCTACGTGTTCGTTAAAATCTGGCGCATCAGAGACATTAAACACAGTAACTCTGGCGCTACTTCGTAATCACTTTTACAACCCGCACACTTTCTCCGCGTCTGTGGGTCCATGAGAGACAATGGCTCGCATTGTTTACAGTAGGGATCAGCTGCTGGCCCTGCATAACACAGCTGTGCGGCTGGAGGAGCGACCTGATGTCCCCCGCAAGTTAAGGAGGAGGATGCGGGGTGCAGAGCTTACAGACCGACTCTCCCGTCCGTCATCATGGGGAATGTAAGATCTCTCCCCAACAAGATGGATGAGCTGGCAGTGCTGAAGCGACATGAGCAGGACTACCGGCGGTGAAGTTTGCTACTGTTCACGGAGACTTGGCTGAGAATGCAGCACACGGACGCGACTATGGCGCTGGATGGATTTTCACTCGTTCGAGCGGACCGGACAGAGAAGAGAGGTAAGAGGAAAGGAGGAGGGCTGGCAGTGTTTATGAACAATAGATGGTGTAACTCCAGGCACATCACTATCAAGGAGCAGACCTGCTGCCCGGACATTGAACTGTTGGCTGTTAGTCTGAGGCCATATTATCTGCCACAGGAGTTCTCGCACACCATAGTGGTGGCTGTGTATATTCCCCCCTCTGCTAACGCCGACACAGCCTGTGACGTCATCAACACCATGATCAGCAGGCTGCAGACTCAGAAACCAAAGGCCTTCTTACTGATCTCTGGGGATTTTAATCATGCTTCTCTGTCCTCCACTCTGCCAAAATTCATCCAGTATGTCACATGTGCCACCAGAGACAATAAAACACTGGACTTATTCTATGCCAACACTAAGGAGGCATACGAATCATCACCCCTCCCTCCTCTGGGAAGAGCTGATCACAACCATTTCCCCAGATTCATCTCCTGCCTGTCTACAAGCCCCTTGTCAACAGGCAACCAGCTGTGTCCCGCACAGTGAAGAGGTGGTCTGTGGAGGCTGAAGAGGCTCTGAAGGACTGCTTCGAGACAACCATGTGGGACATATTCAGTGACTCTCACGAGGAGGACATCGACGGCTTGACAGACAGCATCACGGACTACATAAACTTTTGTGTGGAGAACACTGTACCCACCAGGACTGTACTCACTCTAACAACAAACCCTGGATTAATCCTGACATTAAGGCTCTTTTAAAGGAGAAGAAGAGGGCCTACAAATACAGGGAGAGAATGGAGGAACAGCTGCAGGAGAACAACACCAGAGGAGTCTGGAGAAGCCAAGCCAAACTCCCAGGCAGCTGGGGATTCAAAGTGGGCAGATGAGCTGAACAGCTACTTCTGCAGGTTTGAGGTGAGGAAGCATCTGCCCCTCCCCCAGCTGTACCAGCCCTGCAGCAGCCCTCCTTTGTTCTGCCAGCACTCTGCCCAAGTACCCCTCTGACCCCCCCTCCCACAGCTCACCACCACCAATGCCAACCCCCATTGTTCCTCCCAGCCCCCCAGCCACTTCACAAGACACTCAGCCCCCCTGCTCCAACTTATCTCTCACACCTCTCCAGGTGAGAAATCAGCTGAGGAGGTTAAAGACCAGGAAGGCTGCAGGACCAGACAGCCTCAGTCCCAGACTCCTCAGATCCTGCTCTGATCAGCTGAGCGGGATCATTGGACATCTGTTCAACCTGAGTCTGAGGCTGGGAAGGGTGCCGCGTGGTACCTGTGCCAAAGACCCCACATCCTAAGGACTCTAGCTGCTACAGGCCGGTGGCACTAACATCGCACCTCATGAAGGCCTTGGAGCGGCTGGTCCTTGCCCACCTGCGCCCCCTGGTGAGCTCGTCCATGGACCCGCTGCAGTTCGCGTACCAGCCTGGCATCGGAGTGGACGATGCCCTCATCTTCCTCCTCCATCAAGCCCTGTCTCACCTGGAGCTGCCAGGGAGCTCTGTTCGGGTCCTTTTCCTGGACCTCAGCAGTGCTTTCAACACCATCAGGCCAGACATCCTGAGATACAAGCTGGAGCTTTCAGGAGTAGACCAACACCTCACATGCTGGATAGTGGATTACCTCTCCAACCGCCGACAGTCTGTGAGGTCACGGGACTGTGTGTCAGGGACTGTCCTCTGCAGTGTGGGGGCCCCCCAGGGCACTGTGCTGGCACCGTTCCTCTTCACCCTTTATACAGCGGACTTTTCCCACCTGTCACCCACCTGCCACCTGCAGAAGTTCTCTGATGACTCTGCCATTGTCATAGGTAGATAGGTCATACAGAGGACTCATTCAGGATTTTGTGGACTGGTGTCAGCAGAACCACCTGCTGATCAATGCGGATAAAACCAAGGAGCTGGTTGTGGACTTCCGTCAGCGCCCGCACTCTCCCCCACCACCAGTGAACATCCAGGGAAGGGACATTGAGATGGTGACATCTTATAAGTACCTGGGTGTTCATCTGAACAACAAAATGGACTGGACTCACAACACCACTGCACTTTATAAAAAAGGACAGAGCAGACTCTACCTGCTCAGGAGGCTGAGGTCTTTTGGGGTGCGTGGGGCACTCCTGAAGACCTTCTATGACTCTGCTGTGGCCTCTGCCTTGTTCTATGGTGTAGTCTGCTGGGGGAGCAGCATCACAACAGCTGACAGGAAGAGGCTGGACAAACTCAACAAGAAGGCCAGCTCTGTCCTGGGATGCCCTCTGGAACAGGTGGAGGACTCCCACCCCCTCCAACACACACTCACTGCACTGAGGAGCTCCATCAGTGACAGGATGCTACATCCAAAGTGTGTGAAGGAGTGGTATTGCGGGTCTTTCCTTCCTGAAGCCATCAGACTTTACAATAGAAACTGCTTCAAGTAGGCGGTACAATAATCTGCATAACATTCTGTGCATTAACTGAACTGAAAAATTTTTTGGGAAACAATCTGTGCAATAACCTGGGCAATAATCTGTGCAATATATCAGTACATAAAAGCTTGTAATCTGTGCAATATTTCTCTGTAAACGGTGCAATATTTTAGGACATAAAAGTCTGTAAATACTATTCCCGGTACACCCTTTTGGATATACTTTGTGTTAACTGCATGCACTTTGTCTTTTAATATTCTATTCTGTTATTGATGCTGCTGTGAAATTTGGAATTTCCCCTCAAGGGACGAATAAAGGAATATTGAATTGAATTGAATTGAATTGAATTGAATTGAATTGAATTGAATTGAATTGAATTGAATTGAATTGAATTGAATTGAATTGAATTGAGGCTGCACGGTGGCGCAGCAGGTAGTGCGCTTGCCTCACAGCAAGAAGGTTGCCGGTTCAATTCCTGGGTCGGGCCTGTTCTTCCCGTGCATGCGTGGGTTCTCCGGCTTCCTCCCACAGACCAAAAACATGCTCATTAGGTTGATTGGTGACTCTAAATTGCCCCTAGGTGTGAGTGTTGGTTGTGGTATGTGCCCTGCGATAGGCTGGCGACTGTCCAGAGTGTACCCCGCCTCTCGCCCGTTGAAAGCCGAGATAGGCTCCGGGCCCCCCGCGACCCCGAAAGGGATAAGCGGCATAGAAAATGGATGGATGGATGGATGAATTGAATTGAATTGAAGGTTGGGCATGGACATCCCACCCAATGTTTTGGGTAGTTGTAAAATGGCCTTACTAATCTGAGGCTGTCTGCCATCCCAGATGAAATTAGAGAATATCCTATCAGGAGAATTAAACTTCTTTTTGGAAATAAATACAGGGATATTCTGGAAAAGATATAAGAATTTAGGAGTTATATCCATTTGGAGCAGGTTAATAGGCCTGGCAAATGATAATGGTAGCATGCACCAACGTTCCAAGTCTCGTTTGCATTTGTCAATTAGAGGAGAGAAATTAAGTTTGTATAATAGCTGAAAAAAGCGAGGGACAGTAATCCCAAGGTATTTAAAGTAGGATGTCACTCTCTTGAAGGGGAACATAGAGGCAGGGATATTAAGAGCAGTGGGATTCAAAGGGAAAACAGATTTTTGCGTATTGACCTTGCAGATGGAGAGCTTCCCAAATGCTTCTAGCCTAGATAGAATGGATGGAAGGGGCATTGCAGGGTTAGTAACATACACCTTGTACACCCTGTCACCACGGATTATCCTCTCGAAGGAGTGACAATGTCTTAAGGAAACTGCAAGTGGCTCAATCACTAAGTCAAAAAGCAGTGGAGATAAGGGGCATCCTTGTCTTGTTCCCCTGTACACAGGGATGTAGCTTGAGTGTACCTCATTTGTTTGAACTGAGGCTAAGGGGCCGCTGTAAAGTAATTTGACCCAGGAAGTAAAAGTGGGTCCAAAGCCCAATTTTGAAAGGGTGTCAAAAAGGAAGCCCCACACCACCCAATCAAAAGCCTTTTCTGTGTCTAAGGCAACAATAATTTCAGGTGAACAAGACTCTGACTGGGTGTACATTATGTCAAGGAGCCTCTGGTTGTTCAAGAAGAGTGTCGTCCCTGAATAAATCCTGTTTGATCTGGTGAAATGAGGGCTGGAAGAACCCTTTCAAGGCGCTTGGCTAGGCACTTCGCTAGAATCTTGCAATCCACATTCAGTAGACTAAAGGCCCCTACACATGATCAGCGGTAAAAACACTTTGCGTCGGCTGTCCCATTGTGTTCCTGTGGAGAGGGCGCCCAACTAAGCGGCACCCTCGGCGTGGCGCACCGCTCGGATCTGCCGGTTACCGCTGTGCTCAAAGTTCAGATTACTTGAACTTTGACCTTGTTTGCCGCTGACCTTTCAAAGCGCAACCAATGAGATAACAGCTCTAGGCAGCGTTTCGGAACTACCGTTGAGCTAAATACAATGCTAACATTAGCTTAGCTGTTTGTGTATGTTCACTATTCCAGGCAGACACAGTGACTACTACTACTCTACTCACAGCAAAGGGGGTCTTTGTCTTTTTTGGGAATTAGACATATTGAGGCTTGCCTCAGTGTTTGTGGCAGCTGGCCGTGCAACAGGGCTTCATTATACATAAAGTAATGGGGAAAGCTTGCTAGAGAATCTCTGAAAAAATTCCACTGGGAACCTATGGGGCCCAGGTGTTTTCCCAGACTGCAAGCAGTTAATGGCTTCCCGAACTTCTCAACTGTTAATGAGTAGACCGGCAAGTATCATCCAATCTAGGTAGATTCAGTTCCTGATAGGAGTCTGCTTCCACAGAGCCGGTGTTGCACTCAGATGTATATAATTTACCATGGTATTCAAGAAATGTGTCATTGATTTGTTTGTGGTCAGTAACCGTGGAACCTGAAGTGGTCTGTATTTGAGTTATTTGACGCAACATGAATGGCCCTGAGAAGCAGGTGCTCAGCCTTAGTAGTTGAGGCTAGATCAAACTCAGTCTGAAGACGGATCCTCTTCTTCAGTTCAGAAGGGGGTGAAGTTGCATACTGTGCATCTAACTGGGCTACATTATCACTGAGCTCTTTTAATTTAGAGATATTTTCGGTAACGCTTCCTTTTACGGTACTGTAATTACCATGTATTTACATGTAATTACAAGGTAAGTACCATGTAATAAGGAGTAGTTACTGTAAAATTACCATGTAATTACAAGGTAACTATATAGGTAATTACCTTGTACTTTTAAAGTAATTACCAAATCAATTCCAGGCAAATACCAAGTAACTACCTGGCAATAAGTATTAATTACTGGGTAATTATAATGTAATTATATACTAACTATTTTGTTAATTGCCAAGTACTTACTAGGTAATTGCCAAGCAATTTCTTAAGAAGTACCTGGTAACAGCCAGGTAATAAGAAGTAATTACTCAGTAATTATAAAGTATTTATATGGTAACTATGTGATTAATTACTAGGTACTCACTAAGCTATTATTATATTATTTCCTAACAACTACATATAATAATTAGTAATTACTGGGTGTTTCTTAAAGTAATTCCAAGGTAACTGCATAGTAATTAATAATGTACTTATTTCATGAGTACCAAGTAATTTTCTGACAACTACCAAGCAACTACAAGGTCATAAATAGCAATTACTGAGTAATTACTAAGTAATACATGGTAAAAACCTTATTATTTACACTGTACTTACTTAGTAAATATATAGTACTTACCTAATAACTACTCATCAAACACCATGTAATAATAATAATAACTACTAGGTCCAATTACTTACTTACTCAGTAATTAGTATTTTCCTAATAACTACATGGAAACTACAATGTATTTTAAAGTACTTATCAGCCACTTACCAAATAGGTACCTGGTAACTACCAGATAATATACCCAGCAATAACTGCAAAATTACCATGTGAACTACCATGTAATTATCAGGTTATTGATTGTATTTATTTTGTAACCACACAGTAACTACCCTTTAATTGTACCTGACAACTACTGAGGAAGGCTATGTATTGTATTGGTAAATACACAGTAAGTACTGTGAAATTTACAAAGAAATTATTAGACACTACCAGTTACTTTCCTATTGGCTACCAGGTGTAATTACCAAGACATTATAAGTTTCTACTAGATACTTCAATTTCAATTTCAATTTTATTTGTATAGCGCCAAATCACAACAGAAGTTGTCTCAGGACACTTTCCATATAGAGCTGGTACAGACCAAGCTCTTTTATCTACAAAGAAACCAACAATTCCCCCATGAGCAAGCACTTGGCGACAGTGGCGAGGAAAAACTTCCTTTTAACAGGCAGAAACCTCGAGCAGAACCAGACTCTGGGAGGGCGGCCATCTGCCTCGACCGGTTGGGTGAGAGAGGAAGAGCAAGAGAGACAGACAGACAGACAGACAGACAGACAGACAGACAGACAGACAGACAGACAGACAGAAAGAAAAGCAGTCAGAGAGAGAGAGAGAGAGACAGAGAGAGACAGAGAGAGACAGAGACAGAGAGACAGACATGCAGTCACAGTAACAGTGACAGTGGATGTAATAACAGCAAGTAGCAGTTTCAGTGGATGTCAGGCAGGGCCAAGGCAGGAGATGCAGCTGAAATCCACAATCCAGATTCAGCCACTGTCCATGGGAACCTGCAAGACGACAAAGCACAGAGACTCCGGGGAAGGAGCTAAGTTAGTAACACGCTGTGGTAGGACATGAGAGCGTGCGGATGGAGAGGGACAGAAGGATGGAGGAGCTCGGTGTATCTTTGGATGTCCCCCGACAGTCTAATCCTATAGCAGCATAACTAGGGGCTGGTCCAGGACAAGCCTGAGCCAGCCCTAACTATAAGCTTTATCAAAAAGGAAAGTTTTAAGCCTACTCTTAAATGTAGAGACAGTGTCTGCCTCCCGGACAAAGACTGGAAGATGGTTCCACAGGAGAGGAGCTTGATAGCTAAATGCTCTGACTCCTGTTCTGCTTTTTGAGACTTTAGGAACCATTAGTAGACCTGCATTCTGGGAACGCAGTGTTCGAGTAGGGCAATAAATACAATGAACCAACAACTTACCGTGTAATTACTGGGAAATGAAGAGTATTTACTAGGTACTACTAGGTATTTACGCCATGTATTTCCCTAGCAGTCAACTGGTTTTTACTACTTACCTGGTAACTTCTTAGTATTTACCCAGTAACTACAACATTTACCTGGTAATTACAGTTGAACTGTACTGCAAAAGGAAGTGAGGCCTGTTTCCATGCTATTACCTGGTAATTACTCATTCGTTACCCAGGAACTAGAAAAATACCTACCTACAAAGTACCTAGTTATTACAGTGGAATTGTACTGCAAAGGGAAGTGAGGTCTGTTTCCATGCTATTACCTGGTGATTACTCATTTGTTACCCAGTAAATAGAAAATATCTACCTGGAAATTACATAGTTATTAAAGTGCAACTGTACTGTAAAAGGAAGTGAGGTCTGTTTCCATCTTATTCCCTGGTAATTACTCAGTATTTAGCCCGTAACTAGGAAACTATCACATTACCCAAGACACTTGGACCGAAAATGCTGCAAAACCAACCAGTGTCTATGATACAGTGTCAGAGTACACTGATACAGATACAGAGTCTGATTCTCCCCCTGAACAGCACACTGTATCTGTCAGGAGATTAAGAGTTCCCATCAAAAACCACCATCACCAGCCATCAAATTACATTAAGATGAATGCATTATTTTTACACTTCCTCACTCAAAACACCTCGCTGTGACAGATATGCAAAAACAAGTGAGCTGCCAAAGATAAACATTTTAATCCAATGGATTTCAAATTCTTATAAAACAATTTCAAAAACAGTGCAAATTTTTAAGTCAGGTACTTTTTTTAAAAATCAGAATAGACTTCTTTTTCAAAAAATAAATACAAATAACAGTGATAAATAACTATAAATAATAATTACTAAGTAAACAGTCCCAGTCTTGGTAATTCACATCATCATGTGTTTTCTGCAGACCGGTCTGGCCCCAAGCACTGGGTGGGCATTCCACTTTTTGGTCTCTGAAAAGTGAAAACACCCACCTAGTGCAAGCACCCACATGGGCCAGACCGGTCTGCAGTAGACACATGATGATGAGAAGAATAGTGCAAAAAATCATTGTAAAACCTTTAAAATCCCTCCTGTAAAGCAATGGTTCCCAAACGGTTAAACCTTATGATAAAAAGAACAGGTATTTGGCATTTGCCCGGGTCACAAAACTAGTGAAAACAACGTATTAACTCCAACTGTGTGTGTGTGTGTGTGTGTGTGTGTGTGTGTGTGTGTGTGTGTGTGCGCGTCTGTGTGTGAATTCACATCATCATGTGTTTCCTGCAGACTGGTCTGGCCCCAAGCACTGGGTGGGCGTTTTTCAGAAACCAAAAAGTGATGTGTCTGTCAGGACTTTAAGACAGTGCAGACATTGGTTGATTCTTCACTTTTTGGTTTCTGAAAACACCCACCTAGCACAAGCACCCACATGGGCCAGACCGGTCTGCAGAAGACACATGATAATGTGATATCACATGGCTGGTGCTTCACCAGGCCCCCTCATTTCTGAAATTTGTATTTGATGGTGAGCAGCTCATTGGCCTTCCTCATCTTATCCACTTTCTCCTTTAGGGTCGGGTTTGCATCCAAAAATGCCTTGCATACTTTGGCAAAGCTAGCCAAACTCTGCTTTTCAGCAATTATGGGCAGCTCTCCAAAATCCCCACCCTCTCCAGCAATGAGGACATCTGCGATGACCGCAGTCCCCGTGATGGTGTTGCGGTCCAAGTCAAAGGCCCTACAGGTTTCTGGGATGCTCCTGGTCCTCTTGTACATCCTCACCAACTTCTTATAGCGGTGGACCACATCCTCTGGGCTACTGACTACAAGACACATCAAAGAAAAAGAAAAAAAAAAAAAAGAAAGGGAAAAAAACACTCATAATTACAAATATATTGTACAATCCGAGTATACATGATGATCAGTACTTAAACTATTCTTTTTCACTTCAGGGTTTAATTGATAGTCTATACATAACAGTTTCATAATAGGGCCTGCCTGACTATGCTAAATGTTGCCGTCAAGAGATTGTGTGTGGGTGGAAGGGAGAGTACTCTTAGCAGAGATGCTCCTACTAAGACGAAAATCTTCCATAGGCCTTGCTAAGGTGAACGGAGTCTGAAGGCTCCCCAATGTAGTCAATAAAAAAGGGGTGCATTTACCAAATTTTGGGGTCACTTAATAAATTAGTGCATTTTCATGCTGCAGTGTGATGTAAAATTTTAAAATTCAAGGTTTGGTTCCATCTGTACATCAGAGTTTTGTGTCAAGAGTTACATACTCTCAGGGGTCGATTTAGAGCGCTTAAGGTAAACCCAGAGTCCCTGAAATCCACTTTGATAACCACTAATGTAAGCAAAAGCACTGTTTGTGTGTGCATTATTACAGAAGCAATATGAAAATCTTTATTTTCCCAGATACCTCGCTTTCCAAATGAAGCCTTCTTTGGCTTTTTCTTTGGGGAGTCCTCATCTGATGATGATGACGATGCTGGCTTCCTTCTTCTCTTCTTGGCAGCCTTCTTTGTTTCAAAGGAGGACTCACGCTCAGAGGAGTCGGAGGACTCACCAAGGTCATGGCTTCTTTTCTGTGAACCTTAAAGTCAGCAAATATATAGAGAACCAAAGAGCAAAAAAATAAAAATAAGAATGCAGTGATTGCAATTTTATTTCATGAACAAATATGAGAAAATCGAGAAATTCCATAAATTAGAAAGTAAAAGGCCTATATACAAGCTCACAACACGGTGTGAAATGACACATTGTGAGTTTGTAGGTCTGCTGTTTTCACTATTTTTGTGTCCCAGGCAAATGTAACATACCTCTTTTTTTGTCACAGGCTTAACAGTTTGGGAACCATTGCTTTACATCATGGGTTTTCAACTGGTGAGGCATTGGAGGTGGTCCCTGGCCATGCATTCACTGAAAAGAAAAGTTACTTTTCCTTTTTAAATTTTCCTTTTAGTTCAATTTGCTACTCTTTTTTTCTTGTTTGCAGGTGAATAAAAATATTTTTAGGGGAAAAAAATACTTGATAGAATGATATAACTGCTCTTTTCTGGTAATAAAATGCTTTGAGAACGGACAATATATTGTTGGATGGGTCTATGATGGACCCACCTGACAAGAGTAGTGGTCCCCTGGTTGCTCCTAGTCAGAATGGTGGTCCCTGGGTCAAAATCAGCTGAAAATCCCTGCTTTAGATGGTAGTTTGAGTCTGACATGTAGGTTTTGGGAGGAACAGTCTAGTTACCTTTTGAACCGGCCTCAGAGGAAAGAGACTTCTCCTTTAGGAGATCCCGCTCCTGTTTTAGTAGTCTGTTCTCTTCCTTAAGGAGACGAATCTCCTCTTTGAGGAGCCGGTTCTCTCCCTTTAGCTGGTTCAAGTCCGACTTGAATTTTTCCATTGTTCCACAGGAACCACCTCGAACCTCTTCAACTGAAAAAGATGCGCAAAGATGTATTAAATACTTAGGATTGTATTTGCTTCAACATGTTAACAGTCATAGGCTGTTCTATTTCAGTTAGACAAAGCCTTGTAACTAAGCCTTGCCAAGCCACGAGGCCCATAGGGCAGGAGCCTATTTCCTGTTTCTTTAGCATGAGGCAGCTTTGTGTACATTATAAGTCCACCCCCTGGACATGATGCTAGTATGTCGCAGGGACTCAATCTATATCCAACCCGGGATGCAGAGTGCCAGGATTTTTATTTGTTATGTCCTGACCACGGGTCGAACATCAACCTCCCAGTCTGAGTGCGGACTAGCCACTTTGTAGGTGCACAGAATACCAAGGCGTGTGTGTTTGCACGCGCACGCACGCACACACACGCACGCACACACACACACACACACACACACACACACACACACACACACACACACACACACACACACACACACACACCTTGGTATGGAATGATTGTGGTGGTGGTGGGGGAACCCCACCAGACAACCTTGTGCTATACGAGACCACTCTATGTATAACCATGATTGAGTAAAATTCTTACCTCCGATATCTGACTCCACCTCCTCCAAGTTGTTTTCGACTGGCAAAGTCTTCTTGTTTTCTTCTAAAAATAACCTAATTAAGATAATTTAACAAAGCTGTATCTGTTATACAGTATGATATATAAATCAACCCTGAGCTGATTTATGGCTCATAAAGTGGTCTGGGAACCCTAGGGGTCCGTCACAGTTACTACAGGGGGGCCAGCAAATATTTGTCATTTTTTCTACATTAACAACATGAATATTTTCAGTCACTCAAATGCATTGTAGATCAGCTTTTTCTTTTGACATTTTTTAATTTGAATCCTGAATTATTTTCTTTTTACTATTTTTGAATTGGAATCGGGAAAATTTACATTTATTCATTTTTAAATTAAACTTTATTCTTATGCTAACATTATGAACTTCAATTCAAATACAATAAACAAAAAATATGTAATAGGCATTAATATAGACTGAAGTAATAACCGCAGAAATAAATAAATCGGGTGAAATAACAATGTTTAACATTTAACTTAAATCTCCCAAGCTCTTTTGAGAACCCCCTGGGGGTCCGATTCACAGGTTGAGAACCACTTGATTAATTGATTGTTTGATTGATTGAAAAGTTTATTGAGAAAAAGGTACAGTTTCGTCACAGTACAGACCCACTGGTACAAGGTCAACTAAAAGGAGATTACACAAGAAAGCCTGAGCTTGTTTCAATTGACATTTTTTTAAACTCATAACATTGAGAAACATACAGAAAGAACACAGTACTATGCATAAAATAGCATTCAAATGACACAAATACTGATCTAAATGTTGAGGGTTTAAGTGGCTAACACGTTCAAAGCTAAACAAAGTAAAGCTTGGTAGTGCTTAACCAAACTCACTGTGCAATGGGGTAACATTTGATGTGTTCATTAACCCTTCTAAAACCAAGCCATTTATTGCTATTTTTGTCAGCCTGGCCTCTCTGTCTATTAATGCATGTATAATCTCAACCCTTTCATGCACAGTCGAGTAATGAACATCTTTTTTTTTTTTTCAGGACAACCTGGGCAATAATAATATGTGTGCTAAAATGATGCCACATGAATGGATCAATAGTTATGAGTATAAAAACAAAAGAAAAAATAAAATGGAAATTGAATGTCACAGAATTTACTTCTAAGTTCTGAAAATAACTTTTTGTTTGTCTGTCTAACTCTCGCTATCAATAAAACTCACCACTCTCAAACTCACTAACCTCTCTCTCCAAATCTCTCCCCTCCCACCACAAACACTGCGAAACTATGACCCGCAAAATTTGCTGTATATAAAACAAATAGCCTAATAACTTCTGTTTACCATAAACAACAGTAAATGCAGTAAAAAACATATGTGCGCACAGGAAATGCGCACTGAGCACATGCCGTATAGTGCGTAAAGCTTGTGTACATTTCCACTTTCAAAGGTTGTTAGTAAATGTTTATTTATGCATGCAAACCACAGTCAGCTTATATTAACTGTTAATGTTACAGTTATTTCTCGGGTAAATGTGTCACTTACCAAGGTGTATTTCTTCCGTGGTTGGGAAAGTGGAGCACACACCGGGAGAATGTGGGTTTCTGTGACGCCTCGAGTAGCGCGGTTGAAAGGAGTGGAGGAGAAATAAACAGTCGCACACAGCTTGTCACCGGCTGTTTGATTACAACTCGTGGTTCCGTGTTTCCCCTTCACGTTGGTGACGTTGCATACGCATGTGCATACGTCATTACGCTCTGGAGACGTTCAATAGCCAAAATCGCCCGCGAAAATAGGAGCTCCAGCAAAAAAGCGCCACGAGCAGTTCAAGCTTCTTACTGTTTAGGTATGGTGTGTAGGCAGACTAGGCAATGATTTATTGATTGATTGATTAATTGATTGAAAGGTTTATTATGAGTTTGCATAGGGAAAAGGTCAACTAAGAAGGAGATTACACTATTAAGCCTGAGCTTATTTGTTTCAATTGAGATCCTTTTTTAACCAAGAAGAAGGTAATTTCTTCAAAAAAAAGTCAACCATGACTTTAATAAGAAAACTCTTGCAAAATACAGCACAAGGAGGAAAATCTCTGATACAGTGGCTTCAGAGGGAGAGGCTGTTGGCCAGTAAAAAAAGATGCCCAGTTTACCACAGGCAAATGAAGTTCAAAAAAACAAACACAACCAAAGATGGATATCGGTGGTAAGTGATGAAGCATTATCATTGCATTATCATTATCTTATCATTATGTCTTTATTGTTAATTAATTAAATTATATTTACAGGTGTGGTATGTTATGTTACAGGAGCTGCAGGTGGTCATCACACGGGGGCAGGGCAGTAACAAGGTCCATCAGAGATGGATCCATTTTCTCTGGATCACACATCACATTACAATCATGGATGCAGATTATGCACAGGTTGGATGTTTCTCTCTCTCACTTCAATTTAAATGGTCTCTCATTCTCTCATAAACTGTGTAATTGTATTTTGTTACACAATAATTAATTATTTTGTGCATTTCATTTTAGCTTTGACCATTCCAATTAGGTAGACCTAATACAGTACATGCAAATACCACATGTAAACAGTGTCTCTTAACATGAATAGCCAAATGCATACTGACATATTACATAGAGCAGTGGTCCCCAAACCTTGTATTGCAAAATCCAAAAGCCAAATTATGTTTGCCCAGATCGCAAACTGATGAACATAGCAGATTTACAAGCTCTGAATGTGTTCGCACCGCAATGTGAACTTGTAGATCAGCTATTTTTACTACTTCTATTGGTTATCTAATTTATGGAATCTTAGTTCTCTTTCATGTATTAAGGAAGTTAATGAGAAATCAGTGCTTGTTTGTTTTTTAAAATCATGAAAACTTACATATGCTTTTTTGAAGAATGTTTTTGAAAAGGTTTTGAAATAATAATAATAATTAGGGGGCCCATGTATTTATTTGTGACCCACAAATGGGTCCTGACCCAATGTTTTGGAACCACTGACATAGAGTACACATTCTAAAGAAATTCAAGAAATCATGCACGTTCATCCATCCCAACATTTACAATATGCACAATGGATATTGTAGCAACAACCTATTTATATAAGGACCCCTCCCTGTCTACAAAATTATCCTATCCCTGGAGCTAATATGTTGATAGCAGTTGTCCTCCTTTTTTGGCTCAGCTTGGCACAGGGATTGAGGCAAAGACATGTGGACATGATAGAAGATGGTGTGTGTGGAAGCCCCAAGTCTCTCACTAGGGTAACAACCCTACTCCGTGAAATATGCTGTAAAGCAGTGAGGCGGATGGAGAGAAACTGGAAGATGAGGATCAGAGGGAGAACAGCATTCGTCGCAATAGACGAGAGCAAGTTTCGACACAAAAGAAAAGTAAGCTTTTATAGGCTACTAAAACAGGGACAATAGGTTTTAAACACAGGCACTCAGCAGGGTTGGACTGGGGGGGTGCCTGCTGGGTTACTGGTCCAGGCGCATTCTATATGGGCTGTGATGCCCAGGCGGCATCACTGGTTCGATTCCTGAGCCAGACATTTGCCGCACTTCTCCCCCATCTCTCTCCCCCTTTCCTGTCAGACTACTATCCTATCCAATAAAGGCAAAAATGCCCAACAACAAATCTTAAAAAGAAGAAAAAAAAAACACAACAAAACAGCTACGACCAATAAAAGGTTAATCTCCATGGTGATGTAACTGCCAGAACATTATGAAAATATAAATGGATCCTTTAAAGTGCTTCAATGTAGCTGCTAAAATGTTGTGTGAAGAACAGTGAGTCTGTTGTTCATTGTCTTCAAGTCTTGCAGGTACTGGGCGTGTGAGATATAGAAATCAGTGCCATTATTGGCTTTCTTTGACATTACCCATGACTACATTCATATACCACCTCTTGATCCATGTCTCAAACTATGCCATGTGGGGGAAGTTAATTTGAATAGAAGACCCTCGAAATTGTTGAAAAGTCCCCAAATAAATGTATTTTATTTATGTATTTTTATGTATTATTTTCAGTATGGACGTGGACGACGTGGCAACACCTGGCGACGGCGATCCTGGGTATTCGGGATGATGGAGGTCAAGGGGTCCCGTAGACGCCCGGTGCTGAAACTTGTAGAAAACCGATCGAAGAGAATCTTGCACCCGATAATTCTCAAATACGTTAGACCTGGAAGCCAAATAATCAGTGATTGTTGGCGTGCATACGACGGGTTGGCCAGGGATGGATATATTCACTACCAGGTGAATCATCGGCGGTACTTTGTTCACCCTGGGAATGGTGCTCATACACAACACATTGAGCGTGCATGGAGGAGCTGTAAGGAGAGCATATACCGCTACAGGGGGAACCTATCAGAAAGTGCTCTCAAGATGAACTTGAAGTTCATTGAATGGAACCAGTGGCTGGGGAAAGAGCACAGGGAGGGCATCTTAGGCCGCTTGTTTAAAGATATAAGAGCATGTCACAAAGTGGAAGCCAAAATGAGGGGGCCTGGTGAAGCACCAGCCATGTGATATCACATTATCATGTGTCTACTGCAGACCGGTCTGGCCCATGTGGGTGCTTGCACTAGGTGGGTGTTTTCACTTTTCAGAGACCAAAAAGTGGAATGCCCACCCAGTGCTTGGGGCCAGACCGGTCTGCAGAAAACACATGATGATGTGAATTACCAAGACTGGGACTGTTTACTTAGTAATTATTATTTATAGTTATTTATCACTGTTATTTGTATTTATTTTTTGAAAAAGAAGTCTATTCTGATTTTTTAAAAAAGTGCCTGACTGTTAAAAATTTGCACTGTTTTTGAAATTGTTTTATAAGAATTTGAAATCCATTGGATTAAAATGTTTATCTTTGGCAGCTCACTTGTTTTTGCATATCTGTCACAGCGAGGTGTTTTGAGTGAGGAAGTGTAAAAATAATGCATTCATCTTAATGTAATTTGATGGCTGGTGATGGTGGTTTTTGATGGGAACTCTTAATCTCCTGACAGATACAGTGTGCTGTTCAGGGGGAGAATCAGACTCTGTATCTGTATCAGTGTACTCTGACACTGTATCATAGACACTGGTTGGTTTTGCAGCATTTTCGGTCCAAGTGTCTTGGGTAATGTGATAGTTTCCTAGTTACGGGCTAAATACTGAGTAATTACCAGGGAATAAGATGGAAACAGACCTCACTTCCTTTTACAGTACAGTTGCACTTTAATAACTATGTAATTTCCAGGTAGATATTTTCTATTTACTGGGTAACAAATGAGTAATCACCAGGTAATAGCATGGAAACAGACCTCACTTCCCTTTGCAGTACAATTCCACTGTAATAACTAGGTACTTTGTAGGTAGGTATTTTTCTAGTTCCTGGGTAACGAATGAGTAATTACCAGGTAATAGCATGGAAACAGGCCTCACTTCCTTTTGCAGTACAGTTCAACTGTAATTACCAGGTAAATGTTGTAGTTACTGGGTAAATACTAAGAAGTTACCAGGTAAGTAGTAAAAACCAGTTGACTGCTAGGGAAATACATGGCGTAAATACCTAGTAGTACCTAGTAAATACTCTTCATTTCCCAGTAATTACACGGTAAGTATCTAGTAGAAACTTATAATGTCTTGGTAATTACACCTGGTAGCCAATAGGAAAGTAATTGGTAGTGTCATAATAATTTCTTTGTAAATTTCACAGTACTTACTGTGTATTTACAAATACAATACATAGCCTTCCTCAGTAGTTGTCAGGTACAATTAAAGGGTAGTTACTGTGTGGTTACAAAATAAATACAATCAATAACCTGATAATTACATGGTAGTTCACATGGTAATTTTGCAGTTATTGCTGGGTATATTATCTGGTAGTTACCAGGTACCTATTTGGTAAGTGGCTGATAAGTACTTTAAAATACATTGTAGTTTCCATGTAGTTATTAGGAAAATACTAATTACTGAGTAAGTAAGTAATTGGCAATTATCAAGCTATTAAGATTGTAATTGTTAAATAAATACCTAGTAGTTATTATTATTATTACATGGTGCTTGATGAGTAGTTATTAGGTAAGTATTATATATTTACTAAGTAAGTACAGTGTAAATAATAAGGTTTTTACCATGTATTACTTAGTAATTACTCAGTAATTGCTATTTATGACCTTGTAGTTGCTTGGTAGTTGTCAGAAAATTACTTGGTACTCATGAAATAAGTACATTATTAATTACTATGCAGTTACCTTGGAATTACTTTAAGAAACACCCAGTAATTACTAATTATTATATGTAGTTGTTAGGAAATAATATAATAATAGCTTAGTGAGTACCTAGTAATTAATCACATAGTTACCATATAAATACTTTATAATTACTGAGTAATTACTTCTTATTACCTGGCTGTTACCAGGTACTTCTTAAGAAATTGCTTGGCAATTACCTAGTAAGTACTTGGCAATTAACAAAATAGTTAGTATATAATTACATTATAATTACCCAGTAATTAATACTTATTACCAGGTAGTTACTTGGTATTTGCCTGGAATTGATTTGGTAATTACTTTAAAAGTACAAGGTAATTACCTATATAGTTACCTTGTAATTACATGGTATTTTAATATTTTAATACTCCTTATTACATGGTACTTACCTTGTAATTACCATGTAAATACATGGTAATTACAGTACCGTAAAAGGAAGCGTTACCATATTTTCTTTTTTATTGTGTGAGGTGAAACTAAAGATCTGGCCGCGCAGGAAGGCTTTCAAAGTCTCCCAGAGAGTAGCAGGAGAGATATCTGGTGTAGAGTTTGTTTCAATAAAGAACTTTATCTGGGTACTCACAAATTTAATAAACTTAGAGTCTGAGAGTAAAAGTAAGTGCCATGCTCTGCGTGCAGGGAAAGACAATTTGGATTTGAACAACCCATATCGTTCTATGTAATTATGGATGACTTTGGCAGTCTTGGATAGTGGTCCAGGTCGGTCAGTGGAGTGGTCTAGCTCAGGACTCACGGTGCAATTAAAGTCTCAACCAGTGATTATATTATGAATGTCAACATTGGGCAGGGCTGAAAAAAATGATTTAATAAAGGCCTCATCATCCCAGTTCAGTGCAAATATGTTTGCTAAAATTACAGGTTTATTTAGGAGTTTACCAGTGACTATCAGATATCTACCGCTTGGGTTGGCCACAATTTTCTCAGTTACAAATGAAATATCTTTGTGAATAAGTATAGCAGTACCGCTGGCCTTAGAATTGAATCTTGAGTGAAAAACCTCCCCAACCCAGCTTCTATGAATTCTATGAACATCAGCGTTGCGCAAGTGTGTTTCCTGGAGAAACGCTGTGACCACGTACAGCTGAAAGAGGTGAGCCAGTAATCTATTCCTTTTTACTGGGTGGTTTAAACCCTTTACATTCCAAGAGATCAAGTGTAGCTTTCTACTACTGAACCCAGTGTTAGGATCCTGCCTTCCTGTCTCTCCTTTTGTGTCTTCTTGCCCTTTTTCCCTGGGTGCTTTTCATTACATAAATTGGTCTCCTCGTCTCCTCCACTCGCTTCCTCTCCTCGCGTCTTAGCTCCGCCCAGCGAGGACATGAAAGAGGGATGCGAGGAAGGGACGTGAGGACAGAGGAAACGAAACTCCGAAATGAAAAATCCTCGCTCCACAGCATCAGTCCGAAGCGACGTCAATTACTGATGACGTTTGCACAGCTGTAAAAGCTGTAAAACGTGATATTATGGTCAGATCTGCAGTCAGACTGTTCTACTCCTGATTGCTATTGATGAGGTTTCAATTATATGCCGTTAGAGGCATAACAGAGGACGGGTGTGTGGTAGATTAAACCAACAGCCTTGTAGCCTTGCTTTAAAAAATCGTAATATACCAAGAATTTTCATTAATTTCTTGGTGACAGATACAATTGTTAAAAGGACACAGTTGAAACAAGAATCAAGATTACATTTGTGAAGACCTGCTCCCGCCATGATTCAAACCACATACAACACGCCCCTTAAATAATAAAAGACTTCCGCGTAGGCTACACCGGTGTATCCTCACTCTGATCTCCTTCAGAAGCCTCCTCTCTCCTCGCTCCTCATCTCCTTCAGGTGCATTTAAGCAATTGGAAGATCCTTCATCATGGCGGAGGGGAAACGACTTCCGGGTCGACGAAGGAGAGAGGAGACGAGGAGGCACAATTCAACGTAATGAAAAGCACCCCCTGTGTGTGTGTCTGTCTGTTCACCCCTGTTGGCGTGGCTGGGCATCCCCTTACCTGCAGCCAGCTCCGCCCCCTGCACTTACCTGGGAGCACACTACCTCATTGTGTGGAGTATTTAAGAAGCATGCAGTCTTCTCCTCTTTGCTAGATTATTCCTTCGTCCTCCCATGACGGTGTCTGGTTTACTGGTCGTAAGTGCTGTGTCTTTTGTCCTCCTCTCCTCCTGAGAAATAGTTAATGTTCCACTGTTTGTCTCAGCCACTTATAGTGTGCTTGTTTTTTCGTTTATTTCAGTGCCTACCCGCCCCTTCCAAGCGTGCCTGTTGTATCTATACCCGCCTCGTCGGAGGTCCTTTGGTTCATCCACTCCTTTTGAGTGCGTCTTTAGGTATTTTTGTCCACTTGTTCGAGTGCGCCTTTTGTTTGCTGTTTGTTAATAAACCGTGTTTTACTTTCATAAGTCCTGTCTCCGGGTCTGCAATTTTGGGTCCCACTAGTTAGTGGCACTCTGCCTAACACCCAGTCATTGGCTATTGGTATAAGTTAAATGCAGGGAATTAAATGCTGGTGTTATAATGGTGAAAAACTTTGGAAGGTGCAAAGCAAGACAACTTGAAGAAATGGAAAAAAAACAAAAAAAAAAAAACGAAAACCCACAAATGACAGGATATGACTCCAACCCTACCACCCCCACAGCATTTACCTAAACCAAGTGCTGTGCCTACCCAAATACTACAAAACCTTCTAAGATGCATTAAAACACATGCATCTCAGCACTCCTCACCAAACTCCAATGTTGGAGGTGGCAATTTATGTCATCTTGAAGTCAACAACCCCATATGAGCTGTTTGCTAAGCAGTGACAAAAACAAACAAGGAAATAAAATAAAATAAATAACATCATTGTTACTGCTAGCATCATCATCACCCTCCTGAAGGAGGAATATGTCTAACGTCGGCGGCGGTCCGGCATGAATAACAAACTCACCACATACTCAAAGTGGTAGCCTTAGGTTGTTGTTTTTTCAAACACACAAAAAAGAGTGAAATTAAACTGGTCTCTGTCTAAAACTACATTATAATATCACAGCAGTTTGACACAGACAGTGAACACAGCACCACTTACAGACTGTGATCAGAGGGGATATTGTCCAGTAGCGCACACTGTGCTCTGCTGCCAAATGAGGAAACCAGCCGGTTAGTCCTCCAATGCGGGCAAATCACCACTCCCTGTGACCACTGTGCTTTGACAAAGGCAGATGCATCCTGCAGTGACTTGAACTCATGTGTGAACCGGAGCGTTGCAGGATAGATGGGCAAGTATTTCACACCAGCCAGCTGAAGTTGTTTCTTTACTGGGTTGAAAGCAGCTCTCCTTTGAACCAGGTCAATGCTGAGGTCTGGGTAAAAGCTCATCTTCTGCCCCCGGTATATCAGCTGCCCAGCCTGCTCCCAAGAAAAGCGTAGAATCAATTCTTTCGTCTGGTAGTGATGCAGACGTGCAATCATGGCTCGTGGGGGCCCGTTTTGCTGTGGCAGTCTGAGGGCGCGGTGAGCGCAGGCAACTGCTGGTTTATGAGGGAAGCTGTCCTCCCTGACTACCTCCACCAGGAAAGTTTCCATGAAGGTGATAGGATTGCCGCCTTCAATTTTTTCTGGGAGACTGACAACTCTAATGTTCTGCCTTCGTGATCTGTTTTCCTGGTCATCTACACGAGTGCAGAGTTTTTCACTCTCAGCCTTCAGATCAGCGTATGAGCACTCCAGGGGGGCGACCCTGCCATCCACATTGTTTAAACATTCTTCCACCTCCTGGATTTTTATGACATGAGATAAGACTGTGGACTGCAGTGTGGCAACCCTACAACGAAGCTCCGATAGGTTTTCATCTTGCATGTTGTTGAGTATCTCCCTCAAATCTTCATGGGTGAGTTGCAGGTTAGGGCTGGTGTTAGCTTTAGCTTCTGTAGCTTTGCTGGAATGGCTATCACTGGCTGCAGTCTTGCTTGAATTGGCTGTTCTCGTGCTGGGCTTTTCGCTCATTATGAGGTCCTGCTGTCTGCCAAGTCTTACACACAAGAAAATGTGTGTGTCATTCAGATAACTTAATGATTTAAGTGAGTAAATTTCGAAACAAGTGAGGAGCATGAGAGTTTGCGTCTTCACTCCGCCATGACCCTCAGACTGTAGATATTCTAAATGCTGGCTAAGATTGACTAGCATTCCTGAGTTGGGTAAGCGAGCAGATACCGGTTCTGGGGTTTCAGGACAATCCTGCCCCCCTTTAGGCTTGCTACTGTGGCAATGCTATGAGGGTTGAATTTATTTACTTCTGTTAATAAGTGTCCGACAACGCCACCTAGGGGAATTTCACCCCCAGGAAATATTTCAGAGGGGAAACGCCTCTCTAATATGGTAAACAAGGTCACACAGGTACGAGAGACACAGAGACTGACGGATTCCAAAATAAAATATAAAAGAAAAAAGTTTATTAACAATATTTCAAAGTTTAAAATGCTGAACCAATCTCAGTGATGATGCACGCAAGATTACAATAATAATAATAATAATAAGGGGCAAATTATTGCACAATCCTCTGGGGCCTCTTGACAGGTTGGTTAAGTTTGCCAAAAAAAAGTGCCTTTGCTGTGTAACGAGGGCTCACCAGGCGGAGATGACTGAGGGGGAGGGGAAGGGTCCTGATGAGGCACACCACACGTGAAGAAAAAAAGAAACCACACACCATCAACTGACACCCAAGTGCACTACTGTACAGGGAGTGAGGGGACCGCCACCGCAGGGATCAGCCAGTCGCTCGCCACACCAGCCCAACAGCTCCTGTCCAACAAAAGAGGCAGATATTAGTCAAGGCAAGGGGCAAGAAAAAAACAAAACCAAGCCAGAAACTGCCCTGACACCACACTAGGCTGGGCCCAGGAGGTCTCCACCAAAGTCAATTGTACTTTTATTGATATAACAAACAAATAATAAACAAAAAAAATAGGAAACCAAAATCTATGCAAAAATAACTGGATGATTGAACACAAAAAAATCTATAGAAAACAACAACGGTCACAAGATTCACCAATGATCAAAATAATTATCTAATTACAATACAAAGAAACAATAATTGGTGCAGCTTTAAGTCCTATGCTGCATTCATTTCCTCCACATGAGCAGCACTGCATACAGTGCAGCCAACACTTGAGTTTCATCCAGATTGACTTTTTACGGGCGTGCGAAACTTCAAGCACCCGCGCACACACACAATGATGATGTCAAAAAAAACCAAAACAACGAAAAACAATAAACACAAATGTACGAGAATAATAAGCTTGCTGAGGTGAACCTGAGACAGAACAGGTGGACAGAACAGCAGCAGCAGCGCAGCGGCCCACGTCAGAGGAGGAGTCACCTGCTGTGATACACACTAAAATTAATACGTGAATTGCAATTAGATGGATGGAAACAATCACGCATACAACTCTGCCACGCCAAAACACACTGCCGACACACACGCTCAGGTGTCCGGATGAGGTGGGAGGATGCACATCTGTAGCTTTGGCTGGCCTCACCCAGTACACTGGTGAAATTGGATAATTGCTCCCAGCCCAGTGTCACTCAATGGGTGGGGAGCAAAGGGGCAAGCCTACACAGCTATCCACCTGACCCACCACATACACAACATGAGTGGAGACGGGCTGTGCCGTCCTGCCACACTACTCTCCGCGGTTGCTAGACACACAGGGCTCTCATCATCATCCTTGATGTAAGGTTTGAGCAGATTTATGTGACACAACCTTATTTTCTGTCTATGCTCTGGGTTGCTGACAACATAGTTGGACTCACCCACACGCTTGACTACAACATAAAGTCCACAGAACTTTAGCCCCAACTTAGGCAGATTCATGGGCAACAATACCAGAACTTTATTGCCTTCTGCAAATCAGAATCAGAATCAGAAAAAACTTTATTGCCAAGTACGATTTTACACATAGGAGGAATTTGCTTTGGTGTTGGTTGGTGCATGACACATCCACTAAAAAATACTATTAAAAAGTAAAAAACATAACAATATAAATATATATATACACAAGTAAGAAACACAGTTTGTTTGGTTGTTTGTTTTTTCAGAAAGAAATCCAAGCTGAGCGTTAATGTAATGCATATAGTTATGGCAATGTCAATGTGACAAGTAGAGGCAGAGGTGGAGTCTGAAGAGTGTCGGGGGGGGGGGGGGGGGGGGGGGGGCGTTCCGGGCCTTGTTGATAAGGCTGACAGCAGATGGGAAAAAACTGTTCTTGTGGCGTGAGGTTTTGGTCCTGATGGACCGCAGCCTCCTGCCAGAGGGGAGTGTCTCAAAGAGTTTGTGTCCAGGCTGAGAGGGATCAGACACAATCTTTCCTGCACGCCTCAGGGTCCTGGAGGTGTACAGGTCCTGAAGAGATGGGAGACTGCAGCCAATTACCTTCTCTGCAGACCGAATGACACGCTGCAGCCTGTCCTTGTCCTTGGCGGTGGCAGCAGTGTACCAGATGGTGATGGAGGAGGTGAGGATGGACTCAATGATGGCTGTGTAGAAGTGCACCATCATTGTCTTTGGCAGATTGACTTTCTTCAGTTGCTGTAGGAAGTACATCCTCTGCTGTGCATTCTTGATGAGGGAGCTGATGTTTGGGTCCCACTTGAGGTCCTGTGAGATGACAGTTCCCAGGAAGCGGAAAGACTCCACAGTGTCAATAGTGTAGTCACAGAGGGTGATGGGGGCAGGTGAGGCTGAGTTCTTCCTGTAATCCACGTGAGTGCACAGGCCCGTTTTCCTCTCCTCTGGCGTTTCGCTGCGTGAACAACGGTGACCACAACTTTGACCAAGATGTCCAAAATTTCCAATGTTGGGAGCAGAAAATTAGGAAATAAATCCTCTGGTGTTGTTACCCTGATGTTCATGAGCTCTTCTCTGGTGAAAGAGCTCCGGGTAGCATCGCAAAAAACAGAATTAAAACACAAAACAAAACAAAACAACGTGCACCAATACACCGAGGGCCAATGGGCGAGTTAAGTGTTCATTTGTATTTTGTGTCCGTGTCCTATTATTGTAACTGTGTCTTATGTCAGGTTATGTTGGTTTATTTGTGTTGTTAATTCATTTAAAATTGCGTGGGGGGCCGGCAGGCTGAACAGGGTGGATGACAAGCTTGTGGGGATTAATATGGGCAGTAGCTCCAGCATGCATTGTGTGCTGTGTAACTGAAGCGTGCAGTGGCGTGCTGTGATTTAAACCGGAGTGCTGTGTGTTTAATGCTAGTCCAGTTTCTATCTAGCTCTTTAAGGTGTGGGATGAGCTCTGTAGCCTGACTTGTAATTCTCCCCTCCGGCTGCTTCTTGCCTTTCTGTATTTTGTATAGCCACCATATACCTGTGCCCTAATTTATTAATCATTATATCATATTAATAAGTACATATTTTATACACTTTGGTTGTCCGTCCTGTGTGGATTTATTCAATTCCTCTGACTAAAACCTTACTGGTTTACAAGGTTGATTACACTGTTGTCAGCGGTGGGATTGGCCTTTACCAGAATGTCAGTGGAGGAGAATAACCCACTAGAGGGCCCGTCGAGACTAAAAGGGGTAGATAGTCTCACGCCTGACCCCCGTTCAACCCCCGTCTGGTATTTATGTCAGAAACTGGCCGGTAAACAGAGGTGAGTGAGGGGAACAGCTGTGCCTACCGGTCTGATGGTGGTTCCAGCTGCTCGGCCTTTGCTATAGCATCCTCTCTGGGTTTTCGAACAGCCCACGCTCCACTCTCCTGAGCGGACCAGCCCCGTCGTGCTGACAGAGTCAGGAGTTCAGGGTGAGAGAGAGAGAGATGGATCCGTGGAAGAAGGTGGTGAGGTGTCCATGGTGCTTCTAAACTTAAAAGCTAAACGAGTGTTTTCACAGTGGAAAACGCTTCAGAGAAGCTACTTATTCTTTCTGATTCTGATTCTGATTGTTCAGGGGCCACCAAGTGTGCTAAGCTCTGACATCTGTTGGGTGTGTGGCGACTCAGTCTCTCCAGCAGTGTCTTCCAGGTGTGTCACATAAGCAATCACCAGCTCACACCAACTGACTTGACCGGAGGTGATGTCACAGTATCCATGGTAACAGCTGCGCATCACATGTAAATACAACCAACAAAAAAATAGAAAGGAAAGAAAGACCTAACCTGTGTCCGTAACATAAGAAACATATTCACTGATAATGTTTTCCACACAGAAGTTAACATAGTCTGTAATGCAGGATGTTAAAATGTCAATGTCCTCAACATTGTGGACAGCACAACACACCCCAGCAGGTGGCATCAAAGCAGTCCCTCAGTGCCATGCTGGATTCCTCTGACCATCTCTTCTCATAAACCTGATGGATGGTGGTTGTTTATTCACCAAAGGTATGTATGCAGGGAGCAGATAAACCAGATTGTGATTGAAACAGCCCAGCAGGGGGAGAGGTGATGAGCTTTAAGCATCCTTTGTGTTTGCATGCAGTAAGTCCAACGTTCTATTGTCTCTTGGTTTGGCATTTTACATCTGTGTGAAAGTGGAGAGAATGGACAGGGAAGCATGATTGAAGTCTCCAGCAATGAGGAGGAAGGCCTGGGGGTGCAATGTCTGCAGCTGTGAGACTACTGTGTGCAGAAGCTTGCATGGGGCTGCAGCATTGTCCGACAGGGGGGGATGTACACAGTTATCACAATAACATGCGAGAACTCCCTCAGGAAGTAATATGGCTGGACGCTAAAAGCTAACAGATCAATGTCTCTAGTGCAGTGCTGCTTTTTTATGCTAATGTGCCCTGAGTTTCACTATCTATTGTTCACAAATATCGCTATGCCCCCACCTTTTCCTCTTGCCGATCTCCTTCACTCTCAGCTTTGACCAGTGTAAACAATGGACCTGATGTTTGGTGGATCTCCTGAAGTTGATGAAAGTAGTCCATAAAGTAGAACTAGTTTCACCAGTTGTACATCCATATGTCCGCATGACCGACCGACTACTACTAAATTATTCTTTTCCCACTTACATGCATTTTTTATGCACTTCCATGAAATAACTTGGAACTCTTCAGGCAGTAAAAAGAATGCATAATTACTAATGTTTTTTTCTATGTTTTACAAAAAGATGAATATGATAATTTTAAGTTATTGTGATATTAAGTAACAACATGCAAAGTTAAAGTTAAATGGTCACATGATAGCAGTCTCTTCATTCATATAGTAGACATAGCAATAAAAACTCACCTTATTTTCTGGTGAAATGTCCATTCTGGCATTAAAATATGATTATGTGATGCATTGTGTTGCAACCATGCTTATGTTATAAAAATGACATCAGGATTCAGCGTCCTGTGATCTTGTTTCAGTTATGTTATGTGTACATCTAGATCTTCAATGTTACAGACCTTCAATGAAAATTACATTCTTGTTCAAGGAGCCTCAATTTATTTTATTATTTCCTGTAGAAATGTGAGACATCCACCACACCTGTTGGTCTGCAGGTCTGATTTGCATTGCTTCCACAGGCTGCAATCATTCCACCAAGTTTAATTTTCACAACGAGCTTGGACTCCATTAATACCTGCTTGGAGGTCTAGTTTGATGTGTTGTTTGTCTTTCCAGAAGGCATCTGTCTGACAATTTGACAATAACAAAGAATAACACAAATTAATCTAAAATATTTAGAAATAGAAGGGAAATCCTCCACACACACACACACACACACACACACACACACACACACACACACACACACACACACACACACACACACACACACACACACACACAAATGATGACCTGATTCATGTTGGTACATCTTTTTAACTTAAGAAGGATCCTGCCATTTTGTGGAAAAGAAATACTAATAACTACTACTACAACTAATTAACTCTGTAGTGACATCCTGAGATCAAACTTTTTAAGCTCCACTGCCCCACTGCTGTGTTTGTTCCATTCAAAATTTGAATGTTGCGACTCATACTGAATGGTTTGTTGGTGGTTTTTTTTGGCTTTCTAAGAGCCACGAATGCATCTTATTAATGGTAACTCTTGCCAGATTTGTGATTTTTAGATTATCTGGAATTTCAGTATAAAAGTTACATTAGCTTTTGCTAATTACCACTTCTTTATTTGAGAACATTATCTACATGATCAAAAATTTTATCCTGAACAAGACAAACAGAAAAAATTAAATCATAATCAAAAATAAGAACAATATCTAGACACAGAACAAAATAAAGTACAATGTTGTGTTTATTCGTGGTGCTCTTTTATTACATGTCTTCCTATAATGGAAAAGTGAGGGTTCATAATTGAGAAAGAACTTAAAAATATCGGCTTGCTTTTTCCAAGGGGAAAAGGGAGTGCCATGAAGAAGATGATGAAACAGTGAAATAAGTACGTGTTGGAAGTACTGTACAGAATATTGGGTACAAAAAATCATTTTTGAAAATGGACAAAATATAAACTACAGATGCCATATTAAATATGTATCTGATTTGAATGTGTAGTGTGCACTAAGGATGAATTTCAACTTTGGTCAACTTTGGCCTCCTAGACTTATATACTGTTATAATATTAACAATATAATGTTTGCATCCACTATTCCAATTTTCAGGTTAAGGTAATAGTTGGAATGATGGTATGCCTGCTTCATACATTAACAAATTTGAATGGTAATGGCCTGCATAATCTTCAGCATTGTGCTGCATTTGTTATTGATCTATTGAATGCATTTTACACTGCTACATAATTACGTTCAGCTGAAACTATATTTGAGATTTAAATAAATATTACCTTTAGATAATATTGGTGACCCACATGGGTTTAACCTGGGTCTTCTTCTGTTCACTATTTGTAAAAATTATATAATGTCTGCCACTCCACATATTAATGTACATTTCTATACTAATGATTTTGTTGTATATGTTGCATGCTTATCTCTTAACTAGTTTTCAATATTTGCTTGAAGTTAAAGAGTCTTATTACACTTGTAGACAAAAGAATCTTCATGAGAACTTAATGTGACTGTTTAAATGATAGGTTAACTAACAAACCACTTCAACAATAACCTTGCAACCTCAATTTATAGAAATGGGATAAAACGTACTGGCACCACAAAAAAGAAAAGCAAAATGGAGGGTATTTCTGTTTCTGCATTGACAAAATCTATTAGTTGTAACCTTGAAAATCTTTCCATTATCACTAGCTATGCTGCGGTTTGTGCAGCCATTATGTTGACTGTACAAGCTTTGTGCTGCATGACCAGGTTATACTTACTTACATTCACTCCTATCATATAGCATTCTAAGTGAGTGAAAAAATAAACTGCAGTCAGCAGTTTCAACTAATGACATCCACACTGACAGAAAGTGTCAGTGAGTGAAAATGTGTAGTTCTGAGTTGATTCCTGAGTTTAGTTCCTGGGAGTATTTGATCAAAACTGATTATCATTTACTTTCAAAGACAAAGTTGCAAAAAAAAAACAAAAAAAACAAACAAACAAAAAAAAAAACTATAATGGATGGTGTCTATCAGGACAGTTTGTTAAAGGATAATTCAAGTTTATTACAACTTGGGTCACCATGTTGGCAATTCCTGAACACTCAACAGGATTGGGTTTCACAAACTATTCAGACATGCATCTCTAATTTTGTGTACACCTACTAGATAGTTTTTGTGATTGCAGATTGCACCATTAAAACTTCAGGAATATCATAGCTGTTAAAGACTGTAGAATTTTTAAATAGTTTGTCAGCAACCATCAATCTTATCCAGTCAAAAACTATGTAAATAGAAAGTCACTGCACCATCATAAGTTTGAACACAATTTCTACATATAAATGTTTTATAGGGCTAAAAAATACATTAAACTCAACTGAAAGTACATGCTTCAGTAATTATGTATTTTAGAGTTTGCAGAAAATATCTGATTACATCATCTTACCAATGACAGTTGATCCTTACATCAAATGGTATTGGCATAACATTTGTCATTTTATTGTATCATGCATTATTTTGTGAAATGCAATATAAAATTAAAGCAGCAAGCAGCGATGAATGGGCCCTCGCATGCCTTATGCCAGCCACGGACACATTTCTGGACACTTACTGGTTCACATGGATCTGAATTTTTATGTGTTTTGGACACTGCAGAAAGTTCAGTGTCACTTCCTTTGTCCACTATGTGGCAATAGAGAACAGCCACTAATTACACGTTATGTTCTCGTCTATCAAGTGTACACATTATAAAATTTTCATTTAAATCAAATGATATTCGTCACACAAAGCATACATCCTGTTGCCACGAGGTGGCACAATGAAGGTGATTGTGACAGTAGATGATGTCAGTCTAGGACTTAAATCAACTTTGTGAAATTTGGGCCTAATTGGTACAAGTACACTCAAGATGTGTGGTCACCATGTAAGGAGTACATCAAAGTATAAAAATGTCATTTCATGTTACCCGTAAGTGCCACTAGGAGCATAAATCAGTCTTGGCATGGAGAGATCATCAGGCAAGGACTCTTATCAAAAAAGTTTGGTAAAGCTTTGACCATGTGCAGTAGAATTACAATCCATTTCCTGTTTCATGGTGATATAGGTCAATTCTACACCTTGCCACGGCTTCGTCGTTTGACACAAAGTCAAAAGCTCCCTAACCCTGACCAAGTTCTTAGAGGCTTTTGAAGTATGACCAATATAAATGTCAAAAACTGTGTAAAATTTGTACAGTAAACTTGAAATTGCTGACTTCCTGTATGTACCTGTATATTGTTGAAATTTTGAGGGGCGCTATTGAACCATTTTGGCACGTATATGTGAAAAAAATAAATAATTCAAAATGTGATTCACTTTGGCATTGAATAATATATGCCAAAACTTGCAATGGTAAGTGCTCAGGCCCTCATAATAATAGTAATGATAAGAAGAAATAATTGCATTACAATAGGGCCTTCACTCCAGTCAGTGTTTAGACCTGAATAAGACCCAAGTTAAACTGGAATTATCCTTTATACTCAGTGGAGACATGTAAGTTCTCTTGCTTGCTGTATTTTAGGAACTGGTGAAATTCTTGAGTGTAATTAAAAACTTTAACCAGAAAGACTTTAAAATGTGTTGACGTTCAAATAATTGGAATATTGCTTTAAATCAGATTCTAATAAAATTACAAACATAAATGTTAAGACTGACATAGCAAGATCCATGTAAATCAAAGCATTTGCAGTTTAATGAGGCATCATCCTGTGCTCATCTTGTCAGTTTTTAACTGCCTCAACAACAATCAAGCAGATGGTACACTTTGATTCCAATTAACCTCATCCATGTTTGACTTCAATGTCATTTGAATTTCCTATTTCTGGATGAATACAAACTGTCCATTTGGTAGAAAAGTATAAGTGTGAAATGCATGCTGAAATACTGAATATGTTGACATAGAAATTAGTAAAATTGTATCTGATGATTGGAATGCTCTCAATACAAAATTAGGAAGAGACATACAAGTGCATTGAGTAGATATAAAAGGCAAAACACACAAAAAGAAGATGGGGTAATAAATAAATAAAGGAAAGGTAATTTCAGTACACTGCTGTCTCCTTGGTCCTGATAAAAACTCCATTCCAGTGACACAAGCACTACAAAAACAAGGAAAATTAAAACCAAAAGATGTGAATATCATTCAACAAATAATTAAGTCATAACTTTAAATAAGATGAAAGGAGTAATTGCCCCCATGGTCTGATAAAATCAATCTTTTTTATACATAAATTGAAAAAATATTTTTTCACATTAAGGGGTAAATAAAATATTTACTGTACAACAAATGACACCAAACTCATGCTCAGATTTGAGAGGCATCCTCAGTTCCCAATGTGTACAATCCCACAAAAAAATCACCCAAAATCCCTTTGTTAATGCTGTTTGGAACAAACTGTTAAAAAAACACTTGATCTCCAAGTTATTGATAACCAATTCTGATGGTAAGAAAAGCTGTAGAAAAATAAAGTACCAGTAATCTCAACATTAAAAGACCAAATGCCCTTGAATTTTTTAAAAAAATCTCCAGACAAATAGGAGATTTATAAATCCACAAATGCTAAACTTCATTTTCTCTTTTTCTCTTTAAAAAAAGATATTTTTGATCAGTCCAGTGATTGACATATTGGCAGAAAGTAGAACAAGGGGGGACTGCAAGGAATACTGGGAGGGTTCTTCGGAATGTTCTGGTGACTCCGTCTCCTTCAGGGTAAACTCCAGGTTCGTGGAGGTTAAAGGTATTAGTTCAATGTTGAACTTGTTCCTTCTGATTTGGTCTGGTGGTTCAGAGTCTCGTGCAGTTAGGTGTGATAGCTGCGGTAAAATGGTGTGATGGAGACACAAGTAAGAGGGAAGAGTGGGAGCAGCTGACAGATCTAAGATATGGTTTGAGGACTGGTAGATTGAAAGACAGATGAACAGATGGCCAGAGAAAAAACAGAAAGATATCTTTAGTGAATTTTGATAGCCAAATCTCAGTACTTCAGATGTCAACACATGAATACCCCTGCAATCAGATTTGTGAGCACAGAAGGAAAAACAACAGTAACACCCAGAGTGAAACAAAGCATTTTACCCTAGTTTGGCTAATCAAGCCATAATAAATGTTACATATAAGGATAAAGTTGATTAAGGAAATTTGATATTGAAATGACAATAGTGTAAATTATGATGATGGTTGGAGTGAATTCTTGAATTAAAACTAGGTATTTACTTCCACTTTTGTATTTCAACCACTGTCAAGATAGTCTTAATGAAACTCAGCTCTTGCATGTTATGTTTTAAAGCTATTTCTAGGGGAAGCACTGAGTTACACTGACAGCAGTTTAACAGCCAGAAAAAAAACAAACAAAAAAACAAAGCGGAAGACGACAGAAAAAGTTAATGACTGAAAGCAATACTTCTGTGAGATCATACAGTGTTTTCAGCGGAGTGGGGAATATAACATGACTCTGTTGTCACATTGATGGAATTAGAGCTGAGGAAATTACATTAGCACATTACACTGAATTTATCAGGACAACATGTAAACATGGAGTATGTGCTGAGTTTGCATTGACAGCAAACTAGAATAGGAGCAGATCAGCAAGATTAATGTTTCTTATGAAAATATTCTAAAACACACTTATAAAAACAAAGAAAATTAGTCCCATCTTTAATATAAGACTGTTCCAAATAATAATAATAATAATAATAATAATACATTTTATTTAGAAGCGCCTTTCAAAACACTCAAGGACACTTTACAGAGAGGATAAAAACACAAGCAAAAATACACAGAATAAATAAGAGCACAATAATTAAAAACAAATCAATTTAAAAACAAGCTAAAAGGAATAAGGGGCGGGTTCTCTCTACACTTGAGGTCTGCCACTAACTGAGAAGTTATGGTATCTGGAAACAAACATTTAAAAAATGTAAGGTCAAGTTGTTTTTTGGTCAATGTTTTTAAATGTTAATTCATACTGACTGACATTAACAAGAAGTAAACATTACCATCTACAGCCACAAGAGGGCGTTCTAGGCTTGTGACAACTAAATGCTGCTCCTGTACCACTGAAAAAATTAACTGAATGCTGAATGCTGAGTCTGGCGACAGCCGCACATAAGGGCAGACGGCAATTCATCTTTCTCCAGAGTTGGCGGAGATGTTCAGAAGTGACACCAAGGATGAAGAATTCAGTGGATTCAGTGATGTGGAATGAGATCGGGAGCTTGGTGAACTTGCTTACCGGTAATTTGCTTGTTGGACTTGCTGGCTTGTTGTATTAATTTTGCCTAGTCAGCCTCCCAGGTATGTTCTTTATGCTACTGTGTAGCTGAATACCTGTTAATTTGTTATGTTAACATACCAGACACCTATTCAGCCTGTTGTTCTGTGTGCTGTTGAGTAGTTGAATAACTTGCCTTTCCAGATCAAATGTGACCCACCACGAGAAAACCAGCAACAAGTTGGCCCAGCGCAACTTGAGTAAACCAAAAAATCGATTTTTTAAAAAAAAAATTAGTGATTTTCTTTTTTTTTTTTTGCAGAATATGTAAGTTAAAATCATGAAGAAGCCACAACATGTTTTAAATAACAGTATTGGGGGCCTTAAAACCATAAACTTTGTATTTTGGGGTATTGGGTTGGTTTGGGTTGTTTTAGTGGAAATTCACAGTCCTAGCAGGGGGTGTGGTGTTTCAACAGTAAATTAGCATACTGGCTTTCTTCAGCTATTCACGTGCTTCTGTTCTTTTTGCGGCCAATCAGCTGCACGTTAAAAGGGAACCACATAGCTACTTACACAGCTTCTGGTTAGGCTGACGCCGGTGATGTGGTGTCTACATGTTTGTCTTCATCGTTGTGTTCGAGTGATTTTATGTTTTCGTCCCGTGCACACAGCAATCTGCAAATTAAACCCGGAACATGCTAAGGCCCGTTTTGACACCAACCCCCAAAAGGCGCCGCAGGCAGTGCGAGGGGAGGCGGAAGAAGGGAAAGCGCAGGGGTATCTGGGCTGGGCTAGCGGCAAATCCACACAAGCCAGCTATACCATCTATCATACTCGCCAATGTACGCTCCTTGGACAACAAACTGGACTATATACACCTTCTGAGATAGACCCGGCAGACCGTGAGAGAGTGCTGTGTATCCGTTTTTACGGAAACATGGCTCAAAAACAGCATACCGGACTCCGCCATCCAGCTGGACTGGCTAATGTGCTACCGATCAGACAGAGCCCTCATTGAGGGAGGTAAGGCCTGTGGTGCTGTAGTGATTTGTAGACACTGTTCACCCCTCGTGGAGTTTATTGTCATCAAGTGCCGGCCTCTGTTAATGTCCTGTACATATAGCAGCATTGACAACGGGTAGCACGGTGGCACAAGTGGTAACACTGTCGCCTCACAGCTAGAAGGTCCCCGGTTTGAATCCCGCTGTGTGGCATGTCCTCCACCATGTCTGCAGTGCTTGCTGCTTCTGTGTGTGTTTCTGTGTGGAGTTTACATGTTCTCCCCGTGCTCACCCAGGGTTTCCTCCTTAATAACCCCCACTAAAAACATGAAAGAAGATCACCACCTGACCAATGGTGACAAAGAAGGATGGGTCCCCAGCTGTTGGCAGCCCACCGCTCCTGGTCTGCTGTGGAGGAACGACAGACCAGGATGGGTCAAACGCGGTGAAAAATAATTTCACAAAGCATGGCGTGTGTGCAGTCTTCTCTCTGTAGCATGTGTGTGCAGTTTTTAATAAAGTAAAAATCTTATCTTATCAATAAAGTTGACTTGACTTGACTTGAGAATCCCTCAGCCTCGTAGCTGAGGAGCTGGAGCATAAGATATCAATGTGCTGATCAGCCACAGGAGCTCATTCAGCAGCAGACTGATCCATCCCACTGCACCACAGAGTGACAGAATTTATTTTATTTTATTTAATATTAGAAATAAGTATCTACATTTGCTCCTTCTAACTCTTACCGTTATATTACCGTTCTTGTTTTTCATTTTTATTCAGGGGCTTTTTGTAACAAAAGAATTTCCATTTGATAACTGTTGTTCAAAATACTACAATAGTTTGAACTAGACAATTTCCCCCTGGGAAATTATGAAAGGGCCACGGGGGCTACTGCCGGTGCACGTTATAAGAGATGCCAATGCTAAGCTAACATTAGCATGTCAAATAAAACATTAAAAACATCTGAACCACCATTAGAATGCCTTTAACAATCATTTTAGCCAAGGTTAGCATGTTAGCATTAGCATGCTAGGCTAACATTAGCATGTCAAATAACACATTAAAAACATCTGAACCATCATTAGAATGCCTTTAACAATCATTTTAGCCAAGGTTAGCATGTTAGCATTAGCATGCTAACATTACCATGTCAAATAACACATTAAAAACATCTGAACCATCATCAGAACGCATTGTAGAATCATTTTAACATAGGTTAGCATATTAGCATTAGCATATTAGCATTGTGGCTAATGCTAACAGGCCAACATCACTCATTACCTCACTAACTAACACTAACTTTTCCATCCGCACGCTCTCATGTCCTACCACGGCGTGTTACTAACTTAGCTCCTTCCCCGGAGTCTCTGTGCTTTGTCGTCTTGCAGGTTCCCATGGACAGTGGCTGAATCTGGATTGTGGATTTCAGCTGCATCTCCTGCCTTGGCCCTGCCTGACATCCACTGAAACTGCTACTGCTGTTATTACATCCACTGTCACTGTTACTGTGACTGCATGTCTGTCTCTGTCTCTCTCTGTCTCTCTCTCTCTCTCTCTGACTGCTTTTCTGTCTGTCTGTCTGTCTGTCTGTCTGTCTGTCTGTCTGTCTGTCTGTCTGTCTGTCTGTCTGTCTCACTCTCCCTCTCTTGCTCTTCCTCTCTCACCCAACCGGTCGAGGCAGATGGCCGCCCACCCAGAGTCTGGTTCTGCTCGAGGTTTCTGCCTGTTAAAAGGAAGTTTTTCCTCGCCACTGTCGCCAAGTGCTTGCTCATGGGGGAATTGTTGGTTTCTTTGTAGATAAAAGAGCTTGGTCTGTACCAGCTCTATATGGAAAGTGTCCTGAGACAACTTCTGTTGTGATTTGGCGCTATACAAATAAAATTGAATTGAATTGAATTGAAAATTGAACTAACATTTACAACTCACCAGTAATAGGCAGTAATAGGCTGGGCTGTGGCTCATTGTCAAGCCACTGCATAGCTGCAGCTGAAACTATATATCGTCGCTGTCCGATAAAAAGCACGTATCTCCAAAACTCGTTTTTTTCAGGAGCATGAAAAAAGTGTTTTACTCGTCAATTAACTTACAAATTAAACCCAAAACACAGTAATTAGACACACTTAGGACTCGAAATGAAAACCTATAGTTACACGGTGATTAGCAACCCATTTAGTATTTTGTTGTGAGTGACATTGGACATACGTGTTTTTTAAATAATGCGTTCCAATGATGTCCGGTCATTTACGAGCCTCGAGTCTCCCGTTCATGTCCCACTAAACCCGTAAACTATTGATAGCAGGCTATCCTACATTTCCACATAGCACATTACCGTAATCTAAGATTTTTTTGGTATTTTGTGTTGAAATCAGATTAGTCCATATAGGCGAAGAGTCATCTAATATTGTATTAACGCACATGCATCAGTCTGACTCGGTTCAAGGAAATCACAGAGTTTATCGTCTATCGCTTCGCTGCTGCTGACCCTCCTCTCTGCCTCAATTGCTCTACTGTATTTTACTTTTGCTATTGCACATAGCTCCTCTAATGTGAGAGACATGTCTAGCCTGAAAAGGAGAAAACAGTGCACATAACAGACACATCAGACGTCAATGAATACATCTCGGTCAGTAATCTAACGTAAACAACACTGTCATGGTTATAAAAAGTTTTTGAACAGCATTGCTCGATGCAAGGACAACATTAGCCTAGCGTTAGATGCTATAATAAGTCTGCCAAGTACTGACGGTATACAGTCTGTGTTTAGGGACATGACAAATCATCTGATATACAGGCAACACCAGAGGCGGGAGATACGCGCATTGATGGACACTTCTGACACCCAATGGAGATACGTGTTAAATATATGATGTAATAAAACGTCTTTCCATTGGTCACTTGGATCCCCAAAGCTACCTGTTGCTGGGGGAGAATGTGAATATTCCTTAGCCAATGGAAAGTCAGAATCATTAAAAGTGGAGATACGTGTTTTTTATCGGACAGCGACGATATGTGTGTGTATGTGGGAGAGGAGTGCTCAGAGAAGTACTGAGGCTCAGTGGTTGCCATGGAAACTTGAGGTGGTGATCAATGATGTCACCCACTCAGACACAGGTGCAGACACACATGCATTGCATTGGAGGCAATGAGGAGCAGAGACAGAAACATCTGAATTTAGCCTCTGCGCACCTCTTGAACAAACGCTTCTCACACGAAGACCGAAAGTCCTATTGCCAAATTTTCTTCACCATCAGAGCTACAAGGCTTTACTGTACACGCTGATCACTTTCTTTTTTTGCTGGGGTCAAAAAGCGTATTTTAGAACGAGTTTAAAAAATGGCTGACTTCTGTCTCTCCTGTTTTTGATTTGTATTGGACCTTATGGGCCAGGTCAGAGGCGCTCTCCTCGCTCAGAGGCTGAGAACTCAAAATCGTGAGTCCTATCGCTTAGCCAGGCACATCGTGAGAATCAGAACAAGCGGCACTACAAGTCTGGAAAATTTCAAACGTGTAGAGTGAAATTTGTGTTTTGGAGGAGCGTGGAAAGAAAAAAAATCAGACACTTTTCAGAGCGTCTCTCCACTCTGGCAGTTAATCCCCTCCACTCTAGCGCGAACATTCCGTGCAATACACACCCATTGAAATCTCCAGCGGTTGCCATGGTGACGAATTTTGCCGAGAAAAATAATAGCATGCCGATCCCGATTGAGCCGCACGTTTTGATATATAATTCGCCTGGGTGCTCTCAAAACTCTAGGACTAGTAGCGAATCGAAATTTGACACGGAAGAGGAAGAATATGAAGAAAAAACACGCAGAATAACAATAGGGCTCGGGGCTTCGCTATTAGCTGCCCTACAGCTATGAAATGAAATAGCTATGAAATAGCTGTAGGGGGCAATAGGCCTCGGGCGATTGCGAGAATCTTTCAGGCGAGAATCTTTCAGGCTGGTTTTCTATGCCTACATTCAAATGGCCACATCTTCCTGAAATATTTTCAGATTTCCATGTGTTAGACATCATTGGAAAGCTTAAACACTATACTTTCAGAATCTGTGAATAACTCAAAATGCAAAACTTTTTTTCCTCTTCATGATGCAATTTTGACTGATGCGACTTATACTCCGGAGAGAGAAAATACAGTAATAAACATTGCTGTCCCAGAGCAGTGGAGTATAGAGGACTTCAATTCTGATTTAAAAAAAAAAAAAAAAACTGAGCCACATTCCTTGTATGTGTACACATCCATGGCCAAAAAAGCTTGGCCAAAAATTCTGATTCTGAGAAAAGATGTGATGGTTATAGTGGGGAGATGAAGCTGTTCGCCAGGATTTAGCTAAGTAATTACACTGTCTGTGTGCAAACTGTATTCTGGTAAAAAATTATTTTAATAAATTTCACCAGCCTGTGCTTACTTTACAGAAGCTCTGGCTTACTAACTGAGTTTGTTCTGCAAAACAAATTGGAATCTCAATACAGAGTATATGCAGAGCAAGAATCCTTTTATCATTGGACTGTTCTTGGATAAATGTGGACTTGGAACCGCAACTGACATATGACATTACACAAGTCCACAAGAACAGACCTAAGAAGAAAGAAAAACTGATATTAAGACACAGCTGGCTACCATGTCAAGGTGACCAGTCTACTCAGTGACATTGACGCGAGATCCTACCAGCAGAAGAAACTAATCAACTGCTTACAGTTACTGGAAAAGGACAAAGCCATTGACCGACCACTGTTTTACCGTCTTTTACCCCGGGACAGCCACTCCTTGCGTTTATGGACTCCCCAAGGTACAAAAGGAAGGTGCCGCACTCAGACCCATCATCAGCAACATCAACTCATTTTCCTACATCGGGCCTATTCGACTAGTTGTCTGTCTCTGTCAAGGTCACATTCAAAACAAGCAAATAAATAAAAAACAAATCCAACAAATTGAGTGGGTTTTTCATTGTTGCTATGTCATTAGGCCTCACTGAAGCACATCTGAGCATGTCTGAATCTCAGGATGTACCGGACCTCTTCGAGAGGTAAAATGGAACAACTACTACAACACTTGAAACACTTTGTTACCTCAAAGGGATTGAAGGAAGTTTCCCTGACTGTGAGATGATGCTCAGGACTTTTCCAGTAACGGTGGCATTGGGCGGGCGAAGCTTTTCAAAGTTGAAACTAATTAAAAACTATTTGCGCACCTCCACGTCAGGACAGACTGTGTGGGCTTGCCCTGCTATCAATTAAAAAAAGACATTGAAAAAGACATTGCATCCAAGCTGGATTATAAAGATCTTATTGCTGATTTCGTGGCCAAGAAGGCAAGGAAAATGACTCTGACATGATCAGTTTCTGCACAATTTATGCATGATGAGTCTTATTTGTTGGAGTTACTGTACAGTAAATATGTTGTGTATAGTTGTAATGAACATGAATGTATATTATGAATGAAAAGTGTCCTGACCTAGTTCTTTCAAATGTCAAGATGCCAAAATAAAGTGACTTAGCTGACTTGACGTAAAGCCATGCATTACACAGTTAATTTTCCCTACTTTGAAATAAATAGCAAAAAGTCATAGCTGAGACTATGTGTATGATTATGCTGTATTATTCTACTTGATAAAAATGCATTGCAGTGACATTATGCGTGCAGTAGAACTAGAAGAGCTGTGTCTGTGTGACTGTTATTCATGCGCAATTGCGCATCCATGTCAAAGAGCAGGGCCTCGCATTTCAAGTTCGCACAGTTCAACAACAGTTCCGATCCGTCACGTTATACTACACACCTCCGTGCCAGACAGGCATGCGCTGTGATTGGTTGCTAAACTTGCTCTGCACTTGCACTCAGCTCGCGCATGAGAGGTGAAGAGGTCAGAGTCAGCTAAGCTAACACCGCTTTACGACATGTCGCTCTCAAAACCCAAAAAAATGAAAAATTGATTTGGAAAACCTCCAGTTCCAGAGTGAATGGATGGACAAATATTTATTTGTTTTGCCTGCCATGACAAGTAATAAACTGGTGTGTTTATTGTACAACAAATGCATATCTGTAATGAAAGAATACAACGTGAAGAGACACTACAAGTCAAATCACAGCTCGTTTTCTGCCAGTTTTCAAGAGGGCTCGGAGGAACGGAGAGGCAAAGTACAGCGTTTGCTAGCATCTTTTCAACAGTGTCAAGCTGCCTTCGGTCGTTTTTGCACGGAACAAGAGAGGGCTATGATAGCATCCCTTCGTGTAGTCTGGACACTCACCAGACAGAAGAGGCCTTTTACTGAGGCGGAGATGTCATTGCTGTCATTGATGAAGTGGTCACTGATGAAAAAGTAAGGGACAGCGTCACCTCATCCATTAAAAAAGTGCCTCTCTTGGACACATCAACTCTTAGCAGGGTGGAATTACTCACAAAGGATGTCTCAAGGAAGATTTTGGAAAACCTGAAAAAAGCCGATGTTATGTCTATTGCTGTGGATTAATCAACTGACTGTACTGACATGGCTTAGCTATGCATCTATGTCAGATTTCACGACGGAGTGCGCTTTAGAGAAGAATTTTTGGGGCTTATTCCATTGGAGAGACACACCACAGGTGAGATGATGTTTCAAAAGATTGTTGCATTTTATAACGAGCATGAGCTGAATTTACAGAAAGTTTGCCTTTTGGTTCCCGATGGCGCTCCAGCCATGATCGGTAGATTACAAGGGCTGGTGGCGAGGCTGTCAACTGTAGCCTCACATATGCAGTTTTTACACTGCATCATTCATCAGTCTGTGTTGTGTGCAAAGCTGAGCGGTGATCTGAAAAACACCATGGATACCGTCACGAACATTGTGAATTTCATCCGCTCAACCTCCAGCCTACAACACCGCCTTTTCCGTATGATGCTTGCCAACATGTTTGCGGAACACACGGACTTGCTTGTTCATAACGATGTCAGGTGGCTAAGCAAGTTGGACCGTTTCTGTGAGGTCCACGAGGAGATTGTGTCTTTCCTTCGTGTCTGTAAACACAGCAAACCTCCTGGAGCGCATGCTGGATGAACAGTTCATGGCAGAAGTGTACTTTCTGTGTGACATTTTTAGACACTTGAACACTCTGAATCTTGAACTGAGAAAGGACGAGAAAAGTTTATTGCTGATTTGGTTGAGAAGCTTTGTGCTTTCAAGACAAAGCAAACAATTTTCACAGCAAACCTGCAACTGCAACAGGATTGCTGCACTTTCCACGACTGTGTGCATTCATGAACACAGCACCCGAGGCAGGGATAACATCCATCATGACAGATTTCATGACAAAACTGACTGAAAACTTTACGGAGAGATTCCAAGGGTTCAACATTCCCATTGAAGTATTGCACTTTGCTCTTGACCCCTTTTCTATCAAACCTGAAGCAGACTTCTGTGCAAAAGCAAAAGAGGTAATGTCTTCTATTGATGAGAGCATCTTTCAAGTGGTTCATATGCAATCCTCCTTTGCTTGAAAACAGCACTTGCAGTCTGAGGGTGCAGAGAACTTTTGGTGAGAGAGAGAACTATTGGCTAACCATGTTAACCAATATCATTACCCCACAACAAGGAAAGTGTCCTTGCTAATACTGACAATGTTTGGGACAGAGGTGAATTTGGTTTTATATTCAACATTCGCTTGTTTTTTCTGTTTCTAACTTTAATAGCGTCATGAAAACCGCACCAATTCCATCCAGGTTGGTATTATTTTGTAGACATAACTAAGCCAGACATTTCACAGGTCTCATCAACTCACCAACCTCAGTGGTTGTGGCGAAAACTCAAACGAACGATGCTGAATATCCTTCCGAGTACTGTGCGGCAACCGGAGTGCTTAGGGACTGTCGTAAAATTGTAATCTCTGATTTTTCACAATCAAAAAAATAATGACAACAACACACAAATACTGAAATTTTGAAATAGCTCACTGGAATTTCAACCTATCAACACCAAATTACGTCTAATCTGTTTTTATGCTCTTCATAGAGCTTTCACAAACATTATCCCACCATCTTCGAGAAATACATTTTAAAAAATTCCCAGAAACAATTAGTGTTCAGTGAGCAATACACTGAAAAAAATTATTTTGTGGTGTAGTAATATTTATTAGGTTAACTGTCACAGTTTTTACTTTCTAATTGTAAGTATCAGTGAGAACCAGAATTATTCAAGTAAAAACTACATATGTCATTCATATGATAAATAAACTGTGTGAGAACAGTAAGTTTTACTATGTATTTTCACATAATATTCAAAGGTTTCATAGCCATTGCACATGAACCTAGAAATACCAAGTAAGTTTTACTAGTGTTGCGTATTTTGAATTCGCGCATGTGCCTTGTGATGCGCATAAAGGACGCATGCGCTTCGTTGCCCGCCAAAATACAAGAAGACGACAACGGCAGTCAGGTTCAAAGGAGGAAGGAGCGACTAAATCATCTTGAAGGTAAGTCATTCAGGGTTTTTCTTGTATATGTAACGGATTGCGGTAATTTGAATACTGTACCAGTCGCGCAATTTAGCGCATTTAGTATTTATGAGCGGCCCAGCGCGAGTTGCGTGACGTGTCCATATACCGGTGTTTGTGTGTGTGTACGTCCGCCCACACGGGAGAGAGATAGCAGGAGGAGGGGCTGCTAGCTAACCAGCTAACGTCTTTTTATATATCCGTTTTATATCTTTAGATCTGAAGTCTCATTGTTCCCTATTCTGATTCCGTTTACACTGTTTAAATTTTGATTCTGTATCATTACAGCTGTCTCTCAATGATGTGTCCTCTCAGCAACTACAGCAAGCTGTGTCACAAGCAAAGCCAACTGGCTATTCAGTTAAAAAAAAAACATTGTGTAGTGCTTTGCACTTCTTAAGTTGTAAGAGGTTTACCATCATCACAGAATATATATTTTGCATTTTGAAGTTATACGTTCGCATAAAATGTGATATATACAAAAGCTGAAAGGACAATCTGATGTTATATCTATTCTAGTGATAGGAACATAGCCCAAGAAATGCTGCTTCTCCATTATCCCTGGCATTAAAGTAACTTTGAGTATGATGCATTATTGATTGGATTTCTTTGTATTTTACAGCCTCCACCAGGAAAGTCCTCCTGCTCTTCAGGCTACGTATGCAAACAGTTCCTGAACTTATCCTTGTGCCTTTAACAAGCTACCTCAGACCCATTTTAACCACCCTAAGGTGAAATTTCTGTCATCATCTACTCGCCTCAATACTGATAGAAGGACTGAAGTTTTGTCAACGTTCATGCTCTCCTGGGAGTTTGCCTTTTTTTCACAAAACGGCAACTGGGCTTCAAACGTCCCAAAAATACGTCATGAATCAAAAAAATGTCTCCATACTGCTCATCTGAAGTAATCCAAGTGTCCTGCAGTTCACGCATTCCTAGATGCTCTGATAAAAACATATCAGAATTGTATTTTGGCTTTGTTTGCTGTATTTGATTTGAAGCTAAGTGGAAAAAATGTCTCTCAAACTCACAGAAGAACACGGATGTTAACAAAACTTCACCAATCCTATTGACAAAGGGGTGAGTAAATAATAACAAAAATTTCATCTATAGGGTGAACTATACCTTGCTGTTGTTTTGTTATGCAAACTTGGAAAATGTTTTATTAACTCACTTAAGAAAAATAAAGGTGTTGTTTAATTAAACATTTGCCTCATTTTTTTTAAGTCATTGTTTCAATAAACAAAAACATTAAGAAGAAATTTAGGCAATTTAAACTGCAGAAAATGTTGCTTAAATATAGTCCATAAATAAACGTTAGAAAAAGTATTTAAAAATTACACTGAAAAGCCTTTGATTTTAGGTGAGATTTCTAAGTAAAACTTACAAAGAAGGAGAGAGTAAAATTCAATGACCATATTAATAATCATCAGGAAATTATCTGAGGTTTGCTAGTAAAAGAAACTTATATCATCAAGTAAAATTTACTTGATGATTGCCCTCATTGAATTTACTTACAATTTCTAAGTGCAAAAACTTTCCTAGGTTTTCTCAAGTAAATTTCACTCCAAATTTTTTTCAGTGTATATATGAATGTTTCTCAATTTTATGTTGAAATAGCTTACAGAAATTTCAACCTACCAACACCAATCTACTTCTCATCTGTTTTTACGCTCTTTATAGAGCTTTCACAGCCATTATCCCCACCACCAAAACTTTTAAATATATCACAGCAACAATTACTATTCATTGAACATTATTTATGAATATTTCTCAGTTTTATTTTGAAATAGCTCTCTGAAATTTCAACCTACCAACACCAATCTACTTCTCAACTGTTTGGAAGGTCGGTACTGATCTTTCACAACAGTCTTCTCCCAGAAAAACAATTAAATATATCCCAGAAACTTTTAGCATTCATTGAACATTAATTATGAATATTTGTCGGTTTTATTTTGAAATCGCTGTCTGAAATTTCAACCTAGTAACACCAATCTACTTCTCATCTGTTTGGAAGGTCGGTACTGATCTTTCACAACCATCTTCTCCCGGGAAAACAATTAAATATATCCCAGAAACTATTAGTATTCATTGAATATTAATTATGAATATTTGTCGGTTTTATTTTGAAATAGCTCTCTGAAATTTCAACCTATCAATACCTACTATACCTACTATCTACTTCTCATCTGTTTGGAAGGTCGGCACTGATCTTTCACAACCATTTTCTCCCAGAAAATCATGTAAAAATATCTTACAAACAATTAGTATTAATTCAGAATTACTCATTTCATACTTAGCTATTTCAAAATAAAACCGAGAAATATTCATAAATAATGTTCAATGAATAATAACATTTTCTGGGATGTCTTTTTAATGTTTTTCTGGGAGAAAAAAACTCGCTCTGGACCAGGGTGGTGCAAATCACTATCGTATCTCTGGATGAGAAGATGGGTGACATGATGAGATGCATCTGGAGCAACAGGATGTAGAGGCCGGTCTAAGGCTTCCAACCGCCTGAGCCCACCACCCACTCTTATTAGGCCAGAGGTTGAGTCAAGGACAGGGGATAAGGTGAGTAGACGACTGGAGGGCGACACTGATTTTCCTGCAGCAAGGAGCTTGTAGTCCTCAGGAAAGGACTGTTTCTGAGCTAGCTGCAAGACTTTGGATTCAGCTTGCTGATACTGTTCAGCTGTGTGGGGGAGATGAGAGGAGGTTGCTCCCTGAAGTTCTTTGACAGTGGCATCCATGAGTTCTTGCCAGGTACTAAATCCTTTCTTGTTTGAGGCATCACCTGCAGGTGCAGTGACTGTAACTCCACAAAAGGCAGTCTTCCGGAGCTCGGCTTGATCCTCTGGTGGTTCCGGGATAGGCTGGCCAGTTGTCTGGGCCTTTCAGAAGGAAGGGGGGCCCCTGGGACCACCGGTTTGGATCCTTGAGCTCTTCTAGAGTTTTGCCTCTAGTCAAGTCATCCGCAGGATTTTGGTCTGAGTCCACATAGCGCCAGGTGCAATTCTCTGTCAGTTCCTGGATTTCCACCACTCTCGCTCCAACAAACACCTTGAAGTGGCAGGACTGGGAATGGAGCCAGGTGAGCACTGTAGTGGAGTCAGACCATAGAGTGGTAGGGGCCACACCCAAGGTAAGTTCCTTCGAGAGGAGGCTGGCTAGTTGGGCTGCTACAAGAGCTGCACACAGCTCCAGGCGTGGAATGGAATGCACGCATTTGGGGGCTACTCTGGAACGAGCAAGGAGGAATGAAAGGTAGATTTGGCCCTCCTTTGTTTCCGCCTTCAGGTAGGCTACAGCTCCATGAGCCTGTTCTGAGGCGTCTGCAAAGAAGTGCACTTCAAGAATGACAGCCTCAAGGTCAAGATCAGTGGGCATATAGGCTCATGGAAAGTTAAGGAGAGGCAAGAACTGAAGCTCATCCTCCCAGTTGGACCAGGCTTGAAGCAGCGTGGCAGGTAAGTTTGGGTCATCCCAACCTCGCTGCTTATCCCACAGTTCCCGGATGATGAGCTTTGCTCTGATGGAGAATGGTAAGAGGTAACCTAAAGGGTCATACTGGGAAGCCAGGACCTTGTAGATGTTCCTCAAGGTTGGGGCATTGTAAGACACTGGCCTGTGCTTGTAGCTCAGGGAGTCTCGCTCCCAGTTCCAACTGAGACCAAGGATGGATTCCTGGGGGTTGACCCTGTCTTGTGCCAACCACAAGTCGAGGCTCTGAGATCTAGCATCTTTGGGTAAATGAGCCAGAACACTTGGCTCATTGCAGGCCCACTGTCACAGCTCGAAACCTGCTGAGGACAGAAGATCCCTGAGGCGATTAACCAGCTGCTTAGCCTCCTCTGGAGTATGCACACTCTGGAGGCAGTTATCAATGTAGAAACAACGTTTGATAGAGAACCTCAGGATGTCGTCAGGCTGGCAATGATCGGCAACATGGCGCTGCAGCGCATAGGTAGCGCAACAGGGGCTACAGGTTGTCCCAAAAGGCAGGACTTGCCACTCAAATACCTTTGGGGGCTCATCCACCTTCAAGTCCCGCCACAGGAACCACAATAAGGGACGGTCTTCGGGAAGGAGGCGGACCTGATGAAACATCCCCTTGATGTCTCCACTTACTGCGATAGGATGCTCCCGGAATCTCAGTAAGACACCCACCAAGAAAGCCCCCAGGGTGGGGCCAGGTAATAAGTACTGATTCAGAGTTTGGCCGAGGTAATAATAAAAACAGTCTTGTATAGAACATTTCTAGGACCCAATGTGCTTAACAACAAAGAAGAGGAAAAAAAGTAAAAAAATAAAAGTAAAAGAGCTCATAAAAAGGGGGGAAAAAACTCATACGAAGTCCTTGTAGGCGATTTTAAAAATGTGGGCTTTGAGGAGCAACTTGAAGGAGGAAATGGACTTGGCCTCTCTAACGGAGGTGAGGAGATTATTCCGAGTGCAGCGCAGCTGAAGGCCCGACCTCCCGTGGTGACCAGTCTGTAGCAAGGCTGTAGAAGGGTGGTGGAGCTGGAGGAGCGAAGGGTGCATGTGGGTCGGGATACAGTGATGAGTTCTGATATGTAGGAAGGACTGGTGGAGTGGATGGCTTTGTAAGTGAGAACATGGACCTTGTAGTTAATTCGTTGGCGGATGGGGAGCCAGTGAGGGTTGAAGAGCAAAAGGGAGATATGCTCATGGGGAGAGGTGTGAGTGAGAAGCCTTGCAGCACAATTTTGGACGTACTGCAGCAGATTGATGGTCTTGTACGTCGCCCCCACAAGAAGGGCGTTGCAGTAGTCCAACCAGGAGGATATGAAAGCATGGATGAGGCGCTCTGCGGCAGGTTGTGAGAGAAAGCAGCGAATCTGAGCAATGTTCCTCAGATGGAAAAAAGAGACTTTGGTGACATGCTTGATGTGAGCCTCAAATGAGAGCTGGCTGTCAAGGTTGTAGGATGTAATTCAGTCCAATGGGTAATGAGTGTTGAGTGATGTGGACCTATCAAACCTGCAGTATTATGTATTCAGGTCATCGGCCAGTTGTTGGTTCTCAGCTGTGTGGGGGGATGGTCTCCTCTAATTGGTAATGTTTTTTCAGTTTTCTCCACACTGACGGAGGTTTGTTTGCTGAAAAGCTGTCCTCCAGCTTTTTGGTGTAGCACTTCTTAACTACTTTAATCTCCTTTGTCGGTGTGTTTCTGGCTTGTCTATACAGGACTTTGGTCCCTGCTTCTGTAGGCTTCCTCCATAGCCTGGCGAAGCTGTCTGAGTTTAGCTGAGAACCATGGTTAATTGTTGTTGTATGTGCAAAAGGGTTCATGGGCACACAGATCCTCACAAAAACTAGTGTAAGATGCCACAATGTCAGTGAATTTATCCAAATCTGTTTCAGCAGCCTTAATTAGAATCAGTCAAAGCAGGTCTGTAGTTGCAGCTCTGTATCAGTGGTCCATCTTTTCATGCGAGGGATTGAACCACCAACCTTCTGATAGGTGGATGATCACTCTTTCACCTGACCCACAGCCACCCCAAAAAATGTGCTTCAATTTTTAATTGAATCTTTAATACTAATTTGTTATTGGCCAAAACACATAAAATGATGTTACGATGGAGGATGTTCTACCGACCCAATCGACTTTCAGAATATAATTGCATTGGTCCAATGATCATTTCCAAATTTCATCTTCAATTCTCTATCACTGTATTGTCCTGAGTGTGAGAGCCTGGAGTTAAAGCTGTTATTCACACAGGGGCATGTTTGAATAGATATGATATCATGCAAATTGGAAACTACTTGTTAACAAGTCACTAAAAAAATAAACAAACAAAAAAAACCCCAGACCAGAACAGAATCCAACTTTACATTTTTCAGTGAAGTGGGCTGTATTTACATAACACTTTTCTAGTCTGACGACCACTCAAAGTCTGCATTCACCCACTCACATTCATACAATGGCGGCTGGGCAATCTGCTCATTGTGAGCTTAAACCATTCACACGCCAATGGCACAGCATCAGGAGCATATTAGGGTTCAGTATCTTGTCCAAGGATACTTTGACATGTAGACTGCCGAGGCCAGGGATCGAACCTCCAACCTTTTGAAAAGTGGACAACCACTCTACTTTCTCTTGTTTTCTTCTACTTGTCTCTTGCATTTGGAAGACTGGACAACAACATATATCATAGCAGCTAGGAAGATAATCTGCTTCATGTTAAGTGAGTGGAACATTCCACAGAAGTCACCTTTTTTTTTAAGTAATCCCAGATTTGCATGTTGCTTTTCCTTTTAATTAGAGAGTGTTGTGTAAAATTTCCACTGTAATGTTCTGGGTGCTGCGTCGCACATTGTTGGGCTGACAAGCTTCAAGTGACACACCATGCACACACAGTTCATTCCCATCCAGAGTCTGCAGTGATTGGATGTGTCTTTCCCTCTCATTCAACTGACCTCTTTTTTTTAATTAATCATTTGTGTTGTAATCTCAATAACAATATGATATTTGGTCTGTATGAAAAATGGGGATTAACTTCGGCTGGACTACCTTCCCTTGTTGTATGCAGAGTTTGCATGCTAGTTAGATTATTGCTAAAAAACACTCATCATTAATCAGGGGTTGCATGAATTTGATCAAGATGGCGAGTAGTGGTCCTGAAGATTTCCCCACACATACCAGTCTTTATTAGAAAACACTACTGGATCAGTTGTTGCAATCTTTATTTTGGGGCAATATATGAGGAAACCAATTCTTAAATTTCCTAAAGATTGCTCAATCATATTCACCAATAGTGAACATGAAACATTAATCAAATTTGTTTGTGGCCGAAAGTCAAAGTGAGAGAATTTCAATTATCTGCCCAATCACAGATCTCCATCATCCATTAATGATAATTCTAATAACTTTAGTATTTTAGCACTAGCGTTTAACTAGCTATGTGTTTGTGCCTCTTTATCAGATCCAGCTTTCTGGACATGGTATAACCAGGGCATTCAAACAATAAGAATTTTTACAACAATGATTTTCCTGGTCTGGTTGAAATTATTTAGTCTTCTCTTAATAGTTGCATGTCCTCCAACTCTTTTGAATTAGACATTTCATCCAAAATTACAAATGCCACCAAGTTCTGTCATTGACTCTTCGCTGTTATTAAACCTAGATCAAAAATAGTAGGGTGGAGTAGGGAGGTTAGGGGACACATATTCCTTTTATGAGACAATGCTGGCTTAAGATTCACTTTTCATAGTTCCAATTTTCTGAATGGTGCTATTTTCTCCTTATTCTGGACTTTAGGCCTTGGTATATTATCCTTTTACGGTAAGTAAGTTCCAGTCAGACCAGAGAATGGCTGGTTAGGGGTGGTTGACAGTGCATTCAGGTTGGACACTAACCTCCCAAAGGATCAGTCTGTCTTATTCTGGAGCGATCTCTGTTTCCTGGTGTACAACCACTTTGGTAACAGACATGTCTGGGTGCTGCTCTTTTGCCTCTTTAATGGCCTGAGCCAAAGCCTGAAGAGTGAATGAAGAACAACAGTTAGGCTTGTTAAGTAGACCATAATCAATGACCTTCATGCAGAACAAATTTGAACACAATTGGTCTAAAAGGCAAATTAAGAATACAAATAACTCCAGCTTCACCTATCAGGTACATAATGCATTTCAGGCAGGAATCTGTGGGAACATGATTAAACCACGTGCTTACTGCAGAACTTTGAGGATAACAACATTATCAACATTATCACGTTTTTTGTGCATCAGAAACTCTTCTTCCACCATTTTCTCACCTTATCATGATCAATTTCAGTGTCTCCAGTGATGACAATTCTCTTCTCAATGCGAGTCTCAGAGATCCCTCCTTTCACTGTCTACAACAGAAACATCAAACAAGCTAAAATACAAGCTAGGGAAAACATGCATAACCAAAATCCATCTATATCTGTAGAATTTTGGATGACAAAATAATCCACAATGGCAAGGAAGCCAGGCAAGACTTGTAGGTTCATCACCCTGTAAGACAAGTCTGGTGTCACTTCCTTGGAGTATACACAATGGAACATGGAGGTATGCAAGACATGCATAAACTGCATTGCATCTTATTTCAGATTTTGCAAGCGTACATGCATTTAAATAAAAACAACTAAGTAGACTGGCAGCATGTCATGATGAAACATACTGCAGAGATGAACAGTATTCCTCTGGTGGTTTTATTAAATTACACTGACAAGATTATAAGAAGAAGAAGAAGAAGAAGAAGAAGAAGAAGAAGAAGAAGAAGAAGAAGAAGAAGAAGACATCACTTTATTAATCACAACATAACATGCAGAGTTACAGGGGAAACTGCACACGCCCTGCTTAAGTGAAATTATTTTCTCCGCTTTTAGCCCATCCCCGCAAGCCCTTCCTCCGCGGCAGGCCAGGAATGGTGGGCTGCCAGCCGAGCTGATCTTCTTGCATGTTTTCAGTTGGGGTTTTTTTATGGAGGATACCCCAGGAGAGCACGGGGAGAACATGCAAACTCCAAACAGAAAGGCCCCTTTCCTCTGTAACATGCCACTTGTTACCTAACTGTGTTAGTACACAGGGTTGTAATTATGCCTTATATATCATCCAATTTTTCAGAAGTAGAAAAGCGATACTGCATAATAGCTCTGTTTATTTTTATACAGCTCCCTGTTTTTAACTGTATGCCTATGTCTATCTTCCTGCAAATTGTTCTTGGAACTGTGTGTAAATACACTGAGAGCTACGAAAACAATTCCTTGTATGTGTGCACATACGTGAATATACAATGAATGACAAACCTCATCCCTAAATTATTAATTAGTTTCTGTCTGTCCATTGATGTAAATGAACTGAAAATACCAAGATCTGTATACAGTTGTTAACATGAGAAGAGCAGTAGCAGATGATCAGATCAGATGCAATTGAGACCAATGGAACAAACAGTAGCCAGGTATACCTGATTTTAACTCCTAGTAAATGTTACAGTTTTAATAGTTGTGTTATTTAACTCCACTTATAAAATATAAGTAATTTCAACATATATTGTCAAATCATATTTTATTTAATTAAATGTAGCTCGAAAAATTAAGTTAATCAAAATTGCGCATACCATCCAGTTTTGATTTTGGACTTTGCGCATGTGCAAGCACATGCTGCCATTTTAGGATCTTGGGGCGCACGTCAGTAACTCACTCTGGAGTCTGGACACCCTGCAGGTGCACGTTGCTCTCATTATAGGCTGAATAAGTAAGTCTTTAATAATCATTGATATGTCGTAGTTTAACTTTCACCACGGTGTAAACCCTATTTACTTTTTCAAATGTTTTGATTTACAATCAAGTAGTTACAGCTATGGACCTATTTAATTAGCTAGCCACGTGTGGATGTGTTAGCTTGTTAATGCTCCTGATATTAGATTGTCCATGTGGTTAAACACAAATCAACTCGACTCCAGGCAGACTATCGGAAATGGTGAGTTAAGTTTAATTTGACTTGATCGGACTTTGACTCAGTTAAGGGACTTGAGTGGTGTGCAGGGCTCTCAAGTTTTGAACTGAGTTCAGAGTGACATTTTGGTGGCGGTGGCGGAGGTGGGGGTTTGGGTGGGAACGGGGGTCTGATCTGATAAATGACACATAAATTCGTCCAAATAAAAACATTAATTAAATTCAGCAATTCTTAGTGCAGGTGTGTGTGTGTGTGTGTGTGTGTGTGTGTGTGTGTGTGTGTGTGTGTGTGACAGAGAGAGAGAGAGAGATAATGTTTAGTGTTGTTTATTGTAGGTACGGAATATTGGATGTCTTGAAGTGACTGTTAATGCATTGAAAAATAAATCAAGAGAGGACTGCTTCCCAGCCAAAAATGTAAAGAAAGCTAAAAAGGCAGAGGTCAACTATTGTCCTTCACACCCCACTGGCGAAACAGATGACAGTCTGGAAAACTTGAGAGTTGAACTTTTGAACGATGTCAGACAAAGAAATGGGGCATCAGATGTAAGAGAGAAGATGTCTAAAACTTTCTCCTACCAAAGAAAAGAAGTGGTGCATAGAACACCAGGTGCTGGAGAGAATAAAGTGAGGTGGCCTGCACTTTTTCATATTAATGAGGTAAATACATGCTTGCTTCCCTCCAGTGTGCCTCTTTTCATTGTGCATTTTCACTATGTGTTATGATTTCACTATGTGTATTACAAGAATCACCATTACGTAAATAACTGAGCACTGTTCTTTGTCTCCCGCCACTTTTTTTATGTGCAACAGATTAATGCTGAATATCAGCGAATTACAACACACCCACTTGAGACGACCTTCATGGCACGGATGGACAATCTTCAGCCTCAGCTGACATCAGTTTTCCAGAAGAGGGGAGATGTCACTGGCCAGAAACTAGCCAAACATCTGCAAATCTTATAAGAGGTAACTGTTCATTCATTGTTGTCTATATGTGTGCTTTAATATATTCTCATTCAGTAAAGCATGGATCATTACCGTAAGACACATTTCCAAAGAAATATTTTACATGTTTACATTATATGGTAGCTAAACCAGCCCTGTTTTCTGTGGTGGGACAGTTAATGTACACCACCTGCACTGAGCAAGATTTCTGACAATGCTTAGCACAGCGCTTTCATCCTATGCATCCATACATGTCACATATTGTAACCACACCACAAGTATTTTGTAACCAAAGGAATAAGGTTATAATTATTGTATAACTGTGGGTTGAAAAGTACAATGCACCATTATAGAATATTTGACATGTAGTGATGTTTCTAGTAGGGATGTCCCGATCACATTTTTTTGCTACCGAGTCCGAGCCATTTGATTTTGAGTATCTGCGGATACCGAATCCCGATCCGATACTTCTATAAAACATTATGAAACGAACTAAGAGCAAAGAATAAGATCCAGGATGTTCCTTATTTTTTATTTATTTTTTTTTTTTTTTACCAATGGCTCTTATATTAACATGTAACACTTATGCACAGGGACGGACTGACCATCTGGCATACCGGGCATTTGCAAAATGCACAAAAAGGCAGGGCCTTCATCAGCTCCCGTGGCTGATGACAGTGGTGGTGGTGGCGACATTGCACAGGGACATGCAGTAAAACCTGCAGTAAGATGGACTGCTATCAGAACACTTGACAATAATAAAATGTCAATAACATATATTTGGCTAATGTTCTATGGCCAGGTTAGTTTGTATTCCAGTTAGTTTGTAATACCTGTATAAGTAAGTTTTTTTTTAAGACATTTTGTGTGTAGCCCTCTCACTCATTCACGTGTCATCATCCTTGTTAAGTTTTCAGTTTCTACACTGCTATTTTTATCTTGAAGATTGACCAATAATTAAATCTCTCTTTCTCTTTCTCTCTCATACAAACATACACAGAGTTCAAAGTTCATTCAGGAGTTCAGCTACATTCATCCTTTTGGACTGGGTCACTTCACAATTTATTGAGTACTACTCTTGGGAGAGTTAACATCTGATCCATCATTTCTCATCTCTATTCTTTTTTCTTCCTCCCTGAAACACATAGGTACACCCAATAGGATGAATTCTGCTTAAAGATCTATTACTGTCATGGAGTGGTGGAGTATACGTTTTTGTAGTGTTAATAAATTAGACTTTTTGGAAGTAATTAATGTGTCCATTTTCACTGATTCCTGTTAACTCATTGCATGGCTTAAGGTTTTAAAGAGTTGCACAATTGGTATACACATTCAAGAGACAGAAAAGACCGAAAAGGTGTGTTTATCAAATGTGGTGGGCCGGTCTGATCCAAAATGCCAGGGCCGATTTTTTGTCCCAGTCCGCCCCTGCTTATGCACAGTTGTGCATGCATGCAGTGCAGTGTATTGTCAACTTCTATGAGGTAGCTTGAATTACAGTCTCAAGTCAGAACAGAACACAGAACTAAAATAAAATTTTCTTCACATTAGGAATAGTGCAACATTAAGTAAGGGATAATGCCCGACGAGGTGTCCATTATCAGAAATGAATGGACAACGCGGAGACGTGAACCGTCTGACACGAATGAATGGACTTCGCTTTCATTTCTGATAATGGACACCTCGAAGGGCATTATCAGAATCAGAATCAGAATCAGAAAGCCTTTATTAGTCCCCCGGAGGGGAAATTTCATTTCAGTTACATCCCGTCCAAGAAACATGAAAAAAACAATGACACATAACATGGGGAGTACAGGAACAGGAGAACTGTGGGTCTGCACAATCCAGCGATCAGCACCCCGTTTACTTAGATAAGAAAAAGGAGAACAAGAGGGAGGAAGAGGCAAAAAAAGCAAATCCCAAACTAGACTCCTGTGTGTGTATGTATGTGTGTGTGTGTGTGTGTGTGTGTGTGTGTGTGTGTGTGTGTGTGTGGGGGGGGGGGGGGGGGGGGGGGGGGGGGGGGGGCAAAGTGTGGGATTAGGAAAAAAACACCGCAGCACACAAGTAACATAATAAGACATTACAACAAAACTCAAAGACTTGCACATGTGGGAGCGGGTGAGGGTTTTCGGGGGGGGGGGGGGGTTTGCAGCACAGACACAGAGGGGGCATGCACGCAGCCACATTACGGCGCCTCGCAGCAACCCTCCCTGCTATACTACGACAAGGAAAGGAGGGGGGAGGGAGCCACGAAGGCGCTGAGTTTGAGGGGGGTGTGTGTGTTATATGTGTCTTCGTGTGTGTGTATGTGTAAGCCCATGTACATCATCTCTGCTCAGTCCCAACCCATTGTCTCTTCCGTCTGATGACTGATGACGAAGACACAGCCGTAGCCATGGAGACGACCTTGGAGAGTTCTGATCCAGAAACAAAGTTCACGGGAGTAGAGGATGTTTGGGGGAGGAGATAGGGCCAGAGCGTGCTGTCTGCATAACATCCAGGAGAGTGGAGAGATGCCCACCTTGAGAAGGCCAGTTATCTCGGGGAGCCAATGAAGATAACAATTTGTTTAGGTTAGGCCAACAGTGACATTTTCGTCTGCCTTGAGTCTTTCTTTTTTTTTTTTTTTTTTTTTAATTTATATTTTAACAATAATACCAGACAAAAAACAAACAGAACAAGCCACACAACAACGATAACAACCACAAAACATTGATATGTCACAACGTATTGCGGGGGGTGGGGTGGGGGGGGGTTTACAATGCATGACTGATTTCAGAGTAAACAAAACATAGAGCACCCTGGAAAAGGAATACAGGGATCTTTGCCAATTTTTAGGGACCTTTAAAACATCCTTTGTGAAGAAAACAAGCACCCCCCGCACCTGGTTCCAGATAACATTTAAAGAAGTGTTCATTGGATCCCTCATATGTTTCGACTCAAGATCTTTAAGTTTAGATAGCAATTCAGTTTTCCTCCTCTGTTTCTCCTTATTTTTATATGATGCATAGCTAATAATCCAGCCCCTACAGGTTACTTTAAATGCTTCCCAAACTATTGAAATAGGGGTTGATGGATTCATATTAATTTCCACAAATTCTTTAATATATTTCTTAATCAGCCTAACAAATGCATCATCTCTTAAAAGAGAGTTCTTAAAACTCCACTGTTTATGCTTTGATTTCTTTTCACTGGAAGGATAGAATGTTACTGAAATAGGAGCATGATCTGAGAGGAGGAAGCTATAAATTGTAGAGTCTAAAACATTTTCCAATAGATCATTTGACATAAGGAGATAGTCAATACGGGAATAAGAGTTATGCCTCTTTGAATAAAATGTATATTCTCTTGCATTTATGTTGAGAAGGCGCCACACATCAGTTATAGAGTGTGTCTGCAGTAGTTCTTTAAAGGCTCGGGAGAGAGATTTATCAGTTGGTAAAGGAGAACTTGAGCGATCCAACACTGCATTGCTCACTAGATTAAAGTCACCTCCCACTAATAGTGGTGTGTCTTTAAACTTAATTAACAAAATATTTATTGCTGCCTTGAGTCTTGCTGAGTCTCCCGGTGGCTGTAATTCAAATATATCCAAATTCGGTGGTCAATTTGATCCGAGCTGAGCTGACAACTTCTCCAAGTTGGAATCCACCCTGTGAAGGAGTTCAGAATTCGCAACCAGCTAGCGATTTTGATCAAGAATCGCATCCAGTTTGCGACCGATCTCACTTATTGCTTATTGCTTATCCCGCTTATACCATGGTCACTTATGAAAGAAATAAATGTTAAATAAATTATTAAAACATTAACGTTGTTTTTGTTTAGTTTTTTCATTAAAATTGCAAGTTTTTCACAAGAAGTGGCTGAGTGGACTATTTAATATCTCTCGTTGTGACGCGTTGCCAAGGTAACCGGCTCTGGTCACAGAACCTTCAGCTGAGTAGGCTGCAGCTGTTATAATAGGCCTAATCAGTGAGATGATTGCTTAACGCTATGCTACATGATACAAAGTATCATTTCAGAGGGCAAGTGCACGTCTCACCTCTTGTGTGTGTCCTCTACTGTTTTGCCGTTGTGATAAATAAACTGTGAAACAACATATGTTAACGTATGTTCTGAGTTTCTGTTGCCATGCTTACCAACTAACGTTCGAGCCAGCGCAATTGTTCTCGTCGTTCACAAATATTTCCACACAGCAGACATAGTAGCAGCATATCATGCACCTCAGCTTCAAAACAAACTGCTGCGTGCTGCCGTGTTCCGCGCATGCGCGCTTCAGTGGCATCTGTCACAGACACAGACCCAGCCTGTAAATGTTGGTAGTTAATAAATACTATTTTATTCTCATTTATTTTTAATCACTAGCCCATATATTGTAAATGTGATTAAAAATAACAATAAATATACATATGTATATATTATTTATCCGATACTTGATCGGGACATAATGTCCGATCCGATCGAGTCTGCAGTCACGTGATCAGATCAGGACAACTCTAGTTTCTAGTGCTGCTTTACCTGTCAAATTCAGTATAGTAAAATGTTTTGTTCCTGTTGCTTATATGATAGAGCCAGGCATAGAGTCGAAGCACAAAACACCTTGGAACACACAGTGCCCATAAAACACTTGATGCAAAAATGGACAGTGCCCTGATTGAAATTTGAAAATATTTGTCGTGCAGATGTACAATGTATGGTAAAAATAATGTTTATTAGTGGCAAACCATTTTAATGTTTCCCTTTTCTCCATCATCAAAGGAAATGCCATTCTAACAGACATGCAGAAGTGGGCCATGGGCATTTACGTCATCGGCAAGGAGATTGGAGATCCTGGACATTATGATGACATTGGAAGGCTTGCGCAGTGATGCTTGGAGTGATCTACGCACTGAACCTGGTCTACCCCAAGGAACTGAGACACTATTACGAATTCATTCAAAAAGTTCTCATGGGAATGGATGGGGAAAAGCTTTCCCCCAAAGTCCTTGGACTAAAGAACAAAATCACTGTTGGACTGTTGAAATTCCTCAGCCACAGTTATGTAGTGTATGTGATGCTTTCTTGTTTTTGTGAATTGTGGAATGAATGGTTAATGTGATCTCAAATATAGCATTACTAAGTGTTCCACACAGATGAGAAATGCTTTTGTACAGGACAGAAGTATTCACGCAGTCAGTGGTGAGGACATTACAACAAACAAACTAACTTACTTGTAGTTATATGTGTTAGGGCAGTAATGATGGATCGCCTCTTGTCTGTTTCAGGCCAACATCCAAAAGAGTGACAGGATATTCACTTATGATATTCAACAGAGCCACTTGTTTTATTATCAGTTCAATTGCCTCAATGAAACATTGCCTTTCGATAATATTGTCATTTCAGAGTCAGGCAACCCGTGTTTGTTTTCCAGATGAGGCCCACTCTGTATGGTTTGGGTTTTGAATGTTGCTGAAACTTTTTTTTTTTTCTCCTGGTAATGTTCTCAATTAAAGGTATAGGTATATTTTTTGCAAAAAAGCTGTTAAGTAAGCTCTATAAAGGGTAACCACCACTTTACATGTAACAGGGAAAGAACTATTCTGCTGCCTAGTTTCTGGTCAGGACACTACACAAAAGTGACAGAGTTTATATTGTTCATTCCATCCTTATAGTTATGATTATGGTTGACAGTATCTGAACAGCGGGTTTCTGCTTTCTTGTTTTTGATCTCTTTAGTAGAGGCTATTAAAAGGTAAGGCTTCACAGGTTCTTGTCTTATAAGAAGTATTGTACATCTTGAGAGCAAACATTGCCTGTTTATTCTTTATTAATGGCTTTTTACACAATCAGAGCAACATGTTTTTTTATTTGCAAACAGATTAATGTATCTGTTAAAGTTAACAGCGTTGCTATCTATGCACTGTTCATCTTAGAAAAATAGTTTTGGGTCATTAGACTGCTCTGATGTGAGATGTTAAGAAGTATTTGTATTATATTAAAGTTGGTTGTCTAAAACCATTTTGTGATTCTGTGTGATGTATGACAGCTATAAAAAATTTCATTAGAATCAACTTAATAAAAATAGTAAGGAGAATTTGAGTAAAATCTACTCAAAATATTTGAGGAGTAATATAATGTAATTTATTTGAATTTACTTAAATATTATTAGTTCAGTCAAAATAATAAAAATATCTATCTTCGATAAAATTATTTTGTGCATCCACTTGACATATGAATATTATGTTCATTCAACAAAACATTTTTTCAGTGTGGAGTGGGCACGACTTTGACATTCTGTTGATGTCAGAGGGAGACAAAAATTTGTTTTTTTGCCGCTTACAGTCTCCTTAGTCACTCTTCAGCAGGCACTTAAATACACTGAAAAAAAGATTTTGTTGTGTACTATAGTAGTATCTATTAGGTTAACTGTCACAATTTTTACTTTCTAATTATAAGTATGAGTGAGAACTGGAATTATTCAAGTAAAAACTGTATATGTCATTCATGTAATAAATAAACTGTATGGGAACAGTAAGTTTTACTATGTATTTTCACAGAATATTCAAAGGTTTCATAGCCATTGCACATGAACCTTATTAGCGGTCCAGCGGGACCTGTCCATGCACTGGTGTTTGTGTGTGTGTACATCCGCCTGCACGGGAGAGAGACAGCAGGAGGAGGGGCTGCTAGCTAACCAGCTAACCTCTTTTTATATGTCTCTTTCATATCTTTGGATATGAAGCCTCATTGTTCTCTATTCTGATTCCGTTTACACTGTTTAAATTTTGATTCTGCATTATTCTGCATTATTATTTTCTTGATATAGATTGAACATATTTGGTAATGGTTCCGATTCTGTATGAAAGATGTGTATTTTTTTTAAATCAGAGCGCTATTTTTAAATATTTTGACAGCATATTATCAAAAATACATTGGTTTAACAGTGGTACAGTTTATCTTGGTTACATGATTCTGTAGTTTTAATGTAGTATTTCTTGTAGTATTGTGTAGTTTTAATGTATTATTTTGTCATTGAGTTTTTGTCCTTAAGCCCAAAGCAACAACTTTCTGCCCTCTCAAGCAGCAACTACAGCAAGCTGTGTCACAAGCAAAGCCATCTGGCTATTCAGGTAAAAAAAAAAAATTGTGTAGTGCACTTCATAAGTTGTAAGAGGTTTACCATCATCACAGAATATATATTTTGAATTTTGAAGTTATGTGTTGTGCCGCATAAAATGTGATATATACAAAAGTTGAAAGGATGATCTGATGTTATATCTAATCTAGTGATACAAATATAGCCCAAAAAATGCTGCTTCTCCATTATCCCTGGCATTAAAGTAATTTTGAGTATGATGCATTAATGATTAGATTTTTTGTATTTTACAGCCTCCACCGGGAAAGTTCTCCTGCTCTTCAGGCTACGTATGCCCTTTGCAAACAGTTCTTGAACTTGTCCTTGTGCCTTTAACAAGCTACCTCAGACCCATTTTAGGCACCCTGAGATGAAATTTCTGTCATCATTTACACGCCTCAATACTAATAGAAGGACTGAAGTTTTGTCAACATTCATGCTCTTCTGGGAGTTTCCGAGATGTTTGTTTCTCACAAAACTGCAGTGAACGGCAACTTGGGTTTAAACATCCAAAAAATATGTCATGAATCATAAAAATGTCTCCATACTGCTCATCTGAAGTAATCCAAGTGTCCTGCAGCTTACACATTCCTAGATGTTTTGGAAAAAAAAAAAAAAAAAAAAACATCACAAAATTGTATTTTGGCTTTGCCGTATTTGCTGCTCACTGTAGTTGACTGGAAAAAACATCTCTCAAACTCACAGAAGAACACGGATGTTAACAAAACTTCACCAATCCTATCGACAAAGGGGTGAGTAAATAATAACAAAAATTTCATCTTAGGGTGAACTATACCTTGTTGTTGTTTTGCCATGCAAACTTGCTGGAAAAGTTTTATTGAAAAAAATATTTTTTCACTTTAAAGAAAAAAAGGTTAGATTAAATTAAACATTTGCCCCATTTTTTAATTCATTGTCTCGTTAACAAAAACATTAAGAACAAATTAATGCAATTTAAACTGCAGAAAAATTATGTAAAATTTTGTGTAAATGTTGCTTAAATATAGTCCATAAATAAAAGTTAGAAAAAGTATTCAAAAATTATCTTGAAAAGCCATTGATTTCAGGGGAGATTTCTAAGTAAAACTTAGAAAGAAGGAAAGTGTAAAATTCAATGACCATATTAATAATCATCAGTAAATTATCTGAGGTTTGCTAGTAAAAGAAACTTATATCCGCAAGTAAAGTTTACCTGATGATTGCCCTTGTCGAATTTACTTACAATTTCGAAGTGCAAAAACTTTCCCAGGATTTCCCACTCCAAATTTTTTTCAGTGTAGTATGTTGTGAAAGATCAATAAGAGTGGCACAAGTGACTGAAAGTAGGCATCCATGACAGTGTGGTAATTAATTTTTGTATTGATTTGTATTGACTGACTGTGGGGATGTTTGTAAAGTGAGCAGACCTTTGTGATCTGGGTTGTGGTGGTGGTGCTGATGGTCTCCGAAGTGATGGTCTGGGCACTCAGCAGCACTCCTGAGTCCCTCTCTGCTAGGCTGTCCACCGGCTGTAGGAGAGACACCTTTGAAATGTTACACAAGAACCTCAAATGAATCCATTTAAACATACTCAATTATCTCTTATAACTTCGATTTTCTGATTTAATTCAAAAGTTTGCAACTACAGGCCATTTCATTCAGATTAAGTTCTTGTATTTAGACTTCTTGAATATTTAAGAAATTTGGCTTTTGCAGAAAAACACATTTATATTTCTCAAAGTATCAAAAAAATGTACTTTTTTTGGTAATGGCACTCAGGTACTGTATCAGTATTAGTACTGAAAAGTTAATGGGGAATTAGATACCAACTGGGCAAATAGGGCAAGAGAGCTAGTCTCCTGAACTTCAGGACACCGAAAGGCTCCAGCTTTACTGTAAATGGTAAAATGGTAAATGGCTTTATTTAGCTCGTTTATCCAAAGCATTTTACAATTTGCCCCTCATTCACCCATTCACAGTCACACACCGATGGCAGTGAGCTGCAATGTGAGGTGCAATTTGTGGTTCAGTGTCTTGCCCAAATACACTTTGACGTGAATAGGAGGAGCTGGGGACCAAACCAAACACTTAGTGATTGACCTACTCTACCCTCTGAGCAACAGCTGCCAACAGCATTCCAACTATAGCCTCGGGGCCCAAGAATGGGTTAATCTTTGGACATGCTATGACCATTTATACTAACTTGAAATGTGCCATGGATGAAAAAAGTGCAGTGTCCTTGCCTTGTGAGTTTAGCCTGATTTCAACATATTGACAGAGGTCAGACAAGGGCCAAAATTTCACAATGGACCAGTCCTCTATAGTGAATATACCTTGTATGTCAACATTCACTACTCACAAAAAGTTAGGGATATTTGGCATTCAGGTGAAATTTATGTAAAAAGTTCATGCTACAGTGATATTATATCACGAAAGTAGGGCATTTAAGTAAAAGTATGCAATGGTGATTTCTTCATCTCAAACACTTAATTGAAACAAAAGCCAACAATAGTGGTGGGTACACCACAACAAAAAATGTCAATGTCTCAATAACTTGTCATGTGCACTTGAGCATCAACTACAGCTTGGCAGCAACATCTCATGCTGTTCACAAGTTGCCTTATTGTCTGCTGAGGCATGGCATCCCACTCTTCTTGAAGGGCGGCTCCTCAGGTCATTGAGGTTCTGGGGTTCAGCCTCTAAACAGAAACTCAGCTGATCCCACAGGTTTTCTATGGGATTCAGGTCTGGAGAAAATGCAGGCCACTCCATTTGAGGTACTCCAGTCTCCAGCAGTCATTCGCTAATGATGCACCCTTGATGAGCTGGAGCATTGTCGTCCATGAAGATAAAATTAGGCCTGTGTTGTTCATACAGGGGCACAATTACTGGATTAATGATGTTATTCAGGTAGTATGGGCTTGTCACTGTACCATTCACAAAGTGTAGAGCAGTTCTGTATTGACTAGACACACCTGCCCACACTGTAACACCACTACCACCAAAGGCTTGTCTGATGACAACAGTGGCAGATGCATAGCGCTCTCCTTGACATCTCCAACATCATTAGTGGTGAAGTGGTCATCGGTGTGGGATGTGGCCAAAGCGTGTCCACTTCTATGCCTTTCTGTGACTCTTCCCATCTCTCTGTATCTCTGTTGCAACCTGCTGATGACACTCTGTGACACTCTAAGCTCAGTGGCCACTTCCCTCTGAGAACATCCTTTGAAGCCTGGCAATGGCGAGGTACAGTACTGTTGATCAATTGTTCAGTGTCGTCTTGGTCTCACTATGTCAAAATGTGAACAGCATGATGAAGAGGACTGTTTAAATACCAATTCTAATTGAACCAGGAAATGGTTGATTCATGGATGCAACACCTGTTGTGAATTTTGCCGTTCAGCTCCTTGTTAGAGATCAGCATGTTGTGCAAAAAGTACTGGAAAGTACATGTGCATTCAACAGTTGGACATGTGCATTCAAAAGTTTAGACAAGGTCATATTAAGTTCACCTGTAAAGATTATAGTGCATTTTAAGTTCATCCTTAAATTTCACCCGAAAGTCGAATATCCCTAACTTTTTATGAGTAGTGTATGTACTAGTCCAGCATTAAAAATATCCCATTGCATACAAGGTGAGACAATTAAGACCCATAATTGTATTTTATCAAGACCTACAGATACTTTGTGAAATGTTCTTTTTTGTGTGCAGTTCCCAGAATTTCCCTCACCTGTGCTGACTCATATGTGATGGTCTTGGTCTCAGTGTGAACTAAGGGTATGTCCTTGTAGGTCACACTTCCTCTCAGGGAGTTTGTGACATCAGAGATGGTGATTGTCTGGGTCTTTAGCACGGGAGACTGGAGGGATCACATCAAGAGTCAGCAACAAACTCTTTGAAGACTCTATCAATACAAAACAACTGTCACATATTAACTATCAAACCACTCAATAGCAAGAAATTAAAACACAATGATCCTTTGCAACCATTAAGGAGTAAGGTTAGCTTGAGGTCCTGCAGTTGACATCACAGCATTTAATTGTCACCATATTTCTAGACTGAAAACATACTACTCCTTGACCTGCAAGAATGTAAATGTATTAATACTGACTGCTACTGTACTCATGAAATAACCTTCATAACTTTAGCTCTTTGATGGACTACATAGAATGAGTTGCGGTTTATGTCACACACAGATTCTTTTCAAGTGTGTTTATACAGAACAGTCAGTTTGATTATTGTCATCATCATTGTGTTATGTTCATATGAAGCCATCAGCATGAGGAAGTGTCTGCTGTAATCTTTGTTGTGTCAGCTAAATAAGAAAGAGAGAGGGCTTGTTGCATGGGATTAATCATGATCTGATCATGATAGAGGGCGGTGCGCAAATTAGTAGCCATGACTTACCATTACCGGGGCATAGGGGTAAGGTCAGGGGTAGGTTGCTAGGGCTGTAACAAGCTGTCCTCAGTTCAGCTGAGGTTTTACTGAGGAGCATCAGTATAAGCATCACATACACGTAATTTTCTTATTTTTTTATCTGTAGCTCTTCAGTGTTCAGGTGAGACAGGTGGTCAGAGGGTGAAAACCAAACTCCTGCATAAAACAAACAACACTAGATGGCAACATTACCTATTTTCCTGAAACTACCAACTCAGCCTGAAACTGTCCTAATGGACAGCTTTTGACATGAGGGCTGTTATCAAATTCATCTGCTGGAGAAGGTTGAAGGAAATTTCTGTGTTTACCTTAAGACATGTTTGTTTGATGTATTTTTGAGATATCACTACTAGTGTGGAAGCCAGTCTTCATAAAGCATGCAACTTACAAAGTGTGATGTGGAACATACACAGAACAGACTTCTCAGTGAAATAGGAGGCATCTTGTGTCTGTGTTGTTCAATGATGGAGAGGAGAGGATTAGATAGATAGATAGATAGATAGATAGATAGATAGATAGATAGATAGATAGATAGATAGATAGATAGATAGATAGATAGATAGATAGAAAAAAAGTACAGTCAAAGTACAGATGTCCAGTGCAAACAGAATTAAAAGTAAAGATGTCCAGTGCAAACAGAATTAAAGGTAAAAATGTCCAAACAGAAGTAAAAGTAAAAGTGTCCAGTGCAACAGAAAGCAAGTTTAAATGTCAAGTGTTTAAATGAGATGTCCAGAGTTTAAATGTCCAGTGCAAGTTAAGGTGCATGTTGAACAGAGTGTTGTACAGATTCCATTCAGAACATTGAGCCACATGGCGTGGGAGAGGAACAACTTCCTCAGTCTGTCAGTGGAGCAGGACAGTGACAGCAGTCTGTCACTGAAGCTGCTCCTCTGCCTGGAAATGACACTGTGCAGCGGATGCAGTGGATTGTCCATGATTGACAGGAGCCTGCTCAACACCCGTCGCTCTGCCACAGATGTCAGGCTGTCCAGCTCTGTGCCCACAACAGAGACCACCTTCCTCACCAGTTTGTCCAGACGTGTAGCATCCCTCTTTTTGATGCTGTCTCCCCAGCACACTGCTGCATAGAAGTGGGCACTTGCTACCACAGTCTGGTAGAACATCTGCAGCATCTTTTTGCAGATGTTGAAGGATGCCAGCCTTCTGAGGAAGTACAGTTGGCTCTGTCCTCTCCTGCACAGAGCATCTGTGTTGGCAGTCCAACCCAAAATGGATTGGTCACCAAGCTGCACTCCCAGGTATTTGTAGGTCCGTACAATCTCCACACAGTCCCCTTTGATGGTCACAGGCTCCAGATGAGGCCTGGGCCTCCTGAAGTCCACCACCATCTCCCTGGTCTTGATGGTGTTGAGGTGCAGGTGGTTGGAGTCGCACCATGTGACAAAGTCCTGGATCAGTGTCCTGTACTCCTCTTCCTATCTGTTCCTCATACAGCCCACAATAGCAGTGTTGTCTGCGAACTTTTGCACATGGCAGACTCTGAGTTGTATTGGAAGTCTGATGTGTACGGGGTGAACAGGACTGGAGAGAGCACGGTCCCCTGCGGTGCTCCTGTAGTCTGTAATCCAGATCACTAGATTTTTCAAATAATTTGTCATTTTTGTGGGAAAAACCCCCCAAACATATGACTTATAGCACGTCTGAAAGGGAACTTTAACAATTTCAGTTAAATGATGGTAAAGCCTTTTCCATTCAAGATAAAGATGGCAGTTATGATAGTGCCTAGATCACAGCATGCCAAGATGCTGACAGCATCTTCATGTGGGGAAAGTATTCTACACTGAAACTGCACATCTGCATGGTACATTTATATTTATATAGTGGCTGGATAGCTCAGTGGCTAAAATTGAAACTGCACTGCATCTGCATGGTCCCTACTAGGACAATTACAGACTCTGCAATACAGAGATTAATCAGCTAATGTATACCACAGCAACAGTGATTTTAGAGATGCTTGGCTATAAGTTTGTATGTGCAAGATGTAAGATGAACAGCATGAACAGCCACGAGGAGAAGGACGCCAGAGGCCAAGATCAAGGCAACATGGACAAAAATTAGTCAACTCTCTGGGAAAGAAAGGGAAGTACCACCAACTCTCCTTACCAGAGCTGAGACTGAACTAGGTACTTTAAGAACATATGGGAAAAAGAGGCATCACATAACACTGATGCTCAGTAGACAGTGGATCTAAGAACAGACCACAGCAATCTCCCAGAATAAGAACCAGTAAACATCACAGTGACAGACAGAGTGTCAGATATGAAGAGCTGGACAGCACTGGGCCTGGATATGACCCACACCAACTGGCTAAAGAAGCAAACTACACTCCATGAGCGCCTGGCAGTACATGTGAATCAACTACTGATGAATGGAAAATGGCTGACCCAAGGACAGTCCTGATCTTGAAGGGCCATTAACCTGCCTCGGCCCAACATGGAATCTCCTCTCAGGCATCATAGCAGTTAAGATGAGTGGGGTCCAGAAAGGGATTGGTATCAATACCAGAGGAGCCAGCTACTGATTGATAGAGCAGTCACCCAAGACTGCAAGACTGCAAGTGCACTGCCTGGATTGACTATAAGAAAGCCTATGACTCAATGTCACACACATGGATCCTGGAATGCTTGTGATTCATTAACATCATCAAGACACTAGAGCCTTCATCAGGAACTCAATGGGGCTGTGGAGAAAGTGAAGGAAGTCAGCCACAGCCAAATACCTACAACAAATAAGGCAGGTCCTGAAGTGTTGGCTAAATGGAAAGAACAAGGTCTGGGTAATCAATACATACGCACTGCCAGTCATCAGATAAGCTGGTATGATCAGCTGGCCAGAGAAGGAGATAGAAACCACTGATATCAAGACAAGGAAGCTTCTCACAATGCATGGAGGGTTTCATCCCAAGTCCATCACCCTGAGACTGTAAACTAAGTGGACCAAGCCGCAGCTATGGCTAGCTCCTGCCAGCTGCAAGCTACTACTATAGCACCAATCTCTAAAAATTTTTAGTGCCACCTAAAGGTGAAATTTAATTCTTAATGCTCAAGTGCACATGACAATTTAATCATATTCTACAGACCTTTTTCAGCATCCCCATATGTAGTACCTTGTTGAATTTTGTTACCATGAAATAGACATGAAACCGATACAGCAACCAATAAGTAGTAAGTTGGTGTTTTAGCAATGGCCACATGCTTCAATATATCAGGTACCTCCTCATGAAGAACTTGTTTACCAAGTTTCATTTTGATAAAGTCAGCAGAATTGTAGAGATATCATGTTTTACTGTTACTGTAGTGCCTTCTGTGGGTAAATTGTATGAAATGCAGCACACTTGTGCAATATGTACAACGTTTCTAAATCTGGTTGCAAATTCAGTCGGCCCACTAAGTGCATCAGGCTATACCTTCAAAACTTTGGTTACCAATTACAGACAAGTGGTACAAGTAGTAAATGATACCCAAAAACAACTCCAACTCAGGTTTTGTTTAGAGTCATCTAAGTTTGGTGAAGATAAGATGCAATATTTACCATAAGAAGCAAAATGTGTTTACCAAAAAAATCACAAATGGCAGAAGTATTCTATTGGTGCAACCAAGAACATATCATATAACAGTCAAATCAGCCAGTCCTGCCTCAACATCAACCAGCCCTGACTCAACTACAACCCCACTCAGGCCACCTGATTCTAAGGGAAAGAGGTGTCAGGTCTGCCCAAACAGTAAAGACAGAAAGACAAACATATTGTGCTTCAATTGCAAGAAATATCTCCGCAAAGAACACACTGAAAGTGTCACTTTTTGCCATACATGTATCTAAACACACACACACACACACACACACACACACACACACACACACACACACACACACACACACACACACACACACACATGTTCTCGTATACAGACTTTTACTTTCTGTTTTGGAATTAGTAATAGATTTCTACTGGTTTGATTTGATTGATTGGTTGTTGTTTGTTTGACCTTGCAAATCTATATTTCTTTACATTTACGCTATATATATTTGTTGAGTTTTTCATTTTATAATAATACTACAGTTCTATTGCTGAAAAAAAGACTTTTTTGCCTTTTTCTTAAAGTAACACCACGTAACACCATAGATGTTACTATAGCTAATAATATTAAAATGAAAAAATAAATAAAACAAATTTAAGAAATGTGTTAAATGTGCTAAAACCCCTCAGTAATAGCCAGGTAACACAACAACCTTTCATTTATTAATATGATTCTCTTGAGGTTAATTTAACCATTTTTTTAAAATTGAAATCGAGGGATATACTGACAAAAAAGGCCCAGAGTGTCACACTGCGGTGAGGTCGTCCTGTCTTGGGTTATTGTCTTGTCATTTCCTGTTTTATTTTGAAAGTCTAACTCTCCTCTCGTTTCAGATCACTTGCCCTTCCTCTTGTGTCACCTGTTCGTCATCCCTGATTCCTGATTGTGTCCACCTGTTCCCCATTACCCTCATGTGTTTAAATAGTCTGCGTCTCCCTTTGTCCTGTGCCGAAGTGTTTCGTCTTATGTCCGATCACCAAAGCCTGCATCATAGCTCACAGCCACAGTCTGTACTTGTAAGTCTTGTTTCCTCGTCAGAGTGATTTTTTGTTGTAACTTCTGTAGTTTAGTTTAGCATTTATAGTCTTTTGAGTAATTTGCTTTCTTGGTTTGCCTCCCTTTGGAGTGATTTTTAGTTCATATAGTTCATAGTTGTAGTGAGTCTAGCCTCCATCTTTTAGGAGAGTTTTTTGTTTCTGTCCTGTTCTTTCTGTTTCTTTGTTAGCTCTTTCTCCATTCGGAGAGACTTTAGTTTAAAGTTTTGTTGCCTTTTGATTTTCCTCTCTGTGAGTGATTTTGATTTTGATAATTTTTATAGATCCGTGTTTGAGATATTTTCCTCCTTTGGAGTGTTTTTTGTTTTCACTAGAGTAGTCGAGTATTCTCATAGATCAGGTTTCATAGCCCCTTTGTTTGCTCTGCATTGAGGTTGTCTTGACTCAATAAAAGTCTGCTCACTGTCATTCTCTGCTCCTGAGTCCTGTTTTGAGTTCGGGCCTGACACAGAGGCCCTCACCAAAAATTTTAAAACCAATATTCTCATGGATAAGGAAGCCTAACAAGGTAACCAAGAGATTGTTGGTTGTTGGTTCTCTGTAGATAAAAGAGCTTGGTCTGCACCAGCTCTATATGGAAAGTGTCCTGAGACAACTTCTGTTGTGATTTGGCGCCATACAAATAAAATTGAATTGAACTGAATAGATGAGAAACAAATTGGATGAAAGATAATTGTTTTTAGTGTATTTTACAGCTGATTGAAGACACAGGTCAAAACCGACCCGTTAACACAAGAGATGGTCACAGAAAGCTAACACAAGAGGAAGGTTAACAGGTGCTGTAGAGCATATTCATGAGACAAACCTATATACACTAAACAAAAATCTAAATGCAACACTTTTGTTTTTGCTCCCATTTTTCATGAGCTGAACTCAAAGATCTAAAATATTTTCTATATACACAAAAGATCCATTTCTCTCAAATATTGTTCACAAATCTGTCTAAATCTGTGTTAGTGAGTACTTCTCCTTTGCTGTTCATTGAAGTTCAATAAACAGTAGAATATAGGTTGAGTTAAAAAATAGCAACAGGGATGTGCGGTAAGAGAAGAAACAGTGAAAAAACAAGCAGCACAAACATATAATTAAGTAATTTTAAAGTGCATTTGAGAGAATGACCTGAGGTGACAACAGTGGTGCAAAAGATGCTCATTTAGAGTTCAGCAGTCTGATGGCCTGAGGGAAAAAGCTGTTGCATAACCTGGTGGTCCTGCACCAAATGCTGCAGAGCCTCTTTCCAGAGGCCAGCAGAGAGAACAGACCATGGTGGGGATGTGAAGAGTCCCTGATGATGTTAACGGCATGGGACATGCAGCGTTTAGGTGCAAGGGGCGAGAGAAGGAGGAGGAGGAGAGAAGTCCCATTGATTTTCTCTGCTGTCCTCACCACTCTCCTCACGTTCTTCCAGTCAGCAGCACTACAGCCTCCACACCACACAGAAATGCTTGGAAAATGTCTTCATTGTTACTGGTCTTTCAAGTCAAACTTGAGACCTGATGGTTATAGATGGTTATCGGAAGCTGTCTAGGTTTGAAAGATTTTTTTCTTAATTTGGTTAATTTAAACCTGAATCTGAAGTATGTTAGATTGTATCATATTTGCTCTCCACTGATGAGAACATTGGTTTAGGCTACTTTCAGTAACTGACATAGAGACTCAAACACAAAATCTATCTTGTGTTTACTTTACCGGCACCATTTGCCCACGATGAACATGGTGGTCAAGGCTGCTGAGGTGGAATGCAGAGGGCCCCTGTCCAAGTCAGGTGTCTGACAGCCCCCTATAAGAGCACATATGGACGACCTCACCATCACGACAACATCAGTCCCAGGGAGCAGGTAGATCTTGCAAGGTCTGGAGAGACTCATCACATGGGCAAGGATGAATTTCAAGCCCTCCAAATCAAGGTCCATGGTGTTGAAGAGGGGGAAGGTGGTTGACAAATTTCGTTTTTCCATGTCAGGAACAGCAATCCCATCTATTACTGAACAACCAGTCAAGAGCTTGGGAAAGCTCTTTGACTTCACCCTGAAAGACACTGCTGCCATCCAGAAGTCAAGTGAAGAGCTTGGAGCCTGGCTCACCAAGGTGGACAAGTCAGGCTTGCCTGGTAGATTTAAAGCCTGGATCTACCAGCACTCCATCCTGCCCCGAGTCCTGTGGCCTCTCCTCGTCTACGCAGTCCCCATAACAACAGTGGAATCGCTCGAAAGGAAGATCAGTGGCTTTCTTCGGAAGTGGCTGGGCCTTCCACATAGCCTCACCAGCGCTGCCTTGTATGGGACGAGTAACACCCTGCAGCTGCCCTTCAGCGGACTCGCTGAGGAGTTCAAGGTGGCACGCACAAGAGAAGCCCTACAGTACAGAGACTCCAGGGACTACAAGGTGTCATCAGCTGGGAATGAAGTGAGGACAGGAAGGAAATGGAGGGCAGAGAAGGCAGTGGAGGTGGCAGAGTCAGGCCTAAGGCAGAAGGCCCTGGTGGGGGTCTTGGCAACTGGAAGAGCAGGCTTGGGCTACTTCCCAAAGACCCAGGTCAGCAAGGCCCAGGGCAAGGAGAGACACCTGCTACTCCAAGAGGAGGTCCGAGCAGGCCTGGAGGAAGAGAGAGTGAGTAGGGCAGTGGGACTCCGGCAGCAGGGAGCATGGACAAGGTGGGAGAACACATTGCAGCGCAAAGTCACCTGGTCAAACATTATGCAGGCAGACTTCCATCGCGTCCGGTTCCTGGTACAGGCAGTCTATGATGCCCTCCCAAGTCCAGCAAACCTTCACACCTGGGGGAAGAGCGAGGCACCTTCCTGCCCTCTTTGCTCCAGAAGAGGCTCTCTAGAACATCTCCTCAGCAGCTGCTCCAAAGCCCTGGCTGATGGTCGCTACCGTTGGCGCCATGACCAGGTGCTCAAAGCAGTTGCTGAGAGTATAGCCTCAGCCATCAGTACCAGCAGACACCATCATGCTCCTAAGACAGCCCCCTTCATCAAGGCCAGAGAGAGACCTCGGGTACAACCACAAGCAACAACAGGCCTCCTCCACACAGCCACCGATTGGCAGCTGCAGGTTGACCTGGGAAAACAGCTGAGGCTCCCACAGCACATTGCACCAACATCCCTCCGACCAGACATGATTATTACATCTGAGGCTTCAAAACACCTGATCATGCTGGAATTAACTGTGCCCTGGGAAGACCGGATTGAAGAAGCCAACGAGAGGAAGCGTGAGAAGTACCAGGAGCTGGTGGAGGAGTGCAGGGCTGGAGGACAATCTACGAGCCTGTAGAAGTTTGCTGCAGAGGCTTTGCAGGACGCTCACTCTGCAAAGTCCTTGGACGGCTGGGCGTTACAGGGGCGGCCAAGAAGAGGGCCATTCAATCGGCAGCTGTCTGTGTTGTGTGTCTGTCTGTCTACCCCTGGATCCATGGCTGGTCAGCCCCTCACCTGCTGCCAGCTCCTCCCACTGCTACTCACCTGCAGTCACTCTCCCTGATCAGGGAGAGTATTTAAGGCATGGACCTGCTCCTCTCCTTTGCCGGATTATTCCTCATTCCCATGTCGAGTTCTGGTTGTTGGTCCTGCCTGTCTGCCGCTTCCACGCGTGCCTCGATCCATACCCGCTTCGTCGGTGCTCCCTTAGTTCTGATTCAGAAACATCTCCTGGATGTGCAGCTGATTGGCCTTTTTCGGCCAATCAGCTGCACGTTAAAAGGGAACCACATGGCTACTTATGCAGCTTCTGGTTATGCCGACATCAGTAATGTGGTGTCTACATGTTTGTCTTCGTCGGTGTGTTCGAGTGATTTTATGTTTTCGTTGCGCTGTCCCAAGGCGCACATACAGCCGTGGGACTCTTTTTGACATAGGCAACACGGCAATCTGCAAATTAAACCTGGCACACACCGGCGGCCCGTTTCGACACCGACCCCCACTACTGCAGCACACTTGCAGAGGAAGCACCACAGGCGGTGCGAGGGAAAGCGGGAAAAGCGCGGTGGTATCCGGGCTAGGCTAGCGGCGAATCCACACAAGCCGGCTCACTTGCCTTGACTCACATTTGAACTTAAGTGGCATCCCATTCTTAATCCATAGGATTTAATATGAATAAAATTGGAATTAAAGTGATTGGCCCCAAAAACAAAAAGTTAATTGAAAACCTGGGAGGATTGACTCCTTGGATCAAGTCTTAGGTCACAAGTCTTGGGGTTATCATAGACTCAGAATTGAATTTTAATTCTCATCATTCTCATCATCATCATGTTTTCATCTCAGAAATATAGCAAAGGTACGACCATTCATAAATCAAAATGATGCTGAGAAATTAATTCATGCCTTCATATCTAGCCGGCTAGACTGCAGACTGTAATGCACTCTTTACAGTTCTAACTAAGAAAACCACAGACAGACTTCAGCTTATCCAAAACTCTGCAGCCCAGTTAACAAACACCAAAAGAACAGAGTACATTAGTTCAGTCCTAGCTACTCTGCACTGGCTCCCTGTAATCTATAGAATTGACTTTAAGGTCCTCCTTCTTACATACAAAGCCCTAAATGGACAGGGACCTAGCTACATCACCAATTCTTTAAAAAATTACATCCCAACAAGAACGCTGTGTTCATCAACTGATGGGTTGTTGGAGGCTCCCAGAAACAGCCAGAAGAAAATGACGATGCAGCCTTTGTTAATTATGCCCCAAAACTATGGAGCACACTGCCCAAAAACATCAGGGAAGCAAACTTGGTAGATATTTTCAAAAGGCAGCTTAAAAATCTTTTTATTTATTCATTGAGATCAGGGAATAATACCCTCTAAATGCATTGCACTTACATGGTATCTTGCACCATTCTTCATTACTTTTGTTCTTTTACTTGCACAGATTTTACCACTGCTGTTTTGTTTGTTTGTTTTTTTTATTGATTGGTTTATTTCAAAATTCATTCTTTTACTTGTTTTTAATCCATATATTGTGCTTGTGTTTACTGTTTTTTAACTCTTCTCTACACTGTTCTGAATGTAATTGTTAAGGCTGTACAGCCGCCGAGTAATTGGACCCAGAGATGCAGAAACCAGAGGCAGGGATTGTATGAAACCAAGTAATAAATTTATTAACAAAACAAAGAACAGAAAACGCACTCAACGAGCAGAATAATAAACAAACAAAAGGCGCACTCAAACGGAGTGGGAGATGAAGCAAACAAAAGACGCACTCAAACGGAGTGGATGAACTAAGGGAGCACCGACGAAGCGGGTATGGATCGAGGCACGCGTGGAAGCGGCAGACAGGCAGGACCAACAACCAGAACTCGACATGGGAATGAGGAATAATCCGGCAAAGGAGAGGAGCAGGTCCATGCCTTAAATACTCTCCCTGATCAGGGAGAGTGACTGCAGGTGAGTAGCAGTGGGAGGAGCTGGCAGCAGGTGAGGGGCTGACCAGCCATGGATCCAGGGGTAGACAGACAGACACACACACAGGGAAAAGGGAGAGGAGACACACAGGGAGAGACAGGAAGCTGGGATCGTAACAGTAATCCAGGGAAACGAGGCCTATCAGATTGATAGTTTCAGATGTCCTTCGATGCTATGTAAAGCACTTTGAACTGCAATCCCTGTATGAAAGGCACTATATAAATAAAGCTTTATTATTAAAAGTATTGCAATGAGGAACTGCTTTTATACCACTGACTGGGAAGTGTTGCGCAGTCCACACAGGTTGCACATCAACAGTTTAACAACCTCCATTAGGAATACATTAATTTCTGTGTGGAATACACTGTGCTACCGGGAAAGTGTTCTTTATACCAAACAACAAACCCTAGACTTACTGAATGAGAAGAAGAGGGTTTTTAGATCTGGGTGCAAAAATGAGCTGAGGAGGGTGCAGAGGGAGCTGAAAAGGGAAATAAGGAGAGGCAAAGAAGCAGAAGGAGCGCCCTCAGGGGAACAATGCCAGATAGTTCTGGGGGCGCCTGAAAGCCATCTCTGGCCACACCAGTGACAGTGGGATGAGCCCAGAATCTGGAGACCGGGAATGAACAAATGAACTAAATCTGTTTTTCAGCAGATTCAGAAGACACAGTCACCTTCTTGCTTCACATATCTTTTTCAAACCTGGGGAACACTGGGAGCACAGTGAGGTTCTTTTTTTTTCTTTTTTTAATTTCTCCAGTGCTTTGAAAACAATCCAGCTATCACTGCTCAGGGGATCTGGCTGTGTGGACCATCAACTACCTCAACAACAGACCACAGAAGGTGAGGGTTTGCAACTGTGTGTCTGATGTGGCAGTTTACAGCACCTGGGCTCCACATGGCACAGTGCTCTCTCCTTTCCCCTTTACCTTCTACACATTGGACTTCAGACACAACACAGACAGCTGTCATATCCAGAAGTTCTCTGATGATACAGCCAAGGTGTGCTTATAGTGGGCTCCTCCTCCTCCTCTGGTAGCTGGTTTCTGGCTGGGCTCATGATTTCCCATCTTGTTTTCTGTATTTATTTTAATTTTCCTTAAACTTGAAAGTTTAAATTTTTGGCTGAATTGGACATCTAAAGACATATTTTATGGACAAACATTTAAAAGTTGTGGATGACCCTTGCGACCTCTGATAGACAGAAAAGGCCTGCTTTGGGTTACCAACAGAAAAAGCCTGCTGGCAGCTAAAGCTAATTAGCACCAAGATGCCTCCTTTCTCCACAGATGACCTCTACAAACTTCTGCAGCAGGTTGTAGTGTTGGAAACTAAAGTACAGCATCTAGAGTACTCCTCCTCCTCCTCTGGTACAGTAGCTGGTTTCTGGCTGGGCTCGTGATTTCCCATCTTGTTTTCTGCATTTATTTTAATTTTCCTTAAACTTGAAAGTTTAAGTTTTTGGTTGAAATGGACATCTAAAGACATATTTTATGAAAAAACATTTAAAAGTTGTGGATGACCTTTGCGACCTCTGATATTTCACGGATACACTCTGCACTGGCCTACTGACAGAAAAAGCCTGCTTCGGCCTACCAACAGAAAAAGCCTGCTGGCAGCTAAAGCTAATTAGCACCAAGATGCCTCTTTTCTCCATGGATGTGCCTCTTTTCTCCACAGATGACCTCTACAAACTTCTGCCGCAGGTTGCAGTGTTGGAAACTAAAGTCCAGCGTCTGGAAATAAACGCAGAAGTAAACGGACCTTGTGGAAATGACAGCACTTTGCCACTGACTCAAAACAGCGGACTGGAGAATGCTAACATCCAGCTAATTAGCTCTGATACAGCTCCCTCGAAAACTAAAGGGCTGTGTACCAGGTGATAAATCTGCCAGTATTAGACCTCCCTGGAATGCTCTCGGGGCAAAGCCCAAGAGTAAATCAGCTGATATGGGGAGACGTCCAACAGGCAGAACCCAGCGCCCAGAGATCTGTGATGCGACAGGCTGGCCTGCGTTATCATCCTACTCAACACCTGTGCAAAGTAAGACACAGCCGTGGATAAAAGCTAAAGGGAAGATGAGCAACAAAGCTCCCAAACCAGCTAGTGTGCAGTTACAAAATCGGTTTGCTCCACTACTGCAGGACCCTGGATCTCCAACTGAAAACCTGGATAACTTCTCGGACTCACTGAGAAGGGTAAGGCCCGACAGGAAGTCAGAAGCTAGAAAGCTACAAGGAAAGCTACTGACTGGTCCTGAGACTCTGATTGTTGGTGATTCTGCTATTAAAGATGTGGGAAGAATGTACAGCAGAAACACAAAAGTGTTGTGCTTTCCTGATGATACAGTCTCCAACATGACCGACAAAATCCTCAGTATTGTTGCAGAAATTCCAACTCTGAAATACCTTGTACTGCACACAGGGGCAAATGATATTGTGAAACGACAATCTGAAGAGCTCAAATGAGATTTAGGTAAACTGCTAAATGCAGTGAGCTCTCTGAATGCTGAAGTCTTCTTCAGTGGGCCTTTACCACCAGTCAGAGGAGGAGGAGAGAGATTCAGCAGATTGTTGGCAGTAAACAGATGGCTTTCAACTGCATGTGATGTCCACGCATTTTACTGACAATTTCAACTTTTTCTGGGGCCGCAGACATTTTTTCAAAGGAGACGGACTTTCCCTTAACAAGTCAGGAGTAAAACTTTTTGCCTCCAACCTATCTTTCTTCCTGTGTCACACTGTTCCCACTCCCAAGGACAAGAGACAAGAGGAATCCAAACAAAAGCAGCAAACACCAAAACATGAAGGAGAACCAACTCTCCCCCCGTCTGTGTGCTCTAACCATGAGGGATGCTGGAGCAAAAAAGCAGATGTCTCATGTCCTCCACCAGAGGCCACTGCTCGTGAGGATTCATTGACTCCAACCACTAAAACTCCACCGAGGTCACCATCTCCAACTGCCCAAACTCCATCCAACTCATCATCTTCACTGGGTATCCCATCACCCTCCTCCCCCCTACTGGAGTTTACTGACCAAATGAACAAACTTGTCAGTGCTGGTATGAGGCTTACTCCTCGCCCATCTGGGATCCTGTCCCCCCAAATTCCACCCTGCCCCCTACAACCACCCTGTCCCCCTCCACCACCACAGCGCTGACGGGCACCACCTCCACCCCTTCCACGGCTTGATCTGAACCTACTCCAGTCCCCTAGTAAGAGCCCAGCACAGCCACCTATTTGTGTTGGTAACTGATGTGTTCTGGGTCCAGCTTTTAAGGCAAATGTTATGCCTGACTTTTCCAAGGAAAAGCCAGGGCCCATTGTGCCGGAAGCTTCATTGATTCATGTCTCCTTAGGTAGGAGGAGAAGATCGGTCCATCTCTCCAGAAACATCACATCATCGAATTTAACATGTATTCCATGTCAGCCACAGTATGTTCTAAAACATGGGGATGTTGGACTTTTTAGCACATTTAACTTAGCTCTTTTAAATGTTAGGTCTTTGGCAGGCGAATCATTCTTAATCAATGACTTTATCATCAAGCATAAGCTTGATTTTATGTTTTTAACTGAAACTTGGTTAGGACAAGATAACACCACAGCAGTTCTCAATGAGTCAGCCCCTCCGAATTTCAGTTTCATAAGTGAAGTAAGAATGCATAAGAGAGGAGGTGGAGTCGCCATTTTGTTTAATGATAGCATTCAATGCAAGAGAGTCTCTTATGGTCATTTTGAATCTTTTGAATATGTTGCCACTCAATCAAAGTCTCCCTGTCGATCAGTCTTCATAACCATCTACAAGCCCCCAAAATACAATGCAAAGTTTTCTGATGAGTTTGCCAATCTACTGTCTGTTGTTTGTATTGATTTTGACTGTGTTGTGTTAGTGGGTGACTTCAACATTCATGTTGATAATCTCAAAGATGGATGTGCTAAAGAACTTCTAAACATCCTGGATCATTTTGGCCTATCTCAGCACGTAACACATTCAACACATAACAAAGGGCATATATTAGATTTGGTTATCTCCAAAGGGCTTAATATCTCTGAGGTTATGGTGACGGATGTTGCTCTTTCTGATCATTACTGTGTGTCATTTAAAATGGCCACACCTGCTATTCGTAACAAAAGTGGAACAGAGGTAATCAAAAAGCATTATATTAATGATAACACCTGTGCAGTCTTCACTCAGTCTTTTACACCATCAACAACACTGCCTTCAGCGTCAACTGATGACCTTGTAAATGATTTCAGTTCCAAAGTTATGACTATTATTGACTCCATCGCTCCAATTAAGACCAAAGTTTTGTCAGGAAGGAAAAAGGCACCTTGGAGAAACACCACACTGGTCAAAGTCCAGAAAAGAGTCTGCAGACAGGCAGAACGCAGGTGGCGAAAAACCAAACTCCAGGTTCATTATGAAATTTACAAAAATAGTCTCCACACCTATAACCATGAATTAAAGAAGGTAAGGCAAGCATTCTTCTCAGAGATTATCAACAGAAACTGTAATAATGCCCGCACTTTATTTTCTGTTGTGGGCAGACTGACAAACCCCACAGCATCAGTCCCTCCTGAGCTGCTGTCCAACAAGTCATGCAATGATTTTTCAGCCTTTTTTACAGATAAAATTTCAAGGATAAGACAAACAGTGTGCAGCTCCAACTCAGGCAAAATGATAAGTCCATCTGTGCCTTCTTGTTCTCCAGTTAATCTAGCACATTTTAACCTTCTAGATCATACAAGGCTGACAGAAACTGTATCACAGTTAAAATCCACAACATGCTGCCTTGATACTCTGCCAACAAACCTTTTAAAAAAAAATTTAATTGCATAGCTCCAGATGTGTTGCAGATAATAAATAATTCTCTTCAGTCCAGTCAGTTTCCCCAGGCCTTGAAAACTGCAGTAATAAAACCTCTCCTAAAAAAGACTAATCTGGATGCTTCAGTAATAAGTAACTACAGGCCAATATCAAATCTTCCCTTTCTAGGAAAAATTATTGAAAGGGTTGTTTTTCAACAAACGCATGCTTTCATGGTGCAGAACAATCTCTTCAATGCATTTCAGTCTGGATTTTGTCCACACCACAGCACTGAGACTGTACTCAATGATGCTTCCAAAACCTCAGTCTTAGTATTATTAGATCTCAGTGCTGCCTTTGATACAGTTGATCCACTCCCATGAGAGAGTAAAGAAAAAATTCTGTCCCCCATCCAGCCACAGTCCTCAAAGAATTACTCCCCTGTCAATGTTTTTTTAAGGGGGCTAGTCTTTAGGCAATGCAGTGATTTTCATTTGATGTCTTCGCTATCCTTTTCAAATTACTTTTAGACAGAGACGAGGAAAAGTCGGCTACTAGAATATTTTACTCAAGTTAATGTCGTGGCCCGTAAAAATATACATCAGTTAAAATGTAAATGTTACTGTGTTACATTTTTGAAATTGAAATTCAATGTCAACCCAATAACACTATTGGAACAACATCACATCACACTACTGTGCCACAATGGCCAAACCAACAATAACTTCCAATTATATATAAATGTTGCATCCCGTGTATACAACTGATTATTAATTATAAATATACAAGTGCCTTTGTCTGTATAGTTACACTAGCGTTTACTAGAAAAGAGGACAAAATTAAACATAAATGTGCAACAATAAATAAAAAGAGCTATGAATACCAAGGGCAGTTGCAGCAAGCAATTTTAGGTTACATAAATGAAATAAGTGCCCCTTAATAGAAAACACCACTAAAGCAGACAACACAGAGATGTGTAAAGAATATAAACTCCACAGTGGCTGCAGACACAAACACATGTAATAACCCTCCTGTTGTCTTTGTTTTCTGTTAACTATTTTTGTCTTCCTGGACCATTCCCTTCTAGCCATATGTATATATATATATATATATATATATTTATTTATTATCACCTAATTTTGTGTTTCATCGAAGTTCAAAATCGGCCATATCGGCCATAAATTGCTATTTATGGCCTGACATTGACCCACCACGCCCACCCACCCACGCCAATTTGTGGTAAATGAGTATTATACTGTATATATATATATATATATATTAGATTAGACATATTGTGCTATTTTTCACAGATTACCCAGTTTCAATGTCTAACAAGGACTTTTGTTTTGAAATCATTGAAAATGATTAGATAGTTGTAACGGGTGTAGAGTGAACCCAATTGCAGCACAAATGAACCAGGTAGTAGTATTAACAGTCTTTATTAAGCAGGTAAATGCAGGACACAGTTAACCACAAGATGCATAAGAGCATAGAGCAGGCAGGTATGGCAGGATTCAAACCCAGGTCTTCCATGTAGCGGGCAGTCAAGTTACCACTAGATCAACAGGGCAGGCAGGGAATGCAGAGGGACTCGTGAGCAGGTAATTGTTCACAGTTCTCAAAAGGCTCAGGGCAAAATAGCACAAACTCACTGCAGTAGGATATTTTCCTGGAAGGTGGTTCAGATGAGATGGCACCAGAGGAGAGGGACTGGTGAGGTGAAGCTGACGCAGTGGGTGTACAGGCTGAGCAGGAACAGGCTGAGTGCCAACCAGCCACAGGCACACGAGGAACAGAAAGCAGGTAGGCAATACTCGTAGTCAGGGACAGAAGGCTGGTGTATTTACCAGGGCTGAGACGTGAAGCAAAGGTCGGAGGCGAGTCAGGTTGATACCAGGTAAGCAGTCTGGGAACAAGTGCTGGAGAGTCAGGCATGACAACGAAGACAATCTGGCAAAGAGTGAGTGGAGTGAAGCTGCATATAAACTGGCTTGATTGGAGATGATGAGCAGGTGACAGCAGCAGGTGGAAGCAGTAAAGCTGATGAGGGGTGTGGCTGAGCAGCAGAGCAGGAGAGGGGGAGAGCAGACTGTGACAATAGTAACATAAAATACCATGTTCCCAATCAAAACTAACTCGTATGATTTATGTAGTAAAGAACAAAAGCATATGAACGAAATCAAGCCTGAACAAAAAACAAATATTCTCTGTTTCTCTGGGTCCTTTTGAAAAAATGAAAAGCAAAAACAAGATAATTACAAAAAATCTTTACAATCTGTCATTTTGGCGTTTGCCTTGCAAATAAATGCACCACATTTGTGGCACACAAGGCTGGTTTTGACATCTCTTGGTGCACACATTTTGCACCTCTTCCTCTTCCCGGTGGCGCTTGCTTCTGATGCTTGAACATTTCTCACTCTCTTGTGTCCCGGTCATTGAAATGCAACACCCGGGACAGTGAAAAGTCTTCAGGGGCATTGTGGCTCAAAAGATTGCAGACTCCTACTTACAGATTCTTTATGCCATTGGCTGACAGTGGATTCATTCTTGGTTCCGTAGACACTGGACAGAATCAAGATACCTACGTAGGCTTAAATTTCCATTTGGTCTACCTCCTCCCAGGCGTCTTTGCACACCCATCTCTCCTCCAAGTTGGTCTTGTTCATGACTATTGTTTGGAGTTCCTCTGTCTGGAACAGTCTGAAGCAGGACTTTATGTCATCCACCCAGGATATGACATACCTTGACCCTGGAGTCTTCTTGATGACATTTTCTGCTGACAGCTGACCTCTCCTCTCAGGTGGGGATGAACACCAGGACAAAGTCCCTTTCTGGAATGCAACCACAGAAGGAGCATCCTCTTCATCACTGGATTGTTCCCTATCAGTGGTCTCTTTGTCTGGATCATATTCTATGTCATCCTCATCTTCTGTCACCTCCTCTTCAGAAGCATCTTCAATGTCATTTTCCTCCCCTCTCCCCTCCTCATCAGTGTCATTGTCAAAGAAATAATCTGAAGCCTCAGCCATTGTGCTGCCACAGAAATTTACACACACACGCACACACACGCACGCACACACACACACACACACACACACACACACACACACACACACACACACACACACACACACACACACACACACGTAGTGTTTTTATGACTTGTGGGGACATTACATAGACTTACATTCATTTCCTGGAGCCTTACCCTAACCCTAACCATAACCACTATTTGCCTATTCCTAACCCTATACCTAACCTAACCTTACCTAACCCGTAACCCTATCCTCAGTCAGTCTGCATTTTGTCCCCATAAGGCAGGTGAGTCCCCACAATGTGACTGTTTAAACAGATTTTTGTCCCTAGAATGTGATAAATACCAGAACACACACACACACACACACACACACACACACACACACACACTTTGTGTTTTTGTCACTTGTGGGGAAACTCTATTTTATACACTAATTGTAATCTTACAAATTCATTTTTAATGACAAGTAATTTCTGACCGGGAACATAAGTTAAATAAAATAAAAATCAAAAAAAAAATCTCAAAATTCATTTTGTGTGTTCAGATGCCATGTGTGAACAAAGTCAAGTAATCTTATGACAAACATGAAATTAACTACATAATTTAGAGAGAAAAATTGTCAATCGTCAAATCTGACCACAAAGACAGCAGGGGGGTTAAAGCAAAGATAGCTGTACAGTTGTTACACACCACATACCAAGTAGACACAATGTTATGTTGATACACAGCAGTAGTTGTTGATGTCTCTGTATTTGTACTCACCTGTCTGAATGTCATTCTGTGAGCCTTGTGCATCTGCAAAGCCCTCAACAATCTGCTCTTGGTTCAACTTCTGTGTTTGACCACTTCATAATAAAGCCAGTACACTCAGCCACTCTGTCCCATTATAATCAGTCCTCTAAGCCTCTCTTTCACACAATGACCAAGCCTCTCAGCCCCTCTGTCCCATTATAACCAGTCCTCTATGGTGTAGGCTATGTTATGGGGTATGTGGCTACACAATTCCAAGCCCATAGATTTAACACAGAAGTGTAAATCAGACTACAGTCTGTGTCTGCTTCTCCTGTATATTAAGATTTGCACTTCATATTTTCTGGCAACTACCACAAAATCAGGCTCTTGTTCCTGTTGAGTCGAAATGACCTCACTGCAAGTTGCTTTGGAAAAAAAACATCAGATAATTGTAATCTAATAAGTCACTGAGCTCGGCTTCCCTTTTCTTTTAAAAATAAGATAAAGATCACTGAGAAAGTATTTCCAAGATGTACATGTTATGGTCTAATGGAAATACATTAGATTCATTTCTTAAATTATCAATCACCAGGCATTTATCTTATCAAGCAGATGCTATGGCCACCGGGATTTAAAAAAAAAGGGGGGGGGGGGGGGGGGGGGGGGGGGGCTCTGAGCACAGGTAACTGAATTTTACTGTGAAGAAGATTACAGTGAGCAACCATGCAAAAGGACTTCTAAACTGACCTCACAGTTTAGCAGAGGATAGACATAAAAGTCAAGAATTATAATTATAAACTAAAAGCACAGACTAATAATGGGTGTCAAACGTATATATTTTTTCAAAAATTGGCACTGGCTCATACTATGGGCTTGATCTAAATTAATCACTGCCCTACTCCAAGTGTTTTTTTATCCTGAAAATACAGCTGAAGCTACCAATAGGAGTGAATAGCCTGCCAATTAGTTAGCTAGCAAACAAAGTTAAACATTTGTTCAGGTTTACTGAGCTATCTGTTACTCAAGGTACAACTCAGACAGTTATGCAGTAAAGATATGTTTTAGAAAGATTGTCTTATTTGACACATTCCCAAGAGTGAAATGGAAGAATGCCATCGCTTTGTGGGCCAGTACAGAGATTAAACTGGGATGTCTTTAGCTTAGCCCAAGCAGGGGAAGCTGCTACAACAGTGACATCACATGAAAAAAAAAAAAACTAAACAAAAAAAACAACAACCACAAATTGTATCAACTTGCAAGCTTTATACTGAGAAAATCTGTATGGATGATCTGACACTGTGGATGAAATTATGTCTCCTTGAGAATAATCTACATTGTGTCTACAGTGTGTCTCGGCCCAGATTGCTGGACTCACCGCTGGCTGCAGCTGGCCGTTTATGCTTGCTGTGCGGAATGGTGAGTTGGTGGAAAGACGCTTGTCCCACTCACTGGGCCGAGGCTCCGGTACAGACTCCATGAAACTCCTCTTCAGCTCACTGATGCTAGTGTGGTGACGCATGATCTCAGTTTGGGTCTTATCCACATCCTTCAATAAGAACGTAAATGTCAGAATAGATAGATGCAAGGGAAACAATGAACAGTGACTGAAGTGAAAAGAACATACAATGTATGTAAAATAAATGTTTAGATGAGTGGAGAGAGGAGACAAATAGACAAAAATAATGAATCACTCAGATTGGGAAAAAAAAAGCTATAAATTATTCCTTGATTCAGTTTGGCTTTTTCAAAAAAAAAAAGATACTTGGATTGAGCCTGCCTTTTCCCAGTAACATGTTGAGCTTATGGGAGAAGATATGCAGACTGCATTCAGAGTCAAGAGTCATCTCTCCAGTGATTCGTGATCCATATTTCAGCCCAGCAGCAGTCACTAAGACATAAAGTTTACAGCCATTTCTAGACTCCCTCATGTGGGTCACAATAACAAAAATAAAGCAGCAGATGTGCAGAGTATGACTCATGATTAATGGTTTGCAGACCACGGCTTTCATCAGTGCCAGCAAGAGAATATATATAACGACAAATAACATAGGAGGTGTTATGTTTGTGGCAAAACTGCATATGGAGAGCAGGTCTGATAGAAGCTAAGCAAAATGAATGATGTGCACATCCAATCTCAGTTGGGTACAACTGTAGGACAAAGGCAGCATACAAAAGAAAAGGAGAGGTACTCCATACACTGAATACTGCAAGCCCCCCCCCCCCCCCCCCCCCCCAAAAAAAAAAAAATTACGAAAGAGTGAAAGAAATTTAGTGGCTTAGACCTTAGACTATTAATGTAGAAAAACACTGTACAAATTTTCTACAAACTGTTTTTTTCCAGGGTCATGAATTAACAGTATATATACTGTTAAGACAACTGCCTTGTTCAGGACGTTCCTTCAAGATCAAATAGCTGAACAAATATTAAATGCTCCACTTGCAGTCTTTAAGCTTGGAAGCACGACTAGTATAGAGCTAGTGTAGAGACAAAACTTTTCTGCTCTTCAGGGTTTGATGGTTAACAAACCATTTCTCAAAATGTCCGACTGCTTCTTTAATCATGTACAGCCATGTGAAATGACAGTATGATAGTGGCCACCAAGAAGTCGATAGATTTACTGCATATTTAAATGACGGCATGCTGAATAGGTGGCAGGCTGAATCAGAGATGCAAACACAAGTGATGTCACATGAAGACAGGTGTGACATGTCACACTAGTAGCAGATTGAGGTTGTACCTAGAACCCAGGTTTGGTAAGGCTGTACAAAACAAAACTCTGAGCTTGAAGAGGCCAAAAAACTAGTACATCTGCAGAGATTACTAATTATCTGTCAGTTTTTATACTACATGTAGTTTTTTGATTTGATGACAATTTAAAATATATTAACGAAATGTTAATGTGATAACATGTTAACATTACTTAGATGTTAATGGAATGTTAAATTAGTGGAATATTAATATTATGGAATATATTATATATTAATTAATGGGAATTCACCAACATTAGTGTTTCCACGTTGCAGTAATGTAACATGTCACCCCTCTGATCACAGTAATCAAGTGCAACAGAAGTTCACAGACTGTACAGTGTATTGCCAGGGAGTTAGGGCCATAGCATGTACAGTAGTTCATTAATAAAATGAAAAGAGACTGGAAGTCTTCAGTAACCATCAGAAACACAGCTGTGTCCAGAATCTGTGAGTGACATCACTGAGACATACTGTATATGACTGGGAAAAAAACAAAAAAAGTATTTTTTTTTCTCATATCTGTTTTTCTTGAAGATCCACGTCTTTAACAGACATACCTCTTTGACTTCAACAAGTGCAAGTTGAGTCAATAAAATGATATATTGTGTCTCACATAATTTAATTTGTGTGTTGTTTGTTTCAGCAACAAAGGTCAAGTTGCAGTGGTAGTTTAAATTAAAGACTTTTCCCAATCATATATTTCATAGAAATTAAAATGTGAAATGACAAAGACAATGACAAAGTGAAGTGAAGCTACTTGCATGAGAGTCAGAGAGGAAAATTGTACATGCCAAGCCTTTTGGGTTAAGCTGAAAACAAGGCAAAAAAAAAAAGTAAGAGAAACAGGGGTGTCAAAGCAAAAAAGAAAATCAACATGTCCATGCAGACAGAGAAACGTGACAGCAATCAGCCAAGACAGATGTCTGAAGACTGAAGATACAAACCTCCAACATTAAATTGCTATGTCTGATATAAATAGTTTCACCCTCAAGTTTCTTAGCTCTTTTCTGTGGAAAATAAGGAAAAAGGAAGACCGAGTTGGAAATAATGCAGAATTCATTCAAACATTTCAATATTTGATTTGCAATGGAATTCAATGAGCAGCACTGACCAAGGTGATGACATGAATAAAAAAAATAAAAGTGCTATGGGGTTGCAGAAACACAGAGCATGTGTTGCAGTTCTCATTGAGTCCAGCCCAGTGGAGAACGTGTGAAGAATTCAGTTACACACACATCAATTGTGTGTATGAGACGCCACTCACTCACAGCTTGGAGTAGAAGTCACATGCTGTGCATGCAAAGGCGGCTGCAGTACAATGCCATGTGCAGGAGGAGGACGTTCAATGCATCCCTCACTCTGGCTGGCTGGCAGCAAACAAATTCAAATTGGGTGTATGGACAGCCAAAATGGTAAGACTACAACCTAAAAAAACCACACGGATTACCCTTGACTAAATCTTAGTTCATCTTCATTCATCACATCCTCAGATACATCTTCATCTACAACTAGTGAGCAAAGTAATGTGATTGGTAGTGGGCTGTGCACTTTTTAGTGGGTTTCGTATAAAGCCTGACCAATATGGTTGATAATAATTTAAAATTGTCACCAGTGCCCACCTAGGGGCAGCAGATTCCAGTTATGGACAGAACATTGGGGAATGATCATCTTTTAAGTTGATATGGCAAATTTGGCTCAACTCAAGTCTCTTATTTACACATCCAGCAGTTACAGAGCAACATCAGCATTCATTTGGAGATGTGTTTCTAGCCACCTGGTGAATGTAAAACATTTGCAAAAATCTTGGATTATGAGAATTAAGTTAGAATAATTTCAGAAAAACAAAACAAAAAAAAAAGTTGTGATTTTATAACAAAAAGACCTGATATTATAAGAATTATGTACGGTAAATTCTTGTTATATTTAGAGAAGTGTGTATGTTATACTTTGACAACAGAGCATTTATGGTCACTCAATGCACAGATTGCTACTATGAGTCAGTTTGACTGTCTTTCATAGCATGTCCAGAGAGTCTTGAAGTCTGCTGAGTTCTAATATTTTCTGGTGCAATGAACATGAGTTTGTGTCTGTGAGCTCTTTGGCTCAGCTGTCTGGCAAAAAAACAAAACAAAAAACACATGTCTCAGAGTGGAGAGATATTCTCTTCACTCAGAGAACAAAGGTTACACCCATAACTGAATGTTCTCTATTGTATCAAGACTTTCTCTCTACTCATTACATATTCCATATGTATGGGGAACCTCTGCAAGACACCTTGTGAGGAGACCGTGTGGACCAAGCACAAGTGCAAATAGACAGCTAGTTAGATAGATAAATGAACTATTTATACTATTTACAAACCCCCAGGCCTGATGGCACTGCCAGTCCAAGTCCTCCTGCCTTAAGCCCAGTGGCAAGTCGCCAAACTGGGCCCACCAACCCCGCAAGATGCAAGAGTTTAGAGGAGGGGTGAAAGAAACTCAGATCTGCCTGCCAGATGCAAGTCTGCATGAGTTGAACAAAAGATTAACTGAGAGCCCTTTGGGCCTCAGTGTTTAGAAGGCAAGGTAAAACAACCTCCGGCTCAGTTGCCAGTCGCTAACCCGGGCCTGCCAACCCCGCAAGGGAGTAGCAGGGGGTTGAGGGAGACTCAGACCTGCCTGTCAGATGCAAGGCTAGTTGAGTTGAAACAAGGGATGAACTGAAAGCCCCTTGGGCTTCAGTGTTGGGAGCAAGAGTAACAAAAAAGTAAGGCTCCATTTCAGGGCCAGGGTGCAGCTAGCACCCGCTCTCCAAAAGAAGGCCTAGCTGCTATATTAAGAGAGTAATATTTTGCGAAGATCAAGGGCATTGACCAAGTGGCTGCTTCACAGATCTCCCTTAAGGAAGCACCTCGCCAAAGCGCTCATGAGGTTGCCATGCCCCTTGTTGAGTGAGCACGGAGCCCTGGTAGCGTTGGCTGGTCTGTCTCTGTGTAGGCCTGTTGGGTGGCCTCTACAACCCATCTGAACAGTCTTGACTTTGACAGTGCTTCGCCTAAGTGCTATGTCTTAAAACATACAAACAGCTGGTCTGTCTTGCGCACTGAGTTTGTGAGCTTCAAATAAGACAACAGTGCTCTGACAGGGCATAGGGCAGAGGCCTGATGCACAGTTCCATCATCCTCCTGAGTGGGAGGCGATGGGTGGAGCTTGATGGTTTGGTTCAGGTTGGCGTTGGAGAATACTTTTAGAAGGAAGGCAGGATTAGGCCGCAGGGTAACTCCAGCATTCCCTGAAAGGGGTGAAACAAGGCACCTCGTGCCTGCAACAATAGGTCTCTCTGAACAGGCACCAAAAAAGTTCTGTTCAGGAGTGATGCGATCTCTGAGAACCATGACATGTGGGGCCAATTTGGGGCCACCAGGGTCACAATCACATTCGAGCCAGGGAAAGGCATACAGCAGGCCTTGAGGCCACTGGTGAGCCAGAGCATCCATCCCCAGTGGTGGGTTGTCCCTCCTCAGGGAGAAGTACATCTGACTATGAGCCGTCTCCTTGGAGGAAAACAGATCGGCTACTGCCATCCCAAAGCGGTGCCTGATCTGCGCAACAACCTCTGGATGGAGCCTCCACTCTCCAGGCTGAGGGCCTCCCCTGAACAACAAGTTCAAGCGGTGTTCAGAAGGCCCGGCAGGTAGGTAGCTCTCAGAAAGACGAACCATGGATATACCCATGTCCATAATTCGTGGGCCAGCTGCCCTAAGTGGGGAGAGCCCAGTCCACCCTGCAGGCATGGGAGGAATTGTAGAAGTGCAAGGTGAATTGCCCAGGGCTCGAGAGCATTGATATGTAGGTTCAACTGTCTGCCGGTCCAGGCAGCTCGGACACCTAGGCCTGCATATACAGCTCCCCAACCTACCTATGAGGCAAATCGTCGTGTCACGCAATGTTTGGTCGACAGAGGAGTCTGGGGGCTAAAACCCAGGCTCAGCAGACATTGCTGCACTGGTCGCATGTGCAAAAGGCTGAGTGGGACTAACTGGACAGTGGCTGTCATCAGGCACTGCCCAGTTAGACACAGCCTGCAGCTCTTTCCGCTGTGTGGTCAGGGAAATTGATGCTGTACTGGAGTCCAGAGTCATACCCAGGAACTGAGTGACCTGTGATGGTTCCAGTTTGCTCTTCTTCTTGTTTATCTGTGGCCCCAAATTCTTGATGTGCAGCAGCCTGGAAACATGGTCGTGGCACATCTGTTGTGTCTGCACACATACCAACCAGTCGTCCAGATAATTGAGGACCCTGAGGCCTTGTCGACAAAGGGGTCCGAGAACCGCATCCATGTACCTTATGAATGTGTGGGGTGCCGGAGAGATTCTGAAAAGGATGACAATGAACTCGGAGGTATTGCCCCCAGATTGGAACCGAAGGAAGCGCCAATGCCCTCTCCAAATTGGTATTTGAAAGTTGCCATCTTCGAGCTCAACTGTGGCAAACCAGTTGCCTTGAATTATGGCCTGGCGTACTCTTGGGACTGTGAGCATTTTGCACCGGAGGGGTCGCAGATACTGGTTCAGGCCTCTTAAGTTTAAGACTCAGAAAATAGTGTGAGAAGAAGCCTGCCTGATGGTTGGCCTTCTCCACTTCCCTGATGGTGCCTTGGGAGAGGAGTGTTACTACCTCTTCCTCCAGTATCTTTCTGTGCCGCTCGTCTTGTACTGAGGGCTGAGGACAGGATGTTGACAGTGCAGGTTTGTGGAAAAATTGCAGTCGGTACCCTTGGGTCATGGTGGAAAAGACCCATGGGTTGGCCCCTACTGCTGCCCAGGCTTTGAATGGGGGCCTGGGAAGCAGGGGCTCGCTGCCCTGTTGCTGGAATGCATGTTTACATCGGCAAACCGGCTGCTGCCTAAGGTCTCCTGGGCCCCAACCAGGCTGTGGTGGCAATGCTTGATGTAAAGGGGCCCGAGGGCAATGGCTCCTTTGCAAGCAGACTAATCGGCTTGAGAGCTCACTGGCACAGCGCCTGACTTACTGGGCCTGTTGAAGCATTGTTGATGCCCCTGACCCATACACGGCAGCAGGTTCAATTGCCAGCCCTGTGAGAGAGCTACGGTCAGCTGGCTGGAAGCGGGACTGTGCCAGCTACAGGTACAGCTACCTTCTTGCCACCCAAAGTGAAGCAATCACCTTTCCTGCTGCTACAGCCTGCTCCTTTACAGCTAGTGAAAGGAGAGAGGAGATGAGCTGCATTTCCTCTATTGTGGTCCCTGCCACACAAGAGAGATGTTGCAGGTAGAGTGAAAGGATAGCTGTAGTGTTGGCTAGTTTTGTCTGAACTGCCACTGCACTGTGTGTTCTAAGCAAAACACCATCAACTGTCCTACAGTTCTTGCTGGTTGGTCCTAAAGCTGACCCCTTTGGTGACCACAAGGGCAGCCAGGGACTGGTCATGCTGGAAACCCAGACATGCCATGCACTTGTCGTGCCCATCCTCCATAAGCAGTGTGATTAGAGTACCCACATTACACGATCCAGTAGGTCAATTCCCCATACATATGAATATATAATAGGTGGAGAGATCTTGATACGATAGAGAACAGACACTGCTCTGGAACACATCTAGTTACAGACTTACACATTATCTCTGTGGTTTTATTCAATTTTCTACAATCTGTGCAGTGAAATCAGGTCATCTATTTACTATGACACAAAATTAACACAAACTCTTAATATTTTGTCAGTTATTTTGAAAATAATTTTATTCTTGTTATGTTGTATATGTTGATGAGCGTGTCTACTAGAGAGCACTAATTAATTTATTTTTCAACTGTAAAATGCCTTGCCCAAGACATATTTTAATTAAAATAACTAAATAAAGCCAAATAATAAAATTTAAGGGTTCCTTATCATATTTATGCAATGTGAGTGTTTAACATGTGGTGGATGGAGGATTCTCTTAACAAGAAGAAGCAGAAGGATGGAAATGGATAAGCAGCACTTTACTGTTCTACACAATCAGCTTCACAGCATTTCCTTGTTCTGACTCACACTGACTGAGTTAAACATCAGAAGATTTAAACATGTTAATATGTAAATAATAACTGTGCAAACAACAAAATCTGTAAATAGTTAACTGTATAAAGGACAATACATTTCCAGTACATAAACTACAACATACGAACCAACACTTCAAAACTTCAAACTTCAACTTCAAAAACCTGATTTATTTTTGGGTTTATGTTAGAAAAAAAACATCCATGGATATATTGTTACCAGAATTAAAAATTCTTGCATATTACTACTGAGTTTGTTTACTTTGTGTCATACTTACAAGCAAATCAGTTATTGCCTTGTCTTCTAGTTTTATTGGATTTTTTTTTTTTTTTTGCAATTTTTTTCTTTGATTTCCCCACAAAGCCACAAACTACTTCACACTTTAAAGCTGCAGTAGGTAACTTATATAAAAGTTATTTTTTTTGTCATATTTGCTAAAACTGTCCGTATGCCCAGACAGCAGTACATGAAACTTGTAATCTGTGAAAAAAAAATGGCCCCATTGGTCCCACCTACAGATGTAGCGGCCTCGAAATTCCCCTAATTTCATGCTGGGGCCCTGGCGGGTCCGTGAAAGGTCCCTGCTCTGCAGTAGGCGGGTTCGTGACTGTAATGAGATCCCCCGCGATGACATCATCGGTGCGGGGCCAACTCGTAACGCCCCTAAGCTCCATTTGCGGAAACTACCTGCACTCGCTCGATCAGTCCACCAGGAGGAGCAGTAATTATTACCGTGTCAGCTTTGCTGAGTCGTTCATTAGATCTGCACCTAGCCTCCACTGCTGTAAGAAAAACTGCTTGTCTAGTAGAGCACCCTGTGCAGTTTTTTAAGTATAATTATGCTTAATCATCCACATTATTCTAGTGCTCGTTCACAAACTTCTTGGATCTGCTCATCTGCCCATCCTGCGTTGTCCTCCACATCTCTCTCCACCTTTGGAGAGGCTCCCAGCGCATCTCCGCGTGCCGAGTGATTTGTGCCCAGAAAATTAATCATGAATAACAGAAGTTGTGCGTCGCATTTTTCTAGCATTCTGAACTGCTAAACAGTTAAATGTTTAATACTCTGCCTGATTCACGGAGCCACACTGCTTTTCAGTTGGTGGGTTTCCTGTTTGTAGCGCATTTTAGATTTGCGGGTTGCTATTTGATGCGGTGACCAGCAATACGCAGAGTCCTGTATGTGTGTGTACAGTATATTACTGGACAGAAATCATTTACAGTGCGCTGAAGAGGGAGGGACGGGAGGATGAAATGCCAATTTCAGCCTGTGATCTGTTAATGTCTGACTGAACAGCCTCATGGAAGTGATATTTTACAGTTCTACATATTTTAATCTAACGAAATTCGTTAAAACAAGTCACGTCATTGAGCTGAAAGGTTCCAGATTTTGTTCGCCTTCACAGGCGGCTGCGGAGCGCCGCAGACGGCTCGCACTGCGCAATGCGAAGTTCAACATCATAGGCTTAATATACTGTAGTTAATTATCACTGATCTTTTTCATCACTCTGTCTGTGTGACTGTCTGTGTCCTCCTCTCTGTGTCTCTGTCTCTTTTTTCAGACTGTTCACGCAATGAATATAAACAGTAACTATTAAAAAAAAAGTCACGGGTAAACATAGTACTCAGAAGCACACCAAGAATGCATTTTTTACGTCAGGCGTTGTGCGCGTGTTTGATATTAATATTGTGCCGCTGCACCTCAAATAAATGTTTTTTTGGGAAACGGAAATGTTCAACATGATTTCATCATGTTAGACCAGGCAGACAGGTTCTTACTACAACATCAACTCTCCCTCCGCAGCCAGCGAGCCTCATCCCCCGCCGGACACCTACATTCAATCATGAATAATCCTAATGGGCCAATCAGACCAATGAAAAAAAACAATGTTGTGGGGCATAAAGGGCCAATGGGCCGATGTAGATGGGCCAATCTACTTGTTTTTATTGGCCAATCAGTTAACACACACACATGAAAACGGCCAATAAACAGTGAAATCAGTATCATGAGTATTTCTCAGATGATGATTTCTGTATCTATCTAATCCGTGGCATGCAATATTTCACCCCGATTTTGGATAAAGTATAAATCCAATTGTTTCATTGTTTCAGCTGTCGTGGCCAAATCTCTTGTTAACTTATTAAGCTCTTCCGCACAGTGTGACATCTATTTTAATTATTAGAGAGCTGCTCTAATGGCCACTGATAGACAGTCCATCCTATTCTATAAACTGTTGGTGGTTTGTGAACTTCACTGCATTTGTGCATTTGAAGCGATTAACTCCCGGCACGTTTCAGAGCTGAGTAAACCTGTAGTTTCACTGACACATCGCGCATCATCACCACGGGCGTCATGATGTTCTCCTGTCTGTCACTCTGTCAGGCATGTGTAGTGTCGAGCCGGCCGCGTTGTTGGCTGAAAAGTCATGCATTACAGTGTATCCTTTGTTCTAACTCAATGGATGGTCGCCAGCCAAACAGGCTCCCAGCCCCCACTGTCCCACAGACTAGCTATATTATCAGTCCGACCAGGAAATCTTGCGATCGCAAAAATTAGCGCATATTCAACCAATACTAATATGACTGTCTACTAGCCGCTTCCTGGTCTATTTTTGCCGAGAGCCGCGCGCCTGTTGCGGAAAACATAGGCAGCCCTGGAATCTCCAGATAACGCGCTCTGCTCCTGCAGCTCTGTCTCTGTTCCAGCGCATGTAAAATAAAATTAGGTCATCATTTTTGTTGCTAATTATCAAAAGCAAACTCTATGTAAACAGATGGAGCCTGTTTATTCTTGGAGTCACAGGCTGTTTTGTAAAGCTACATCACTTTTATGACTCAGGAATGATTTTGTAACTTTTTTTTTCCGAAGAAGATAATATGCAACAAAGTGCTGAAAGCTGGAATCGAACCCATAGCCGCTGCAGAGAACTTCATACATGGGGCAGACGCTCTACCAACTGCACCAAATATCCACCATGTGATTTTGTAATTTTGAGCTAATGCTTCTCATTCTCAAGTTAAAACTGTTTTTTTTTTGTTTTTTTTTTTAAAGATGGGAACTGAATCTTTTCGACTGGTTCTGTAATGTGAAGTATGGTTATTATCATATAGGAAGTGATTATATACAACTTTTTTACACGAGTTTGTTTTTTTTTGATCGCAACAATCACAAAAAAATTCATACAGTATATTGTAAGAGAAAAACTTAGGAATTTCCTGTTTGCAAATCGAAAATATGCATTAAAACAGGCTGATGGAAACACACATTTATGACTTTTTTAAGACTTTGTGCGAGAAATATTTTTCTAAGTTGATTTAAATAATCAACGTAAAATAGTTGAGTAACTGTGACTGCCTAACTACAAATAAGCCTAATAAAGCAGATGAATGTAGTGGAGTAAAAATCTTTGCCCTTGAGATGTGTTCCTGTGAGGGACACGCCATCTCCTGGTGACACCCTGCAATTGAATGAAGAGGCGTGTTTATAGTGGATTCTGGGCACACCCCCAAGAGGAGGGGGGGACTGGTAGCCGGCTGGGAGCCGGCTTGGAGCTGGATGGCCTCTGGCTTGGAGGGGAATTTCGAGGCTGCTGCATCTGTAGTGCTCCTATTGCAATTTGCAAGAATCCACTGTGCCTGATACAAAACAATTGATCGGAGCCAGAAGAGTGTCTGAGGGAGTGTCTGACATCTGTCAATCACTACTCTCACACACTTACAATTGCATCACACGCTCCAAACCGCCCCCTCCCTCCGCTCATGCTGCTGGCTGCCGCTCAGACAAACAGCTCTGTGGGCGATGTCAGGAGGTTAGTGAAAGCTATGTGAAATGCTGGATGGAGTGAATCAATCAATCAATCAATCATGCTTTTACTAAATAGAAATGTACATTTGAGTATGTGTAACAACCAAAGGTGTCCTCTAACAAACATTTTTTTATAAACCACTATGCCTGCATGTTTATTTCTGGATGAAGAGCTAAGAACTAAGTTTTATACAAGAAAAAAACCTTTTTATCAAACAGCTGCACACTAAATAATAGCTTGCACGCTGGATTGATTGCTTCTTGTTCCAACAAGTTCTTGTGCAGCTGAGAGGACATGTACAAGCCCTCAAAGAAAGACAATAAGATAAAAAATGATAAAACAATCAAGAGATTAAAGCACTCTGACACAAAATAGCATTGTCAGACAACAGAAAAGCAAATTAATGTTTAACTAATGTAAGGATGAGATTGGTTAGTGAGGAGGAACAAACTCATGCTAACACTCATCAAACATGCTAACCTTCCTCACTCGCACTATCTCCGTCTTTGTTTTGGCCCGAGGAGAGTGCTGCTCCCCCATCAAAGGAAAGACATAGTAACGATATGTTAAAGTCCTCATTTGTGATACAGTACAAAACTACAGTGTTTCAAACAAGTTGGTACAGGAGCAACAAAAGACTGGGAAAGTTGTGGAATGCTCCAAAAATACCTGTTTGGAACATTCCACAGGTAAACAGGTTTTATTGGTAACAGGTGATAGCATCATGATTGAGTATGAAAGAGGCATCTTCGAAAGGCTCAGTCATTCACAAGCAAGGATGGGGCGAGGTTCACCACCTTGTGAAACATGATTACATACATGATATTACTTCATGGGTTCCAGGACACTTGGTAAAACCATTGTCAGTGAACACAGTTCATTTGCAACTAATTACATTCTGTTTTTGTTAACATTTTACACAGTGTCCCAACTTTTTCAGAATCATATGTACTGTAACACCTTTCTCTTTACTGGTTTAAAATACTGGTTCAAGTCACAAATTAATTCTGGTAACTTCTACTATTTCATTTTTTCGATTGGTGTGAAGATACTGTCAATGAAACTCGCTTCCTGCAGATGTTTCACATTAAAAATTTTCTGCTGCCATGAGATACTATACATTTGTCTGTTTTCTACAATTACAGTAATGCTAATTGATAATCAGGAGAGATTTTTGGCAATACAAGATATTTATATTCAGCTTTTTTATATAACTGCAAGTTAGCACTTTCATTCTTCAGGTATGAAATTTGCTGGATTAGCCAAGAGCACAACAGTAAGAGAGGATTATATTCATATTGCTGACTCTGCAGGGACAATTTATGCCCTTTGAGCCACTGGAAGGCTTTTAATGTGAAAAAAAAAAAAAAAAGATGGTATCTTAACAGCTATTTAAAAAATCCAGGAAAATAAAAGCAACTGGAAATGATCTACGTATGACAGGTTCTGTTGTACTTTTGGAATTGCTGCTGTGAAGACGTAGACTGAACTTATCAACACAAGAAGTAAACATGGAAGAAGTGTTGATTTTGCATCAACAGCAAATTAAAACAGTGGTAGATCAGAACAGAGACTTCTTACTAAACTATGATATGATGAAAATATATCAGCGAACAATATATTTTATATTTTCTAAACAGTAAATGGCCTATTTCTTATATTTCCCATAGCTTTTTCAAATAAAGGCCTGTTTCTGCATTTGATTAAATAATGGCCACAGTGTCAAAATTTATGATACATATACATAGTTTATGTTAAGATAAGATCAGACTGTATTGACCCCACACTGGGGAAATTAAGTTGTTAAAAAGGCTATAAAATAAAAAATCAAATATGTATATGCTCATTATGTACAGATTAGAAAAATACTAAATGGCATTAAAATACTACTGCCCATAAAAATACTATTGCCAATATTCTTATGAACATATGAATAATGAACAATGAATGAATATAGTTTTTCTCTTTTCTTCTTGTCTATCATCAAAGATGAACAGTGCTTGCTGTTTTGTATCCATATTTTGCCAAATATCCTTGCTCACTACATTCTACCTATATTTTTCTCCACATTACTCAATTTTTTTTTTTTTTTAATATTGTACAAAGCGCATATATTCACATACAGATTTTAAATTTCCTTATTTACATACTGTTTCAACTGGTTCCAACACCGGTTCAGTCTGTTCATGCATCAAGCAAACAAACCTGGCTCTTTTTGTCTCTTTCCCCATTCGTGGTGGTCACAGAGGGAGAGTGCCTCCGTTCTCTCCTGGCCATTGTCTGGTAGCACAGACAAAGCTCACGCATCAGGATCATTTCCAAGCACAACCAAGGCTAAACACCTTCTTCTTCCATAAACAGCTAAAACAAACACTTAAAAGTGGCTTAAATAGTAGCTTTACTTTACACAGGCAAAATCACAAAATTTCCCTCTCATGGCGTTTATGACTTTTTTGCTGTTATCATACTACTCCTTATTGTGAAGTTTATTTAACTTATTGTATATAGTACATTTCATCTAAGAATTCACATCCATTCCTCAGAGTCAGTAGCTCTGAGGACTGATCAGTGACTACTGATGTATTGAGCCTTAACATTGTTATAATTATGAAGGTTTTACTAACTCAGTCACTCTAGTAGTGCCATTTACGCTTCTTCAAAATTACTGTGCATGTACAGTATGTTACTCATACAATGGGCATTCAAAGGATTATTGTACATCTTTCATCACCTGCTAATGTGACCAGTGGAACTATCTACAAAAAAAGTCATAATATTTCTTTATGAGTAACCACTTCTCTATGGCTTCCTCTTCCGTGACCTTTGATTGTAGGTGCCCTAAAACCTCCCTTTTTTGTTCAATAATGAACAGAGTGACTGCTGGATGGTATCTAAAACAAATATGGTGATGTAAAGGACAGTATCCACTACCTTGATTTCCGAAGTGGACTCTGGTCTGGGGCTGTGGCTCTTTGTGTACTCAGCTGGCTTACTCTCCGTCTTTACCTCTGTCTTCCTGTCAAAACAGCAGTGGCCTTCAGGTGCAGAGTCGTCATGATGGTCAGAGTGAGGCAGGGTGGGTAGCAGCAGTGACGGGGTTGCCTCCCCAGGAGATAATGGCAACATAATAGGGGCACTGACCGGACGAGTGGATTTATTGTCAGGTGTGGATACCGTGGCTGTAGAAACAGAGAGGAGACAATGGCATTACTTTAAAAACAATATAAAACAAATGAAAACTTGTGTGTTAATGTGGTATCCACAATGTTTTATAAATATTGGAGTTTAACCTTTAGGTAAAAAGGTTTAACCTAAAGGTTAAACTCAATAAGTTAACTCCATTATGTATGTTTGGCCTCTGTATTTTCCAGCATGCCCTCTCTAAACACTATCGACTGATCATGATGTTGATATATTTTCATTCATCCATTAAGTTTCTGCCACTTATCTGTTTCTGGGCCACTGTACACAAGGTAGCCCAGATGTCCCTCTCACCAGCCATGTCCTCCAGGGACCTTTTCACAAAATTGATTATAAGCATTGCCTGCATGCAGATCGCAAATGGCAGTGCCATGTTTCACAGACACTCTAGCAAAAATTCAGTCCAGATGAAATTCTTTTGCAAGCACAGGCCTGTATTATGTGTTTCCCATATCGTCATTCACTCCTCTCACACATGATCACTCATAATTTCCTTGCTGTCATTGTCTGGGGCTGTCTCTTGAGGTATCAGCTGTGTTCATCATCTGGTCACATCAATCAATAGCATTTTGAAATGTGATTCTCTCTCTGCCTTTGTACATTTGTGCTGGGGTTCAGGGCAAATGGCCCTCGATTAAATAGTATCCCTGCGGAATCCAAGTGCCAAAGACTAATTATCACACCTCATCCGTCTTCACTTCCTTTACTGATCTCTCCTGATTCATATGATTTTCAATCACAAATTGCAGATAGATTTTTCAATTCAATTCAATATACCTTTATTAGTCCCACAAGGGGAAATTCCAAATTCCAATTTTTGAGTCCAACAGGGCTCTTGCATGGTCATGCATGAGTTGAAAATACAGCTTTATGTGGTGAAATGAATGAGAGCAAATAATTTCACGGTCTGTTCTCCCTGCTGGACTCTGGAAAGAGGTTCTGCAGCATCTGGTGCAGGACTACCAGGTTCTGTAACAGCTTTTTCCCCCAGGCCATCAGACTGCTGAACTCTAAATGAGTATCTTTTGCACCACTGTTGACACCTCAGTTCATTCTTCTCAAATGCACTTTAAAATTAACTCAATATATATTTGTGCTGCTTTTTTTTATTCACCTACTTGCTTGCTATTTTTTAACATAATGTAAATTCCAACTGTTTATTCTACACACTGTTATTTTACATACTGTATACCATAATTATTCTGCTGTTTATTTTAACATATTTTAACATACTTTTTAAGGTGAAGGAGAGGACAGAAGGACATTCGATGAGGGAAACAGGATAAGGGGGACAATTTAGGATGCAATTCATTGTGCCTGAGGAATTTATGGTATGGTATAAAGCGTAGGAAAAAGGATGAATGCAATGCTTAAATGGTCATTGTTTTGGGGGAATGATTTACTAACGCCACTGGGCCGTTGCACAAAACTAGGATTAAGCGATCCATGATAAGTGATTGAGCTGAGTTCAACCAATCCAAAACATGAGCATCCAGGCTTAATCGGTTGCACAAAGACCAAGCCAGGATGAGCAGACACGGATTCAACAAGCCAGGTGAAACCTATCCTGGATAAGTATGTGCACGCGGCTTCCTAAAGTAGACCCCACCATCAATCACAGATTCACCGATTTACCATGGCAACGAGAGCGGCATACTTTCCCACGTCGGAGGCAAAAGTCCTCATGGAGGCTTACGAGGAGGTGAAGGACCAAATTAAAAAGAAAGGCAACACCGCCACAGTTATAAAACAACGAGAGAAAGCGTGGCAAAGTATTGCAGACTGCCTGAATGCATAAGTAGTGCACAAATACCCACTCACTGCTCTGCTGAAACCATCACAATTACAATCCAAATAGTTGATTAACATCTCCGACAACGTAGATGAATCGGTTGAAATCGTAAGTGAAATTGTGTAAATGTAACTCCGTCAGACTGTATAACTCCTTGTTATACCATGGTCTGGGTGACCATGGTATAACAAGTCGATTCTGATTGGCTGCAGGGTGTCCGTTAAAAAGTGTTGTGGACACCTATAAAAAAGTTCCAGTCAAATAGCCGGATTGTTCTAAATTATTGCGCTGGCTCAAACGCTAGTTGGTAACCGTGGCAACAGAAACTGTCTTGCTTATCTTACTTACTTAATTGCTTTATACAGAGTGAATGGTGGATAATATTTAGAAAAACGATTTAGGATAGACTTACTTGCTTGATACACATTTAATGATCACAGTCGATGGTGGATATTTCTTGCAATAAAAATGATTTAGGAAACTATTTGTGGACTTTGATTCTTTGAAACAAAATTTCGCATCATCTGGACACACACAAGTGGTAAGAGGTGCACTTGCCCTCTGAAATGATACTTTGTATCACGTAACATAACTGTTATATTACTGTAATGTTAGTTTGTCTCAAAATACACTGGGCACATGGACTCCGACTCTGTAGCTGATCTGGCGCGTTTCTTTATTTATCTCCCAGTATGCAATACAAACGTTACGTCACTCTAAAGAGCACATTACACCCAAAACACTCACTGCACAATAACGTTAAGCAATCATCTCACTTCCCTCCACTGATTAGGCCTAATATAACAGCTGCGGCCAACCGAGCTGCAGGTTCTGTGGCCAGAGCCGGTAACCTTGGCAACGCGTCACAACGAGTGATATTAAATAGTCCACTTCTTGTGGAAAAACTTACGATTTTAACGGTAAAAAACAACATTAACGTATTAATTACTAATTTAATATTTATTTCTTTCGTAAGTGACCATGGTATAAGCGGAGCTTCGCGTTGGACGGTTCACGCCTCCGCGTCGTCCATTCATTTCTGATAATGGACACCTCGTCGGGCATTATCCCTTACATAATTTCTCTTTGGTGTGGTGGGTGGCACAGAGTAGGAAAGGGGGAGGTGTGCCAATTAGTCACGCCAGGGATATAGGATATATCTGCAGGAGGAACACAGGTGGCAGCAGGTGTTCAGGCTGGTGGAGTGAGGCTGGTGCACACCTCATTCCACGCCGGTATGCAGGGAAAGCGGGCGTGCAGGAATAAGTGGTAGGCTTTTCTTTCTGTGTTTTTTATAGGTCTTATATTGTTTAGCTTGAACATGTGTTGTATTTACTGTGTCTGTGTATTTCAGAACTGTTTCAATCCCTGCTGGGTTAAAGGCGGCTGGTAGTGGATGTTGAAAGAGATCGACATACCAGGTATTTTAAAATTTTAGTTATAGTTTTTAACACATGGTCGAAATTAAATATGTATTTTTGTCTTGTTAATAAATTGTTGATTGGTGATTTTTGTTTGTGATGTTTTCAGGGCATCAGTGGTCCACTTGCTGCTCTTGCTGTGAGACGGTTTTTGTTATTTTCATTTTCTTTTTGGGGGGTTTTTTGTTCTGTCTAGTCTGCCTCGGCAAGTGTGCCGGTAGTGGGCAAAAGAGCTGGGTATTGCCCCTGGGGCGGACTAGCTCTTTATTTTTTCTTTGTTTTTTGTTTGTTTGTCTGATTTGTTTTGTTCGGCTTGTTTCCCCCATTCAAACATTTATCCTCAATAGGTCGATCCCAGTCAGGTGGTCGCGGCAGGCTTAAGGTGTGTTTACCCTTTTGCAGTGTAACTGTTTTTCTTGCACGTGTGTAAATCTTCGATTTTCAGCTTAGGATTGGAGTGTATTTACTTTGTGTAAAAGTCTTGTTAACAGAGTGAAATGGTGTGTTTTCACATATTCCAGCCCCTGCCCGGGTTAGTCTGACTGGAGGTTAACCGCAAGGAGGTTAAGTGGGATAATGGCTTATTGAATATAATTGTAAAGCCGAGTTTCCTGGTAATAAATGAATACTTTTTCGTACCTCATGGCTGATCGTCATTTCTGGTGCTAGTGACCTGCAGTGGGTGTAACATTTTTGACTCTGCTGTTGGACAGAGTTCAGCAGGGTAACATCTGGGGGGAAGAAGCTGTTCCTGTGCCAGCTGATGTGTGGGAACAGAGGCTCCTGAACCTCCTACCAGATGGTAGGGGGACATACAGTCCATGGTTGGGTTGGAAGCTGTTACTGCTGATGCTGTGTGCCCTTCTTAGACAGTTTGCACTGGAGGTCCTCAATGGCAGTGAGCTGAGCACCGGTGATGTACTAGGCGGTTTTCACCACCTGTTGCAGGGCCTTCCGCTTGGAGGCTGTAAAGCTGCTGTACCATACTAAGATGCAGTTGATCAGGATGCTTTCAATAGTGCAGAAGTTGACCAGGATCTGACAAGCCAGGTTAACTTTTCTCAGTCTCCTCAGGAAGTAGAGGCAATGCTGGGCTTTCTTTATCAAGGTGGAGGAATTGAGGGACCAAGAGAGGTCCTCAGAGATATGGACGCCCAGGAACTTGAAGTTGGAGACACGTTCAACCTCAGCCTTATCGATGTGAATGGGGGGTGTGACTGCAGTCTGCAGTCTTTAGTTTTCCTGTAGTCCACAATGAGCTCCTTGGTCTTCTTGGTGTTGGGGGTCAGGTTGTTGTCGGCGCACCACATCACCAGCTACTGAATCTCATCCTGTAGGCTGACTCATCATTGTTGTTGATCAGGCCTATCACCATGGTGTTGTCTGCGAACCTGATGATGGAGTTGGAGCAATGCACAGTCAGGCAAGAAGAGGGAGTAGAGGAGAGGGCTCAGCACACAGCCCTGTGGGACGCCGGTGTCCACAGTCAGGGTGGCGGAGGTGTGGTTGTCTAACCTAACAGACTGGGGTCTGTTGGTCAGGAAGTCCAGGGTCCAGTTACAGAGGAAGGTTCTGATGCCAAGGTCACTGAATTTGTTGACCAGCTTGGAGGGGATGACTGAATGCTGAGACAAAGTCAATGAACAACATCTTTGCGTAGGTGTTGTTGTTGTCCAAGTGCGTCAGGGTGGAGTGCAGTGCCGTGGAGATGGCATCCTCCATGGGGTCCAGTGTGGGGGGAAGACAGCATTTGAGGTGGGCCAAGACCAGCCTCTTGAAGCACTTAGTGATGATGGGGGTGAGTGCAACGGGGTGAAAGTTATTAAGGCCCACTGCAGCTGACTGCTTTGGTACCGGCATGATGGTTGTGGTCTTGAGGCATGTGGGGACTGCTGCTTGATCCCACTTGATCATCAGATATTCCACATTAGCAGAACAGTGGCTCCCAGTGATAACAGAGTCTGTACACCAAGTTTTGTTCACGTAAATACACAGTCCTCCGCTTCTGGTCTTACTGGAGTAAGTCGCTTCCTGTCGGCAAAGCTGAGTCGCTCGGTCTCACTGTCCTGGCCATCTCTTGGGGGAGCTGAAGTTTGTCGAATACACTGCTTGTGCATCTAAATCTTAAATAAAAAAGTTGTTGTGTGGTGTAGGAAGTGTTCACAAAGCTGTAATAAGCGAACAGGCTTGAAACCAGTAGGAAAATAATAACTATATTGTGAATTCTAGTGAGACGCTGAGCCTTGCATTGTGCATGCACCGCCATCTTGAAGGGAGTATCCTTCTACCTAATAAAATCCAATAGATTCAAATACACATTCAAATTGTAATTTCTTTTTTTCATAATGCAGAAAATCTGTTGAGGTCTGACATGTTTAAGTCTCTCTGGTCATAATGAAAATAAGTCGTGTGAGTTGTGTGAGAAAATATTCTGGCTGTACATGCTGCTCATGATAAGATATGATAAGATATATCGTTATTGATTGAACAAAAAATCAATTATATATATATATGTACAATATATACAAAAGAGTATGAAAACAATATTGCCTTGAATATTTGCATTGTACATGGTATTTGAATTGCACATGGTAAGACACGAACAATAAAATACAGTAATATGTAACACAGAGGAAAAAGAATAAGTCATGTAAAAAATATGTAATATTGTACAAGATATTTGCACAGATGAAATGTATATTAACTAATGTTGAACATAAATAACAGTAGTGCAGACAGTAGGTTTGTCATGTGCTATGTTAAATGATGTTGGTAGTTAAATATACATGTTGGAGTAAAACAACCGCAAGAATGAAAGACCTGCAGTAGCTGTCCTTCTTACACAGTGGACGCAGCAGTCCAGAGAGGAGTCCAGGACAGAGGAAGCTCTCCTGACCTGTTTGTTGAGCCTTTTTCTGTCCTCCCACAGAGCTCCCACAGCCCCAGCAGAACACTGCACAGAAAACTGCAGTTGCCAGCATAGTGTCAAAATATGTTTGTAACAGTCTTATGCACACTTGTTCATAACGCTGCCTCTCCATGGTCTTCATCAGGTGAGAATTTAAGGCTACTGGCCTGAAGTGGTTGGGATCTCTGGGTCACAGTCTTTGGAACTGGAACTAGACCAGACATTTTTCACATGACTGGAACTCGCCTGAGCCACCCTGAGCCTCAGGCTGAAGATTACAATTACAATTACAATTAGTCATTTGGCAGACACTTTTATCCAAAGTGACATATGTCCAAAGCATTCACAGCATCGGGGGCATTTCTGTGCTGGCCTGAGAGAGAAACGGTGGACTCTGGCTATGTTCTTAAGATGATAAAAGCCTATTTTTGTTATATTTTTGATATGTGGGATAAAAGTCAGCTCAGAGTCAAAAATCACACCCAGGTTTTTTACAGATTGTGTTGGTTTAAAATCTTGTAGTTTTGGCAAAAGTTTATCAGTCTGCCATTCAGGACCTATAACTAAAACCTCTGTTTTGTCCTGGTTGAGCTGTAGGAAATTCCTGCCATCCATTACTTGATATCTAAAATGCTGTTAAAAAGGGTATTAATTGGCCCTGTGTCATCAGGAGATATGGCAATATACAGCTGTGTATCATCAGCATAGTTATGGAAACTGATGCTGTGTCTCCTGATGACATCTCCAAGAGGAAGCATGTAAAGATTAAAAAGAATTGGAGCTAAAATTGAGCCTTGGGGAACCCCACACTTAATTTCATGGGTTCCTGAGGAACAATTATACATACTTACATAAAAACACCGGTCTGTGAGATAGGAGTAGAACCATTTAAATACAGTACCACAGAGGCCAACCAGGTGTCTGAGTCTATTTAATAAAATGTGATGGTCTACTGTATCGAGCGGCGCTTAGATCCAGTAGAACCAAGACTGTGAGTTTCTTGTTATCTAAGTTCCACCTGTCCACTGTCATTTAAAATCTTTAAATGTGCTGTCTCTGTACTGTGGTTCATCCTAAAACCAGACTGATGTCTCTCAAAGATGTTGTTTCTGTTTAAAAAGTCATCGACGGTTACAAAACCAGTTTTCACTCACTCACTAATCACTCATCTTCCATCGCTTATCTGGAGTCGGGTCGCGGGGGCAACAGCTCCAGCAGGGGACCCCAAACTTCCCTTTCCCAGGCCACATTAACCAGCTTTGAACTGGGGGATCCCGAGGCATTCCCAGGCCAGTGTGGAGATATAATCTCTCCACCGAGTCCTGGGTCTTCCCCGTGGTCTCCTCCCAGCTGGGAGACACATCCCTACGGATGGTACCCAGGGGGCATCCTTACCAGATGCCCAAACCACCTCAACTGGCTCCTTTCAACATAAAGGAGTTGCGGCTCTACTCCTAGTCCCTCCAAATGACTGAGCTTCTCACCCTATCTCTAAAGGAGACGCCAGCCACCCTTCTGAGGAAACCCATTTTGACAGCTTGTACCCGCGATCTAGTTCTGTCGGTCATGATCCAGCCCTCATGACCATAGGTGAGGCAGAACGAAGATTGACCGGTAGATCAAGAGCTTTGCCTTCTGGCTCAGCTCTCTTTTCACCACAACGGTGCAGTAGAGCAAACGCAATACCGTCCCCGCTGCTCCCGTTCTCTGACCAATCTCACGTTCCGTTGTCCCCTCACTCATGAACAAGACCCCGAGGTACTTGAACTCCTTCACTTGGGGCAAGGACTCATTCCCTACAGCCCTGGCGGAGGCCAACCCCCACCAGAAACAAGCCCAACTTACTGTCAAGTACCCGAACACAGCTCTTGCTTTGGGCATATAAAGATTGGATGGCCCTGAGAAGTGGCCCCCTCACCCCATACGCCCGCAAGCACCTCCCACAAGATCTCCTGGTGGAACAGGTCATATGCCTTCTCCAAGTCCACAAAACACATGTAGACCGGATGGGCGTACTCCCAGGACCCCTCCAGGATCCTTGTGAGAGTAAAGAGCTGGGGTCTCATTTATAAAACTTGCTTATGCACAAAACGGGGCATAAAAGTTGCGTACACAACTTCCTACGCGAAGGTTGTGATTTATAAAAATAAACTTAGCATGAGAATGTGCGCACCAGTACGCCAACTTTGATGCTTGCTTACGAACATTTTGGAGACGGGGGGAACTGGCGGTGCAGATGGTGAGGTGGTGAATTGAAGCCACTGCTGGAAGATCACGCAAATGGTAGGATCAGGATGGAGAGAAGTTTGTAAAATAATAATGGCTTGTGGAGTTCTGCACAATGTGGCACTGGGGAATGCTGTTCCCCTCCCGCGTGGCCTCCCTCCCCCACACCACGAGGACCCGGATCCACAACCACCTCCCCGACATGAGGAATTTCAGCAGGGAGCAAGGCTCCGTGAAGGTGTCATGCGGCGTTTTAAATAAGACGGCAAATATGTTTCATTTTTTAACAAGATCTTTAATGGAGCTGGCAATGTCAGACATGACCTCACACATGTTGCCCATCACTGTGCGTATTTGCTGGAGCTCGTCACGGACTTCATTAATGGCACTGATGGTGTCCCTTTGTGTTTGAAGGACAGCGTCTGTCAGGATCCGACCACTTCTAGGTGCTGGGGACAGCCAGGCCTTCAGCCACGGTGCCAGGACACGCCGTGCCTGGAACCTCCTCATCACCCATCGCTTCCAACTGCACAATGACTGGGGACACAAAGAAGTCAACTACCTTTTCACAAGTCTTAAAATATTTACTTTAATAAACAGATAAAACTGTACTTTACCAGTCTCCTCTGTGGTCTCTGCCAAATCGGTGTCTCCTTCCTTCTCTGACACTATGCCATACACGCTGGCTGTACCAAGGATCGAGGCTATCTTGGTGTCCAGCGGGTGCGCCCTTGCCCCCACCAGTAGCAGATGCGCTTCGACGGTGCCATGCCACTTTCTTCTTGGCCTCCACCTTCAAATCCGACCACTTCTTTTTAATTTTATTTATTTTTATTTTATTCGTGACGTGACTACTGTGACCACCAAACAAAATATCTTTTCTCCACCTCACCCACAAGCACCTCGATTTCACCCTCCATAAAATTTCTTTTTCTTTTTTCTGCCATGATCGAACGTAAAGTGCCATTGATCAGCAGGCATATTTATATGCAAAGACATTTATGAGGTACTTTGCATTGACCATTCATGGTAAAATGTGGGTCTGTTGGGGGCGGGATGTGAGATGAATCCACCTGCGCAATCTTCCAGGTGGAGTGTGATTTATAAAGGGAAAATTGTGTGCAGGTGTGAGTATGCACGGTTTTATAAATCCAAGTATTTTTTTGGCGTACGCCATTTCCAACTTTTGGGCGTACGCACACTTTTAGTATGGATTCCACGCAATGTTTTATAAATGAGACCCCTGGTCCATTGTTCCACGGCCAGGATGGAATCCTCATTGTTCCTCTTCAATCTGAGGTTCAACTATCGGCCAAACCCTCCTTTCCAACACCTTGGAGTAGACTTTAGCAGGGAGGCTGAGTAATGTGATACCCCTATAATTGGCACACACTCTCTGGTCCCCATTTTTTATACAAGGGGACCACCACCCCAATTTGCCACTCCCAAGGCACTGTCCCAGACTTCCATGCAATGTTGAGGAGACGTGTCAAAAAGGGTAAGTCAGATACAGGTCGGTAGTTATTAAGAACGTTGGGGTCTAAAGTGCTCTTCTTCAGAAGGGGCTTCACCACAGCTGTTTTAAAAGCGGTGGGGAAGACACCCGTCTGAAGGGAGCAATTCATAATGTTTAAAAACTGTTCCTCAAAGAATCCATAAAATGATTTTAAAAGTAATTCCAGCGTCTTAACAGATAAAACTTGTTGGGATAAAAGGCTGGATCTGATGTCCTTGATTTTAGTTTTGAAGTGGTCTGCAAAGTTCTCACAATGAACATCAGATGGCATGTTAAAAGTTTATTAAAATTTGTGCTAGTTAAAATATCAAAGATGGAGAAGAGGAACCAGGGATTATTTCTGTGGTCTATGATAAGATGTGAAAAATGAGAAATTCTTGCCTGTTTAACTGCATTATTGTTGGTTTTGAGTTGTTGCCGTCGAGTCTCGAGGTGGACTGTTAGTTTAGACTTCCTCCATCTCCTCTCGGTACTCCTGCATTGTCTTTTCAGTTTATGTATTTCATCGTTGTTTCTCCACAGGTGTAGGTTTTCTTGTGACTGTTTTAGTTAAAAGTGGAGCTACCGAGTCGAGAGTGGAGTGGTGCTCAAATGATGTGAAACTGTTAAAAGACACTGCAGTAGAAGTCAGTGCGTTATTTACGATTGACGCAGTTCCACCTCCTTTTCTACCCCTTTTTTAGAAAATGAAAAGTTAAAATTTGGTGGGGAAGCCTTGGTGAGAACAACAGGTGCGTCAGTGCCAAGCCATGTTAAAAGAAGGCAGTCTAACTTATAATCTAAAATCACATCATTCATTAAAAAGGTCTTGTTTAAAAGAGAGCGCACGTTCAGCATTGCCACATTAATGTTTGTGCCAAATGTGCGCTCATCGTAGTGAAACGATTGAATGATAGTCTGTGTATGTGGTCTGAAAACATTCCTTGGTTTGTGTGTTCTGTGGAAGATGATGGTAATGGTGTGGATGGTGCTGTCCGGTACTTCTGTGGGCTGAGGGGGGGTGTGGGGTGTGTGTGTGTGACGTGCAGGCAGTCAATCACGTAGGTGTGATTGTACCGTGGATAGAACAGCTGGTGTTGGTTTGGGGAGACTGGCATGCTGCACACCATATGCCAGGTTGGCAGACAGCATGCGGGCACCTGCTGTGTTCAGGTGGAGTCCGTCTGGACCGAAGAGATGCCGTCTCTCCGAAAAGACATCAAAGTTATCAATGAAGCCAACATGGTGAGAGTTACAGGTAGAGGAGAGCCAGGTGTGCAGGCAGCCTGCTGAAGCTGCCTATCCCTCTGCCACAGGTGGGGGTAGGGCTGGAGATGAAAACACTCACCTGGGACTGTGACATGGTGTTGAAAAGGTGGGTGAAGTCCCGCTTTATAAGTTCGGACTGCTGCTTGGCGATGTCGTTCACTCCTGCGTGGATAATAATCCTTTTCGCCCGCGGATGCGAGCTGAGGATGTCCGGGATTTTCCCCATTATGTCCATAATGGTGGCGCTGGGAATGACAGGGTGGACGCCCCCCTCATGCGGACATGCCTCACAATGCAGTCCCGATGACGAGGGTTGTAGGAGCGTCCGCTTGATCTTCAGGGGCGCAAGCCAGCTCAGCCATCCACCCACACCAGGACCCCGGGTGTGATCTCTCACCTGGGGGGAACGTGAGGAGCCAGCGCACCGTGTCCTTAACCAGCCGCCTGCGCTGGGATGAGGATGAGGAGTGGGACAGTGGAGGCAAACGGCCCCTTGTTGGACATCTACCTGATGCAGGGCACCCCTCTGCTGGACAGGGCTAGCCGTGAGTGGAGGGAAGGCTATGGTGTCCGTCAACGGGGGCATGATGGCAGAGGCCACAGAAACAGGTGCAGTTTCCTGGTGCCAGTCCCGGGCCGCCGGCTTCTCGCTCACAGATAAGGCCGCATGCTTATTGGAGAGCGGCAGGCTCGGGGGAGAAGGAGCCCCGCCATGGGTCCCGCTCGGAGCCCTCTTCCGCCTTCGGACGACCACTTCGGTTCAGGGGGTCATCTTGCTTGGAGTGGAGCAGACGGGTCAATGACAGGAGGAGGACGGTTCCCAGAGAACTGTGTGACCAAGAGCAGAGGTGGCGTTTTTCGGCGCAGACTCACTGGTCTGTGTGGACGCTAGCCAGCTGGTCACCACCGGGAGACGAGACCCGAGAGTGGACAGCAGGGAATCCTTCCTCAGCAGCTCGCCCAATATTTGTTTTTTGTCTTCCAGAAGGTCAGCAATCTTTTTGTGTGCTATTTTTAGCAGTTCTTCCAACTCTCCAGGTGACTCGGCAGTGCCCAGTGAAGTCATGGCGACTGAAGGAGTCTGTTGGAAAATGAGCTCTGATGAGTCTCTGTACTGTGTCATGGAGTGGGTGGGATGAACTGTCCTTGATGGAGAGCAGTTTGTTAAGTGACCTCCTGCTACTCTCTGATTCAAACATCTTCATGTTTTGACCAATGATAGTTTTAGCCTTGTGAATCTCACCCTTCTTGTCCATGTCAGAATCATATTGAGAGGCTGAGGCATACAGAGTGAAAAGAAATGGAAACAGAAATAATTATGGGAATGATTTTTATACCGTGCTGTGGAAATGTGAAACAGACAAGAGATGACAAACCAGTCTTTTGAGGGAAAACAAACTCCTGCAGCCACAATCAATGCTTCTGTAAACCAAAGCTTGACAGTTTGTTGGATAGTTTACATCGTGTCTGTCCGAGACCTTCCCTAGGCGCAGCAATTAACATTTCCAAGACACGCGAAAGGTGCACATCTCTTTTTTCAATACAATACACAAAAATGTAAGTAGAAAGAAATGAGTGAGGAATGAATCAGGAACAATCTGATAATTAATTAATCTTTAATGAGGATTTCTGAAAAACTGTGACTTGAGGACTATAGAGTAGATAATGGTGGTTACTTGACAGCAGAGAGGTATTGTATCAATGAATTATTTTGTAATGCTTAGTTCATATCTCTCCTCCTTGAACCGACACCTTATCGTGGTGGAGGAGTTTGATCACCCGAATGATCCTAGAGGCTATGTTGTCCGGGGCTTAATGCCCCTGGTAGGGTCTCCCAAGGCAAAAGGTGACGGGTCAGACTAAGAGCGGTTCAAAAGCCCCTTATGACAGAGAAAAAACAAAGGAAGCGTACGTCACCCGGATTGGCATCACCGGGGCCCCACCCTGGAGCCAGGCCTGGGGTTGGGGCTCGCTGGCAAGCGCCTGGTGGCCGGGTCCCGGCCGGGCACAGCCCAAAGGAGCGACGTGGGCCCGCCTTCCCGTAGGCCCATCACCCGCAGGAAGGATCAGAAGGGGCCGGTGCTATGTGATATGGGTGGCAGTCGTGGGCGGGGGCCCCGATGACCCAAACCCTGGACAGAGACTCTGGCTATGGGGACATGGAATGTCACCTCACCGTGGGGGAAAGAGCCTGAGCTAGTGCGGGAGGTTGAGCGGTACCGACTAGGGATAGTCGGGCTCACCTCCACGCACAGTCTGCGCTCTGGAACCCAACTCCTTGAGAGAGGCTGGACTCTCTTCTACTCTGGAGTTGCCCACGGTGAGAGGCGGCGAGCTGGTGTGGGCTTGCTTATAGCCCCCCAGCTCAGCCGCCCTGTGTTGGAGTTCTGAGCGAGAGGGTCACTGAGCGAGAGGGTCACTTCCCTGCGCCTTCGGGTTGAGGATAGATCTCTCACTGTTGTTTCGGCCTATGGGCCGAACAGCAGTGCAGAGTACCTGGCCTTCTTGGAGTCCCTGGGAGGGGTACTGGAAAGTGCTCCAACCGGGGACTCCATTGTTCTGCTGGGGGACTTCAATGCTCACATGGGTAGCAACAGTGATACCTGAAGGGGTGTGATTGGGAGGAACGGCCTCCCCGATCTGAACCCGAGCGGTGTTCTGTTATTGGATTTCTGTGGTGGTCACAGTTTGTCCATAACAAACACCATGTTCAAGCATAAGGGTGCCCATCAGTGCACGTGGCACCAGGACACCCTAGGCCGGAGGTCAGTGATCGACTTTGTAGTCGTATCATCTGACCTTCGGCAGTATGTCTTGGACACTCTGGTAAAGAGAGGGGCTGAGCTGTCAACTAATCACCACCTGGTGGTGAGTTGGATTCGCTGGCAGAGGAGGAAGCGGGACAGACTTGGCAGACCAAAACGTACCGTGAGGGTCTGTTGGGAACGTCTGGCGGAACCCGCTGTCAGGGAGGTTTTCAACTCCCACCTCCGGGAGAGCTTTGACCAGATTCCGAGGGAGGTTGGAGACATTGAGTCCGAATGTTCTCCACTTCCGTTGTTGATGCAGCCGTCCGTAGCTGTGGCCGTAAAGTCGGCGGAGCCTGTCGTGGCAGCAACCCCCAAACCTGGTGGTGGACACCGGAAGTAAGGGATGCCTTCAAGCTGAAGAAGGAGTCCTATCGGGCCTGGCTGGCTCATAGGACTCCTGAGGCAGCTGATGGGTACCGGCAGGCCAAGCGCGCGGCAGCTCGGGCGGTTTTAGAAGCAAAAACTCGGGTCTGGGAGGAGTTCAGGAGGCCATGGAGGAGGACTACCGGTCGGCCTTGAGGAAATTCTGGCCAACCATTCGGCGCCTCAGGAAGGGGAAGCAGCTTTCTGTCAACACTGTTTACAGTGGAGATGGGGAGCTGTTGACCTCGACTGGGGATATTGTCGGGCGGTGGAAGAAATACTTCGAGGATCTCCTCAATCCCACTGTCATGTCTTCCGTAGAGGAAGCAGAGACTGGGGACTTGGAGGTCGATTTGTCCATCACTGGGGCTGAAGTCACTGAGGTAGTTCGCAAGCTCCTCAGTGGCAAAGCACCAGGGGTGGATGAGATCCGCCCTGAGTACCTCAAGTCTCTGGATGTTGTAGGCTTGTCTTGGTTGACACGCCTCTGCAATATCGCGTGGCAGATGGGGACAGTGCCTCTGGACTGGCAGACTGGGGTGGTGGTCCCTCTTTTTAAAGAGGGGGACCGGAGGGTGTGTTCCAACTATCGGGGGATCACACTCCTCAGCCTCCCTGGGAAAGTCTATTCCAGGGTACTGGAGAAGAGAATCCGGCCGATAGTCGAACCTCGGATTCAGGAGGAACAATGCGGTTTTCGTCCTGGCCGTGGAACACTGGACCAGCTCTATACCCTCCACAGGGTGCTTGAGGGTTCATGGGAGTTTGCCCAAACAGTCCACATGTGTTTTGTGGACTTGGAGAAGGCATTCGACCGTGTCCCTCACGTCATTCTGTGGGAGGTGCTCCGGGAGTATGGGGTTGGAGGCCCTCTATTGAGGGCTGTACAGTCCCTGTACAACCGGAGCAGGCGCTTGGTCCGCATTGCCGGCAGTAAGTCGGACCTGTTCCCGGTGCATGTTGGACTCCAGCAGGGCTGCCCTTTGTCACCGGTTCTGTTCATCATTTTTATGGACAGAATTTCTAGGCGCAGCCAGGGGCCGGAGGGGGTTCGGTTCGGGAGCCGCCAGATTTCGTCTCTGCTTTTTGCAGATGATGTTGTCTTGTTGGCTCCCTCGAGCCAGGACCTTCAGCATGCACTGGGGCGGTTCGCAGCCGAGTGTGAAGCAGCTGGGATGAGAGTCAGCACCTCCAAGTCCGAGGCCATGGTTCTCGACTGGAAAAAGGTGGCTTGCTCCCTTCAGGTTGGGGGAGAGTTCCTGCCTCAAGTGGAGGAGTTTAAGTATCTTGGGATCCTGTTCACGAGTGAGGGAAGGATGGAGCGTGAGATTGACAGGCGGATCGGTGCAGCGGCTGCAGTAATGTGGTCACTGTACTGGTCTGTCGTGGTGAAGAAGGAGCTGAGCCGAAAGGCGAAGCTCTCGATTTACCGGTCAATCTACATTCCTACCCTCACCTATGGTCATGAACTTTGGGTCATGACCGAAAGAACAAGGTCCCGGATACCAGTGGCTGAAATGAGTTTCCTCCGCACGGTGGCAGGGCGCTCCCTTAGAGATAGGGTGAGGAGCTCTGTCACCCGGCAGGAGCTCAGAGTAGAGTGGCTGCTCCTCCACATCGAGAGGAGTCAGCTGAGGTGGCTCGGGCATCTTTATCGGATGCCCCCTGGACCCTATTTCCCCAGTGTGGGATCAGTAAAGTCCTATCTTATCTCTTATCATCACCTTTCAGAATACAGATAGCACAGTCAGATACACAGATACAGTAGCACATACAACCACAGCACAGGCCAACACTAAATAATCAATGTTTGCCTTTTTCACAAACCTTGGACATTTTAATGGCTTGTCTGTTTATTTCTTGTAGAGAGAAGCTGACAGATGTAGCTAAAAAATAGCATTGACATCCTGAAATTTTTGATGAAATCTGAGTCTGTGAAGCCAAGCACATCATGATCCCACCATGAGTTGCATGTGACGTTGTATGACGTATTACGTCGTCATACATGTGTCATTGTCCCTGCCTTCAGTCTTATCTTTCCATTCCTTGCCATTCTCCAAACGTTCAAAACATGCAATCAGACATTCCCATCTTGCCAAATTACCTGGGTCCTCTTTTGTAACAATGCACACAAATCAGGGCATTTATTTATCAATTTCCATTTTGATTTATTAATTTCTATGGGAAAATGGAATTTCTAAAAACAGACTTGATGTAACATTGTGCACTAGTGGAAACTCTGACCCATGCATTCAAACATTTTGAAATCGTCGGATATTGGTAATGCTTCATAACCTCATTATCAGTTCCACATATAATGCATGTTTACCTTAATAAATATCCAGGGCAGTGGAGTTTACAAATTGAGTTTTTTCCAAAAAAAACACCATCCTCCTATTTCCACAGTATTTCCTTGTGGCAAAGGGATTCATCCTTGTATTTGCATGTAGGTTTGCTGACAAAATTTAACACCCACTATAAACCTACATGTCATTTGACTGCAGACATGGAGCATCAATTTCTGAGGACATGCACAAGATACAAAGGGTAGCCATTATGTGCATTATAGTTAAAAGCAAGAATACCAGCACTCTTACTTTCAGACCTCAGTAACCAGCATTGTACTAGGTGACATTGTGTATGGGTATGACAAATGCGCACATGCATGTGCACTCACTCACTCACTCACACACACACACACACACACACACACACACACACACACACACACACACACACACACACCCTATGGTACAGTACCTCCATCCAGGCTGCGTGAGTTCCTCTTGCTAGAGGAGCGCTGGAACAGAGGAGCTGGTCTGTCAATCAGAGAGCTTGCCTGTCTGGTCTGAGCCTGAGTCCGACCACTGTAGCGAAACTTAGAGCCCAACGCCAAGAACTTCCTAGGAGTGGTGGCCATCTCAGTGGAGGTCAGCCTAACCACAAAAAACATTGATACGGACATTCTGAACTGACCCTGGGTCTGGTGGCTAGCAAGCATATTTAGTATGTCCACTGCATGTAGGCATGCCATGTAGGCAAACCGCCTTAAAGAATGTGATACCCTACCTGAAGAAGGTGTGATGTTCTACACACACTTTCCACAGTTTCTTAGCTGCCTTGTAGTTGGGTAATTTGAAGCCAATTGCACTCTCATACTGTTCCACCTGTTTAAACAAGATATCCAAATCTGCTAAGAACAAGACTAATGTAATAAAGTTAGCATTATGGTTTCATTCATGGTTAGAGTTCAGTGATAAACAAGAAACAACAGATTTTACAGGTTGATGAATGTGTGTTTATATGAAAATACTCAACCTCAGATGGTCTTATTTTGATGAAGAAGCTGCTATGTTTGTATGAGACTTTGAGGACTTTGGGCCAGGGGAAACGGTTGATCCTCAGTTTGTCTTTGTAAACCATCAGACCACTGGAGCAAACCCCCAACATAATGTCGACACCATCCAGATCCTGGCAGAGACATCCAGAGAGACAAAAAGATTTCCATTAACTGTCAACAGGATATGCAAAGTTCAGAGAGCTAAGGAACCTGGAGTGAACAGCAAAGATAAGAAAGATAGTAAATGAGTCACAGATGAAAGGAAGTTTCTTAACGTGTTAACAAGCCAAAACAACTTCAGTCAGTCTTCAGTGTCTAGAAGTACATTGGAGCGATAACCAGTGTTGCTCTAAATAATGTTTTGATCATGGTGGCAGATAGCTCTGTACATGTCATCACAGGTTGACATCAGAAAAATAACATTTTTTTCACAATTTCTCCCTCGATCGGCACTTCCTGGCTCAGACCTGCCAACCTTCCCATTTTTCCTGGGATTGTCCTATATTTTACCATTTTCTCCTGCTGGCTTCTCATTTAAATGTTTTCCCATAAATAAAAAGGTGAGCTGTAACATTGTTGGGAGGCATAATCACCTATTTGATGTATTTGCCACATTCAAATATTGGATGTGGCAAATACAGACAGTATGTAGAACATTTGCTGTAACATCTAGAAATGAGAAGTCATTCACTAAAAAGGCAACTGCCAATAAAACAAGAAGAAGAAAAAGAACAGAAAGGATCAACATGTGGGGGATAGAGAACCTGCTAAAAAGGCTAAAAGCTTGTGCATGTATCTCACCCACTGGGAGGAGGCTTACCCACACATAATGAAGAACACTGATGATAATCATGCAACCTCTCCTACCAATTGTCTCACTTGCCAGTAGCCTTTGTGCTGAATTTATATGCAGTATCAAACAGGTATCTGATTCTGACCACCTCATTGTAGCAACTTACTTAAAGTAGGAACTATTTAACCTAATCCTTGTTGCTCTCATATTTTAAAGGAACTGTTTGCCTAGTGGTGATTTTAGGTTTCACTGTGTGTACATTTGTCTAAATGTAACGAAGGTGGATAGTCGTAAGTGTAATGAGACTACCCAGAGTGGGCCACTGAAAATTTTCTTATTTATTACTATTTTTAAATCTCAATGTTGATAGGTAGGACCTCACCACTGTACCTTTAAAACTTCTTCCATCTTAATGAGGCACTTAATGTGTGTTTGTGGGAATTAATTGATTTACAATTTTAGTTCAGTTTTGTCACCTGCAAATGGTGTCAGATCGGTTACAGGTTTTAAAGGGGTTTTGATTCCTTTGAAATCAAAATCAATTTCTACATCCAGTACCTGATTTGATACTTGATATAATTTCTATAAAATGCTATAAAATTCCTTCCCTAGGAGTGTACGATGCAAATTTTAATACTTTTCCAGTTGTGATTACAGTGCATATTAAAACTGCTGCTTATTCTTTATCTATTCATTCTACATTTGAGCAGTTTATTCTTTATCCTATAAGACTTTCTCAGAGTTTTATTGATCATGATTTCTAGCATACACATTCTGTTTGAAATGTCTACTATTGTATGTACTCCTACCAATGATGATCCATGTAAGTAGAAAAAATGTATTCTACTGTATTTGCAGTAGCACTGCTCACCATCATCCACAGGGTGGTAGTACAGTGTTCTAAAAGTCCATCTCTTTTTCTGATTTCTGGAGTAAAACCTGACATGTTACATGTTCTCTCTGTGGTTCAGGCTTGGCATGCATGCTTTTGTGATGCATAATATTAAAAATACTAACAGACAAAGCTGCAAACACAATGTGTCTTTTTTTTTTCTCTTTATATCTGTTCTGTTTGTTTTCATAAAGCACTGATGCGCTAAATCACACTGAGACCCAGGTTGCAAGTGTGTTGCAGGTTTTATTTGCTGTATGAAGGATACTTGGATCAAAAGTCACCATGGACAACAAGGATGACTCCTCCCGTGCTCACCTTGGCCTGGTGGAGGTCCACTCCGTACATCGAGAGTTTCTTGGCATTCTCCAGGAACATTAGGTCTGCTTGGGCTGGACTCATTGACCTGCCACAACACCACAGCAGGAATTGAACAAAATCTTTAGTTACTACTTGTTTAGTTTATGCATACACAACCTCTGGGTCTGCAAAATGAAGCCAACAAGGCTGAAGTGCCAAATCTGCAGTTCCTTAAATGGCTGCTTGAAGCTGCTTCCAAAAGCAAGTCAATCACCACAGACCCCAATAACAAAATGGCCATGCTAGTGAAAAAAAAGAAAAAAAAAATCTTAAATATTAGTATAATGAGCATACTAAAGTGTACTAGCATCCAGACTATTAAACTGTGCACTTAAAGTGGGTTAAATTGGAACAACTAATTTTGTACTCACTACACTTACATAGTATTTAAGTTGTACAAGAGTCCAACAGAAGTTGCATCAAGTATACTTAACTGTGCTAAAATGGGACAATTTTAAGTATATTTAATATACTGTAATTATACTAATTATTTTATATTTTCTCATGCTTCTTTTCTTCTTCTTTTTTTTTTTTTTTTTTAAAGATTACTTCATGGGCTTTTTGCCTTTATTGTGACAAAGACAGCTGAAGACATGACAGGGAAGAGGGGACGATGTGCAGCAAATGAGCCCCAGGTGGGCACCCAACCTGCAGCTACTGCAGTGGACTGACAGCCTCAGTATATGGGGCACACAAAATAAACAAACACAAAAAGTTATAATCCACAAATATTTCAAAAATGTGACACTTACTTATGGAGATAGATTTCTATCAAAAATAAACAAACACAAAAAGTATAATCCACAAATATTTTTACTATCCACATGCAAAGACCTCTTAATTTGTGTTTTATAAATCATCATTTGAATTAATGCAAAAGAATATTCACAAATTCACAAAAACTCCTTCTTCTTCGGCGCTACCAAATGCCATGTGTGTGTTTGGCTCAGCAGCGCCACTTTTCAAACTAGTGGCCAAAATTGCACATAAATGCTAACTGCATGGTTTCTGCTGATACACTCACAAGTATGCCACAAAGAAATCAAGGAAAGAGAGGAGTCACATTGGTAAATGGTTCACAATTGTCAAACCTGAACAGGAGTGAATTGTGGTATATATTGTAACCATACAATATAAAGCTTTCCAACATATTGTACAAATACTGGCTGTATTTGCCTCCTTGCATCCTGAGACCCATGACAGCCCTGGTGTAAAGCAACATGAACCGATTAATTGCAGTTTGAATTAACTGGTGATATTCCCTGTCTTGAGGCTGCACGGTGGCGCAGCAGGTAGTGCGCGTGCCTCACAGTAAGAAGGTTGCCGGTTAGATCCCCGGGTCAGGCGGGGCCTTTCTGTGTGAAGTTTGCATGTTCTTCCCGTGCATGCGTGGGTTCTCTCCGGGTACTCCGGCTTCCTCCCACAGACCAAAAACATGCTCATTAGGTTAATTGATGACTCTAAATTGTCCGTAGGTGTGGGTGTGAGTGTGAGTGTGAGTGTGAGTGTGAGTGTGAGTGTGAGTGTGAGTGTGAATGTTTGTTTGTCCTTGAATGTGGTCCTGCAATCGGCTGGCAACCGGTTCAGGGTGTACCCCGCCTCTCGCCCATTGTAGCTGGGATAAGCTCCAGCCCCCCGCAACCCCGAAAGGGATAGGTGGTATAGATAATGGATGGATGGATATTCCCCGTCTTGTTTGATGCAGATGTAAAAAAAAATCCCCCTCAAAAACATCTATAGAAGTTACTGTATGTACTGTACTGTTTATTTATGTATATTCTTCGGAATCTAGTTTGTGCACAATTTTAGGATTATAGAGAGTGACAGTGTTGTTGAAAATGCTTCAAACATCAATAAATCATCCAAATGTTCATGTTGTAGATCTTGTGTCGTGATCATTTTTAACATGTTTGTACTCACATGCAGGCTGTAAGCGAAACATTCAGTTTGAGATAAATGTTTACACCCAGTTCAAGTGCAAGGTGGAGATTGCTGGGACCTGTGGCAAAGTGCATGTCAAGATAAATTAGATCAGAATAGATTAATATGTGCTTCCAAAGGCAACTGGTCTTGTTTGTGGTTCTAGAAAACGTTTCGCCTCTTAGCAGTCCTAGCAGTCACCTACATCTCAAGGACAAGGGACATTCCTTTGAGGATCATAACTTACATATTTTGGGCAGAGAAGACAAATGGTTTGAAAGAGGGGTGAAAGAAGCCATCCATGTCAAACTGGAAAGACCAGGACGTGGGCTACGACACTACTTATCAGCCATCTACAATGCAGTCCTGAGATCTCTCCCCAGGCACCACAACAACCATTCCCACCAAGACTCACATGACCCTATTGCGCCACATGATGGGTGAATGACCCAACCATTATCACCCATCAACACTTATTGTGTCAGCCACACCCTGACTCATGTGACTCTAACGGCTTGCATGATGTTGCATGGAGGTGTGATCCTGCAAGAGGATAAATACCTGAGACTCCTATCCAGTCAGTTAGAACTGAAGAAGCCTTTTGGATAAGGGGCAAAACGTCTTAGAACCACACACACTCATGCAACCAGACCATCACTCTCACAGTGTAATGCACACACCTGATGATGATCAGCTGATTAGAGACGCATATAACATTCCTGGGTGCAATGCGCCACGTTTTTGCATCCAGACAGTTTGCCTGAGACCCCAACACTTCTCCTATATCCTGGCCTGCGGATATAATCCTGCATGCGTCTTTGAAACCACACACACATACCTGCAAACTAATTTCCTGTCCACTGAACAGTAAAGAAAATAAACTTGAAAGTATCAATAAATGCCCATTTGCAGCTAACTTCACTCCGCCTGTGTCCTGTTTCCAATTCCCCAACCATCTGACCATGGTTTATCTGTTCCCCCCGCCGCCTCTTTCTAAACTGTCCCAGTGCCTCACCTTTCCCAGAGTGTATTGCACTCTTTTCAGGGGCAGTAGGATAACTGTTACACACAAGGTGAAACAACTACAATCAGGAGGTGTTACTGGCATTACTGAGGTGATACTGTACAAGTTTGGTCAAAATGTCACAACTTTGTGGGTTTTAGAGTAGGTTGGACAGCAAGCCACCACACTGAGATTCAAGATGGCTCTTCAGAAACCTATGAGTGATGTCATGGAGACTACATCCATGCTTAATACAGTCTATGGTTTCATTATGAGAAAATCACTGTTTCTGTAAATGGAGTCTGGACGCTTTGACAAGACAGATATAGCAGCTGTTGCTGGTTAAACAAAAGGATCTTACTTTTTAACAAAAAGGTCTGTCACTTTAGGGATTTCCATGATGTTGTCAGACAACAATCTGAGCCTGTGGCACAACCAAGCAATTTTAGTAGATGTACGGTGCGCAAACGCACAGTGGAAATACATTGCAGCATGTTTTGCAGCTGCCAAATCCAGTGCTCTTGCTGGACCAGTTTTAAAATTGTATCCCCATAGTCACTTGGACAAAAAACATGGAAAAATGGGAAAAGCGTGTCCATAAACACATAATGATATATGACTGGAATTTCTCCTATTCATCCGGGACACTTGACCAGAACCAATTGTTTCTCACAGAAACCCTGACTGGGTAGAGTCCAGTGTGCTCCTCAGCTCAAATTTAACCAGTTACTGGTTAATGGGTGCTGGGCTATTGAAAGCAAATTTAACTGAAACTGATATCCCCAACTGACAATTTCATTTATGTAATGAATGTGAACACTTCTTCCACCACTGGTTGATTGAGGCAGTGTTCTGACCTGTACGTATGGTGCAGCTCCATCATTTTGTCCTCCAGCTCCTTGGTCTGACCCTGGGCCATTTTCATGTCCTTAGCGTAATCATTGCCGTGCACCTCAGGGTCGTACTCACCCAGCTCCGACTGCAGGGCGTAGGAGCCCAGCAGGGCCAGGGTGACGAAGGAACAGGGAAGTCGGCCCTGCAGGATGTCCTTCCGCAGCTGGAGACACAAGTAGTACCTGCAAGGCCCAGACAGCGATCACAATATGTTTGATTCATAAAGCTTATTTTCTATTTAATTTTTTAACTTTCTTTAACCTGGAGGAGCCTGTCCACATTAATTAACTGCTCTAGATACACTGTATTTCATCTCATGCCCACCAGATGCCCAAAGCTTGTAGAGGTTTAACACCAAGATGGGAACTTGTTCCTTCTGGGCTCTGGTGCCAGGAATTGGAATAAGTTACTTTTACATAACAAAATAATATGCAATAACTATAAATCATATTTTAAAAAGATGGTCAAATTATGGCAACAGGCATGAAAGTATAAGCTTACCATCCATACCAGCTTATGTGTTGCATGAATTGCACACATCTATTGTTTTAATGGTTGACTTTATTCATGACAATTCTGGCAGTTATGATATTGCTGGTAATATAATTGGACATCTTCATCATCTGCATCTTAATTCTTTACAGGTCAAGGATCTTGGACTTTTTTTGACATTTTAAAGTTGTGTTTGATTTTGGGTGTCATATTGAGAGAAGCCATCCATGTCAAGGTTGAAAAACCATCTCTGAACAGAGGGGGAGGTCTGAGACACCACCTATCTCCCACATACAATGCTGTCCTTTCATCTCTTCCAAAGAGATTAAAAAACTTAGCCTCTGAAAATAAACAACAAAGACATTGTTGTTTCACACATGGCTCAAGGAGCCTCCCAATTTCAAGAATGGGACACTAACGAGGCAGATGACTGTCGTTGACACCCAAGGGTCGCACCCTACCCCGCCTTAATGGGGGATCGTTTGCCTCACAATAGAGTGATACCATCCTTGGTTTTTGGGGGTTGGCCTCACTCAGAGGATAAATACTTGAACCTAACACCATTTCATTAGACTAGAGCTGTCCTATCTAGTCTGGTGCGCATAAATGATGAAGCCTGCTCGGATGAGAGGTGAAACATCTTCCAAGACAAACTGACAAAGTCCAGTTGCGATTGATTGAATGCCCTGAAGCTTTGTAGGAAGCAGTTAACAAATCCCTGGAATCCACACAGTACCTTGTTATGTCTTCAGACAGCTGGGCCGGGTCCGGTGGATAGAATTTCACATTGAAGGTGAAATTATAGTTGGCACCTTAAGAATGAAAACGAGACTAAGATGAAATAACTGTGAGCATGTATCAGAAACATGTTACAAAAGAAAATGATAACAGAAGGTGTACTGCTCACCTTCTACCTGCCTGCGGATCTCCTTGGTTAGGTTCATCCAAGTCTGATAAAGAAAATGAGGGATGTATCATGATGTTTGATATCATTTAATCCTTAAGCACTGAGGGTAACAGGTTAATCTAACCATGATTACATTTACATCGTTTTTCTTGTTTTATGGAATACTGAGGCGGGGATTGTTGGATTGACACTAACTAGTTACAGTCAGTGACTCACCTTCATGGTGGGCGTCTCCCAGATGGCCAGGGCATAGTAGTCCTTCTCCAGAAGGTTGAGGTGGTCACACACCTTCATGAACAGCTCCTGACCTTTAGCATGTTTCTGATACACACACATACACATACACATACACATACACATACACAAAGGGAACAAGACACAACTAAACATTTACCTTCTAATGTAACAGACCTGACATCACATACAAGACAATGTATTCAGTAATGTGCTGAACATGACTCAGCAGATAGTGAGAATAGTGCAGAGACTCAGAGAGAGCAGTCGCTTCTGCGACAGGACTGTTTAACAGCTTTCAGGTTCAAACTGAAGCAGGGACTCAACAGAGCAGGGGGTGATCTGAAATGAGATCTGAACAACAATAAACCTTTCCTGAACTATGCAGTCAGTCACAGGATATCTTCAACGAATCAATTGAATTCCAGTAGTTTCACACTTACCTTGCAGTGCTAGCAGTGCTATTGTCTGATTCTGTATGGAAGGCTTCTTGTTTGACATTGGGGATATGGTGATTATACCTTATTTTTCAATAGATTAGTTATTTCACAAAAGTACATAAATATAGTGGGGCAAGGATTTAGTGCAAGAAATAAGTAAGTGTGCACCCTGCAAGTATCTGTGTAGCTGACTTTATGTGCTTTCACCAAGGCATATCATTTATATATACAGTTGTGTTCAAAATAATAGCATGTGTTTAAAAAGGTGAGTAAACTTCAAAATTCTTCAAATAAATTGTATTTTAATGAACACAAATGCATTGGGGACCCTACACATTCTATTTCAAAGCAAGAAAACTGGAAAAAGTAATTGAATTTGATAATATTTTACAGAAAGTCAAGAAATATAATGTTCAAAAAAATAGCAGTGTTGACATCTGTCTTTACAAACTCAAAAATATACTGTATAAACTAAGAAATGCTTGAAGATTCAACTTTCCTGAGAATCATTAATTAATATTTAGTTGCATAACCACAGTTCTTGATAACTGCTTCACATCTGTGGTGCATGGAGTCGACCAACTTCTGGCACCGGTCAACAGGTATTGCAGCCCAGGACAATTGTACTACATTCCACAATTCCTCTGCATTTCTTGGTTTTGCCTCATGAACAGCATTTTTTATGTCAGCCCGCAAGTTTTCTATGGGATTAAGGTCCGGGGATTGTGCTTGCCACTCCATTACTTGAATGCTGTTTGTCTGGAACCATGATTTTGCTTGCTTGCTGGTGTGTTTGGGGTCATTGTCTTCTTGAAACACCCATTTCAAAGGCATTTCCTCTTCAGCATATGGCAACATGACTTCTTCCAGTATTCTGATGTACTCAAACTGATCCATGATCCCTGGTTTGCGATAAATAGGACCAACACCACAGTATGAGAAACATCCCCATATCATGATGCTTGCACCACCATGCTTCACTGTCTTCACTGTGTACTGTGGCTTGAATTCAGTGTTTGCAGGACGTCTGACAAACTGTCTGTGGCCCTTAGACCCCAAAGGAACAATCTTACTCTCATCAGTCCACAAAATATTACGCCATTTCTTTTTAGGCCAGTCAATGTGTTCTTTGGCAAATTGTAACTGCTTCAGCACATGTCTTTTTATTAACTTTGGGACTTCTTGCTGGTAGCTTGGCTTCACATAGACGTCATCTGATTGTAACAGTACTCACAGGCAACCTTAGATCTTCTTTGATCCTCATGGAGCTGATCATTGGCTGAGCCTTTGCCAGTTTGGTCATTCTCCGATCCATTCGAATAGCCGTTTTTCCGGTTTTGGCTGCCATTTTAAAGCGTTTGATATCATTTTAGCTGAACAGCCTATCATTTTCTGCACTTCTTTATAGGTTTTCCCCTCTTTTATTAATTTCTTAATCAAAGAACGCTCTTCTTCTGAACAGTGTCTTGAACGACCCATTTTACTCTGTTTTTCAAGGACAAATGCACAGCCAGCATATGCAGCGTCAGTTGCCTTGATCCTTAAATAAGGGCCACCTGTTTTTTCACAGAATCAATGACCTCACTAAGTGAACTCAGCACTGCTATTTTTTTGAACATGCCCCTTTCAGTTAATGATTCAGTTTCACAGAATCAGCAGCATGCACGTCATGCCTGTTGGGTCTGTTGGTTTTCTATACCTTTACTAAACCTTCTAGAAACTTACTTGCAGTGTAGAAGTTGAAATTCTAACAAAAACAGTGATTTATCTTTCTAGTGATGTGGGACTGCTATTATTTTGAACACAACTACACATGGAATAACCTACATGCAGTTGGACAATGTCTTATTACTCGCATATTACATTTGATGATTTAACAAGAAGGCACACATCATTAATAACATACTGAATGTCATTTCATAAAGTTTATAATGTTTTTTCAACTTAATAACTGATAAAAGAGTTTTTTAACTGTGCCATTTTAACAGATCTTTAAGTTGGTTTGTTATTCAAATTGTTCTAAACTGCACACATTTTCACTTCTGAAGGTCTATTCTAGGTATTCACTTTAAGAGGTGGACATGTGTATATCAATAGTCTTCAAACCACTGTACCAATTTGAACAGAGAACCAGTCTGTACAAAATCAAATGACTGTTTTGAGGAATATAATGTATTAATTTTCCAAGATTCTGATTTAAGATAACACTTTATTAATCCCCCAACCAAACATGTTATTTTGCTGTCTCTTGTTTAAATGAACTTGTGAAATTTGCTCTCATTAGTTTGGTGGAGGATGTTTAGAAACTGTTAAATAATTTTTTATGTTAAAATAATCAATGTCTATGCTAGCAGTAACTGGATGGATTGAACTCAGGGTAAGCAAATCCCTGATGTCTTTGTTACTTTGACTCTGTGTGACACTTCAAATGATGTGGGAAGAGGCAAGGATGGAGAGGCAGTCCCCTTTTTTACAAAACATTGACAAGAATTCAACCATTGGTGATAAAATTCTGAACCCTCGCAAACCAGGTAAATTAATTAATGGGAATTAAAAGTGTACATTTGGGTTCCAGCTTCTCAAGTGTGATATTTTAGACTATATATTAACAATTTTGTAGACTAAACAAATAATCCATTAACAAGTCAATTAGTTAAGTTGCTAATCGGCTATGTGACTTTCGACACAACAATAGTTTTCTTGAGGATTTCCAGCCAGGATTTAGGGTGCATCATAGCACAGAGACAGCACTGGTTAAAGTTTCAAATGACCTTCTAATTGCATCAGATAAAAGACTTGTCTCTGTACTAGTCTTATTAGATCTTAGTGCTGCACTTGACACCATTGACCATGGTGACCAAGGGAACTGCGCTAAACTGGTTTAAATCCTACTTTTCAGATTGCTCTCAGTTTGTACACGTTAATGATGACTCCACTGTGCTCGCTAAAGTCAGCTACGGAGTACTGCAGGGTTCTGAGCTTGGACCAATTCTATTCACCTTATATATGCTTCCTTTAGGGAACATTATCAGGAAGCACTCAATAAATTTTCATTGCTATGCAGATGATACCCAGCTATATATATACATACATATCAATGAAACCAGAAGAAACTAATCAGTTAATTAGACTACAAGTGTGTCTTCAGGACATAAAGGCCTGGATGACCTGCAATTTTCTGATGCTAAACTCGGACAAAACTGTTATAGTTACATATAGTTATATATAGTTATAGTACTAGGCCATCTACACCTTAGAACTCACTTTCTGATGACATAGCAGATATGGATGGCATTGCGCTGGCCTCCAGCGCCGCTGTAAAGAATCTGGGAGTTATCGTTGATCAGAACATGTCCTTTCACTCCCATGTAAAAGAAATTTCAACAACTGCCTTTTTTCACCTATGTAACATTGCAAAAATCAGGCACATCCTGTCTCAAAATGATGCAGAAAAATTAGTCCAAGCATTCGTAATTTCCAGGTTGGATAATTCTTGCAATTGCAATTCCTTAATATCAGGCTGCCCAAATTCGTTGCTGAATATTCTCTAGTTGCTCCAGAATGCTGCAGCACATGTTCTGACAAAAACGAAGAAGAGAGATCATATTTCTCCGATATTAACCACTCTGCACTGGGTCCTGGTAAAATCAAAATAGAATTTAAAATCTTCCTCCTGACTTACAAAGCCATAAAGCTTATCTTAAAGAACTCATAGTACCTTATTACCCCACTAGAACACTGCGTTCCCAGAATACAGGCTTACTTATGGTTCCTAAAGTCTCCAAAAGCAGAACAGGAGCCAGAGCATTTAGCGATCGAGCTCCTCTCCTGCGGAATCATCTTCCAGTCCTTGTCCAGGAGGCAGACACTGTCTCTACATGTAAGAGTAGGCTTAAAACTTTCCTTTTTGATAAAGTTTATAGTTAGGGCTGGCTCAGGCTCATCCTGGACCAGCCCTTAGTTATGCTGCTATAGCATTAGACTGTCGTGGGACCTCCAAAGATACACCGAGCACCTCTGTCCTTCTCTCCCTCTCCATCTGCACACTTTCATGTCTTACCACGGCATGTTACTAACTTAGCTTCTTTCCTGGAGTCTCTGTGCTTTGTCGTCTCGCAGGTTCCCATGGATAGTGGCTGAATCTGGATTGTAGATTACAGCTATGTCTCCCACCATGGCCCTGCCTGACATCCACTGCAACTGCTACTACGATTATTACATCCACTGTCACTGTTACTGTGATTGCATTTCTATCAGTCTCTCTCTGTCTGTCTGTCCCACTCTCTCTCTCTTGCTCTCTCTCCCTCTCTGATTCTGTCTCGGTTGAGGCAGATGGCAGTCCACCCAGAGCCTGGTTCTGCCTGAGGTTTCTGCCTGTTAAAAGGAAGTTTTTCCTTGCCACTGTCACCAAGTTCTTGCTCATTAGGGAATTGTTGGATCTCTGTAGATAAAAGAGCTCGCCCTGTACCAACTCAATATGGAAAGTGTCCTGAGATAACTTCTGTTGTGATTTGGTACCATACAAATAAAATTGAATTGAATTGAATAAATAACGAAAATAATCAAAACCTGCAGCTCCAATAAAAATGAAACGTACTTGAAAATAAGTCTAATACGACAATAATTGCTTTATAGTCTGTATATAACAGTATTTATGACACGTTAATACTTTTAAATGGTTATGCTCTGATACTTTCAACAGAAGCCTGGCTGCCTGTATTAAAATGAAATAATTTAACCCAATGAAATGTAATTTTCATTTTGGGTGCGCATGATGGATGAAGAAATTAAAATGAAAAAGGCTCTTACATCCAGCTCACACTCATATAGAGTGTTATCCAGCAAGCTGACTTTGATCTGCATGGTCTTGGGTCGGCGTGGAGCTCTAGGAGCTTTTGCCTCCTCCTCGGCCATTTTCTCCACCTTGTCTTCCTTACTGCCTTCTTCAAGACCAGACTCCTTCAGCTCCTCCTTCTCCTCTTTTTCCAGGGCAGCCTGCTCCCCTCTCTTCTTGTTGTTCTCTTTGCCGTTTCCAGCCTCCTCCACCTCAGCTTCTTTCTTCTGTACCTGGACAGCCTGACAAAGACAATTACAATGTGATCTACACTCCCTTTATATGTCCTTGCAGCAAACTTCATCTTAACTAAAGACATCTATCTATTTACAATCAAGTTAAATAGTTCCAGTGGCATAGGTAAACGCATAGATATGTATACCATTTTAACAAAGGATATTAGGGTTAAGGATATGTAAATATCGTGAGCCGAAATCAAATGGAAACAATTTTGTGAATGCCGCATAAGTATCTTGATGCAACAGGTGCTGCATCAACCATCCTAAAGACGCCTCAACCTCTGCAGTGTTTCCCTTATACCTTGTTTCCACAGGAGACTGAATGCATCCAGTGTGACACTAACAGTAGGACTGAAACTGCCTCCACTGTGCTGTCGACATGTCGTTGTTTTTTTTTTTAACCATCGAATGTATATCTACCTGACCAGTACAACCAAGTGATTGCAGATACAATGAAATACTGCATTGGAAGAACAAATTACTGACATCATGCACCAACTGGATTTAATGAGCTGAAGCTGTAGTATAATTTTTCTAGCAGATATGTGATGAAAATGAAGAAATTTCCTGTGAAAATATATACACTGGTCATATGTTGAGCACTGTTTGAAACAACAACTCACAATCATGTATTCTTTTACAACTAATAATCATGTGTTTAACTATAACTATCAATGAACTGATTGTTCACATAACCTCACAATAACCATAATGTAATCCTAGAGTGCACTTAATGAAAATATTATTCTTATTATGCTTTTATTATTCTTAAAAAAAAAAACATCACAGACAATGGCTACGAAATAATGGTGTAATTTGAAACAGAAAGTGAGAAAATAAAAAAGGGCATGCCCCAAGGATGACCTCATGCTGATAAAGCATCAGACAGGGAAAATAGGGGAAAACCAAAGAAGAACAGCGGCCAAGAAATAACCAAATGTTGTATTGCATCAAGGACTTTGGAAAACACTTCGGGGAGGTTCTAGAGGTGTGGAAAACCAGTTCCAAATTGTATAAAAGACAGACAACCAGCCATTTTGAATCAAAACTCTTCTGGTTTGCCTTTGTGTGCATTTTGAGCAGGTTCTCCTTTCTTGCCTGGCGCTAAAGTCTTCACTATCCAGAATCCTGACTCCTGCTGATGTTACTGAACATCATCAAGAAGATTTTTCTGAACAATTGAACACAGCTGAAACTTTTGATTTTGGTCCATGTGGCTTGGGACTTCGGTTCCAATACACCACAAAGCCACAGATATCTTCATGTCATCACTTCTGGTTAATAAAGTAAAGCTCCTCTCAGACGTTCATTCTTTGCATAAACCTGATGGCAATTTAACTTGCCATTATCTATCTAAAAATCTCAATATCTAAATAATCCCCCTGGTGACTGTCACATTAAATTCATAAAGGCAGTTTTATTAGGTTGGACTTAAAACATTTCCATACCACTTTCAATGTGGCAATTGTCTGAATTGAATGGCATCTGATTAACATAAAAACTGCACAACAACAACATGCAGAGAGAAAGAGTGAGAAATCTCTGACTTATCTTACTGCCTTATCTCTAATATCTTAATTTATAGTAAAGACAATAGAATCAGTTCAATAAACAAATAAAATAGCAATAAATAAACCCATTGATTTTTACCCTTGTAATATTCTGACAACAATCTCTTCCTACATTTATTCAATTTGTAGGTCAGCAAATAGAAATTAAAAGCTAATATTTGGACAGTGCAATCAGAGAGAGTATGCTTTCTTGAACAGGTAGGTTTTGAGTCTGCATTTGAAGTGAGGAAGAGAGTCGAAGTTACAGATGTCCGATGAGTTCCAGAGTTGGGGAGCAGAGCTGAGCCCATGGTGCTGAGGCAGGCAGGGAGCACAGTAAGGTGGACCTGAGGGAGCGGGAGGGGATGGCGACATGGAGGAGATCTGACAGATAGGGAGGGGCGAGGTTGTGGATGGCTTTGAATGCACACAGAGGATATTGAATTCAATGCTGAATTTGGAGTTGCAGAAGGAGGGGGGTGATGTGGTGAAAAGAGGGGCTGCATATATAGTTTAGACCACACAATATACATTTAATGTGCAGTTGAAGACAAAATGATTAGCCCCCCTACAGAAATGTCATTGTTTTAAAAGTATTTCCCAAGTGCTTTTAAGCAGAGCAACACATTTTTAACACAGCTTTTTTAGACATCCTAGTTTTATTTTGGATGCTTACATTTTAGTTTGCACACAGAAATTAAAATATTCCACAAAAAACAAAAACTACCAGGGTCAAAATTATTAGCCCCCCGGATCTTAATAGTCAATTGTGTATCCTTTTTGCTGGATAACAGCCTGCAGTCCTTGTAGTTTTGTAGTTGTAGTAGTTTTTGTGTTATAGTTTTCAACAAGTCTCTGACACTTCTTTTGAGGAATCCCAGCCCATTCTTCTTTGCCATATTTCTCAAGCTCCTCCAGATTTGATGGCCTTCTGGCTTGGACGTTCGACTTTAGGTCACCCCACATATTTTCAATGGGATTTAGGTCAGGGCTTTGTGCAGGCCACTCAATTACATTCACTTTGGTCTTCTGGAGATAGTTCTTCACCAAGGGAGACATATGTTTTGGATCGCTGTCATGTTGGAAGATGAACGACCCAGACCCAGTTTTACTGCTGACTGCTTAAGGTTTTCTTTCAAAATCTCCACATATCTTTCTTTGTTCATGATTCCTTCCACTTTGACAAGATTTGCAATTCCAGATGCACTGAGGCATCCCCACAGCATAATACTCCCACTACCGTGTTTCATTGTGGGGAGGGTGTTCTTTGGGTTATATGCCTTTCCTTTATTTCTCCAAACATAAGCATTGTCTCAATGGCCAAAGAGCTCTAGTCTCATCAGACCATAGGACACGCTTCCAGTATGTAAAATCTTTCTTCAGGTTGTCCTGAGCACACTTAAGTCTGGCTTGAAGGTGTCTCTTCTTCAAAAGTGGAGTTTTTCTTGGTCTGCAACCTCGCAGTCCATTCTTGTACAGAGCACTAATGATTGTCTTCTTAGAGACTACAATTTCTGATGTAGCCAAGTCATTCACCAGTGTCTTGGCAGTTGTTCTGGGGTCTTTAAACACATCTCTGACTAATTTTCTTCCAGGGTCTTTAAAATCTTTCACTTCCTACCTCTGCCAGCCTTGTTTTGTACTGTGTGGCTGTCTTTGAATTTCTGGATTATACTTCTCACTCCACTTCCTGACACTTGGAAATGCTTGGATAGCTTTGTATATTCTTCTCCTGCTTGTGCATCAATTATTCTTTTTCTGAAGTCCAAACTGATTTCTTTAGTTTTCGGCATGGTGCTTTCTGAACTGACAGCTCAATGACCCATACTGAGGCTTTTATACCACGTTTCAACTTAATTGTTGAGTGAAATCACCTGATTCACCTGATCACCTTTAAGCCCATCACCTGTGAAGTTGAAGCACATCATTGCACAAAAGTGGTTTGAGCAATGACTGAATAAATGGTCATTTCTTAAAGGGGGCTAATAATAATGCCCCTGGTCATTTTAGTTTTTTCTTAAATAATTCTCTTTTGGTGTGCAAATATAAATAATTTGCACCTTCTAAAGAAAACTGGTATGTTCAGAAATGCCACGTTGAAAATTCCTTGCTCTGTTAAAAAAGTACATGGGAAAATCTTGAAGAAACTTCAGATTTCATGGGGAGCTAATAATTTTGACCTCAACTGTAGATCAAATAATGTTTTTCACATATGGCTGTTTCCTGTTATCAGCAGGTTGCACTATGAATATGACTCGATACTGACATGTATAAGGCCTGGACTACAAAATAGGTTAAGTTTGGATATTGGACAATGTACAGTGAAGCTACAACAGCATCTTGTTTCCATGCAAAACATCATCAACATTCCAGGAAAGCTTAAAAGCTTCGCAAGTAAGCATAATGATGAGAGTAATGTGTGTACCAAATTTGGTGAATATCAAAGCAACTTTTTTTCTAATGATGGCCTGCCATGGATTAGGGGCGTTATGGAGCCTGCTAAACACTCACATGACCAACTGCTGTATGTTCTTACAAACATTCTCATTCTTGTTTACAGTTTCTGACATGTGTGCCAAGTTTCATGAGGTTGAGAGTGTTTGAAGATTGAAAGACATTAGAGGATGCTACAGTGCAGTGACATGTCCAAGCCCAATTACACTATCAAATTGAAACCTTTACTTTACCTTCATAATGATGAGAGCAATTATTCCACCAAATCCCATCAAAGTAACTTTATCCCAACCCTGGTGTGCAGCTGGGGGCACTGTGGAGCCCGCTGGCCATGCTTAAGCCCAGTCACTGCAGAACTTTTTCATTTTCACCAATTCTGATGTGTGTGCCAAGTTTCGTGCATTTTCAAACATCTCAACTACCTGAAAATATATTTCCACAGCAGAAACATAATAATAATCTCTACAAAAACAATAAGTTCCTTGGACCTTATGTGCCAGACACTGGCCTTGGAGACCTGAGTGCTCAGTGGCCTACGAGAGTCCCATCTTAACATCCTGTCATTCAGTGGTTTGTGCTCTAATAACGTCAAACGAGTGAAATTGATGGGAGTCATGTGATACAAACGTTTGAGTAACTTGTCGTCCGGGCCCTACTGTTTTTGGTCTTTTTATCAGACATAGGACAGCATAGGGGAACAGGAATCAGGGGCCAGAAGCACACAGAAGAAGGATAATGCCAAGCACTCAGAGAAAGATCACCCACACAATGAAGTCTGCTATGGCTGGAGAAGTTAATTCCCTCCAAAACAGTCAAGCCAGCATGATGGACAAGATACCTCCACTTCTGAGTCATGTGGAGGCTGACTGTTTGGTCAAAAGAATAGCTAATTAACTGAAATAATCAGAGTTGTTGAAGCCTCCTTCAACAAAAAGATTGACAGAGTTTTTAAGAAATTAGAGGTTCCTTCTTCCAAAATAGCTGCACTTGACACAGATTACCTCCAGACTCTCCAGTGGTATTCTCCAGATTGATCTCCAGTATCCGACCTCACCTGTATCCGACTACTCCTTCCGTCCTAGCCCTGTGTCTGCGGGTGTGCAGATCTTACCGCCTCGGTGGTTACAAAAAGCAGGTCCCTCCTCTGAGAGTGTTTTCGACCTCGCCGAAATCTGTCAGTGATTTCCGCGCTCGATCCGCTCTTCTCACACTAACTCTCTGCTCAGTACGGCAGTGTTGCTCCAGTTGTCCGTTGTTCCATGTTCTCAGTATATCGGCCGGCACTGCAATTGGGTCAATCTGGCCAGACATGGACCCAGCACAATCGGTCCCTACTGAAAGCCGCTTGGATTGGATAGAGAGCGCAATCCAGCGGCACGAGGCCATGATGGCAGCCACCTCTGCGTCACATGAGCAGACGATGGGGGTCTTCGTGGCCCAGATTCAGTGGCTGGTGGAAGTGCTTGAGCGCCTGGCGATGACGGGGGCATTGTTGCGGGCCACCGCTGCTGCCGCTGTGACTGTCGGTCTCGAGCCCAGAGTTAACCCTCCTGAGCGTTATGACGGGGATCCTGAGACCTGCAATGCCGTCATCACCAGTTGCTCGATTTTCTTCTCGCTGCAGCCTCAGACAGTTGCCGCCGAACGGACCCGGGTGGCGTTCGTGGTGAATCAGCTGACCGGGAGGGCGCGTCTATGGGGTACAGCAGAGTGGGAGCGGAACACACCTGCCTGCGAGTCTTTCCAAGCCTTCGCTGACAAGCTACGCAAAGTGTTCGGCCAGGGGTCCCGCTCCGCCGACACAGTTCCCACGCTCCTAAATTTGCGCCAGGGCGCACAATCCGTTGCCGACTACTCCATCGACTTCCGCACTCAGGGTCGTCTGAGTGACTGGAATCCGGCGGCCTTATGGGATGCTTTCCTTCATGGGTTAGCAGAGTACAGCGGATGAGCTCATCTCCTATGACCTGCCAGCGACTCTTGATGGCATCATCGAACTGCCGGCTCGGATTGACAACAGAGTTCAGGCTCGTCGTCAGGAGAGACGCCAGACTGCCGCGACGCACTGCAGCCCTCCGTGCTCCGGGGGAGGGTCCGCCAGCTCTGCCCCCACTTCCACTTTCGTCACTTCGCCGTCCCCCTTCCAGAGCCTATGCAGCTGAGGAGAGACAGCGTCGTCGCCAGGGGTACCTCTGCTTGTACTGTGGGGAGGCAGGACATTTTGTAGCCCGATGCCCAGCAAAAGACAGGGCTCACCAGTAGAGGGGGCAGTACTGGTGAGCCGCGCCTCTGCATCATCCTCCTCCTTTTCGTCACGGCCACTGCTCCAGACGCGACTCCTGCTGCCAGGCTCCAGCCACACTTTGGCTACATTCGTGGACTCTGGGGCTGACGCCAGCCTGATGGACATGGGTGGAGCTCAAGCCTCTAGCCAAAGCCATCACTGCCAGTGCCTTGGATGGCCACATACTTGGGCAAGTAACCCATCAAACAATACCTTTACATATCTTGCTTTCAGGTAACCATCATGAAACACTACAGTTTCACATCCTGTCCTCACCATAGATTCCCCTTATTGTAGGTTACCCCTGGCTCAAAAGACATAACCCCCATACTGACTGGGAGACGGGTCTGTCACCAGGTCTGTTTAAAGGAAGCCAGCTTTCTGCAGGGAGCCTCACCCCCACCTGAAGCCCTGGGCATCTCGAACGTCCCAGCTGAGTATCACGACTTAAGAGAAGTGTTCAGTAAGGCCAAAGCCACCTCCCTGCCGCCGCACCGCCCATACGAATGTGCTATTGAGTTACGCCCAGGCACAGCCCCACCCAAGGGTAAGCTGTACTTCCTGTCCGGCCCTGAGAGGGAGGCCATGGAGGCCTACATCAATGACTCCTTGGGGGCAGGGGTCATTCGGCCATCGTCTTCACCGGCGGGGGCGTGGATCTTCTTTGTGGGCAAGAAGGATGGTTCCCTGAGACCCTGCATCGACTTCCGTGGACTCAATGAGAAAACAGTAAAGAACCAGTACCCCCTTCCTTTGATCTCATCAGCCTTCGAAGTCTTGCAGGGGGCCGCCATGTCCACCAAGCTGGATCTCTGCAACGCCTACCACCTGTCAGGATCCGGGAGGGAGATGAATGATGAAAACAGCCTTCAACACACCCACGGGGCACTACGAGTACCTAGTGATGGCATTTGGCCTCACTTTAAGGTTCTTTTATTAGTTTTCAAATATCTTAATGGTCTCGGGCCTTCTTTTTTATCTGACCTTCTTTTATCATATCAACCCTCACGGACCCTGAGGTCCTCCGGCTCTGGCCTCTTAACCATACCAAAAGTAAGAACCAAAACACACGGGGAGGCGACTTTTAGTCATTATGTCCCCCGACTGTGGAACAGCCTGCCGGAGAACCTCAGGGTCGCAGAGACTGTTGATGTTTTTAAAAAGATGCTCAAGACTCACTTTTTTAATCAGGCTTTCAATGATATGTTTGATTTATCTAATTCCTTTAATCAGGCTTCTTATCTTATCATATTTTAGCTGTATGTTTTAATGACATGTTTATTTACTATTTATTTCATTTACTAATTTTATTTATAGTTTATCTATCATTTTCATTTATAGTTTATTTACTATTTATTTCGTTCACTCATCTCATTTCATTCAATGCTCATGTTTTATATGTTGTATTATTGTACCCTATTTTATTTACTTTGCTTATTATCTTATGAACTTTTCTTCTTAGATTCTTAGTGCCCTGCCATGTCTCGTTACCCCTGCTATTGTCTGCAGTAAGAATGTGTGTGTGTGTGTGTGTGTGTGTGTGTGTGTGTGTGTGTGCGTGCGTGCGTGCGTGCGTGCGTGCGTGCGTGCGTGTGTGTGTGTGTGTGTGCGCGCACGTGTGCATGTGTGTATGCATGTAGTTGAGGGTGGGTGTTATACGGAGGGTGGGAGGGATGGGTTTTTATTGTCGCTTTATATTGATTTATATTGTTTTTTAACTCCTGTGAAGCACTTTGTGTTGCATTTTATTATGTATGAAAAGTGCCATATAAATAAAGTTTGATTTGATTTGATTTGCTTAACGCCCCGGCTGCTTTCCAAGCCCTTGTCAATGACGTTCTGAGAGACATGCTGAACAGATTCGTCTTTGTTTATTTGGATGACATTCTCATCTTCTCCCGGACCCGCGATGAGCATGTGCACCACGTCCGAGTGGTTCCCCAACGCCTGCTGGAGAACTCGCTCTTTGTCAAGGCTGAGAAATGTGAGTTCCACTCACCCTGTCACCTTCCTGGGGTACATCATTTCCCCTGGGAGCATCCAGATGGATCCTGCTAAAGTCTCTGCCGTGACGTCCTGGCCTGTCCCCACCTCTTGTAAGGAGCTACAACGTTTCCTGGGCTTTGCCAATTTCTACCGCCGGTTCATCAGGAACTACAGCTCCGTGGCAGCTTCCCTGATTGCCCTGATGTCGGTGAAGGTGGGGTTCCAGCGGACTCCAGAGGCGGCTAAGGCATTCCAGACCCTGAAAAACCGGTCCACCTCAAGAGTTCGGGCCACCAGCGAAGACCAGCCAGGTCCTAGTACTTGCCCTCCTGGGCTCCTGTTCGTTCCCCCCGTGCTGAAGCCAGAAGTACTACAGTAGGGCCACGCCTCTAATCTGTCTTGCCACCCAGGAGCTTACAGGACATGTGAGGCAGTCCGTTTAAGGTTTTGGTGGCCTACTCTGGAGCAGGACACTCGTCAGTATGTCCAGGCATGCAATCAGAACAAACCTTTGCATCAGGCACCTTCTGGCCACCTCCGTCCTCTCCCCATTCCTCATCAACCCTGGTCCCACGTCTCTTTAGACTTTGTCACAGGATTGCCCCCCTCCAGTGGCAACACAGTAGTGCTGACGGTGGTGGACGGATTCAGCAAGATGGCACACTTCGTCCCCTTGGCCAAGTACCCATCGGCCAAGGAGACCGCTGAGCTGATGCTGCACCATGTCTTCCGCCTACACGGTCTCCCCAGGGATGTGGTGTCGAACCAGGGCCCCCAGTTCAGCTCCATTTTCTGGACGGAATTCTGCAACCTGTTGGGAGCGACGGCCAGCCTCTCCTCCGGGTTCCACCCCCAGACCAACAGCCAATCAGAGCGCATCAACCAAGAGATGGAGGAGGCTCTTCGCTGTGTGGCGTCTCTCAACCCTTCATCATGGTCCCAAAAAATCCTGTGGGTGGAGTATGCGCACAACTCCCTGGTCAGCTTGGCCACCAGGATGTCCCCTTTCCAGTGTGTCTATGGCTATCGGCCTCCGTTGTTCCCCAGTGAAGAACGGGAGGCCTGCTGCCCATCAGCCCAGTCATTCGTCCAGCGCTGCAAACGTATCTGATCCCAGGCCCGCAATGCCCTGCTTCAAGCTGTTGAGCGTTACTCTGTCCACGCCAACCGCTGTCGCTCCTCTGCACCAGAGTACCAGGTGGGGCAGAAGGTCTGGCTGTCGACCAAGGACCTACCCCTCCTGGTTGAGTCTCACAAGCTGGCACCATGATTCATCGGACCTTTTTCCATCCAACGGGTCATCAACCCCACTGCAGTACGACTCAACCTACCCCAGTCCATGCGCATTCACCCCACATTCCATGTCTCTCACCTGAGACCATGTAAGAACAGTCCCTTGGCCCCTGCAACACCTGCTCCACCACCACCGCACATCATTGAAGAAAGTCCAGCCTACACAGTCAAAAGACTACTGCGCTCTCGCCTACAAGGTCGAGGAGTCTGGATCCCGACCTCATCAAGGACTTCCACCCACGCCACCCTGATCAACCCTCCATTTCTGGGATCCGGAGGAGAGGCAGAAGAGTGCAGTCCCCAGAACCATCAGACAGTGAAGAAGCAGACCTGGTGAACCCCTCTCCATCCAATCCCCCACCCACCCACCACCTGCTCGAGGAGGACAATGGGATGGTGTCTGAGGAGGTCTGAGCCCCCACCCTGGTCTGTGTTTGGGACGTCAGGAGCCGTCCCTTGGGGGGGGGGGGTTCTGTCACAGTCCTTCTTAGCACTTACCTGTGCTGCAGCTCTCCAGCCACGCCCCATACCTGCCCATCTACACACCTAGCCTATTAGGTTCATCTGGAGGGTATTTAAGCCACGCTGTCATTCTTCCCAGTTGCCAGATTGTCTTTGCGTCATGCTAGACTCTCCAGTGGTATTCTCCAGATTGATCTTCGGTATCCGACCTTGCCTGTTCCCGACTACTCCTTTCCATCCTAGCCCTGTGTCTGCGGGTGTGCAGATCTTACCGCCTCAGTGGTTACAAAGAACACGTTCCTCCTCCGAGAGTGTTTTCGACCTCGCCGAAATCTGTCAATGATTTCCGTGCTCGATCCACTCTTCTCACACTAACTCCTTCTGAGCCGGCTCTCTGCTCATTACAGCACAGTGTTGCTCTGGTTATCCGTTGTTCCGTGTTCTCAGTATATCAGCCGGCACTGCAATTGGGTCCTCCATTAGTCCATTACAAGAGTCACACTCTCAAATTCCAAGGACACATTGAGAGAAAAGAGGAGAAGAGCAGAGAGAATCTTATGTGGGCCATTAACTCATAGTGAGCTGTTCAAATTACTCCCTAAGAACAAAACACCATGCCCTGATGGTTTCAATGTAGAATCTTAAGAAGAAGTTTGACACCATTCTAATCAAACTCATTATTTAAAATGCTGCAATCCTGGTACAAGCCCTCCCTCCATTTCTAAATTGCAAGAAGGATGTTCTTTATTTGAGAGTGGTATCTTTCTTACAATGTAAGACTACTCACTGCCATTCAGCATTCCTAAGTCAACAGTTTCAAGGCTTTGGTGGTTTCTCTTGATGCAGAGAAAGCTTTTTATTGGCTGGAATGGCCGTACCTTTATCCAATGCTTCATAAATTTGGACTGGGGGTGTCTCTTCACTATAATTAATAAAGGTTCAAGTAATCTTAGTATTGAACAGGGTACTAGGCCCATAGTAATTTGGCTTGGCTCTGGAACCCCTAGCTGTAACCATGAGGCAAGATGTTGACATAAAAGGAATGATTTATTACTCCCCAGACAGACTCCCAAATTGATAAAGCTACTGAGTGACCATGCAGAGTATAGAAAAGGATAGTTTTTTTTTTTCTAAGAGTGAAGCCATGCAGCTTTGTAGCTCACAAATGTTAGGGGGTAGTTTAGGCTTTCCAGATGTAAGGATAGCTGTCTGATATGGGCTCCCTGGACTTAATGACAAGTAGTCATTACTTCAACAACTTCAACAATGTATTTTATCCCATGTCTAAAAAGTGTGTTGATTCACTGTCGGCACAACTATGCAGCATGCAGGCTGACCTGTACCTCGGTACTGCTTACTGAGTGTTGATCCAGGGCGACCTCTCCCTCTGTCCTCAGTTCAGGCTCAGGGTCAGCAATGGGGGCTTTAGCCTCATCTTCTTCCTTTTCCTCCTTGTCTCCAGCCTCACTCTCACACTGTGAGCGCCTCTTCAGGAAGGAGAAGAGACGGGAGAGGCCACGGCCAGCAGAATTTCGGTTGTGAGGCTGGAGCTGCTCCTCCTCTGGCGAGGGTGTCCTGCCGTCCTGATCGGCTTCCTCCTGTTGTTTCGCCTTTGTCTGGTGACTCTCTGCCTCGTCTGTTGTCATGGCAACAGCTGTGGCGATAGAGGACAGAATCAGATCACATTAATAACAGGTGAAAATTGGGTCTTTGACTGCTATATTAATTTGTTTATTATTGGTTTCATTATTAGTTGTATTATTGGTTTATTGTTATTGGTCTGTCTGCCCAAGCTTGGAGTCTGGAAAGATATTAATAAAACATAGTCTAGTCAAGTGAGCAACAATGTTGAATCTGAAAACTGAACATGAAACCATATTTTCAACTGAACTGTCTTTTTGAGTCTGACATTTTAATTTTAAGCTTTCAATTGTTTTAAAGGTGTACTCCAGTCCATTAATATTATACTTTCATGAAGTTGGAGGATTCATACAAGACAGATTTAGAAAAAAAAAATGTCAAAGTGGAAGCAGCAGATATCCAAGTCCATGACCCCAGTTTGTAAACACATTCTACTGATTAAAAATCTGAATTCTCCAAGCCAAAGCAGAAATAACGCTGATGATATGACTTCAGTTATTCTCTCAGGCCCCCTACAAGCTTCATCCAGAGAAATTGTACATGTATATATTTTCTTTACAACTTTAGTGCTGCTTATGACAAGTAAACTGCCTCTCTAACTTTTAAGGATGCACTAATTAGTACAGTTAGGGCACTGACAACAACTATTTTACTTGATCAAAGACTCAAGCATATTTCAATCTCAGAATGAAGTGTGTTTTACAAGTGTGTTTCGTCTGGTGGCTTCGTTGAGAGCAGTACAGCTGCTGTTTTTGGATAAATAAAAAGGTATATCTCTGTAGGGATCATCTCCACAATGTTGTCAGAGCCAATCTGAGCCTGTCAGTGGCAAAAAACAAGCACTTTTAGTGGAAGTACATTGAACATGTACAGACACACATTGTAATTCATTTCATCCTGACTGCAGCATTCTCATTCAATACTGGACCAATCTCAAAAAGTGTTGCTTACATTGGACATCCACAGACACAAACAGATAATATTTGAGAGCAGTTTCTTCCTTTAGTCCGTGACGTTGAAATCTTCCAGGACACATGGACCAGCACCAATTGGAAACTCTGTACACAACGTCATTTTCATTGATTAAAAAGGAAATGTAGCTGATACAAATGAATACCTCAACAACACAGTACAGGACATTTGTTTCTGTTGTATGTGTAGCTACACAGATCTTTTAAAAAACATGTTTATGTTGAAAAAAGCATTTCAACCCGTTCACACGCTCACACGCCACACCTTGTATTGCTCATGCAGAAAAATTACCAGGATAACGCCCAACAAGTTGTGCCACTATTTTCCATAACAGTGGAACAGGTAGGCTGCACGGTGGCGCAGCAGGTAGTGCGTGTGCCTCACAGCAAGAAGGTTGCCGGTTCGATCCCCGGGTCAGGCGGGGCCTTTCTGTGTGAAGTTTGCATGTTCTTCCCGTGCATGCGTGGGTTCTCTCCGGGTACTCCGGCTTCCTCCCACAGACCAAAAACATGCTCATTAGGTTAATTGATGACTCTAAAAAATTGTCCGTAGGTGTGAGTGTGAGTGTGAATGTTTGTCTGTCTTTGCATGTGGCCCTGCAATCGGCTGGCGACCGGTTCAGGGTGTACCCCGCCTCTCGCCCATTGTAGCTGGGATAGGCTCCAGCCCCCCGCAACCCCGAAAGGGATAGGCGGTATAGATAATGGATGGATGGATGGATGGAACAGGTAGAGGATTTAGTGATGTGTCAGTCGCGAACAAAACGGCTCTTAGAGCCAGCTGTGAGCTGTGAACTGGAAAGTGAATGACTGGAGTCAACTCCTGCCTGGGAGCCGGAGTGGGAGCCGCTTTGTTTTTTATTCTGGGGGGGGGGGGGGTTTCTCAACTTTTTTTCTGTTCTGTTCCAACTACATGATGTGTGGTGGCTTCTGTGTGTACGCACTGAGCAGGAGGGGTGGGGGTTACAGACAGTGCGCACACGTACACACACACACACACACACACACACTTGCAAGAAATGGTGAATTAAATAAATATTTGTATTTGTATGAATTTATGTGTCGTCCCCAACCCAGCCCCCACCCCCGCCACTGCCAAAATCTCACTCTGAACTCAGTTCAAAACTTGAGAGCCCTGCAACATATGTTGTCTTTCTGATATTAATTAAATATGGGGTTTCAATGTGTTACAAAATTACTTACAGGGCTGACAATGTATCATATTTATCGGTAAATAAAAGTCTCTTTTTCCCACAATTTTGTGTCAACTTTTCCCTATGATATCAAAAATAAGATTGGAACAGAAATTCCAGTATCATAACAACACTACACAACATATAAATGTGTAACACACAGCATACTGACAACTTTGCTATTCTTAGTCTAGAGGAAAATGAGTAACCAAAATCAAAGTAACTCTCCTCTGGGGACCATCAATTCATAGCCAAATTACATGGCAATCTAGGAATCTTGTCCAGATATCTGGAGATAAAGAAAGACAGAAACTGACCAACTATGTTTTTGGACAGAAATTACAAATAACATATAAATTCCTTGTGTGTGTATGTGAACAGATACTTGGGCAATAAAGTTGATTCTGATTTTGATTCAGAGACTCTGTTGTTAGTAGATACAAATCCTCATTTGTATTTCATTGCCAAGAATGGTTAGCAGCCTGCTGCTCCACTATACAGAACAATCAAAAGGTCAAAAATATCTTTATGCTGCTGCTGTCTGGTCAGAACATTAAAGATTCTACCCATCTACCAGAGCACATGACCTTCACACACCAAAGACCATACAATTTCAATTCAATTTCAATTTCAATTTCAATTTCAATTTTATTTGTATAGCGCCAAATCACAACAGAAGTTGTCTCAAGACACTTTCCATATAGAGCTGGTACAGACCAAGCTCTTTTATCTACAAAGAAACCAACATACTATTAATATTCAGACTTTTCTGAAGTTCAAGTGATGGAAAATATCATTCAACACTGAGCACCAAGACATCCAAAACCTTGACTTGATTTCTGGGGTCAAAATAAAGGAATGATGTAAATAAATTCTTTGATGTAGGGCAACCAGTTTTAAAGGTGACATATTATGAAGCTTGTTCAATAAGTTACATAGGTCTATGATTTCCATAAAACATGTTTTTGAAGCTGTTTGCTGGAAATAGCTTTCAGGAAAAGATTCTCGCCCCCCTCTCTTTCCCTCTGTTTCAGTCCCTTTCAGAATGTGCTGTTTCTGGTGTCTGTAGCTTTAAATGCAAATGAGTTGCTGCTGTCCCACCCATGTTACCGTGGTAACGGGGAGAGCTTAGATTTACATAGCACTACCCGTGTGAAAGTAGCGGACATGGTGGCAGTGAACAGACGGAGTTCTTCAGTAGTTCAACCAGCAGCGGCTGGCCCACAGGGGGCGCTGGGGCTCCGCCCCACCAGCTGTGTTCAATCAATGTCAGTTTTACTTAATAGTGCGTGCGTGTGTGTGCGTCTGTGTGTGTGCCTACATGCAATTTAAACCATTAAACAACATTTCCACCAACTGACACTATCATTGTCTCATGGGGCGCTCGGCAAAGCACCCCTGACTTGCAGCTAAATAGCCAATCTGGTTATGGTTGCTAAGGAAAAATTATGAATAATTGGCCTATTGACGTCTGCTACGTAAAATGTGTGAAGGTTTAGGATTGCTAGAGCTACGTGAGGAGCCAGCAATAGGCTTTTTTTCCTAGTCCTACGGTGGGAAAAAAAATCCGGCGACGAGGAAGAGAGATGATGGCGATGGTGATGGCGCTACCAACTGGAGTTCAAGAGCAGCTTCCACCACCAAATTTCATACATTATTAATGTACCCATTTGCAGACGGACGACGGAGGAAAAACTTCTTGTTAAGGAGCTGGGACCTGACAAGCCTGAAATCAACATTTCCCAGCAAACCAAGGAGAAAGATAAATTGTACAAACAGAGTTTTTGTCAGAGCTGGTTCAAGCATAAGACGTGGCTGGCAGGTTGTGGTGCAGCCTATGCACTTTTCTGTTTCCCCTGTATCCTCTTCAGAAGTGACAAATGTGATTCAACTTGGACAAAGACTGGACTAACTAACTTAGAGCACCTCTCCGAACGGATCAAGAAACATGAGAGATCCAAAGTTTGCATGGAAAACTGCGTAAAGCTAGCTGTGTTCGGAAAAATTAGCATAGCAACGCAGCTAGATGATGGGCACTGTATTGCTGTAAGAAGGCACAATGAAGAGGTAGATAAAAAACGTATGTAATAATAATATAGTTGTGCAGACTGCTTTGTTGTTTCTCTCAGGCTGTGACATGCAATGACAAATTTTGCTGCTTCTATGGCACTGATGCTGTTTTCTCCAAGTAAATGTTGCATTTTTTCTTGATTAGAGAGGGTATTAAAATCATCTGTTTATGTTTAATTTTTGAACTCGGTTCTCAATTCTTCTGTTTCATTCTCTCTTCATATAATAACTCAACCCACTCTCACCTTAGACGCTTCCCCCCTCCACTCGCTCACTGTACAGGGGGCAGCATGAGAGGCCCGCAGTTCAGACAGTCAATGCTCAGGCTAGGAAGCACCAATCCTAACTTGTAGAATACCAGAATGATGGGGAGCAACTCAGATAAAAGCCTATACCAAGCATTGCCACCCAAATGAAACATAATTCATACCCCAAGAAATTATATGCACATGTCACGAAAACACGGAAATAGCGTATGTCCACTTAAGCGCGTCTGCTGATTTCACCACGGCATGCAAACCACACAAGCCTGGTATCATATGAAAGCAGAGCGTCTGAAGGTCCTGGTTGTTTACATAAAGAGGAGGGGGTTTCTAGCAATCACTGGGTTGCTGAGACATTGATGACATTCTAACTGTGCTGTTAGTTTCAGCGCTCCTCATCATTTACACATGAATAGGCAGAGCACACAGACGACACTGCTGACCAGGACTACTGACCATTCACCTCAGGCTGAGGAAAAGTAGCTAGCTAGAGCACACACATTCAAATGTAAAACATGGGTGCTGTTATGGGTTGAAAATGCTGCTTTGCAAGGTTTCTTATTTCTTTAGCTTTATATGTGCATTTTTTTAATTGTTTGTATTAGTGCACATGTGGAAATTGTGCAACAATGCAGTCAGAGCCTGAGAACATATGCTGCCAGGAGGTGCCACGGGTCACATTATCTTTACCTACACTTACAGGATGATCGCAGTGTATGATTGCAGATAACATACCACTGCAGATACTCACCTTATGTTATGCGTAATAGGTTGCAAGACGGCTGCAGCAGCTGGATGAAAGGCCTACATGCATGATCGACCATCCATGTTTAGAACCTGTTTGCCTAAACGAGCATACAACACTTACAGGGCTGACTACGGTCCTTTACAGCTATGGGGGACAGAGCAGTGAGTTTCATCTATAATAACCAACTTCACTGTTCACACACCATAATAAACAAAATAAAGTCAGTCATATTTTTTTCTTGAACATATAGCCAAGTTTTTCCTTAGCAAATACTGTATATGACACATATATTCACATGAAACATTTTACAGATATACAATAAATATTTATTGACTGCAGTCATGAATGGAAATATAGTACAAGTGAAGGATTCACTGAATCCTTATTAGAAAAATGTGAATACAGATTTTGACATTATAGAACCTGTTGACTAACATAATGTACTGGAACTCAGAAGATTCATGTAGTCATCCCATCCTGCGTAGTACTTCAGATACGTTGTGAGTTTTCTGACGGCCAGGGAAGACCCCCCCCCCCCAATTTAATCTTGACTCGTAGCTGGCGATGACCTACTCCTTATCTATTATGAAGACACGACCCTGTGCAATACACCGACACACAGAAAAAAGTGACTCATTAGTATCATTTACTATATTATTCAACTGTTAATATAGTGACATTTTTCACTTTGAATTCTGTAGTTTCTCAGGTATTTAAGTGTTTATATTTTTGGTTATTTATTGGGTTGAAAGTACCGAGTTGTGGTACTTTGTGTCATGTACAATATAAATCAGTGTTTCCTCCACATTAATTTAGGAGTGGCGGGCCGCCATTGCTAAATCCTAGCCGCCACTCCTTCAAATTTCTTTTTTTTTTTTTTGGTTGCAAATACACCACCACCGCATGTCTCCACCTTCACAGCAGTGTCCGACGTTAATTACTCATGAGAGCGCGGCCTTGAAAGTGACATCACGTCAAGCACCCAGCCACCAGGTCAGAGAGTCAGAGGAGTGTCGTCTTGGAAAATAGGGCAGCGACTTACTGGAGAAAAGATTGACTTATTAGCTTAAGATAACTCATAATAGATTTTAGTTATAAGTTAGTTATATAGTTAAATAGACTTTCGCAAAATATTGATGGCCAGGTAATTTACGTAACATATGGGTAGCTTAGGCTTAGGTTAATTGGGCCCGGTGCCAACTCAGTGTCACTGTTACTCATTACACTGTTACTAATTGATAGCATTAATCTAATATCTACACGCCATGATGTAACTGCTGACTGCATTTTCAGATGAGCATGTTCAAATATTTCTCTAAGAATAAAAAGACAGCTGACGAAGATGATGCTAGTCAGTAGTGATGTGTCCGTTGTGAACGAAACGGCTCTTGAAGTGAACGGTCGGAGCTGGCTCCTGCCTGGGAGCTGGAGTGGGAGCTGCTTTGTTTTTTTTTTCTCAACTTTTTTTCCATTCAAGCCGCATGTGATTGGTCAACTACATGATGTGTGGTGGCTTCAGTGTGTACGCACTGAGCAGGAGGAAGAGGAGCAGGGGTTACAGACATAGCACACGCAGGCGCGCACACACACACAGACACATTCACCCTTTAAAAAGCAATTTTCAACTGGCCATTCAATAAATAGGTTGTAAAAATAAAATCTGGTCAAGTGTCATTTGTTTACACCACCACAGCTCCCTGGAGAGCCTGCCCACACCGCTGAAAAAAATCCTAAAGGAAACACTGTAAATTTTAGTTTTTTGAGTGGAAAAAAGAAGTTAACACTTACAAGTGTGCCCTCAGTCTTCATTGGTTTGGCTCTGCACTCTCCCTTCATGAACTGTGGAAAGCTCAGTTTGAAAAGAGGATCCCTTGATGATGCGGTGGCTTGTCCTCTATCAGCATTCTCGTTGTAATGCAGTGCATAACAAAAGTAGTCCTTGCAGGACACAGTAGCCTGGACAGCTGTAACAAAAGTATATTGTTATGATAACAGGGCGTACTTAGGAGTAAAACATGACAATACTGTTACAGTGTAAATTCAAGCACTAAAGCCTGCAACAGCTCACTGCTACACTTGATCAACAGCAGGTAGCTGTGATGCACTGGCCTATATAAAAAGAGAGAAGTGACATCAACTTTATCTTACATATATAGCTATGCTAACCGCTACATACAGCATAAAAAAGAATCACTCATAAATACACTCCAGAGAAAAAACACTTGGAGTGTAAATTGTGCTGTGATGTAGCAGTCTCAACCATACACTCGTTTGCCCTGGGCTTTTCTAACATACTCCAGTTTGGAAATGTTTCCAAATGAATTATTTTCTCAAATTCCCAAAGCTTAGACCCTGCAGAGCGTCTGTGTATGTATCAGTTGACCGACCGTGTCGCTGGGTTTGCATATGGAGACCATGCTGATTGCTAACTAGAAGCTAGCGGTTAGTGTTAGCTTGTGCTATGTCGTAAGACACTTCTTGCTTAGTTCGTTTTAAAACTGCAAAATGAACACAGTTTAATATTTGTGAATGCTGGTATCTACCTCAACCATGTAATAAATCATTTGCAAAACCAGAAACATGATGTGACGCACCAAAAGCTACGGTAGCAGTGAGCTAACCTTTGATGGCTGAAGTTGTAGTCTCGAAGCTAGTGGTTAGCCTCACATCGTTCCCAATGGCAAAATATACACGCTACAACACGCAAGACTTTGCGCTAATCTACAAAAGAAACACACAGCTAATTATTTGTATACTTACATGTCCCTCATCTGCACGTATTCCACACAAAGCTGGAGGTGAGCCCTCCTTTAGAGAAAGTCTCCTGGCTAATCCTGCCTCGTACTGACCAAGGTTGGAGAAACAACCTCGAAGTGGTTAGCACACACCAACAGGTTTTTGCCAACTGTAGCAGGGCCGTTGCCTTCAAAAATTCAATTCACACCGCTCTTCTGTCTTCTGCAGGTGGGAGCCGATGGAGCAATTTGTGCTCGTATTTACAGCCAACAACAGAACACTGGGTATGGCGGCTCGACATGATGATTCCTTCGCTTTCGATAGCGAAGTGGCGGATCGCTGAGAAGGTAGCGTTGTATCTGGTGGGTGGAGAGACACCAGGGAGAGGAGTAGGGGGTGGTGGCTGGTAGGTGGGAGCAAGCAAAGGCCCGGGCTTGTTACGTAACAGTACTCCCCGAATTCAATCGGCTTGTTTGGAAGCTGCAGGCAGGGTGCTTTCAGAAATCTGTATCTCACTCAAAAAAGCATGGACGGTCTTATTTCACACTTTGTATGTGTGTGGTAGCAAGACACAATAGATTTAAGATTTGGACACAGAATGGTATGGTTCAAAGGTTAAACTGAAAAGCATTTGTGAAAAGTAACAGCAAAAACATACTTAAAGGTATCTGTTTTTCTGACTGCGTGGTAGTGTGTGTCACAGCGGTGAAAGTGAGCTTAAGGACTGAAAGCGGCTTTAAAATTAATCGGGCCTGTGTGGGATTAAAACCAGGGCCGGTCAGCTGGCACAAGCTCTGGAAACAATCCCGCCTGAGCCAGTCTGCCTGGCCTAGATTAAATCAGAGGCAGGGAATATTTGTTGAAAGACATTAGTGAAGAAACAAAAACCTTAAACACAGCTGAACCCTAACAGAGCATCTGTGTGGGGAGCAGCCAGTAAAGGGTCACAATGCTAACTAGGCTTGACAGATACTGATGCTGGAGTCAGTGAGGCATTTGTGATAGTGATGGAGGCAATGTCAAGACACTACACAGCAGACAGCGTGTGTTTGAGATATAGCAAATTAAAGAAAAAATACAATTACAGTTGAGGCTTACATTTTGAAATTGGACAGAAAAAAATACTACAACAATCGCATTTGCCACAGTTAACTACAAAGCACTTTTTAGAGGCTGCACTATCCTCGGAATGTGTTCTTTTCATTATGAAAAGTATTCCAATTTTTAATTTGTATCTAAATCAGCATTAAAGTATTGTAATGACAAACATCCACATTGACTGGCTGATTGCAGCCATGTCATGAAGAGAATACCAAAATTTGTAATTTCGAAAGTCTTATTTCCTAATTTCATCACATTTCCAAGGATGTTCAGAGTTGATATGTACACCTGTTGTGTGTTCTTGCTGCAAATCTATAATGTGTTGAAAAGTCATGGTACTTTACTTCATGAGCTACTCTTAAAAAAATAATAATTATAACAAAACATATGCCATATCAAACATGACTTAGCATCTACAGCCTTGTTAGCAACTCTGTGTCTGTATTTAGGCATAGCTTTTTTAGTGCAGCTGAGACTGATGGGAATGTCACTAGTTTTGCAGGTACTGGTCATAAAACAAAGTATTGGACAAATTGAAATGCTGACCTAATGGTGGCCCAACGTCAAAAGTCAGGGCATCACAAGTTTATTGCAATTCATTCTGAGAGGAAAATGAATGTCCATAACATACGAAAATTGGTTTGTACAATCTAGGGACATGACTCAGTCCATGCATAAAGTTTGGTAATAACAGACTAAAGTGGGTGTGGCTCTAAATTTCTAGATATTTCACATTCCGAATTTACACCCCACAGAGCTGAAACTTTTTCAGCACATCCAACAAATTTTGACAGAAGTTTACCTGACAGCAACCTATGGTCAGTTCAGAAGTCTGTCATTGTAAGTCTATTAACATCTATATCTCAACAAGTCTTCATTCATATCATCATATCATCTAGAATTGACAGACACTCTAGATCAGCGGTTCTCAAACTTCTTACTCAAAAGTCTGCCTCTGGGTTTGATTCAAGGTCAGACGTACAATATGATTGGTGATAACCAAATAATATCTAATAAATTAATTAGCATCATGTCTTGCGATTGGGCCAGGAAAAAACCAAGGCAAACAAGGCTTCTGCAGTTAGTCCATATTTATTTCTGACTTTCTCACATATTCTTACAGCTACATTAACACTATTTATTGCTGACAGCAAATTCCCCAGTGTAATGCTAATGTAACAGCAACAACACATAACACTCTGCACTCCAGCAGTTAACGTCACCATTAGGGATGCACCGATCCAATATTGGTATCTGTATCGGGCCCGATATTGAAGAAAATTCTAGATCGGGTAACAGTGACAATGGGTCCGATACAAAGGGGCCGATCTATTCAGTCTAACGCTATACTATAGGTGCTGTGAGTGGTGTCATGCACAAATAACAAGCAGTGCTGAAGCGCACATGATGTGGACCACATTGTTTTCAAAGTGAAGCGAGCGAAAGGATCGGCTATCTGGAACTTTTTCTCACTATCTCAGCCTACAAACTCGACGGCTACTTGCAATACCTGCGCAGTAAATGTTCTGAGAGGTGATGGTAAAATGTCAAATTATAACACAACCACAAAGCTCTCAAGCCTCACGCATTAGGCGTGAGACACACACATTTCAACCCGCTCACACGCCACACCTTGGATTTCTCAGGCAGAGAAATTACCAGGATAACGGCCACCAAGTTGTGCCGCTATTTTTTATAACAGTGGAACAGGTAGAGGAATTAGTGATGTGTCGGTCGCAGATGAAACTGCTCTTAGAGCCTGCTCTTTGTAGTGAACAATCAGAGCCGGCTCCTGTCTGGGAGCCAGAGGGAGTCGCTTTGTTTTTTACTTTTTTTATAATTTTTTTTCTCAACTTTTTTTCTGTTCAAGCCACACGTCTGGTCAACTACATGTGTGACGGCTTCTGTGTGTACGTACTGAGCAGGAGGGGGAGGGGTGGGGGTTACAGACACAACGCGCGTACACACGCATGCACACACACACACACGCACACACACACCTGCACTAAGAAATACTGAAAAAAATAAATATTTTTATTTGTACGAATTTATGTGTTATTTATGAGATCAGACCCCCCTCCCTGTTTAAAAAATAGGAAAGAAATGTTTAAGTCAAGTCTGATGCACAAAAGAATGATCCCAGTCTTTTCCACACAATGACAGATACCATTTGTTAGGTAATTAAGTGCTCACATATTGGTATCAGTATTGGAGGTGAAAAAAGCGGATCGCTGCATCCCTAGTCACCATGACAACGATGTCAACAATATGGCAACAAGCTAATAATAAAACCACATTGATCTGGGGACAGGATTACTGGGAATGATCTCCAGCTACACTTTATATTTAATGTCACAAACAATTTATTGATGAATGCCTTTATTGGTCCCCCGGAGAGAAAATTGCCTTTCAGTTACATCCCATCCAAGAAACATAAAAAAGATAGTGACACATAACATGGGGAGGACAGGAGCGGGAGAACTGTGGGTCGCACAAATCTCACACAAGCAGCGCCCCGTTTACTTAGATGAGAATAAAGGAGAACAAGAGGAAGGAAGAGGGGAAAAAAAGCACACAAGCAACATAATAAGACATTACAACAAAACTCGAAGACTTGCACATGTGTTGGGGGGGGGAGTTGGGGAGGGGAGGTGTTGCAGCACAGACACTGGGGGGGGGGTGCATGCAGCCACATTTGGGCACTTCGCAACAACCCTCCATGCTACACTGCGACAAAGAGAGGGAGGGGGGTGGGAGCCACGAAGGCATTGAGTTGGAGGGGGTGTGCATGTTATATGTGCTACGCTTCGTATTACAAGATATTGTAGCCTTTTCATAACGCAAGGTATGACAGGGGTCCTCAACTACTTGTCGAAGGGCAAGAGTTTTTCTATGGGGGCCAGACTTTTTTTTTTTTTTTTTTTTAAATAGGGCTAATTAGCCTATTGCTGTTTAATAATTCCAATTTCTTTTGAAATTAATGTTATGCCAAGGATGCACTCATTGCTCAGTAAAAAACCGACATTTCAACTACAAATAAATCCTTATCTCAACAAAAAACAATCCACCAGGGGAGTCCTCTTGCATCTAACAGACATGCTTTGTGATTCTCTGTGAGTATCCATTTCTGTAGAACAGGAGCTATTAATTGGGAACGTTTCTCAATACATAAACCCACAATTCAGCTACCACTGAATGAGTCCTTATCTCAACAAAAACTCCTCTTCAGCATCCCAGGATGCAACAAAAATACTTTGAGACTCAATACAACAGTTTACAACAGAACAACAGAAAATAAACCCAAGTAATGTCTCTTGCGTCTAATAGACAAGCTTTGTGATTCTCTGTGATTATCCCTAAAGTGGAGGAATTTTGAAATACAGATTTTTGGCTCGTAGCTAGGGGTTGGCAAAAGTTGTCACTTTTCACTTTCCATGTGGTAGTATATAGAGTAACAAGCAATGCGCATTTTCCGAATTCATTAATATTCTGCGGCCTAATGGGACTGTGGTTGGCTAGATATCACCCGCTGGCCGCGATGATATCTTGCAGTAATTTGTACTGTATGCACAATATTTTGTACTTCATTTAATTTTACACAAATTTCACAAACATTTGACAATGCATTCAAAAAAAGCAGGTTGATAGATCTTTTATCAGAATTGTATCCTCAACAGTTAAACTGTTGTAATATTTTTACATTTTTAGACATCCTTCTCTCTGCCCTCTGCTTGCTTCCTGTCTTAGGAGCTACTGGGCGGTGTTGGAGGGAGGATCGGGAAACTTCTTGCACCTCTGGACTGTTGAAACAAGTTCAATATACTCTTGTCATTAACTGGCTTCACTAAACCTACAACATCAATCACAACAAGTGGTCAAATGACGGTGTTTATCAACTTGGTAAGTAAAGCCAGGTTTACCCAGTATAGCCAAGAGCGTGTTCAATTAAAGGGGCAGTATTTGCAGTAATTACAAACAGGGATAGGTGTACGGGCAGCAGAGTAGCATATTTTACAAATGAAGAGCAAAGTACAATAGACAAGTACGAATAAATTAAACACATAGTCCAGGCTAAAAGCAACAAAGTTGCTGCTGCCAACTGCAGGAAGGACAGCTGGAAAAAAAAGCCGGCAACTGTGTGAATGTGTAATTTAATAGGCTTATAATATCACTATCAATTGTTTAGGGCACAGGTACATCTGACCATGATCACTATTGTGTGTTCCATTAAATCAATGTGTTGCTTCGATGTATTCTTCTGGCGTGTATGACAATTTAAGCTTTATTCTTTGCGCTGCAACCCTGACAGTGTCAACTGGACTTGGGAGCAAAATATAAAACTGGACTGGATTATTTGCTGTGTGCTAGTACATCTGACTTCAAGTCAACACGCTCCAAGGAAGAGAGCATCCATTTTCCTGAATTGCCAGTAAACAGCATGTTGGTAAAAGTAAGATTAAAAAATAGTCTTACTTAATTTGCCTGTTATTTCTCACATTCCCAAACATATTAGCACTTTTTGTTTGCACTTAATGGGTGTTGTGTCATTTTGACAGGTTCCCCTCCTCCACAACTCCCAAACCTAACACAAACCCACTTCAGAAAAATTGTGTTTTGTGAATGGAGAATCTAAACCCATTTCACTGTCATTGTTGATACAGTATTATTGAAAACAACAACAACTACAACAATGTGATGATAAATGAATACTGGTAGTTGGGAATATATTGAGAGTAATATTGCTGCATTTTGGGGATGTGTGTCTAAAATGATATCCTGAACTTCACAGTCATTAAGGTGAAGATATGAGGGCAAATTTCAGGGTTTGTGCTATTAAATATCAATAATAACTATTGACTGCTAGGCGGGTAGAAAACTGTACTAAAGTTCCAGCACCTATTGCAAGTTTGGGAGACATACTGTCCAAATCATGGCCGAAATAAAGAAACGTAATTCTGCAGTGTACTATGAGCCTCAGACGTATGTGTGAATGTGTTTTTGTGATGAAAGTGCCATATCATGGTGACACCTCGCAACTGGATGAATTTTACGTGTTTACAGTGGAATCTAGATTTTTTGCAGGAGGTGGAGGAGAGTGGACTCTGGGAACTGAATCCCAGCCAACTGACAGCCAAAAAACCTCCAGCTGGGGGCAGCAATTCTGAGTGACTTGTAGTTCACAAAAGCTATATCTGTAATAAAAAATCAGCAGGGAAAGCCAAAGGGCAATTCCAGTTTCTGAACATGCTTGCCCTCCCGAGAGACCCTCACACAATCCACACACCAAGTTCCACTGGATATTCTATGAATGGTGATGTAATTGTCCAAGAGAACTGATAGGTCAATAATGTGCTTTTATACACTTTGATCTGTTATCTCAAACATAACCTGCTCAGGAGCAGGTTCCGTGTGCAGCATAAGTTACCAAGGTGATGTACCCCGGTAAGAGGTGAACCAGCGTTGTAACTCTGAAAACACAGGGGTAAGCTGAAGTTACCTCTCTAACTCCAAATCCTGCTTGACAGCACAGGCCTCTGATTAGTTTAGACCTGAGCCTATTTTGGTGGCTTGCTTGTTAGCCTGTTTCTCTTCTTTTCCTGTTTTGTTTGCACACACACACACACACACACACACACACACACACACACACACTCACTTATATATATATAAGTGAGTGTGTGTGTGTGTGTGTGTGTGTGTGTGTGTGTGTGTGTATATATATATATATATATATATATATATATATATATATATATATATATATATATATATATATATACTTATATTTATTTTTTTTTTTTGTTACACACATAACATCTTATCTGCTTTGCAATACGCCTTTTTATCGATCAAAGCATGATGCATGCTTCAGGTTTCTGGACAAAGCCCCAGATCTCCTCTGACCCTAGAACCGCCCCTGCTTGTTGTACAAAATTAAGATTCTCAATGCTAGTGCCATAGCCTTCTGGAAAAACAGATGAAACCGACTCACGAGTGCTCCTACTGTATCATTGCTGCATAACATGGAGACTGATTACGGCCGCTACGGGCATTATGAAAACGCGGTGATGATTTGGATGACTAAAAGACCAAATCATTTACAGAAGTCGGTACATGTTATCTTTTCAATACGTTAATTCTGTAACAAAAAATACGTAATTTATCGCTGTTTACATCGCATGTGCTCTGGTTCACATTGCAGCGTCCGTTTATTCACAGCATTACATTTAAGCAAGAAAGATTAATTCAAACACTCTATTCACAAAATTCCCGGCTTTCCTGCAACGTTCTTTCCTATCGAAACCACTGCGTTTGAAAGTGGGAATAATAAGGGGGGCGCTAGGAATACCTGTCTGCAAATGGCGCTGAATGTGAAAAAATGTTAACAAATTCTTTCTCATCAACGCACAATGAGATGACATGAAAATCACTCACCTCGCTCTGTTCAGACAATCCAGCAGAATAAAATATTCTGTGTTAAAGTTGATGCTCACCGGTGACTTTTCCTCACAAGTATCAGATAAACAAAGTGGTAATCCATGAGCGTTATCAACCGACTGTTAACAATGTATTTAGGTACCAGTAGCAAATGGCGCTGGGTCTAGTGTTCCCTCGGTGTTGTCTGACAGGCAGAAGTGGCGACACATGTATGATGCCTCCTTAGACATTTGTGTATGCCGTTTTCTTCTTCAGATGGGATAAGACTATGAACGGTTAAAAGCATTACAAAAAAAAACTTTAAATTATTTTTATTCTTATTCTTCTTATAATTGTTCTGATTATTATTATTTGTTTATTTTGTTATACTAATTTCAAGGCCAAGAATTAGCTGAACTTTCAGACGTGCCTTTTGTTAATTAGAAAAAACAAATGGATTGTAATTGAAAAGTCTGTTTTAAATGGATACATTACATTTACATTTGACATTGACACATTAAGAAATGTTAAATAAAGATATAAGAATTAAATTTGTCATTCAATAATCTTATTCCATTATACTGTATATTTCAAATTAAAATGGAATCTTAAATTTAATTTGAATAAGAAAAAAATGTTTTGGTTTTGTCATTACTCAGGCGTTCGATTATGTTTCCTCTTAAATTATATTCCATTACATTATGACTTTTAGATGGCTGTCCTCAATTTGGAGACCTGTGAGCAGCATGTCACTTAAAAATTAAATCAAGTCTTGGCTTTTAATATTTTAGATTATCATAATTAAACTAGGGCTGCACGGTGGCGCAGCAGGTAGTGCGCGTGCCTCACAGCAAGAAGGTTGCCGGTTCGATCCCCGGGTCAGGTGGGGCCTTTCTGTGTGAAGTTTGCATGTTCTTCCCGTGCATGTGTGGGTTCTCTCCGGGTACTCCGGCTTCCTCCCACAGACCAAAAACATGCTCATTAGGTTAATTGGTGACTCTAAATTGTCCGTAGGTGTGAGTGTGAGTGTGAATGTTTGTTTGTCCTTGCATGTGGCCCTGCAATCGGCTGGCGACCGGCTCAGGGTGTACCCCGCCTCTCGCCCATTGTAGCTGGGATAGGCTCCAGCCCCCCGCAACCCCGAAAGGGATAGGCGGTATAGATAATGGATGGATGGATAATTAAACTATTTACTGAACCTGTTTGGATCCTCAAAAGATCAGCTTTGTGTTGCCAGCAATCTCACATATGTTATCTGCAGAGGGAAGTTTCAGATTTATGTTACTTCAAGTTCATTTGACTCTCCCCTGGTTCATCTGCTGTAAACTGCTAAAAAAAAAAAAAAGGGGGATAGAAAAACCTGTCACCATCTGAGATTGAAGAAATGCTTCTAGATACACCAGATGGACTGAAACTTGAGTTAATCAGTCTTGAAGTGATATCAAGCAAGATACTATTGTCTGGGAGACAGCTTAATGTGTTACTGTCTTCATTGTTAGCTATACTGTATTGTTTTGAAATTAACTGACCACCGAGTCCTCTTGTTGCTGTTTGAGGTACCTCAATCATTTTGCTTGCTGCTTGTGTCTATGTGTTAAGCATGTTACACTAGTTAAGTGTTCCACGTCGTCATTTGCTTTATATGGTGATAGTTTTCTGCCACTGCAGTAAAGCCAGTAAACCGCACTTTATCAAAGACCCAAAGACCAGTGCCAGGCTCTCTCCGTGGCAATTAGGATTCAATCTGCTTTGCTTTGTGTGTATTTCCCTCTCTCTTTTACTAATCATGCACACATTCACGTGCCTTTACAGGCTTTCACATGCATCCTTAAAGGTGTAGATAGCGGTAGCATAACTCAGATGGACTTACCGCCATCTTGTTGTTAGAGGCATGTCAACATGTCCATCATTGTATTTCTCATATATTTTTGTCAAACTTGATGGTCTCGAACCTTGCATGATGAAGCCACTGATGTGGTGTGCAACATGCTTGCTTGTTGCCTTTACGCTTGTTAATGTAGGTGTATTATGGCTATCCCTGTTATAGTTGTAGATGGACAATGGATGCTTATTGATTGAATGATTGTTATTCATATTGCTGGAGTTAAATAAACTCTATTCTACATTTAAAAAGCAGTTGTCTGTGATTATTTGTGTATATTTGTTGTGGCAACAGCTAGTTGTGAGTGTCTGTGTTCAATTTCAACCCTTCATTATTCACCTGATGCAATGATATTTCAAATATTGGCATTTTAAGTAAGCAGCGCTTTCATGAGACTGTATCCGCTGTTTGGTTATTGGTTTCTGATCTCAGGGTGATGCCCATTATTAGTCATTTGTAAGTAGAATGTAATTGATATTGATGAAGCTATAGGTATCAATATCTACGCTTAATACCTGCTAATAAAGAAATCCACTCCTACAAGATCCCAACATATACACATATGTATGTAGATCACTGTATAGATTATATAGATTATTTACATCAGGAACTTTCAAACATATGATACTTCGTTTTTCACCCAAATTCTTTGCACTGACCCTTCAAATGACCTCTTACTGGTTAGCATTATAGTAATGTACAACACATATATTATGGTAAGATTATTAGCTTAGTATTTTACCATTGTAGGCTGCTAGTATACTTCTAGAATCAAATAAGTTTTCACGTAAACTGTAAACTTAAGTGTATAGCTTCGCATGGATATATTATATTATACATCAAAACATGATCCATTTATCATTAAAAAAGCTGCTCCACCACTATGCATACACTGAAAATGTTTCACCTGTTCCCCAGTTTGATGTCCACAAGGCTTGGGCATCAGTGTCTGTGTCTGACACCACCTCACTGTCAGTCTGCACACATATATTTTACATGTATGTATATCAAAATATTTATGTTTATGTATATCAAAATATAAAAGGCAGCTCTAAAGGAAACAAAATAACCAGGCTGAACAGACTCATTGAAACATCCATCCTGTAAGACAGAACATAGGGCTTACACCTACCTATCACCCTTTGGCTCCCCCTCCTTTGCACAGGAGGGTGGACTTTTGTATGTAATGAGGCAAGTATATTTGTGGAGGCAGCCAATGGCAGCAATGCTGGGATCAGCCTGCTCCTATCATAGCTCTCAGAGCTGCTGTTCATGGCAGAGCTCTGGCATCAGTAACCAAGGTTTCAAATGCCATAAAAATCAATGAATTCATTTTCACTAAGCAATTGGAAATAATGTATCAGTGAAAGAGGAGAGCATTTTGGCTGAGGTTATTTGAATTAATTAATAAAAATGTGCATTCAGACATTTTCTTTTCTAACAGCAAGTACAGAGTGCTGAGAGGATTGTAGATACAATCCCACACGTGTCTGGACACTATTTGTTACATAATACACTGTAGTAGGCCTACATTCTGGGTGCATTTGAAACAAGGTACTTTGATCAGATCTGGCATTACTCCTCTATATACTAAATAACAATAAAGTGATCTTCATAATGGCCCTGCAATCGGCTGGCGACCGGTTCAGGGTGTACCCCGTCTCTCGCCCATTGTAGCTGGGATAGGCTCCAGCCCCCCGCAACCCCGAAAGGGATAGGCGGTATAGATAATGGATGGATGGATGATTTTCATAATTGTAAAGAGCCGGAGAGGCTCTTGCTTACAGTTACAACACAATACACAACATACTGCAGAGGTGGAAATTATTAAAATTCTTAAAAGAATAGTTTTGATTTTCATTTTGTGAAATGTGTTTATTTGCTTTCTTTCTGAGAGTGAGATGAAAAAATGATTTGTTTCATGTATGTGTGTTTGTACGGACCTGGAATTAGTGCATTGTTGGCCTAGCTTAGTGCAAAGATTGGAAGCCTGGCTCCATCCAAAGTTAAAATATACACCAACCAACACCTCTAAAGCTCATTATTTACATGTATCTCATGTGTTTATTGCATACCCAAAAAGAACAGAAGACAATAGTTTGTGGCTAGTTTGTCTGTAGTTTGCATGTCTGTCTCTCTGTCTCTGCATGTCTGTCTCTCTGTCTCTCTGTCTCTCTGTCTCTCTCTCTCTCTCTCTCTGACTGCATTTCTGTCTGTCTGTCTGTCTGTCTGTCTGTCTGTCTGTCTGTCTGTCTGTCTCACTCTCCCTCTCTTGCTCTTCCTCTCTCACCCAACCGGTCGAGGCAGATGGGCGCCCACCCAGAGTCTGGTTCTGCCCGAGGTTTCTGCCTGTTAAAAGGAAGTTTTTCCTCGCCACTGTCGCTTAAGGGGCAGTTATCTGGAGCTATTTTTTGTTAGACAACAGTTAGGTGTAGAGACTGTGCACAGCTTCCTGAAGACTTTTCATCATAGTAAGTTTGTTAATGTTTGGTATTACCTGTAGGAAACCAAAACCTTTGGCCACTAACAGCAATTACTGGAGATGTGCACAAAACTAATGGCCAATGTAACTTTTGCTGAACAGTGGCCAATGGGGAATTTTAAGTTTGCTAACATTAGCCACCATCAGCTTTTGGTTATACCAGACAAAGTAAGGCTGTGGCTGTGACACCCTAAAGTGTATTCAATTCAGCAAGGGGGTGTTTTAGTCCTTATAAATTAACTTTTCATTTACAGTTGGAAGAAAGTGTTTTGAGAAGACTATGTTTTTTATTTTCAGAAGTTCTTGAAAAGTCTTGTTTTAAGACAAAAAAATCTTATGTAAGTAAATTATTATCAATTTATATACGCACACAAAATGGAAAAGACCCTTCCTTTTCATCCTTGCCAACAACTACCAGCCAAGTCGCAAATCAGTACACAGATATATGAAGTGGGTACCTATGGTTACACCAGCATGGCTATAATTGGCATATCTAAGCCACTTTTTGTGCTTTTGTATGAGAAGCAGTCTGTTCAGTACAACACTCCCTGCATCAACAGTCTGTACAGTCAGATCTCCTCACATATTCATACAGACATTCCTTCCCCCATCACCACACAAAAGGCTACCCTTTGCCCTTGCATCCCCCCTAACACTATCAGCCTCCCCCTCCCCCAAGTGTGCAGAGCAGGTGCTGAGCCAGATTGTCTGCTGAGGTGAAGTGACAGCATGGAGCACAGTATCTCCCCAGAGGAGAGCAGAGAGAACACTACAATCCAACACCAACACCCCACCATATGTCTCCCTCCCCTCACTACAGTGTACCTCCAGTCTGTAGACCAGTTTGTGTTTGCGTAGATGATGATGTCTGGTGTTGAAGGGAGCAAGAAAAAGATTTCAGTAACTGGACTGAAGCAACATGCTTGGTTAAACAACATGATAACTCATGCTGTGCTGCCAAGCATAGTAAAATTTCACAGAATTTTGTCTAAAGTTGTAGTGTAGATCCAAAAGTCACAAAATATGTCAGGCAGCTTTATGGGAAAATATGTAATTGTTTATCTCTATCTATCTTTGTCTAACACAACTGCTCTTGGTCATTCAAACACTCAAGTGTGTTCGTATCATGTCAGTCAGCACAACACTAGGGATGACAGTGATTTTGGCATAGTCGGCACAATTACTATTGCAGGTTCACGAGATGCACCAGAGCCCAAAAAGACATTTTACTGTACACAATCACATTTTTAAAAGGACTGTGAATGATGCAGAGCATCACAAACACAAATGAGTAATCCATAATCAGAATGTCATTTATTTGGTCCAGTAAAATTTGAGAAGTCTTTGAGAGATGTATTAGTTCAATGCCCTTAATGTTTTGCAGAGTCAGCAGGAAGGACTTTAATGTTAATGTTTTATTGGCCCACAAAACACAGATGTCAGATGTGCTATTTGAACAGTTTTTATTGGAATGAATGGGGTATTATCTCAGAGCACTGAAACATAGATATCTTAACATGTTGATGGTATGTTGCCAGTCACCCTCAAGTGCCCATATACATGCTATACAGTGAACACAGCAGGCTACATTAGATTTTCCTACGCTAACCTTAGTCCCTCCCTATAATTTCATCATCAAAATCATCAACCTGTATTTTAGACCCCATCCCAACCAAGCTGCTTGAAGAAGTTCTACCTTTAATTGACTCCGTATTAGACATGATCAATCTGTCTTTATCAACAGGCTATGTACCAGAGTCCTTTAAAGTAGCTGTAATAAAACCTCTACTTAAAAAGCCTACTCTTAATCCAGGGGTTTTAGCCAACTATAGACCAATACAGTATCCAACCTTCCCTTTCTCTCAAAAACTCTTGAGAAAGCAGTTCCTAATCAGCTGTGTGACTTTCTACACAAAAATAGTTTATTTGAGGATTTGAGGAATATTCTCCAGTTGATTCAGAACGCTGCAGCACGTGTTCTGACAAAAACCAGGAAGAGAGATCATATTTCTCCAATATTAGCCACTCTGGCTCCCTGTAAAGTTTAGAATAGAATTTAAAATTCTCCTCCTTACTTACAAAGCCATAAATGGTCAGGCACCTTCTTATCTTAAAGAGCTCATAGTACCTTCTTACCCGACTCGAACACTGCGTTCCCAGAATGCAGCCCTACTCATGGTTCCTAAAGTCTCCAAAAACAGAACCAGGAGCCAGAGCATTTAGCTATCAAGCTCCTCTCCTCTGGAACCATCTTCCAGTCTTTGTCCGGGCGGCAGACACTGTCTCTACATTTAAGAGTAGGCTTAAAACTTTCCTTTTTCATAAAGCTTATAGTTAGGGTTGGCTCAGGCTCATCCTGGACCAGCCCCTAGTTATGCTGCTATAACATTAGACTGTCGGGGGACCTCCAAAGATACACCGAGCTCCTCTGTCCTTCTCTCCCTCTCCATCTGCACGTTTTCATGTCCTACCACGGTGTGTTACTAATTTAGCTCCTTCCCTGGAGTCTCTGTATTCTGTCTGTCTCTCTCTGTCTGTCTCACTCTCTCTTGCTCTCGAGGCAGATGGCCGCCCACCCAGAGCCTGGTTCTTCCTGATGTTTCTGCCTGTTAATAGGAAGTTTTTCCTCGCTGCTGTCGCCAAGTGCTAGGCTCCAGCCCCCCCGCGACCCCAAAAGGGATAAGCAGCATAGAAGATGGATGGATTAATCTCATGAATCCATCCATCCTATCTCAGCTGTCAACGGGCGGGAGGCGGGGTGCACCAGGGGGTACACCCTGGACCGGTCACCAGCCGATCGCAGGGCACAAACACGCAACCATTTACACTCACACTCACACCTAGGGGCAATTTAGAGTCACTAGTCAACCTAATGAGCATGTTTTTGGTCTGTGGGAGGAAGCCGGAGTACATGCATGCAGGATGCACGGGAATCCGAACCGGCGACCTTGTTGCTGTGAGGCATGCGCACTACCTGCTATGCCACTGTGCAGCCCCATGAGATTAATCGTGATTAATATTTGAATCAATTAACAGCACTATTTTTATCACAAGATGACATCAAAAACCCTGTGTTTGTTGCCCAAAATCGCTGTTTCTTTTATATTTATATATATCTGTGTTGTCTGCTCTGGTTGCATTTTATCTTGATGTGGCAGACTATGTGGCTTTATAATACTTGTTGCACCTGTCCTAGTGTCTGTAGACTTTTTAGTAATTGTCTGAATTTTGTCCTCTTTTCTGGTTATGTCTATTACGATTATACAGAGGAGGGTTGTATAATTGATTGTCAGTTGTAGTCACAGGCTACAAAGAGTCATCTATAGAAATGTATTTTATTGTTTGGTTGGACATAACATTTCAGTGGTGTAATGTTGTTCTAGTAATATATCCATTGACATTTAATGTAATTTCTTTTGCACCCTAATGATAAAAATTAACAGTAGTATCATATATCATCATATACACAAAAAATTGTATTCTTTTATTTAGTATCTTTTTATTCAATGAAAACTGTTCAAATGTTTGTCTTTCTGTAGTCATCAGATTATATTAATAATTTCAGTCAATTTCAGTCATCTAGCTAAAGCCTTTTATCTAACTCCATGTTGAAGAATGCAAGTGTCTGGTTTTGTGGTCTAATGGTATCAATTTAACTAAAACATCCAGATTAATTTTGATTCCAGATCAAATATATTTTGATGGTAATGTGACAAACAAATAAACACAGCATTTCATGTCAACAAACATATGACAAAATACATTTAGTTAATAAGATAGCTACTCAGGTGTTAGGTGCAGACAAGGTTGTTGTTTATGATCAAAAGGCCGTTCATGTGGCTTTTAGCAAGTTAGCTCGCTGGTTTTAGACTGAAGCTCCAACTGCTGCTTTAAATGAACTTGTGATCTAGCTGAAACATGCACAAACATACACTCACCGAGTCCCAGCAATGAACTTTCCTCGCTGATCGCTGTCCTACTTTCGTCCTACTTTCTACGGCTCCTCATTGGCCTGTCTTACTTTGGCCAAGGTCCAATCAGTGGCTCACAATTTTCTTTCTTCTTCTTTCTACTTTCAACCTCTTGCTCTTTATTGGACCCTCAGGCATCACGACTCCTGACATTTCATGCATCTTTCAATGGAGAAGCAAAGGTGAGTAAAGCAGCATTTTGCTAACCAATATTAGCATGAAATTCATGACGACAGACAGCCATTGCTGAGGCTGACCTTAGCAAGTTATTCCTAGTTCCAGACACCATTATTTCTTGGCTGTTGCTTATGATATTTTTTAAAAATAATAGTTTTATACAAGTGTGCTTAGGATTACATCAAGATCACAGTGAGGTTACAAGGACAGAGTTCATAACACAAAGTCACTGTCAGGTTACATGGATAGTTAGTTCATGACAGGCATTTCAGCCTCATTAACTCCTTCTACGTCATACTAATGTACTACCTTAATCTAAAACAGAGCACACAACGTCAGTTTGAATCTTTATTTGCAATGGTGGAGCAGCACACCAGAGAATGGATGGTGCGGTCGATGAGCTACCTCTCTGTGGTTCGCAAGCTTTGTGCACTGGGTGTGGCACAGCAGGGGCAGGTGTCCATCCCACCCATGCACCCGGTCCCCAGCATTCCCTGGCTGCTGTTGGTCTATGTGAGGGAGGCCCTCCCTCAGCTGGCGGAGACAAAGCCAGGGTCACATCCATCTTTGGGGACATCTTGAAGATGGACTCCACAAAGAAGGAAAGCTTTTGTCATTGTTCTGCGTAAATGATAGCGAGCCTGACAATGCCATGTGATTGTTGTTTTCATTGTTGTTTTGATTGTGTCACGTGTCTTTCTTTTCCTGTACAGATACAGGAGATGCTGCCGGCTCAGCCGCCTGGGTCACCAATGTGGGCAACATGGAACATGGGCAGGTGCTCATGTCCATCCTCACTGACTCCGAGGGGGACGGACTGTTGCCCATGGCGGCTGGACTGATGCAGCAGTACAGAGACGCTGGAAAGACCTTCAGGTTTTGTACGTGGACCGGGACTGCTGTGCCATCACCAGACAGTACAAGGTACAGTACTGCGTGTCAATTCAAAACACATTCTTTCATTCCCGCTTGGATAGTGGAGGTGGATTATAGAGATGTGTTTCATTCTGTACGCGTTAATGATGACTCCTCTGTGCTCACTGAAGTCAGCTATGGAGTTCCGCAGGGTTCTGTGCTTGGACCAATTCTATTCACCTTATATATGCTTCCTTTAGGTAAGATTATCAGGAAGCACTCAATAAATTTTCATTGCTATGCAGATGATACCCAGCTATATTTATCAATGAAGCCGGAAGAAACCAGTCAGTTAACTAGACCACAAGCATGTCTTCATGACATAAAGACCTGGATGACCTGCAATTTTCTGATGCTAAACTCAGACAAAACTGAAGTTATAGTAGTAGGCCCTAAACATCTTAGAAAGTCACTTTCTGATGACATAGCAGCTATGGATGGCATTGCGCTGGCCTCCAGCACCACTGTAAAGAATCTGGGAGTCATCTTTAACCAAGACATGTTCTTTCACTCCGATCTAAAACAAATTTCGAGGTCTGCCTTTTTTCACCTACGTAATATCGCAAAAATCAGGCATATTTTGTCTCAAAATGATGCAGAAAAACTAGTCCATGCATTCGTAACTTCCAGGCTGGATTATTGCAATTCCTTACTATCAGGCTGCCCAAATTCGTTGCTGAATATTCTCCAGTTGCTCCAGAACGCTGCAGCACGTGTCCTGACAAAAACCAGGAAGCAAGATCATATTTCTCCAATACTCGCCACTTTGCACTGGCTCCCTGTAAAGTTTAGAATAGAGTTTAAAATTCTCCTCCTTACTTACAAAGCCATAAATGGCCAGGCACCTTCTTATCTTAAAGAGCTCATAGTACCTTATTGCCCCACTCGAACACTGCATTCCCAGAATGCAGGTCTACTTATGGTTCCTAAAGTCTCAAAAAGCAGAACAGGAGTCAGAGCATTTAGCTTTCAAGCACCTCTCCTGTGGAACCATCTTCCAGTCTTTGTCCGGGAGGCAGACACTGTCTCTACATTTAAGAGTAGGCTTTAAACTTTCCTTTTTGATAAAGCTTATAGTTAGGGCTGGCTCAGGCTTGTCCTGGACCAGCCCCTAGTTATGCTGCTATAGGATTAGACTGTCGGGGGATATCCAAAGATACACCGAGCTCCTCTGTCCTTCTGTCCCTCTCCATCCGCACACTTTCATGTCCTACTTCGGCGTGTTACTAACTTAGCTCCTTCCCCGGAGTCTCTGTGCTTTGTCGTCTTGCAGGTTCCCATGGACAGTGGCTGAATCTGGATTGTGGATTGCAGCTGCGTCTCCTGCCTTGGCCCTGCCTGACATCCACTGCAACTGCTACTACTGTTATTACATCCACTGTCACTGTTACTGTGATTGCATGTCTGTCTCTCTGTCTCTCTCTGACTGCATTTATGTCTGTCTGTCTGTCTGTCTGTCTGTCTGTCTGTCTGTCTGTCTGTCTGTCTCCCTCTCCCTCTCTTGCTCTTCCTCTCTTACCCAACCGGTCGAGGCAGATGGCCGCCCACCCAGAGTCTGGTTCTGCCCGAGGTTTCTGCCTGTTAAAAGGAAGTTTTTCCTTGCCACTGTCGCCAAGTGCTTGCTCATGGGGGAATTATTGGTTTCTTTGTAGATAAAAGAGCTTGGTCTGTACCAGCTCTATATGGAAAGTGTCCTGAGACAACTTCTGTTGTGATTTGGCGCTATACAAATAAAATTGAATTGAATTGAATTGAATTGAATTGAATTGAATTGAATTGAATTGAATTGAATTGAATTGAATTGAAATTCTCTCATCAGGTTGCCACCATGTTCGGTGAGTGGGAGCAGCTGGTGGTGCGCCTGGACATGTGGCACCTCATGCGATGCTTCACTATGGGCGTCACCACCGACACTCACCAGCTGTACGGCCACTTCATGGCAAGGCTGTCCATTTTCAAGTGGGGATGCAGCGACATGGATAGGCTGACGGAGGCCAAACAGTCCGAGGAGGGGAGGGACGTCGGCATTGAGCTGTCTGCCAGGGAGCTTGCCCGTCACTGCCGCCGTCACACCCGAGGCCAGCAGGAGATGGAGTGGCTCATCCAGGAGGTGTTGGGCTCCTTTTGAGAGGCGGTGGACACCACGGGCGTCCAGCTCATCTACCACACCAGGATGGAGGAGATTTGGAGCACCCAGCGTCGTCACCTCCACTGCATTCAGGACCCGCCGGGAGCGGAGCTCAACACCCTGGGAGGTGACCCAGGGTGGGGTCAGACTCCCCGTCTTCTGCTGTGCCAGAGGCTCCACATCCCTGGAGTCGTTCCACCTCCACCAGTGCCGCTTCATTCCAGGTGAGCTATATTGTTGTTTTTGTTGTTTGATTTGGTTTTCTTCTGTTACTTTCCAAATGAAGTGATGGTCAGAGTATAAATGTACACAAGTGTGTTCAGCCTGAGGGGTGTGTGTATGTGTGTGCGTGTGTGTTTGTGTGTGAGTGAGTGTGTGTGTGCGTGTCTTCAGCTCATGCTTCCCATCCCTGTATTTTCTGCCACAGGCACATGCCAGCGCCCTCCACTTCCAGGTGTACCTGCTGGATGGCCTGGTGAGGTGGAATGAAAACCGGGCTAGGGCAGCAGTGGAGGACAGCCAGGGGAAGACACTGCTGTGCTACAGTGCCCAGCTGCAGCACAGCTTCAACCAGCTCACCCAAGAGATCCTGAGTCTGACGCTGGTTGAAAATTACGCCCAGCCTGGGGAGTACACAGGTAAGCTGTCAGGGAAGAGCTCATGTGTGCAGGCTGGTGGACGACCACAAATGCCGAACTCAGTCATCGCATTTTTTTTTCGTACGCTTTGTTCAGGGGAGCTCATCGGGGTGGAGTCCCTGTACTCCCAGACAGGCGCTGTGCTGCAGCAGGATCTCGGCCGGGATCCTGACACTCCGGATGGGACAGACGGGGTGGAAGCTGAGTGCAGAGAAGGAGAGGATGGCAGCGACGACGATGAGGGGTTCCAGGAGGGGCTGGCAGACATGAGGTTTGCCCATGACCTCAACAGTCTCCTCCGTTCCACGCAGCCTCAACCTGCCGCCGCATCCACCGTCACCGCCAGTGTCGCCACCACCTCGTCTTCCAAGCCGGGCCCGGCCTCAGTGGAGCCTGTGGAGGTTGAGGAGGAGGAGGAGGAGGAGGAAGAGGTAAGCGTGCGCGCTCGCTGCGAAGACTCCCTGGGGAGCTGCTTTGTGTAATGAAGACCTCCCTCCTTCCCTCTCCTCTCCTTGTCAGGACATACATGCACCAGACGGTCAGAGATTGCACTGGCACGCGGTCAATCTGGCCCTGGCCCTCGTAGAACTGTGTCACCGTGCCTTTGTGACGCAGAAGCAGGTGAGGGAGCTAGCCACACTCTGGCAGAAGCTGTCAGACAAGGACAAGGCATCTATCTCCTTCCCCCCGCGCCATCAGCAGCATTTGGTCAAGGGCTACTGTAAGGCCAGCTACCCCAGATGTGCCCACACACCAGGCATGGACAGTGTGAAGTGGTAAGTGTGGTGTGTGCGCTGACATGTCAGATGCATTCTTCTTTGTGTGAGCTGTGAGTTCCTCTCCTGACACAATCTGTCACTTGCTGTTGCTCTGTGTAGTTTGAGATCGACAAGCCAGATGTCTTCCAGTCCTGATGCTGTCTGTTTCTGTGCAGTTTTTTCCTTGGGTAGGGTGCAGGTGTGGCACATTCTCCTAAAGCCAGCACGATGGTGGAGGCCATATTTTTGGAGCTGTGCTGCATTCACTATGAGGGCCGTGCCATCGCCAGGGTCCGGATCAGCTGCTGGGGGTCTGTCATGAGGGACTACAGCCAAATTCAAGATAACGTGTACAACTGCAAGGACCTCATGGCAGCTGCCCCCCTGCAGCTGTACAGCATCAACCGACGAACCCTCCTGCAGTGGTAAGACTCTGTGTTTCATGTCATGTAATGCAGTGACTGTAAGAATGTCAGCGGTGGACAGTGTGGTGTATTGAAACCAAAATCAAAGTTTCAACCGTGTTCAGTTGTTCAGAAAAAATCTTCTTGTGTTCAGTCATCAAATGTCTGCGTAGAAAAAAAAATTATACTACAGCAGTGGATTTTTAACAGCGTGACATTGATCTGTCAATCTCCGGCCACCAGGCACAACCAGAGGAGCAAGGCGATGCTGATGAGCAGCCCATGCCTGAAGGTGCCGGGGACCAGCACTGAGCAGACCACAGCAGAGCCGCTGCCAACAGCCAGGGCTCTGTGGAAGGAGCATTTGCGGCCTGACCAGCATTTTACATTCCCTGTCCCTGGGGATGCCTCCGGTCTGGCTGTCACTCACTGTGGACCCCTGGCACCAGGCCTGTACAGAATTGCCACCACCAGTGCCGCTACAGGCTCCTCCTCTTCCTCCTCCTCCTCCTCCTCCTCCACCCCCACTATGCCAGCCCCAATGTGCCCCGCTCCACAGCCTGGCAGAGGAAGCTCAGGGAGGTGCAGCAGCGACAGACCCAGGAGTTGGGTGCTCTCCAGAGACCCACAAGGAAGACTTTTGAGCACTTCTTGTGCAAGTGCTGTGGCCAGCCAAAGACTAAAGAATTTGGCCACAGCCGCTACAGAGGAGAGCACTTCTGCTCCCAGGGCAAGGGCCGCTCGGTGGAGGAGTGGCTGGCAGAGAAGAGAGAGAAGGACCCCAAAAGGTCAGTGACCTCATGTCATGTTTCACACATCAATTTAATGTCACTGTGATAACATGATTGCTGTTGTGTGTTTCTGTTACATTTGAGAGGTCACCTGTTTCTGACAGCCGTGTCTTACTCTGCAGACTCAAGCCACCACCCAGGCTGCCATCCTGCCTACCCCACAGCCTGCCCCACAGCCTGTCCCTCAGGCTGTCCCTCAGCCTGCCACACGGCTCTTCCCTCAGCCTGTCGCTCGGCCTATCCCTCAGCCTGCCACACGGCTTGTTCCACAGCCTGTCCCTCAGGCTGTCCGTCAGCCTGCCCCACAGCCCTTCCCTCAGCCTGTCGCTCGGCCCTTCCCTCAGCCTGCCACATGGCCTGTCCCTCGGCCTGTGCCTCAGCCTGCTCCACAGCCTGCCCCACGGCCTGCCCCACAGCCTGCCAAACAGCCTGCCAGCAAGCAATAATTGTAATATTAATATATACTCATTATATATATATATATATATATATATATATATATATATATATATATATATATATATATATATATATATATATATATATATAGTACTACATATATTAAGAATTTTCATATATTTTATTATGTAAATATTATAAATGTATCAATAAATATTGTAAATATTGTTGCTCTGACTGTCCCAGCCTGTAGGGACTGATGAGCTTTAGATTCTTAAAATAAAACCAGGCTGCCTGTTCCAAACTGTCAACTTTGTCTCTGGATGAATCTCCACATTCTGATGTCATGATGATCACATGATAACAAACAAAGCATTTGCACATTTTATTGTAAAAGACAGGAAAATGTGAAACACTTGGCATTTGGTCAGTGGTGGGAATGCTGTGTGTGTGTGTGTGTGTGTGTGTGTGTGTGTGTGTGTGTGTGTGTGTGTGTGTGTGTGTGTGTGTGTGTGTGTGTCTTTTTTCAATTAATCAAACTTTATTATAGCACCTTTCATACATAAAAATGCAACACAAATAAAATAGTAATATAATAGCACCCCCCCCATCACACCCGCAGAACTACATCATGCACACACCCACATACACATCCACACACAACCACACACACATACCCACACACACCCACCCCAACGAAACTGTCGGTGTAATAACATGGCAGGGCACTGAGGAATCATGAGAGGAAAAAGAAAAAGAAAACCACCTATGGGGAGCTCATCCACACTGCGATGGATCATGGCCCATAGCCACAGAGAGCACCGCCGCAACAGAGACCCATGACCCTAATAAACTGGTGTGGACCCCCCAGTCCCCTGACCCGGGCAGACCAGGGTGGACTCCACACACAGGGCAGTCCCCAGGACGATGCCCCAGCGGGCAGACACACCTCCCAGCGTGGAGGCCCCCCATGAGGAAACATTGGAACTAAAACCTAAAAGGCAATAAAATAAAAAGACCTAAAACCTAAAAGACAATAGAATACAAGACCTAAAACCTAAAATTGAATAAAATAAAAGAACCTAAAAGCTAAAAGACAATGGGCTAGGGTAAAACATGTCTGAATTAAAAGAGAATAAGAAATCAATTGAAAGCCAAACTAAAAAGGTGAGTCTTGAGCCTCCTTTCAAAAACACCAACGGTCTCTGTGGCGGTCCTGATGCACACTGGCAGGCTGTTCCAAAGCTTTGGACCATAATGGCTGAATGCCGCCTCCCCATGGGCTTTGGTCCGAACCCTTGGAACAATCAAAAGGCTGGTGCCAGACACTGCATGAAAAGCAACATTTCCGTCACTGTACATTGCCGTGGAAGTTCTCTCTCAGCCCCTGTGACCATGAGGTGTTAAAATGCAAATGTGAATGCTGCAAGCTATACAAATGCAAATTGGGATTGTGTGTGTGTGTGTGTGTGTGTGTGTGTGTGTGTTCTGTGCCTACAGAATACAAAGATTTATTTTTTTTTCATGAGGATTTAAAAGTGTGTGCAAATAATTTTATAGGGTACATACAGGATAAGTGTCCTGACTCTCAGAAAACGACCTTGGCGCGTCTGTGAACGCGAATCGACTTTAACTGTTCATACAATGGCCGGACGTCGTCGACAGTTCACACCAGAAGGTACTCCTCTGCGACGAGTGGACGGCCTGGCTGTGGAGCGACCATATCCAGAAAGTCCAAACAATTTAGAGAAGAAACTGCTGAGCGCCTTCAGTGGATTGTCTCGGCTGCTAACACAGCTGATCGCACAATTGGTGAGGAGAATGACCAAGATAAAAGCCAGACTGCTCACTCTGGAGGAGCAGCCCCGACCGAACTGCAGCTGTGGAGACAAAGAGATGGGTGCATAAGTTGCAGTAAGTAACATCAGCATTTAGTACTACATTGTGCAGTTTTTAGGGCGCCAAACCTTTATTATTCTTATTGTACTACGTTCCAAATGTTTGGTAACCGTTCACGTTACATTTAACATTACAATGTATTTTGTATTTTAAAGAAAAAGGTGCGACATCTGCACCTTAGTGACGGAAACAACAGGCGATATGAACCTGAGCATGGGTAAATTAATTAAATACACAGGAAATATTCTGCAGAATATAAGTAAATGTAAACGTTGCATGACCTGTTTGTACTTTTTGTGTTTTACAGACTAAACTCGCCCCACAACGAAACGGTGACGTCATATTTGATGGAAGTTTTTTTTTATTATTATTTAACTCCTTTCTGTTGTTTCTTGTTGTTGTTGTTGTTGTTGTTGTTGTTGTTTTTACTTTCCTGAAGCCAGTCTTAATTATTTCAAACAATATATATTTTCTTCCAGCGGCCTGTAAGACATATTATGAGACAGTGCGGAGGAGCTTCAGGTATGCCCAGCCAGCTCTTACAGGTCAGACAGCAGATGTGAAGATTTCAGCTTGCAGCAGACAAAGAGGGAAGCAGGTAAGAGTTACATGAATGCCACTTTATTTTCACAACAATGTATAAATGGGCTGAATTTTATTTATTAGCTGCATTGTTTTTGAGAAACATTGTCACATATGTTATCACATGTTATTGTTTCTTTGCTGTACTAATATTATATTAATACCTGTATTTACAGCTTCTGGAAGCAAGAAGGAGTGTCCACCCAGCAGGAAATAGATTTTTGGCAGGGGGTCACTGTTGACATGATGTCTGATGAGGAGGATGACACCTTGGAAGGGGAAGCTGGGTGGGTCATAAAGCCTCCATCTTTCCGCAGTCAGAGGCTCTCCCGACTCTGCCAGACACTTCAAGAGCGGCTGGAGAGCGACGCAAAATATGTGGCGACACACCGCAAGAGGCTTTGCATTGAGTCCCCATCAAAGTGACCGGCACCAACTGTGTATGACCCAGAGGCAGCAAAAAGGCATTTTCAGAGGCCTTTGGCATGCACCGTAGAACAGTGGCATGGCCCAACCCAGAGACTGTGTGAACCCCCACATTTCCTTTCTTTTTTTTCCTTCCCTTGTTAATGTGTCTGGCACAGTTTCATTAAAGACTTTTTTCAAAATGTTTCTGTCAAGTGTGTTCTTTGTGTTCTACTGTGTGGTAGTGTAGAGGGTGGATTGCCAAATAAATCAATGAATCATCAATCAAATAAAATATATATATCATCTATATTTTATATATACATAAATATAACAATATAATAATGATTTTTAATACATTAATTTATTATATAGTATTTAATTTAATATGTATTTATTATTATTATTTGTGGCGCACAGGTGACCAATAGCAGCAGAGTTGTCATCCAATCACATGATCGTTCACTCATGTGATTGGAGTTGCTATCCAATCACATGATGGTGTCCATTTAAAATGCCTGTGGAATCATCCAATGGTTGTTTGTGAAGTCAGCAGGCCAGCCTGAGTAGATCAATGTTGGTAGCATTCATGTGCTAATTAGAGCTATTTGCACCTTCATGAAGGCACGATTAACCCGCCGACAGATGGTTCGTTTCCAAGGATATTCGGAGCCGGCGAAGTTCCCCGTAAACTTGCCGTAAATCGCCGTAAATCAACGAACTTCGCGGGGATTTACGGGTCGAAAATGTGGTTTTTCATGCAGTGAGAGGACCTCAGGATCCATGAGGGCTGATAACATAAAAACAGGTCAGATAAATAAGATGGCCCAAGACCGTTAAGACACTAATAAAACTAATAAAAGCACCTTAAAGTCGATCCTGAAACACACGGGGTTTCTAAAACTGATGTAATGTGCTCCCGCCCTCTGGTCCTTGTCAGCACACATGCGGCTGAGTCCTGGAGTAATTGTAAGATATAGTCTTTTTGGGAAGACCAGAGAGCAGGGCATTACAATAATCTAGACCAGGGGTTCCCAAACTTTTCCATGCCATGGCCCCCCAAATAGCATTAGCTTGTGGCCGGGGACCCCCTTTGCAAACCCACCGACAATGCTACAAAATATGTAAAGAAACATCAACTTTTAGAATGATTTTGCTACTTCTATTCACTATTCAATAATTATTACATTTGTTTAGCATAAGAATATTAATGAACATGTTTTCAATACTGTATTATATTCCCACTGAATAATGAACTTTTCAACAAACAGTTGACAGACAAGAAATCAAACAAAAGAAATCAAACCTCTTGTTTAGCATAAGAATATTATTAACTAACATGTTTTGCTTTTTGCTTTTTTGCTTTTCTTTCTTAGCTTCCCTCCAATTTTCTGAGGCCCTCCTAGCGCCCCCTGGTGGCCCCCCAGGGGGGCCCACTTTGAAAACCACTGATCTAGATGGCAGGAGATAAATGCATGCATCAGTACCTCTGTGTTAGCCTGGGAGAGAAACGGGTGGACTCTGGCTATATTTTTAAGATGGTAAAAACCTCTTTGTTGCATTCTTAATATGAGGAATAAAACTAAGCTCAGAGTCAAAAATGACATCCAGGTTCTTAACAGATTGTGAGGGTGTAAAACCTTGTAGTTTTGGTAAAAGTTTCTCTCTCATGCCTTCAGGACCAATAACTAACCAATAACCAATAACTGTCCTGGTTGAGCTGTAGGAAGTTCTCTGCCATCCATGACTTAATGTCTAAAATACAGTTTAAAAGGGTATCGATAGGCCCTATGTCATCAGGAGACATGGCAATGTAAAGCTATGCATCATCAGCGTAGCTATGGAAACTAATGCCATGTCTCCTGATGACGTCTCTAAGAGGAAGCATGTAAAGAAAAAAAAAGAATTGGACCTAAAATTGAGCCTACACCTAATTTCATGGGTTCCTGAGGAACAAGTATCCATACTTACATAAAAACATCTGTCTGTGAGATAGGAGTGGAACCATTTAAAAACAGTACCAGAGAGGCCAACCAGGTGTCTGAATCTATTTAATAAAATGTGATGGTCTACTGTATCAAAGATCAAAGATCCAGTTGAACCAATACTGTAAGTTTCTTGTTATCTAAGTTCCACCTGATGTCGTTCAAAATTTTTAAAAGTGCTGTCTCAGGGCTGTGGTTCATTCTAAAGCCAGACTGATGTCTCTCAAAGATATTGTTTCTGTTTAAAAAGTCACTGAGTTGGTTAAAAACCAGTTTTTAAAATTTTACTTAAAAAGGGTAAGTTGGATACAGGGCAGTAGTTATTACGAACGTTGGGGTCTAAAGTGGCTTAGACCTTAGGGGCTTAGGGGCTTCACCACAGCTGTTTTAAAAGCGGTGGGGAAGATGCTCGTCTGCAGAGAGCAATTCAAGCTGTTCCTCGAAGAGGATGGTTGTTGGGTTTACTTTGGAGAATACTCCACCAAGTGTCCTCGCATCAACCAGGGCAAAACTCTCCACTGTTTCCTCAGGCAAGGACAACAATTCCAGTGTGTTAACAGATAAAACTTGTAGGGATAAAAGGCTGGATCTGATGTCCTTGATCTTGGTTCTGAAGTGGTCTGCAAAGTTCTCACAAAGAGTGTCAGATGGCATGTTAAGAAGTTTATTAAAATCTGTGCTAGTTTAAATATCAAAGGTGGAGAAGAGGAACCAGGGGTTGTTTTTGTGTTCTATGATGAGTTGTGAAAAATGAGAAATTCTTGCCTGTTTAACTGCTTTATTGTAGATTTTTAATTGTTGCTGTAGAGCTTCGAGTTGGACTGTTAATTTAGACTTCCTTCATCTCCTCTCAGTACTCCTGCATTGTCTTTTCAGTTTGTGTATTTCGTCCTTTTTTCTCCACGGGGGTGTAGGTTTTCTTGTGATTGTTTTGGTTAAAAGTGGAGCTACTGAGTCGAGATTGGAATTCAGTTTGCTGTTAAAAATATCAAGGTTAAAATCACGGGATGCAGGTAAAATTTCAGCAGGAGTACTCTGTAAAATGTCAATAAAATTTGCAGCCACTTCAGAAGTTAGGTAGCATCTCTTCACTGTTCTCACCGGGGCCTTGTGCTGGTTAAAACTGGTGACATCAAACATCAGCTATAAAGAAGCGGCCTGATGTCTGGACTTCTTCATTGTCACAGAGATCTACAGCACAACCAACATCATCTTTTCTAAGGTTAGTGTTTGATGCCAGACTTTCTCTCAGTGTCACTGTGCTGTATTTTACTGTACACTCTGACTGAAACTGAAAGTTGATTTTTGCTTGTGTCTCTTTCTTTCTGTGCAGGATGGAGCACAAAAAGGCAAAGGCCAAAAGTAGGCACCTGGAGAAGGAGGCCAAAACTGAAACGCTGCCCTCCTCCATTTCTACTACCACCTCTGCCTCCACTTCTGCCTCCACCTCCAGTGCGTTCACAGGACCGACCAGGTGCACGGTGTACAGAAGGAAGAAGAGGGAGTAGAAAGACAGGGAAGTCCTGTCCAAGGCACAGGGCAGCATGCAGGGGAAGCCCGGGGACCCCTGTGACATCTGCGGTGGACCCAGACATCTGGACAGCGGGCACGCATTTTACAGAGCACAATTTTTCTGTTCCCTGGACGACGGGCCTGGTGGACAAACACTGCACCAGTGGATGAAGGAGCTCAGGCCCAAAGAGGTCATACCTCAAACGACTGTGTGGAGGATGAAGAGGAAGCATGAGAAGGAGGAGGAGGAGGGTGGCAGCGGTGGCGGCGGAGAGAAGCCAAAAAAGCGGAAGCCTCACAAGTTGAGGATCTGCCACCGCTGTGGTCAGCCAGCACAAAAGGACTATGGCCACAGCCAGCTCAGAAGTCCTCACAAAAAGAAGAGCATTTGTGCTCTCTATGAGGGTAAGACCATTGATCTGTGGCTGGCAGAGAAGAGACAAAAACAGGAGGATGAGGAGGAGAAAGAGGATGAGAAGGAGTGACTGTGTGTGTGTATGTGGGACTAAAATGTTTGAGTGTTTAAAATGTTTGAATGTTTGTTTAAAGTGTTTGAATGTTTGTTAAAAATGTTTGAATGTTCAAAAGCCTTTTAAAAACAGAAAAGTCAGTCATTGTGATTAAAACCTTTTCAAAACCCAAGAAAGTCATTTATTCACTCATTGTTCATTTATTTATACATGTATTTATTTGCGTTCAGTCAGTCAAATAAATTACAACAAAGAACCTGCAGACAGGACAGAGAGGGGAAAGGGCACCATGTTTTCCCGATCGCATGGCTAATTTGAATAAAGGGCCAATGTCGGGTTCCTCCCAAAACCCACCCTCCCAGATGTGTCGTTCCCAGTGGGTGAGTGGAAATTTGTCAAAAATAGAAAAAGTCGGTAAAGGTGACAAACTTGGTGGTGAGCGACTGGGAAGGGTATCTACGAGGGGTTGACGTGGGCGCTCAGCGAAACGGCGGCCATGATTGGCGCCAATCATGTAAAAAGGTTTAGCCGGCTATACAGAGGTCTATAATATTGTATCTCCGCCTTTTTATTATTTTTCCAGATACACTACTATAATTTTTTTTCAGCAACAATATTGCATGTTGATACAGTCACCGCTGGTGTTTAATGACATACATGCCATCTTGTCATGGAAAAGGTTGTTGACCATCTTTCCTCATAGCGTTGCATGTTAATGAAATTAACAATCTTGACAACACATATATGGATATCATGCAAAATATTACACTTGTTAATATAGAAAGGGGCACCAACCTTCGTCAGATCAGAAGGATTTTATTGATTCTTTTTTTCTGCTTATTTAGTAATAATTAATAAATTATTATTACTATCTCCAGCTCAAAAGGACACTGTCTGACAACAACTTAAGTGAAAAGTATTATTTATTTGGCACAATAATGAGAATGGATATTTATAAAGAATGATATGATGAATGTTATGGATTATATGATGTAATACAAACAACTGAATTAAGAAGCTACAGAAGAATAATACAATGAATGAGTTTGGTGATAGTGAGAAGTAGTTTTGAAGAGAATGAGGACACGAATGTAGTGTTAATTTCCTGAATAAATGACTAAGCGAGTCTAATGAGAATTGAGATTGTTATAGCCTATGACACCAACTCGTATCAAATGCAGCATGGAGGATGCCTACTTCTGTGGCAGCGGCACTCCAATGACAGACTGTCCCAAACTGACCCTAATGGACCCCTGCTGTCACTGGTTGCTCTGATCTGCACTGAGCCAATATTGGACAGAGATGTTTCAGGGGCTGGTTCTTTGGTACTGGTAACAGAAGAGGAGCAGCTCTTTCTGTGACTATTTGACCTAGACAGATAGGTTGAGGCAGGCTGCAGGATTTTGGTCAAAAGAGGTTTATGATCGTATAGCAAAACTTTGTGGTTACTAATAAAGTAGAAAATATTTCCAATATCGAAAATATCTACAAAAATATTATTACGTGATTGCCTTAATGGTTAGAGAAAAGAAGAGTTCAGGCAAGTAAAAGTAGACAAAAGATTACAATAACGTGACCAATAGGTGGAAATGAAAATGAAGTTACAAGAAGACTGAAAGAAGAACTAAAAAGACAGAACAGAAAACTAAAAAAAGAGTGGGAAAAAATATATGTATATATATGTATTAATCTGATGTGGTAGAAAAGAAGAAACACAGACACACAAAACAGTTTGCTACAAGAATGTCTGATTTACAACTTGTTAGTGTTATCTGGTTCTTGAGCTCTTGACCTCTTGAGACCTGTTAATTGTCAATCCTGATGTTTTAACACCTTTATCTGGTATGGATCTGGAAGAAAGGATTGGCATCTCCCTGGAAACAGATTAAATGATAGCTAGAGAGCTAAAGAGCTGCTTGAAGCCCCAACCATCTCATGCCGGGGGTGAAAGGGGTTATCCATGCTCTCACCCACCTCCTTGATTGTGTCTAGAGGACAATCAAGGACACAGCCAACTCTCAACACCAGTTTGTTCAGTCCTTTTCTGTCCCTCTCAGAGGTCCCACAACCCCAGCAGACCACTGCATAGGAAATGCAAATGCCACCACATCTATCTGCTGCTATCCATTAACAACAAACTGCACACCTTGATTGTTGAACCTTTATTGTTGCTGGAGACTTCAACCACTCCAAGTTGAGGACTGTTCTCTCCAAATTTCACCAGAATGTCTCCTGCCCCACCAGAGGAGACAAAACCCTGGACCATGTCTATCCAAACATTCCTGAGGCTGATAAAGCCACCCCCCTCCTCCACCTGGGATATTCTGATCACCTCTCATTGTTCTTACTCCCCAAGTACACACGACTCAAACTCAAATCAAACATGTGAAGTTGTCAGTGAAAACTGCAAAAGTATGGCCAGAGGGAGTGGATGCCACACTCTAGCACCAGTTCCAACACAAGGTGATATTATTATTACATACATAGTATTATATATAATAATAATATAGTTGTGGAGACTGCTTTGTTGTTTCTCTTAGGCTGTGACATGCAATGACAAATTTTGTTGCTTCTATGGCAGTGATGCTGTTTTCTCCAAGTAAATGTTGCATTTTTCTTGATTGGAGAGGGTATTAAAATCATCTGTTTAGGTTTAATTTTTGAACTTGGTTCTCAATTATTTGTATATGTTACATTTTAATAGGAAATGTTGTTTCATTGTCTCTTCATATAATAACTCAACCCACACTCACCTTAGACACTTCCCCCCTCCACTCACTCACTCACTCACTCACTCACTCACTCACTCACTCACTCACTCACTCACTCACACTGTTGATTTGTATAGATTCAGCTGAAATCATACCCTTGTTGTGAATTCATCCCTTGATTGTATTGTTACTGTTGTTACTTTTTCTGTAAAACTGAAAATTGTGAAATTAAATTATTATTGTGGAACTGTAGTCATTTTCCAACTGTTCATTTGAATGCTTATGCTAGTTTAGGCAGGGAAATCTATTGGCACACCAGAACACACCTCTGACCACTTGTGTGTGTCCATAGGATGATGTGAAATTTTGTTTCAAAGAATCAAAGTCCACAGATAGTTTCCTAAATCGTTTTTATTGCAAGAAATATTATCCACCATTGACTCTGATCATTAAATGTGTATCAAGCAAGTATGTCTATCCTAAATTGTTTTTATAAATATTATCCACCATTCAATCTGTATCAAGCAAGTAAGTAAAATAAGCAAGACAGAAAGACAGGCAACAAACTATTTAAAATTAAATGCAACATTGCCGTTGATCATGAATGTCTTTCCATTGTGATAAATAAACTGTGAAATAACATATGTTAACATATGTTCTGAGTGTCTGTTGCCACGGTTACCGACTAGCATTTGAGTCAGCGCAATAATTTAGAACAATCAGGCTATTTGACCGGAACTTTTTTATAGGTGTCCTATAACACTTTTTAACGGACACCCTGCAGCCAATCAGAATCGAGTATTCACCCAGACCATGGTATAACAAGGAGTTACACAGTCTGATGGAGTTACATTTACACAATTTTACTTACAATTTCAACTGATTCATAATCAGAGTACAACTATGTTTTCAGAGATGTTAATCAACTATTTGGATTGTAATTGTGATGGTTTCAGCGGAGCAGTGAGTGGGTATTTATGTGCTACTTACACATTAAGGCAGTCTGCAATACTTTGCCACGTTTTCTCTCGTTGTTTTATAACTGTGGCGGTGTTGCCTTTCTTTTTAATTTGGTCCTTCACCTCCTCGTAAGCCTCCATGAGGACTTCTGCCTCAGACGGGGAAAAGTACGCCACTCCACTTGCCATGGTGCCATGGTTGCAATGGCGGGGTCTATTTAAGGAAGCCGCGTGCACATACTTATCCAGGATAGGTTTCACCTGGCTTGCTGAATCCGTGTCTGCTCATCCTGGCTTGGTCTTTGTGCAACCGATTAAGCCTGGATGCTCATGTTTTGGATTGGTTGAACTCAGCTCAGTCACTTATCCTGGATGTCTTAATCCTACTTTTGTGCAACGGGCCCCAGGACAGTTTCAGGAGGACATATGCTTATTGCAGATTGAAACTAGACAATTTCCCCTGGGGAAATTTTGAAAGGGCCATGGGGGCTACAGCCAGAGTGTGTACATTATGACAATGCTAACAGCGGCTAATGCCAAGCTAACATTAGCATGTCAAATAACACATGAAAAAGATCTGAAACACCATTAGAATGCATTTAAGAATCATTTTACCGTAGGTTAGCATGTTAACATTAGCATGCTAATCATTAGCATATTAACACAGCAACCTGATATCAAGAGTCAAACCTGTATGCACCAACAACTTCATAGGACCTCAGGTTAACATTAGCATGTCAAATAACACATTGAAAAGATGTCAATTTGCCCCGATCTCAATTTGCCCCAAGCCCTATTGCCCCTAGCAATGCCCCTAGCACTGGCACAGGGCTCAGTGCGATTGCCCCGTGGCCCTAATAAAAAGAAAAAACATGCAGTATAACAATAGGGCTCGAGGCTTCACCTTGTGGCCCGAATAAAAAGAAAAAAACACCCAGTATAACAATAGGGCTCGAGGCTTCACCTTGTGGCCCTAATAAGAAAAAACACGCAGTATAACAATAGGGCTCGAGGCTCCACCTCGTGGCCCTAATAATAATAATAAAGAAAAAACACACAGTACAACAATAGGGCTCGGGGCAAAGCCCTTACAGCACAGACCTCAGTGCGATTGCCCCGTGGCCCTAACAAGTTTACAACATGTCCACATTGTTTCGGAAATGATGGATCAAAGAATACTTACCTCTACTTCAGAGGCATCAGAAGTGTCAGTCGAAAGTTAATTGTCAGACACAATGGGCTCTATTTTCGACTCTGCTGCTGGCACGGCGCAGGCTGCGCCGCTGGCGCAGTGGTATTTTCGAGCAGCACAGGCAGGCACACGGCGCACTTGGTATTTTGGTAAACCGAGGTGTACAGAGGTGCGCCAGGATGGGCGTTGCGGCGCAATAGGGGGGAGGTGTCGGCATAATCACAAGCGCATTGGGATTTTTGACCATTTCGGTCTGCGCCGGCGCTGTAAAAATGCGCTGAATGCTCGCCACCCCAGACCTGGTCAACTCTGTACGCCAGCGGCGCACCGCCGGGCAACTGGATTTTCATAAACCGGCGAATTCGTGTGCTCACATCACCAACACCTCACAGTCAGGTTTCCACAGTGTCTGGCATTTCACTGGCGATCAATAAGTAGCAACAGCCATGATTCAATGCAACTATCTGAGTCAGCACATACAGTCAGACCTAAATTTATATATTTTGATCCATATCTCATCTGACCACATTGCAAACATGTTCGGTGCGCATAATGGTCACTCAATCTAACCAAATGTACACAGGTGAAACAGGGATGTCTGGTGATCTGTGTCCCCGGGTCAGCACATGACTCGTTCATCCTGGCGAATTCTAGCATCCCTACAGTCTTTCAGGGGGACACCCCTCTTGATGGGTGGCTGCTAGGTAATAACGGCTATCCACTGAAAACATGGTTGATGACGCCATATATCACACTGTCAACAAGACCGCAGCGTGGTTTTAACGGTGTTTTCAGCAGTGCTTGGTCAGTCATCGAACGCACACTGCGATCAATAATTAGCAACAGCCACAATTCACAGCTAGAAGGTCCCCGGTTCGATTCCCGCTGTGGCGCTGGTGGCATGTCCTCCACCATGCCTCTGGTGCTGCTGCTCGAGGAATAAAGGGGGCCTTTCTGTGTGGAGTTTGCATGTTCTCCCCGTGTTCACCCGGGGTTTCCTCCGTAATAACCCCCACTAAAAAAACATGCAAGGAGATCACCACCTGACCAATGGTGACGAAAAAAGATGGGTCCCCGGGGCACCGGCATCGGCTGGCAGCTGGCAGCCCACCGCTCCTGGTCTGCCGCGGAGGATCCGACAGTCCAAGGATGGGTCAAATGCAGATATATAATTTCACGAGAAGCATGGGGTGGAGTGTGCAACTAACTCACTGTGTGATGTGATCAATAAAGTACGTTTCTTTCTTTCTTTCTTTCTTTCTTTCTTTCTTTCTTTCTTTCTTTCTTTCTTTCTTTCTTTCTTTCTTTCTTTCAAAAACAAAATATTTATATTGCGAATATACAGTTGTGTTCAAAATAATAGCAGTCCCACATCACTAGAAAGATAAATCACTGTTTTTGTTAGAATTTCAACTTCTACACTGCAAGTAAGTTTCTAGAAGGTTTAGTAAAGGTATAGAAAACCAACAGACCCAACAGGCATGATGTGCATGCTGCTGATTCTGTGAAACTGAATCATTAACTGAAAGGGGCATGTTCAAAAAAATAGCAGTGCTGAGTTCACTTAATGAGGTCATTGATTCTGTGAAAAAAATAGGTGTTAAACAGGTGGCCCTTATTTAAGGATCAAGGCAACTGAAGCTGCATATGCTGGCTGTGCATTTGTCCTTGAAAAACAGAGTAAAATGGGTCATTCAAGACACTGTTCAGAAGAGAGCGTTCTTTGATTAAGAATCGGATCGGAGAATAACCAAACTGGCAAAGGCTCAGCCAATGATCAGCTCCAGGAGGATCAAAGAAGATCTAAGGACATCAGAATACTGGAAGAAGTCATGTTGCCGTATGCTGAACAGGAAATGCCTTTGAAATGGATGTTTCAACAAGACAATGACCCTAAACACACCAGCAAGCGAGCAAAATCATGGTTCCAGACAAACAGCATTCAAGTAATGGAGTGGCCAGCACAATCCCCGGACCTTAATCCCATAGAAAACTTGTGGGCTGACATAAAAAATGCTGTTCATGAGGCAAAACCAAGAAATGCAGAGGAATTGTGGAATGTAGTACAATTGTCCTGAGCTGCAATACCTGTGCCAGAAGTTGGTCGACTCCATGCACCACGGATGTGAAGCAGTTATCAGGAACTGTGGTTATGCAACTCAATATTAATTTATGATTCTCAGGAAAGTTGAATCTTCAAGCATTTCTTAGTTTATACAGTATATTTTTGAGTTTGTAAAGACAGATGTCAACACTGCTATTTTTTTGAACATTATATTTCTTGACTTTCTGTAAAATATTATCAAATTCAATTACTTTTTCCAGTTTTCTTGCTTTGAAATAGAATGTGTAGGGTCCCCAACGCATTTGTGTTCATTAAAATACAATTTATTTGAAGAATTTTGACGTTTACTCACCTTTTTTTGAACACAACTGTATATATAAACAAAATAGACCACAAAATATAGAACAGAATATAAAACAATATATATATACTGAGAAAAAATAAACAGTATATACAAATGCATGTGCAAAGTAATACAAACGGATCACACTTTCCTGTGCGGTCTCAGTCATCCTCGAAACTTGCCATGCACCTTGGCAGCAGCGTTCTTAAAGGTGAGGCGAGGAGCTGCTATGACTGGTGAAAATTTGACTCAGCTGTGTCAAACCCACTCCACGCCTTCTCCCCTCCCTCTTTCCGAGTTGCACCGCTGGGTGGGACTGAGATAAGAAGGGGGAGGAGATGCGCCAGTGGCGGCGCAGTGCACAAAAATACCTGGAACCTGGAATAACATGCAGAACAGTCTTAAACTTACCTTACCTTAACTTCCGGCGCCGTACAAGCGGCAGCCTTTTACAGCAGCTCACTAGACTCTTAGGAGTTTTTCTTATGTTTCTGTTTTTCTTGTGCGTCTTTTTTTATTCTTTTAGTTCTACGTGTTTGTAAATATCTGGCGCATCAGAGACGCTAAACACGGCAACTCTGGCGCTACTTTGAGACCACTTTTACAACCTGTGCAACTTTCGCCGCGTCTGTGGGTCTGTGAGAGACAATGGCTCCCATTGTCTCTCACGGAGGAGGATGCAGGGGTGCCGCGCAGGGATTAAACGTCGCGTCAGGAGGAGAGCTTACAGACCGACTCTCCCATCCATCATCATGGTGAACATACGATCTCTCCCCAACAAGATGGATGAGCTGGCAGCACTGACCCAACATGAACAGGATTACCGACGGTGCAGTTTGCCACTGTTCACAGAGACTTGGCTGGGAATGCAGCACACAGACGCTACAAGAGCAGTAAGAGGAAAGGAGGAGGGCTGGCAGTGTTTGTGAACGATAGACTGAGGCCATATTATCTGCCGCGGGAGTTCTCACACGCCATAGGGGTGGCTGTGTATATTCCTCCCTCTGCTAACGCCAAAGCAGCCTGTGACGTCAGCAACTCAGTGATCAGCAGGCTGCAGACTCAGAAACCACAGGCTCTCTTACTGTTCTCTAGGGATTTTAATCATGCCTCTCTGTCCTCCACTCTGCCCAAATTCATCCAGTATGTCACGTGCCACCAGAGACAATAAAACATTGGACTTATTCTATGCCAACACCAAGGAGGCATACGAATCATCACCCCTCCCTCCTCAGGGAAGAGCTGATAACAACCTGGTTCATCTCCTGCCTGTCTACAAGCCCCTTGTTAACAGGCAACCAGCTGTGCAGAGTGAAGAGGTGGTCTGAGGAGCCTGAAGAGGCTCTGAAGGACTGCTTCGAGACAACCGTGTGGGATATATTCTGTGACTCTCATGAGGAGGACATCGACAGTCTGACAGACAACATCACGGACTACATAAACTTTTGTGTGGAGACCACTGTACCCACCAGAACTGTACGGCAACAACAAACCCTGGATTAATCCTGACATTAAGGCTCTTTTAAAGGAGAAGAGGGCCTTCAAGTCAGGAAACAAAGAGGAGCTGAAAACTGTTCAGAGGGAGCTCAGAAGGAAAATCAGGGAGGGGAAGGACAGATACAGGAGGAGAACAGAGGAACAGCTGCAGGAGAACAACACCAGGGGAGTCTGGAGAGGCCAGAAAACCATTTCAGGCCACCAGAAGCCAAACTCTCAGGCAGCCGGGGATTCAAAGTGGGCAGATGAACTGAACACCTACTTCTGCAGGTTTGAGGAAACATCTGCCTCTCCCCCAGCTGTACCAGCACTGCAGCAGCCCTCCTTTGTTCTGCCAGCACTCGGCCCAAGTACCCCCCCCCCCCCCCCCCCCCCCCCCCCCCCCCCCCCCCCCCCCCGCAGTATTCAGCTCACCACCTCCAACGCCACCCCCACTGTTCCTCCCAGCCCCCCGTCCACTTCACATGACACTCAGCCCCCATGCTCCAACTTGTCTCTCACACCTCTCCAGGTGAGAAATCAGCTGAGGAGGTTAAAGACCAGGAAGGCTGCAGGACCAGACGGCCTCAGTCCCAGACTCCTCAGATCCTGCTCTGATCAGCTGAGCGGGATTATTGGACATCTGTTCAACCTGAGTCTGAGACTGGGAAAGGTGCCGCGACTCTGGAAGACGTCCTGCGTGGTACCTGAGCCAAAGACCCCACATCCCAAGGACCCTAGCTGCTATAGGCTGGTAGCACTAACATTGCACCTCATGAAGGCCCTGGTCCTTACCCACCTGTGTCCCCTGGTGAGCTCGTCCATGGACCCGCTGCAGTTCGCGTACCAGCCTGGCATCGGAGTGGACGATGCCCTCATCTTCCTCCTCCATCGAGCGCTGTCTCACCTGGAGTTGCTGGGGAGCTCTGTTCGGGTCCTTTTCCTGGATCTCAGCAGTACACCATCAGGCCAGCCATCCTGAGAAACAAGCTGGAGCTTTCAGGAGTGGAACAACACCTCACATGCTGGATAGTGGACTACCTTTCCAACCGCCCACAGTATGTGAGGACATGGGACTGTGTGTCAGGGACTGTCCTCTGCAGTGTGGGGGCCCCCCAAAGAACGGTGCTGGCACCGTTCCTCTTCACCCTTTACACAGCTGACTTTTCCCACCTGTCACTCACTTGCCACCTGCAGAAGTTCTCTGATGACTCTGCCATTGTCGGCCTCATCACAGATGGGGACGATAGGTCATACAGAGGACTCATTCAGGATTTTGTGGACTGGTGTCAGCAGAACCACCTGCTGATTAATGCGGATAAAACCAAGGAGCTGGTTGTGGACTTCCGCTGCCGCCGCCCGCACTCTCCCCCATCACCAGTGAACATCCAGGGAAGGGACATTGAGATGGTCACATCTTATAAGTACCTGGGTGTTCATCTGAACAACAAACTAGACTGGACTCATAACACCACTGCACTTTATAAAAAGAGCAGACTCTATCTGCTCAGGAGGCTGAGGTCTTTTATGACTCTGTTGTGGCCTCTGCCTTATTCTGCGGAGTAGTCTGCTGGGGGAGCAGCATCACAGCAGCTGACAGGAAGAGGCTGGACGAACTCATCAGAAAGGCCAGCTCTGTCCTGGGATGCCCTCTGGAACAGGTGGAGGAGGTGGGGGAGAGGAGGATGACAGCCAAACTGTCCTCCATGACAGACAATGACTCACACCCCCTCCAACACACACTCACTGCACTGAGGAGCTCCATTAGTGATAGGATGCTACAGCCAAAGTGTGTGAAGGAGCGGTATCGCAGGTCATTCCTTCCTGCAGCCGTCAGACTGTACAACAGAAACTGCTCCAAGTAATCAGTATAATAATATGTATACTATGGTATACATATTATTAAATACTATTTAGAATTTCTAAGGATGACGTTATTCTTTTATCCCACTCTTTTGTACATATACTTTTTTGAATTTGCATTGCACTTGTTCTAATACTCTATACACATTATTGATGCTGCTGTAAATTGGAATTTCCCCTCGTGGGACTAATAAAGGAATATTGAATTGAATTGAATTCATTTTTATTTCAAGCTGCACTTGTTTTAATTGATTAATTTGCTTTACATTTTCATTGCATTATGTATTCTTATGGTTTTATTATTTTACTAATTTGGCTGTTATTTACTTTTTATTGAATTACTTTTATTTTTATCAAAGTTTTGTGTTCCTTGGTACCAAGAATGGACTTTCTCTTAATTTTTCACCTTACTATATTGTAAATAAGGTCTCTATCTCAATGTCATTGAGTTAAAATAAAATAAATAAATGAAAAAGTTCTTGACTCCTGTAGTGACCATAATACTCATATAACCAGTTCTTTATAAATGGAAGGTTTCTTTACTGATTACACACACAACTAACAACTATTACTATACAAATCAATGAATAATTATGAACTAACACAATCAATACAGCGATTCAAGATTAATAAATGCATGAATGGGTGGCACGGTGGAACAAGTGGTAGCCTCACAGCTAGAAGCTCCCGGGTTGAATCCTGCTGTGGGCGCTGGTGGCGTGTCCTCCACCATGCCTTCGGTGCCAATGGTGAGGAAAAGGATGGGTCCTTGGGCGCCGCTGTTGGCTGGAAGCCCACCGCTCCTGGTCTGCGGCAGAGGAAAAATGGACCAAGATGGGTCAAATGTGAACTAATTTCACAAGAAGTGAGCATATGTAGTGTGTGCATGTAGTGTGTGATAAAGTACACTTTCTTTCTTTCTTTCTTTCTTTCTTTCTTTCTTTCTTTCTTTCTTTCTTTCTTTCTTTCTTTCTTTCTTTCTTTCTTTCATGAATGAAACTATGATTAAAGCACAAACAATTAATGATGGAATGAGGACTACGGCAGTGAATGCTAGTAAGATGCACTGTATTAATTTGTGGAGACCAGTGAAGTTACCTTAATGCACTACTTAGTAGCTCAGAGGTTCCTGGGAAACAAGGGTGAAGCACTTTGAGCATGCCATATTGTTACCAACTTGATGACAGATCCTGCTAATGACCTAACACTCCTTAATTACGATCTATAATCTAGAACATCAACCCCAATATGACAAGAAAAGTAAAGTTTCACCTGGTGGTTCAGATGGGCAAGGAAGAAGCTGCTTTGGAAGGGGGGGAAGATCAGTGCTTTTTGTCATGTGGGCTACCCCTGGCCATTTCTGGGTGGGTTTGGTCCCACGTAGCAACTCGGCTTGAGTTGGTAGGTCTCCTCCTCTCAGGTTGAGTTCCATGGCATTTTCTGGCATCATCGATCAAAGGGCTTGTGTTGGGTGTGCTGGAGACGTTTGCCAGGGTTTGTCACAGTTCTGAATGCCCTTTTCTCAGAAATGTCAAGTGTCAAGCAGACTGGGTAGGTTTCACAGCCCCTAAACAGGCACAGCTTATGCATCTGTGTGTGTGTGCTTCAGTTGAGTTGGCATTTCAATGTTACGTTTTCTTTTATCACAAGCTATGATCATTTTTCTTATGAGACGTGCACATTAACAATTTTCACATCATCATCCACTTAATGGTTACAAAGCAGTTTAGAATTTAGCCAGATTCAGCATGCATCTATTAGGCAACACTGTGCATGTTTGATTTAGGTTACTTACTGTGCTCACCAGGTGGTACATAAAGCCAGTCATACATGAAGGTAGATGAGACCTATTTTTATACATGTACAATAATGCTAACCTATTTTTGTGCTCACTGCTAACCAAGTAGGAAAAATGGAAATGGTGGAGACAAAATGGAGAAAGCTGTTATACAAGGAGGGAACAAGTGAGAGCTGTCTGCTTTTATTGTGAATGCTATAAACCTGAACAGTTTTATGTGGCTTCATAAGTTCCCAGTTAATGGTACATTATTTAACACAGATGATTTGTTCAACTGTTAGCACAGCCCTGGGTTTGGCCACAACCCCATAGCCACTGACACTTGGCCAGTGATTGTACATATTCAAAAATGTATGTTTTTGGTGTCAGCTTACTGCAGAGGGTTTCCTCTCTGGACATGCACCAGACACACCAGTAACTTCAGGCAGAACAAACCAGAAAGAAAGGAATTCTTTCTGGCTACTTTCTTCTGGTTCATTCTCACACAGTTTAACGGGACTTTTCTACGTGACTTTCATTTATACTCTTTAATGGATGCATCTTGAAATGTAGCAAGCTCTGATAGACTTGTTCATTTTAATTGGTTATGACCAAAATGTGTTGTATTCTTGTTTTCAGTCTGCTTCAGTAATATAGTTGAGATCTAGATGAAGTTCTGAACATGAGCAGAGACAGGAGTGTATAAACTAATTCAAATGAATTCTTTTATCACTGACCTGAATAGCACCACATGCACAGTTTAAGGTTACTTCTCGAAACAAATGACACAGAAACAGAACAGAAGAGTAAATTATGTCTATGTGTGTTGACTCAGTACAGATAACATAAAATAAGGAGTTGATCTACAGGAGAATAAATATTTTTAAGCAATACAGAGAGCCTTACTGCATTATACTATACTCCATTATATTTTGAATTGTAATGTGGCACCTGTGTTTTCCTTTACATAAACAAGGACATTTCCATCGCAAATTGATGCAAAATGGCACAAATTTGTGCATAAAACACTCAATATGGTTTGCATTATACTATACTCCATTATATTTTGAATTGTAATGTGGGAACATTACTAAGCTTGTGGCCAACATCTTAGCACCACTGGTTGGCAAAACGCCACACCACATCCAGAACTCAATGGACTTTGTAAATAAGGTCCGGGACTTAAAACTAGACCCATCAGAAACAATGGTTTCCTTCAATGTCACATCGTTGTTCACATGCATTCCATATCAGGATGCAGTGGAAACAGTGAGGCGGCAGTTGTCACAAGACAACACTTTGCAGAACAGAACTACCCTTAACCCGGAGCAAATATGCCATTTACTGGAACTCTGCTTAAAAAACACCTATTTTCAATTTAGGGGGAGGTTTTACAGGCAAAAACATGGGTGTGCGATGGGTTCACTGGTCTCCCCCATTGTGGCTAATCTGTACATGGAGAACATGGAAAGAACGGCCCTGAACTCTTTCAAAGGAACAACACCAAGTCATTGGTACAGATATGTGGATGACACATGGGTAAAAATCCAAAGCCAAGAAGTGCAAGCCTTCACCGAGCACATTAACTCAGTGGACAAGAACATCAAATTCACTCGAGAGGATGTCAAGGACATGAGTTTGCCTTTTTTGGACTGTGATGTCCACATTGGAGAGAACAGGAGCCTCCATATTGGGGTTTACAGAAAACCTACTCACACAGACCAGTACCTCCTTTTTGACTCACATCACCCACTGGAATACAAATTAGGTGTTATCAGAACTCTCCAGCACAGAGCTGATAATGTTCCAACCAGCCAACAGGCCAGAGACAAGGAACACAAACACCTGAGGGATGCTCTCAAAACTTGTGGTTATCCCAGCTGGTCTTTTGTGAAAAGTTCAGTCGCTTCCAGAAAGAACAGGGTGACAGAGGAAGAAAAGAGAGACAGACGGCATAACATTGTCATTCCACATGTGTCTGGTCTATCAGAGAAACTCAGGCGAATCTTTAACAAACACAACATCCCGGTACATTTCAAACCTGGGAACACTCTCAGACAAAGGCTGGTGCACCCCAAAGACTGGACACTTCATACTCAGAAGAACAATCTGGTGTATGCAGTCCAGTGCAGTGAGGAATGCACAGACTTATATATTGGGGAAACAGCCACTGAGCAGACGCATGGCACAACACAGAAGGGCTAACTCTTCAGGTCCAGACTCAGCTGTTTACCTGCACCTCAAGAAGGAAGCACACTCCTTTGAGGATAAAAATGTGCATATTCTGGACAGAGAAGACAGACAGTTTGAAAGAGGAGTGAGAGAGGCCATCCATGTCAAGGTTGAAAAACCATCTCTGAACAGAGGGGGAGGTCTGAGACACCACCTATCTCCCACATGCAATGCTGTCCTTTCATCTCTTCCAAAGAGATTCAAAAACTTAGCCTCTGAAAATAAACAACAAAGCCATTCACACATTGCTCAAGGAGCCTCCCAATGACAAGAATGGGACACTAACGAGGCAGACAACTGTCGTTGACACCCAAGGTTCGCACCCTACCCCGCCTTAATGGGGGATCGTTTGCCTCACAATAGAGTTTTACCATCCTTGGTTTTGGGGGTTGGCCTCACTCAGAGGATAAATACTTGAATCTAACACCATTTCATTGGACTAGAGCTGTCCTATCTAGTCTGGTGCGCATGAACTGATGAAGCCTGCTCGGATGAGAGGCGAAACGTCATTCACAATTTTGTCCACAGTGACTGCTGTTCTGTTATGTGAAGTTTTGAAAAAGCTTACTCTGTATTGAAAAATGTGTGTAGCCAATTCTAGGAAAGGTGACCTCACCTGACTATAAGTCACAGGACCAGCCAAACTATGAAAAAAGTGTGACTTACAGTCCAGAAAATAGAGTAAATATTCAGTTCAGTGATTCACAGGAAAGCTAAATCTTCAACCATTTTTCAATTTATACAGTAAATGTTTGAGTTTGTAAAGAAAAATGCAGACACCGCTATTATTTTGAAAAGCTTAATATTCCTTCTTCTTCACTTTCTGTAAAGTAATAACAAATTTGACAAATCTTTCTTCATGTTTTGATTTGGAATAGAATGTGCAGAGTTCCCAATGCATTTGTGTGTATGTAAATAAAAGCTATTATAAGGATTTTGAGCTTTACTCACTTTTTTGACCACACTGCGATTATTTTGACCACAACTGTATTTTGGTAAATTCACTGTTATCACAACTAACAACTGGTGGTTTATGGTTTACCTTACAGAATAAAATTGTTCCGTGAGCAGAATTACACATTCCAGCCAAAATTCAGGCCTGTACCTCCTTGAGAAGAACCACTCAGATAGCATGTAGAGGGAAAAACTGATCTGAATACACAGCCAAAAGAACAAAAGCGTTTAAGCAATATATTATGTATACTTTCAGGAGTCTCAGAAATACATTTCTAAATGTTTTGTTTGAAGAGTGGAGTTTTATTTTTTGAGATACTGTCATCTTTCATGCTCCATAATATTCTTACTAGAATATAATGCAGCAAGTTGTAATATTTACAGACATGGACTGGATTGATATTGGTAATCTAAGATAACTTACATTTTACAACATTTATATTACAACCATGACTGCCATCAGCACCAGGAGTTATGTAAGTCGCATGTAATGTTAGTGTGAAGACCAGGAGCCACAGCAGGGCCTGTGGCACTCCACACACTTTTCATCTGACGATGCCACAACCACAGTGAACAAAAAAATGATTTACAGACCCTAAAAACCACAGATTCATTTACTTTACCAGTCAGTGTGTGTCTTTTTTAATTTTCCCTGTTCTGAAATCATTGCCAGTGACATATTTTCATTTCTAAAACAGTGACAGCTAGTGTTAATGGAGCAAATAACAGAAGAAATTAATTAATTAAGCAAATTAAGGAATCTCATATCATTCCCTTACACCACCTCAGTCCTCTATCTTCTCCTTCATCTCTGTGTAAATAGGATGTTATAAAGCTATTTTACAAAAACAGGCTTAATCAGTCCAGGTGAGTATGTTTTCCACATTGACCATTCCTGCATAGATGTATTCCACTGACGCTGGTGAAGTGATCAGTCTCCTCTTGTGATTCCAAGCAGGTACTTGCATGTGGGAGCGGGCAGAGTAAAATATAGTTGTGACAAATCCGTTGTGCAGAGTCAAATCACTTGGCAGCTTGCCAGATGATGATGCCAAGTATGACAAGCACGATGGAACAAACCATTGCAAGGATACACATCTTCTTGCGGGACTTTTGCTATGATAGAGACAGCAGAGAGGGGAGGGTTATAGAAAGACATTTCATTGAAAGGAAGCACACAAAGAGGCTGTTGCAGACTCACCTGGTAGTAGGCAGCTCTTTGGAGCTGCTCTGTTCCTTGTTCTACATGAACTTCAGCATTCTCCACGTTTGCCTCGATACTATCTACAAGGAAGAGCAGCACTGTGAACTTATGAAGCCACATGAAACTGTTCAGGTTTATAGCATACACAATAAAAACAGACAGCTCATCTCTCAATTGTTCCCTCCTTGCATAACAGCAACATTTTGTCTCCACCTTTTCCATTTTTCCTACCTTGGTTATCAGTGAGCATAAAAAAGGAGACCATCGAGAAAAAAACAGGATTGGGCACTTTTTAAACACTAAGGGGGGCCCTTTTGGGACCTCACTATGTGGATGAACAAAGATAAGCCTGCATGCAAAACCAAAAACCGGAAGAAAAACACATACGTAAAATGCTGTGGTCGGATAAGGAACTCAGTAGGGATCGACTAATTATTGGCCTGGCCGATAATATTGGCCAATATTCTGCATTTTTTCGATAATCGGAATTGGCCGTTTTTTCCACACAGCCCTCACTGATTGGCTACATGGCACAAGTGAGTAAGTGACAGCCAATCAACACAGAAGCCCCAAATTTAGATGCTCATGTTTCGGATTGGTTGAACTCAGCTCAGTCACTTATCCTGGATGTCTTAATCCTAGTTATGTGCAACGGGCCCCAGGCGTGTAACTCTAAATTTTGACATCAAAATTTTCATTTTTGCTGCAAATGAATATCGGTTCTAAATATTGACTATTGGTTTCGCTTGATTATTAATAATCGGTACCTGCCTTGAAAAATCCATATCAGTCAATCTCTAGAACTCAGGACAAAGAACAAAGGAAAAATGTTAAAATCCCATCTGGCCTTGCAAATCACACCTGAGTATTAGATTTAGTTTGAATCCAAATCCTGTTTCCCATTAGACGAGACCCACCATAAATCAGAAGAATCCTGGTGATATTGCCACGACGTCATCAAGGATATAAGAATCAACACTCCCTGGTCTACCACCATTCCACTGTGAAGTGAAGTTGCTATACAAGGTGTAACATTCCAGGTCAGACATTTGTACTTCAATCAGCCTAGGCAAAGGTCCTGTAACTGGCTGGATGACCAAAAGACTGTTTGCGCTGACCAAAAACGTCTGAACGTTCAAAACGATCAGCTATTTGAATAGCCAGTAATCTCACTGTGCCTGTAGAGGCAAGTTTCAGATTTTTAGGACCAGCCTGTCGTCACCGTCTGAGCTTGAGAAATGCCAGACATACTGGATGGACTGAAACACACATTAATTGTTCCAGAAGTGATCTCAGAGGTTTTTGTCTGGGCAGAGACAGGTTAATGATAACAGCAAGTTACAGTAAGCTCCATTGTTGTAGGGTTAGCTATATTGTACTACTGTACAGTATAGCGTATTGTACTTGCTTGTTGCACTCAGCACGTTATATTGTGTGTCCCACATCACCAGGCCAGGGCTCGAGACTACGACCAAAATGGTCGCAAATGCGACCTTTTTTTCCAGAGATTGCGAGTAAGAATTTCATCTGGTCGTGTTCGTGCGAGCGCATCAGTTTTATTGCCTCCACCTGCACTCTCTCCTGTTGAGACAGTGCCGTCGCTTGCACATGAGCTGTCGCGTACACGCGCAGCGCACAGAACTTCAAGACACCAGGACTAGCGTTTCGCTATTCTCAAAAATGAAGCGGTCTATTGCTGATTTTTTCTAAAGACTAAATAAGAGAGGAGGAGACTGGTGGTGAGGTAGAGCCAGCAAAAAGTGCAGAATCAGACAGTAGGCCTACTGTTGATGAGGAGGACAGGGAGAGACTGGCTGAGCAGCAGGTGAAAAAAAAAAAGTACTGCTTTCAACCACAATGGTGGAAATGGTCATTAAGTTTAACACTGCCTATAACATAGCGAAAGAGGAACTCCCGTTCACACAATTCAAATCCCAGATTGCACTGATGAAAAAAACGGGCTGAATGTGAACCCAGCCTATGCCAATGACAAGGCATGTACCCAGTTCCTAGGAGTGATAGCTGACAACCTTCGCGGAAAGACCGGGAATAAAATTGCCTCCGCCCCCTACCTATCATGTCTGATAGATGGAGACACCAACGTCTCCACCAGAGAGTGTGAGATTGTCTATGCCCGAACTATTGACAATGGAAGACCGTCCAGTATCCTGATTGGCCACCTTGAGATTGAACACGCCCATGAAAAATTCTCTAAAAATAATAGTTGCCTTATATTTAGAATTTGATCTATACATTTTAATGAATAAATCAATAAGTAATATTAATCAATAAATACATATGTGCCTGTTTCATTTAAGGCATTTATGCTGCAATGAAGAAAGCCTTTGCTAACCTTGGTCAAAATGTGAGAACTGGCTGGAGAAAACCGTAGCCATGGGGGCAGATGGTGTTAATCTGGGCCACAAAGGTGTCATGATATCTCTCCTCCAAGCTGATGCTGGGTCCTTTGTTGTCCCATTCCACTGCATGCCACACAGGTATGTTGTAATGTAACCTACATACATTTTACATACATTTAAACTCTCCAAATTGAATCATTTTATATTATAATTTTATATCCCGTTCTGTCTAAAGATTGGAGCTGGGGTTGTTGAGTGTACAAAAGGACATATGTATGATTGGGCAAGTATATGACCTGCTCCACCTCATCTGGAAAACGTACCACTTCAGCCCCAAATCAATGAGGGAGCTAAAGGCTTTGGGAGCTGAAATCGGAGTCACAGTCAATGCACCCAGTGGGGTAAAAGGCACAAGGTGGCTGCCCCATGTGTCCAGGAGTTTGAGCACATTCCTAAAACCAGGGAAGGATGGCAACCTCCAGAGCTCTGGACAGTTTACAGCAGGGTATATGCACATGGACCACCTGGCAGGTGCCTCAGCCAATGCAGACATAGCTGGCAGAGCAAAGAAGATTGGTGTTATCTGTTTTGAGTTGGACAGTATTTCATTATTGAAATCATTTTTAATTTTGGTGTTGTATGGGAGTTGAGAATGAGAACTACACTGATATATTTGCAGATTAAAGCCACCATGGAGGATGGGACATTTGTGGCATTTTGCCACTTCCTGTCAGACCTTTTCTCTTCCATCAGCCGATTCAGCCTGCTGCTCCAGAGAAACGACATTAAAAAACATTAAACATTAAAATATTTTGCAAATAAAATAAATCGAGTCACTGTCAATCTTTACTTCATACGAAACTAGGGTATGCCAACTGTTCATCAGCATGCACGGTCATCATGCTGTACCCCCACCCAAAAAAGGGTGCGACCAGGCTTTATTTTGTTTTGTATTAGTGTTCTGCCACTGGGATAAGGCCATCAAGCTGCACTTTTTGTTTGCACGCAGGGTTTCTGTGTGATCGAGAGAGAGTCATTGTGTCTTTCAATGGCACTTAGGACCCCCTCTGATTCACTTTGAGTACCTTTCCCTCTCTCTCTTTTATTAACCCACAGGTGTATACATTCACACACATTACAGGCATTCACACACATACCTTAAAGGCACAAATAACAGTGGTATAACTCAGCTGTGCTTGCCACTCTCTTATTGTCAGAGACATGTTAACACGTCCTCCATTGTGCTTCTCCCTGACCCTACGTAACCTCAACTTAACTGGCTCCCTTTATGAGACAGCATCCTCAGTTTGTTATTGGTCCCTGATCTCAGGATGGTGCCCCATTACGATTAATTCATATTAATAATCTTATTGATATTAATGCAGTTATTGGTATCAATACGTAACCTTAATGTTGGCTGATAACCAACCCAGCTCCTACCAGATCCAAACAGACCTCTGTTTAGATTTTCTTCTTTCGTCGTCTTCTTTCTTCTTTCATTTTTACAAGTTCTTCTGTTTGTATGAATAATGATGGTATTCTGAAGCAAATAATCGATGTACAGAGTGTCTGACTTCACAACAGAGTCCACTCATTGCAATCAACTCTGACTAACAGTCACTGTTGGTTTCTTTGAACAATGTCCATAATCATTCTCTGAGCTTCAACAAGTAGTTTCAGTATCTTAAACTTACTAAACCTTAACCATAGTGGAAGCAGATCAGCTAAAGGAGCTGGAGTGGAAACTCCAGCAGAACAACTTGAGAGAGGTCTGGAGTGATATAAGGACCATCACTGGCTTCAGGACAAACAGCAGAGGAGTTGAAGGCAGCATTGACAGGGCCAATGAACTGAATCTGTTTTTTTAATAGATCTGACACTTCAGGTGTGACTCATCCCCCCTCTGACTCCTCTGCTGTCTGTCCTGGACGACCATCATCAACCACACCCCACTCCCCGCCTCCTTCTCCTTCTCCTCCTTCTCACACCCCCCCATCCTCCTGTGTGGGCCCTCTTCACACCTCCTCAGACAGCCAGACTTTACTCCCCAACCTGAGGACTACACCACCCCTCCCCCACCTGTCACCTCCACAGTGTGCTTCACTGCTGACCAAGTGAGAAGACAGCTGATGAGACTCCATTCAAACAAGGCTCCAGGCCCTGATGGTGTCAGCCCCAGGGTGCTCAAAGCCTGTACCCCCCAGCTGTGTGGAGTTGTTCAACACGTCTTCAACATGAGCCTAAGTCTCCAGAGGGTCCCCATGCTGTGGAAGACGTCGTGCCTCGTTCCTGTGCCAAAGACATCACGGCCCAGGGCCTCAAAAGACTGCAGACCTGTGGCACTGACCTCCCACATTATGAAGACCCTGGAGAGACTCGTCCTGGAGCAGCTCCGGCCCATGGTCAAGCCACTCTTGGACCCCCTCCAGTTCACTATCAGCCCCGACTTGGTGTTGAGGACGCCATCATCTACCTGCTCAACCGTGTCTACGCCCACCTGGACAAGCCGGCAAGCACTGTGAGGTTAATGTTTTTTGACTTCTCCAGTGCATTCAACACCATTCGTCCCGCTCTACTGGGTGACAAACTGACAAGTATGCAGGTGGACGCCCCCCTAGTGTCCTGGATTGTGGACTACCTGACTGGCAGACCACAGTATGTGCACCTGCAACAATGTGTGTCAGACAGAGTGGTCAGCAACACTGGGGCCCCACAGGGGACTGTTCTCTCTCCCTTCCTCTTCACCCTCTACACCACGGACTTCAACTATTGCACAGAGACCTGCCACCTTCAGAAGTTTTCTGATGACTCTGCGATAGTTGGACGTATCAGTAAGGGCGATGGGGACAAGTTTGTCACATGGTGTGAGCAGAACCATCTGCAACTAAATGTGGCAAAGACCAAGGAACTGGTAGTGGACCTGAGGAGAACCAAGGCACCGGTGACCCCTGTTTCCATCCAGGGGGTCAGTGTGGACATTGTGGAGGATTACAATTACCTGGGGGTACATACTGACAATAAACTGGACTGGGCAAAGAACACTGACGCTCTCTACAGGAAGGGCCAGAGTCGTCTCTATTTTCTGAGACGACTGAGGTCCTTCAACATCTGCCGGACTATGCTCAGGATTTTCTATGAGTCTGTGGTGGCAAGTGCTATTCAGTCCAGCAACCATCCCCCATGACACCTCCCAACAGCTCCAGCTCCAGTCCCCCTCATCAAGAAAGCACAGCAGAGGATGTACTTCCTACGGCAACTGAAGAAATTCAGTCTGCCAAAGACAATGATGGTGCACTTCTACACAGCCATCATTGAGTCCATCCTCAGCTCCTCCATCACCATCTGGTACGCTGCTGCCACTGCCAGGGACAAGGGCAGACTGCAGCGTGTCATTTGGTCTGCAGAGAAGGTGATTGGCTGCAATCTCCCGTCTCTCCAGGACCTGTACACCTCCAGAACCCTGAGGCGTGCAGGAGAGATTGTGGCTGATCCCTCCCACCCCGGACATAAACTCTTTGAGACACTCCCCTCTGGCAGGAGGCTGCGGTCCATCAGGACCATAACCTCACGCCACAAGAACAGTTTTTTCCCGTCTGCTGTCAGCCTTATTAACAAGGCCTAGAACCCCCCCTGACACTTCACACTTCACCTCTGACTCTACTTGGCAGTGACATTGCCACAACCATATGCGTTACATTAACGCTCTACTTGGACTCCCTTGAAAAAACAGTCTGTGCCTCTGTTAAAAAAAAAAAAAGACTTGTGTACATATATTTATATTGTGAGATTTTTTTATTTTACTACTGTTACAGTTCTTCTATTGACGTATTTTTTACTTATTTTCTTATTTTTATATTATTTACTTACTGTCATATTTTTTAACTTTTTAATTGCTTCTTCTTGATAGATGTGTCATGCACCAACCTCACCAAAGCAAATTCCTCGTATGTGTAAAATCGTACTTGGCAATAAAGCTTTTTCTGATTCTGATTCTGATTCTACACTCCTGATCAAAAGTTTAAGACCAGTTGAAAAATTGCAAGAATTGCATTTTGCACTGTTGGATCTTAAGAAGGATCTAAGTAGAGCTTCAAAATGCAAAAAGAAGAAATGGGAGTGAAAAAAAAAATTGAGGTAGCAATCTATTGCAATTTTGAGTAAGCAATTTATTGCAAACAGAAATAGGCCGTTCATCAGCTGATCAAAAGTTTAAGATTCAGTGTCATTTTCTGTCCCACTAGCCTCCTGGAAACACTAACATCAAGCATGCCGAAACGAATTTTTGAGGTCATTAACAACAATGGCGCAGCTACTCATTACTGTGCCCTTTTTTGAAAATGTATTTCTTTTTTAGTTTAGTTTTTTTTTTTTTTTTGAGATATGGTCTCAAAATTTTGATCAGCTGATCAACAGCCTATTTCAGTTTAATACTTGTTTGCAATAGATTGCTTCCTCAAATTTTTTTTGTCTCACTCCCATTTCTTCTTTTGGCATTTTGAAGCTCTGCTTAGAACCTTCTTAAGATCCAACAGTGCAAAATGTAAATTCTTGCAATTTTTCAACTGGTCTTAAAATTTTGATCAGGAGTGTATATTCCTTTCTCTTTTCTTTCTTTTCTAATTTCATTTCAATTCTATAATTCTATCTTGTATGGAGCACTGCTACAAAAACAATTTCCCCTCAGGGATCAATAAAGGAATCCTGAATCCTGAATCTGAATTTTGGAAACAAGTGAGAAAAACCTAATTTAAGCTTGAATTTCAAGGTCTAAATATGCTCAAAACTACTTTCATGTCGTTGTTGTCATTTAAGTTGGAGGATCCCTTCACTGCAGAGGCCTTTCTTTTTCTCTAACAAACATTCAATCTGTGTAATTCTTTATCATTACACATATAAGAGTCCTGACAATAACAACCCCAGTGCTACTCACCAATCATCTCTCCCTGGTCGTGGATCATTACTGCCAGGTCCTTGAAGATCTGGTTTACATCCATGATGTCAGACTGAAACAGGCAAAAAGCTAGTATCAGCAGTGTGTGTGGTACCAGGACATGACAGTAGATTTTAGCAGAGGCCCATAGCCATGGCTGGGCGAACTTCTTCCACTAGCCGTGTTCCCATTGATGAAATTTATTCTTATGCGCATTTTGAAGTATCACGTTGGAAAAGGTTGATGGAAACTGCAAGATGCAAAAAAAAGCCCTCAAATTGGCTCAATTTGCTCTTGCTTTCGGAGGTTTTGTCTTTTTTTTCCGAAAATAAGTACTGATGTAACAAACATTTAACTCCCATTACTAATCAGCTGATTGTGCTCCAAGAGGAGAAGCTGTTTCTACTGTCAAAAAACTCTATATTTATCTGATAGTTGGCAAAGGTGACTGGTTTGGTTTCTTCTTTGAGATTTAATGGCAGTTGGTAAACAACTGGTTTTGTTTCTGGTTCACCACCTGTACTTCTACACTGTTACACCCATAACGTAATGTAGCCTATACCGCCAATTTCTTACGAAACTACACTGTGCACAGCCTAGTTTATACACCATCAACCAGTTAAATTAATATTAGAAATAATAAGTAAAGGCTAACCTCCAGCTGTCTGATGTTGGTTTCTCTCTCCTTGATGAGCTCCAGGTCCTCCTCTGTAATGGCCACCTCCTCTGTCTGGGTGGTTATGTGACCCCAGTCCTCTTGGCTTGACAGAAACAGGACAACATTTAAAAAACATATTAAGAGTTGGAGCAATATGTGTCAACATTGACTTAAAGCTGTTATAATTACTGAAGGCAGCTCGAAAATATTACATTAACTAAATGTGATGTTCCTAATGTGTTATTCATGTTATTTTTAGTGCTGTCAGGCGATTAAAAAAATTAATCTAATTAATTGCATTTTAATCTCATATCTGCTAAAGGTCCCCAAATAAAGAATTTGAATTCTAGGACATTACAATTCACTGACATTCACATTACAGCTGGTGAATTCTTTTCATCACTGTAGTTCGCGACGGTAGCTGGAAATTAGAGTCAGATGACGCTATCTGAAACATCTCTTTTAGGCCCTCGTCTTCCTCGATTGAAATCGGCCTGCAATCAGCAGCAACCCACTTTGCAATTGAGTTTGTCAGTTTTTCTGTCATGGCTTTGCTCATTCGTTTTCCTAACTCAGCAAGTGTGGGTTGGCGGAGTGAGCTCACGGTAGCACTAGCGGCACTAGCAGCAACTACATGTTTAGCGTTTAAATGATAATTCAGGCTGGAGCTGCTACGGTGATAGGAAAATTCTTTTTTACACAAGGTACAAATCACTGCGTTCTTGTTAATAGTCCCGTCTTTGTTCTTTATATAAATAAACTTGCCGTTCAAAGGTCCAAGTAGGCTTGCCTCGCTCTCTGGTGTCGCATCCATGCCTGTTGTCACCCTGCTTTTGACTAGTGGTGCAGGTAGGATGCGACCTGCCACTGCAGCCTACGGGTCACTCAAAGGGCCAAATTTAAAATGCTTGCGCATTGACTTGCCACTCATGATTAATTGCGTTAATTTTTATAGCGCATTAATTTGCAGCGTAAATAATTAATCCAATTAATGCGTTAAACTGACAGCCCTAGTTATTTTCAGTATTTTCTCATTCTTCTGCAGTTTATAAGCTTTTAAATAAATTGAATTTATGAAGCAACTTCTACAAAATGTATAACTGCAAAGTTATATTTTGCAAATGTCACAAATTATTCTTCTAACACTTTCACACATACAATCTGTGACATTGCTGAGTTAATGTACTTGTAAAGTGAAGGCTGTATGGAAGATTTAAAATGACTAAATAACAGCAAATCAAACAAAGAAATACAGTGAAATCCAATATCAGTGTACTTAGTGCATTTACTGCCATTACTTAATGAAAAATATTGGTGTAATTGACAACAATTTTGCCTTGTGTCAATAACTGAATGAATTATTTTCCATTACATAAATTTTCCATGTCACATTAAAATCAAATCAAAACACAGAGGCAAAGTATAAAAGTGCATTGCATTTCAGTGTTGTCCAGCAGAGAGAAGCATAGATAAGACAATGCTAAATGCAAAACTCTATCATTAGTTTACATGAAGATGTGCAAGTGAACTTGTTTTGATGAAATAAATAACTAATAAATAAAGAAAAATTCCAATCACAGCTTGGGTTGATTTGTTTTCACATTTTAAATTTTCCATAGATTTGGCAGTTAAGCACATGCTGTTGAGAACTTCATGTTGACTGTGTACTTAAGTTTTAGATCTAAAAGGACTACCAATAATGGGATTTGTGAGGGAAATGTCCACTGAACTAGAAAATAACAGTGGGGTTATTTTCTGTTACCAAAAGCATTTGATGCTTTTTACCACACTACTGACAAAATCATAAAGATACAGCATTAGAGGTTGTTTATGGTTATACTACTGTCTGTAATTCTTCATAATTATATTATGATGCCACTTACTGATCAAAAGAAACAAGCTTTTCATCCCGAGAACTGTCTTCAGTCTGAAGGAGAGGGAAAAACTCACTATTGCCAAAGTCAAGTCAGCAAAGGAAAGATTATCAAGATATCAACATATAATTACATGAATCTGAAGTTTCTGTCATTGTTGTGCTCTTGCATTAATGTGGTCAGGTGAATTCTTTATCTGCCATCCAGTGGTGTAAAACTAGCACTGACACCTACTTACTGATAAGCGGGATCCAGCTCTTGCTCTGGCTACTGACTCCTTCTCCTTCTCTGCTGCACGCCGTTGGATTGCTTGGAAGTTTTTGAGAGCAGCTGAGAAATCATTCATCAGCCGGTCCCTCTGGATCTTCTGCTGCCTCTGGACACCACCAAGCATTGGGAGACAGATGGTATGAGTTAGAGACACGCAGAGGAATTAAATCTGCAAGTAAAATACGTTAGTAAGTAAAGCTTTATCTATATAGCACTTTTTAAAATATACACAAAGGGCTTTATACAGAGAGATAAAAATGAATAAACAAATAAGGTAGAAATACAATATACAACAGTACAATTAGAGACAGCCCAAAAATTCAGCAAATCAGATGAGGGAAGATGAAACCAGAGGGTTGGGGCTGAAACAACAAAGGCACAATCGCCTTTTGGTTTTCAGTTGGAGGGCTGGATGGATAAAAGGCTGATATTAAAGGAGTGGTTGAGAGGTGAAATGAAGGATCAAGAGATCAGAAATATAACTGGGGGCAAGGTCAAGATCTTGCAGTTTATTCAGAATTTTACAGGAAGCCAACTAAGGGAAGCAAGAACAGGGGTAATATGCGACTGTTGGCCCATTCTAGTTAGAGCTTGGCAGCTGCATTCTAAATTAACTAAATTGTTTAGAGCAGCTTGACGGAAACACAATAATGAAGGCCATTAGCAAATTATTCAAGTTGAAAATCTTAACTGATGTACATTGAATGATTTGTTGAAAACAAAACAATGGAACAATGGTCAGTGGAAATCAAAATCATCAGGGCAGGATTCAAAATCATACCAAAAATCAATTCATAATGTGACTCAGTAGTGTGTATGGCCCCCATGTGCCTGTATGCCCTCATCATCCAGGAACTGACTACACACGCTGGCCACATGAGGCCAGGTCACTGCATGAAAAGTAGCATTTCCGTCAATTATCGTCACTGTAAATTGCCGTGGAAGTTCTCTCAGCCCCTGTGACCGTGAGGTGTTAAAATGCAAATGTAAATGCTGCAAACTATACAAATGCAAACTGGGATTGTGTGCGTTGTGACAGTTTTCTTAGGGCATGTGAGGGAGAGAGGGTTTTTTTTCTTTTAGGGCGCCAGCCAGGTCTCTCTCCTGACATATAAGATGTTTGATTCAGTCAGTCAGTTAAGTTCTTACCTATCATTATTTTTCATATAACACGACACATTTCTTTTTCCCCAACATACACAAAGGCAATACATTTGACCATGCACACCTTCACTCATGAAAATAACCTGAGCAACACCAAATCACAACAGCACAAAATATTGTAGTTAACATAAACACTGTATTTGTGGATCCCAGAGTCACAGCGTGGCAGTTAAGACAGTTCATTCCAATCAAGAAGAAAAAAATATATAAAGTCTTTTCCCAAACACAAAAACGATGAAACCCTTCAGAACAAAGCAAAAAAATTCATAAAGAACAAAAAGCGCCTCAGTCCGAGTGATAGGAAAAAAAACAAAAAACAAAAAAAAAGTGTGTTTAAATAATATTATAGGTTACATGCAGGATAAGAGTCCTGACTCTCAAAAGCCTTTCATTTTCCACTTAAATTGCTAAATCAAATTGTGAAAATTAAAGCATCTACAGTTCTTGGACACGTCACAATTTTTCGCATTTTGCCACCACAACACCAGATGAACAATGGTTGCTTGATTAGCTTGCAAAATTCCAGCAGGGTAAGTCCACTGATGATTCTTTAAGTAGGAATAAAAAGGGAACACACCAAAGTAACTTCCATCCATCCATTCTCTATGCCGCTTATCCCTTTCGGGGTCACGGGGGGCCGGAGCCTATCTCGGCTGTCAACGGGCGGGAGGCGGGGTACACCCTGGACTGGTCGCCAGCCGATCACAGGGCACATACACACACCATTCACACTCACACTCACACCTAGGGGCAATTTAGAGTCACCAATCAGCCTAATGAGCATGTTTTTGGTCTGTGGGAGGAAGCCGGAGAGTGCCCGGAGAGAACCCACGCATGCACGGGAAGAACATGCAAACTTCACACAGAAAGGCCCGACCCGGGAATCAAACCTGTGACCTTCTTGTTGTGAGGCACGCGCACTACCTGCTGCGCCACCGTGCAGCCACCAAAGTAACTTATTTTTTATTTTCGATGATGTCAGTTTAAAGAAGTTTACATGTTTTATAAAATATTCAGGTACAAAAATAGAAAATCAAAGTACCTAGCAAAATCACAGCATGTTTTTCTTTCTACACAACAAAAATTGTCTCGTGAGAAATTCCGAGAGCGCGACCTTGCATATGATTGGACGCATCCTCTGACGCAATGACGTCGGCAGAAAACGACCTCGGCGCGTCTGTGAACACAAATCGAGTTTGAATCAGAACAGTTACATTTCGGGTCCTGCTAAACTTTAACTCTGTTTATACAATGGCCGGACGTAGTCTTCAGTTCATCCCAGAAGGCACTCCTCTGCGACGAGTGGATGGCCTGGCTGCGAGCGACCATATCCAGAAAGTCCAAACAATTTAGAGAAGAAACTGCTGAGCGCCTTCAGTGGATTGTCTCTGCTGCTAATGCAGCTGATCGCGCAATTGGCGAGGAGAATGGAGCGTGATAAAAGCCAGACTGCTTGCTCTGGAGGAGCAGCCCCGACCGAACTGCAGCTGTGGAGACGAAGAGACGGGTGCATAAGTTGCAGTAAGTAACGTTAGCATTTAATACTACATTGTGCAGTTTTTAGGCCGCCAAACCTTTATTACTCTTATTGCACTACGTTCCGAACGTTTGGTAACCGTTCATGTTACATTTAACATTACAATGTATTTTGTATTTTGAAGGAAAAGGTGCGACATCTGCACAATAGTGACGGAAAAGACAAGCGATATGAACCTGAGCAGGGGTAAGTTAAAATACAAAGAAATACACAGGAAATATTCTGCAGAATGTAAGTAAATATAAACGTTGCATGACGTGTTTGTACTTTTTGTGTTTTACAGACTTAACTCGTCCCATAATGAAGCGGTGACGTCATATTTGATGGACACTTTAACTGGGAGTCCAGACATGGATGGTGTGGACAGGAGTCTTTTTATGTAAGTGGGGTTTTGTTTTTTTTTTTTTTTACCCCTTTCTGTTGTTTCTTGTTGTTTTTACTGAAGCCTGTCTTAATTATTTCAAATAAAAATATATTTTCTTCCAGCAGCCTTTAAGACATATTGCAAGACGGTGCGGAGGAGCTTCACGTATGCCCAGGCAGCTCTTTCAGTTCAGGCAGCAGCTGTGAAGATTTCAGCTCACAGCAGACAGAGAAGGAAGCAGGTAAGAGTTACATGAATGCAGCTTTATTTTCACAACAATGTAAAAATGGGCTGAATTTTATTTATTACCTGCATTGTTTTTGACAAACATAGTCACATATGTTATGTGTTATTGTTTCCAAGCAGTACTAATATTAATACCTGTATTTACAGCTGCTGGAAGCAAGAAGAGTGTCCTAGCTCTCCCAACTCTGCCAGACACTGCAAGGAGAGTGACCCAAAGTATGTGGCGACACACCGCAAGAGGCTTTGCATCGAGTCCCCTTCAAAGTGACAGGCGCCAACTCAGTATGACCCAAAGGCAGCAAAGAAGCATTTCCAGAGGCCTTAGACCTTAGGCCTTTCATGCACCATGGACCAGTGGCATGGCCCAACCCAGAGACTCTTATCAGTGAACCCCTCTGCACATTTCCTTGCTTTTTTTCCCCAGTAGTCACTGATTTTATTTGGTTGATCCTTGTTGATGTGTGTTTGCCACAATTTCATTAAAGACTTTCTCAAAATGTTTCTGTCAACTGTGCTCTTTGTGTTCTACTGTGTGGTAATGGGTAGTGTAGTTTTCAGAAGGTGGATAGTCAAATAAATGAATCATTAAAATAAAATATTATATATATACACACACACACACACACACACACACACATACATATACATATGTAATGATTAGAATTTTTGTTATATATATATATATATTTGTTTTGTTTTTTTTTGTGGTGCACAGATAACAGCAGAGATGCCATCCAATCACATGAGGATTTCCTTTTAAAATGCCTGTGGAATCATCCAATGGTTGTTTGTGAAGCCAGCAGGCCAGCCTGAGTAGATCAACGTTGGTAGCATTCATGTGCTAATTAGAGCTATTCTCACCTTCGTGGAGGCACGAATAACCACGCCCCCCGCCAACGGAGGGTCCGTTTCCGACGATATTCAGAGCGAGCGAACTTCCCCGTAAACTGGCCGTGAATTGCCAATAATCAACAAACTTCGCAGGCGTTTACTGGTCGGAAATGTAGTTTTTCATGCAGTGGGTATTGTCCTGCACCAGGAGGAACCAGCATAAGCTCTGACAATCGCGGATGAATCCTGGTTCAGCAGTCAGGGTACCATTGACTATGACATGGAGGTCTGTGCGACCCTCAAAGGATATGCCTCCCAGACCATCACTGACCCACTGCCAAACTGGTCGTGCTGGATGATGTTACAGGCAGCATAATGTTCACCACAGCGTCTCCAGACTCTTTGACGCCTGTCACATGTGCTCAGTGTGAACCTTCTTTCATCTGTGAAGAGAACAGGGCGCCACCTCATGCTACCGGTAGTGACAAGGTAACTAACAGAACTCAAAATGAGAGAAGAATCAGTCAGGAAGAATTAGGAGAGAGCAATTGCCTGTGGCCACCACATGCAAAGCCATTCCCTTTGGTGGGGTTGTATTGCTTTTGCCTCTCCATTGCACCTGTTGTCACTTTCATTTGCACCAAAGCAGGTGTAACTGAGTCCCGATCACTGATCATTGTTTCCTAAATGGACAGATTAATATCCCTGAAGTTTAAATGACTTGGTGTTATACTGTAATGATCAAGTGTTCCCTTTGAGCAGTGTGGATACATGTATGATCAGCATAACAGTGATATGAAACTTCTTGAAAGCGGCTAAACAAATGACCGACAGGAAGCATGTTCAGTGAAAAAGGACTGGTCGAAAGGCGAAAGTGCTGAAACCTCTCATTAAGTGGCCAAGCAAGAGAGCTGTTTTAAGAAGAATGCCCAAAAGTTTCAGAAGAAACTTCAAAAGATGTAGGTGCATTATTGACTGTACAGAGATTTTTATTGAGAGACCAAGTAACTTGACTGGCCGGGCCCAGACATGGTCTACATTCAAACACTACAATACTATGAAGTATTTAGCTGGCATTACACCCACTGGAGCTATCTCCTTTCTATCTTGGTTGGGGTGGCCAGTTGTCAGACAAGGAGATTACCAAGAAATCAGGATTTTTAGATCTTTTAGAACCAAAAGATGAGATTTTGGCAGACAGGTGTTTTTAAATTCGAGAAGAGCTTGTGATGTACGGTGCTACCCTGAAAATTCCTCACTTCATCAAAAGGAAAAAAGCAACTACCTGCTAATGAGGTTAATGCATCAAGGCAGCTATCACATGTAAGAATTCAGATCGAAAGAGTTATCGGCCAGTGGAAAAAGAATCTTAGAATCTTACGAACAGTCATTTCATTCTCACAACTTGACCTACTTGATGAGGTAGTGATTTTGTTTGGTGCCCTAACTAACCTTTGCAAGTCCGAAGTTCTCGGACGATACAGTGTAGCTGCCACTTTTTAGGGCAACCACAAGGGCAGGGAGCCAAACACAACAGATTAGGGATAAAAGTTGAAGGTGAGCATATTTAATAAAAGTATATCTCTCTTATCGCTCTTATTTATTCACATAGAATGACATCATTTACATAGAATGACATAGAACATAGATATAGAACATAGAACATTCACAGAATATTAAACAGAAATTATTCACATACAATGCACGTGGAACAGGTGCTGTTCAAGGACAGGGCATCGGCATACTTATTGTTGTCCAGGGAATGGTAGGGCAAAGGCGTGGCATAATGGCTTCAGTCTGCGACCAGTCTGTGACCAAGTGGTACACTGTTTTAAATGTCATTCCTACTACAAGCATTATTGATCTATTTGTTATTGTATGAATTATTAATGTTAATTTGACAAAGGAACTTGAATGCATTGTTAAAATACCTGCATTTGAGTGTAATATTATTGAATTTAAATGTAATCCTTAAATGTGACCCGCCACGAGAAAACCAGCAACAAGCTGGCCTGGCGCAAGTTGAGTAAACAACGAAAAATCGATATATTTTTTTTAAATTTGTGATTTTCCTTTTTTTTTGCAGAATATGTAAGTTGAAATCATGAAGAAGCCACTCCATGTTTCAAATAACAGTATTGGGGGCCTTAAAACTGTGAACTTTATATTTGAATTTGGGTTGTTTTTGCAGAAACTCACGGTCCTAGTTGGGGGTGTGGTAATTCAACAGTAAATTAGCATACTGGCTTTCTTTGGCTATTCACATGCTTCTGTTCTTTTTTCGGCCAATCAGCTGCACGTGAAAAGGGAACCACGTGGCTACTTATGCAACTTCTGATTATGCCGACAACGATCTCACTTCTGCTTCTGAACCCGAACTAGAACATGAAACTGAAGAAATCAACGAGAGCGACTGCATTACACTGAAGAACATCCCTAATCTACAGTTGACCTTAGCTGAAGATGAAGACGATGAATTATGATTATGAAGAGTAGTAGTAGTGATGGCGGCGCGTGCGGACGCAGCGGCTCCTCTCTGTCCCAGTAATGTGGTGTCTACATGTTTGTCTTTGTCAGTGTGTTCGAGTGATTTTATGTTTTCGTCGGGCTTGTTTGTCCCAATGTGCACATACAGCCGTGGGACTCTTTTTGACATCGGCAACACAGCAATCTGCAAATTAAACCCAGCACACGCCGGCGGCCCGTTTCGACACTTACCCCCACTACTGCAGCGCACCCACAGAGGAAGCACCGCAGGCAGTGTGAGAGGAGGCGCAAGCGGGGAAAGCGTGGGGGTATCCGGGCTAGGCTAGCGGCAAATCCACACAAGCCAGCTATACCATCTATCGTACTCGCGAATGTAGGCTCCTTGGACAACAAACTGGACTATATACACCTTCTGAGATCGACCCAGCAGACTGTGAGAGAGTGCTGTGTTTTTGTTTTTATGGAAAAATGGCTCAGCACCCACTGCACCACAGAGTGACAGAATTTATTTTATTTAATATTAGAAATAAATATCTACATTTGCTCCTTCCAACTCTTAAGTATATTACCTTTCTTGTTTTTCATTTTTGATAACCGTTGTTCAAACTACTACAATAGTGAAGTTTATTGTGTTAGCCTGTATGTTTGTGTATTTGATATGGCCAGGTGTGGAGCTTTGTACAAGCCCAAACAGGCTTCACTCCCAGCCTGCACAGATTTGTATATGATTTGTGCTAAACAAATAAACTAAACTAAAATAAACTATACTGAAAAGTGGGACTGTGGTAAATTAAATTTATTTTGCATTTGTTCAAAGCTTCAAAGGAAATGCAGGTTCCACAGTGGCTGAATCTGGATTGTGGATTGCAGCTGCGTCTGATGCCTTGGCCCTGCCTGACATCCACTGCAACTGCTACTGCTATTATTACATCCACTGTCACTGTTACTGTGATTGCATGTCTGTCTCTCTGTCTCTGTCTCTGTCTCTCTCTGACTGCATTTCTGTCTGTCTGTCTGTCTGTCTGTCTGTCTGTCTGTCTGTCTGTCTGTCTGTCTCACTCTCCCTCTCTTGCTCTCCCTCTCTCACCCAACCGGTCGAGGCAGATGGCCGCCCACCCAGAGTCTGGTTCTGCCCGAGGTTTCTGCCTGTTAAAAGGAAGTTTTTCCTCACCACTGTCGCCAAGTGCTTGCTCATGGGGGAATTGTTGGTTTTCTGTAGATAAAAGAGCTTGGTCTGTACCAGCTCTATATGGAAAGTGTCCTGAGACAACTTCTGTTGTGATTTGGCACTATACAAATAAAATTGAAAATTGAATTGAAATATTTGTATTTATAAAAAGGGCCTTTCTGTTGCCAATGCTATCCTGATTTTGAAAAACCCCACCAGTTATCAATGATGGATGGGGAGAAGAGGTGGCTGGGGCAAACAGGGGCAAGCAGAAAGCTATTCTGCCATCCATAGTTTTTCCTAATAGTAGACCATATTTTCATTGAGTGTACTACAATGGGATTGTTCTTAACATAGTGCAATGAGCAAGAAGAAATAAAAGCAGGGTAAAGGGCCAGCAATGCCAGCAAGCAAGTACTATTTCCACTTCCTCTGAAAAATCCTTTCACCCCAGCACCCCTCATATGCTCTTTCTACTAAGGCACCATTGAAAGTATCCTGACCAGCTGCATCACTGTGTGGTATAGGAGCTGCAATTCCTCCAATCGCAAGACTCTGCAGCACATAAATGGTACATGGATTCTATTTATATAGGGATAGGATGCTGAACTCTCTCCCACCTATCCCCTCTGCCCCAAAAGAGTCTGGACTGTAATCACATCACAACCCCCCCCCCCCCCAATATCCAGCAACGACCACTTGATATAAAGAAACTATAAAACAAAATCTGCTGCGATCTGTACTTGCACTATGGACTCACAGTATTTGCATCACATTGCTATTGATCCTGAACTTGTTTTCTCTTTACTGTTGTCTTTTTGTCTTTATATTTTTGAACATATTGTAGAAACAATATTTCAATCCCTTCATGTCCTATTCATATGGAAAAGTTAAAGAAGTTGACTTTGACATGATCTAAACAGGTTGGTCAGTACAGAAGCAAGAGGGGGCTGATTCAGCAGCTTGACCGAAGCTATAACATTATTACCATGACCAAATTTTTCAAAAACAGCAAAAAGGAAGTCGGTAAAAGGCCAAGCTGTTGTTCCCAATGTCCTCACATGTGAACTTCATCTTACAGTCCACTTGATGTGTTGTGTGAAGGCCATGTGACAGTCATGTTTTTGGCTGTCACATCATAGGACACCATAGTTTCATCTGGGTCCAGTTTCAATCACAAAGTCCATCAAGTTTTGAATATGGTGAGATGTGTTGCCAGCCAAAGGGGCTGTGATGGTAGATATATATTTGGTAATAGTAGCAGTAGTAGATTACTGGTAGGCTGATACTGGATTCCACATAGAGACTTGTTTAAAAAGATTTAAATTCATTGATAATTTCCTTCCTGGTCAGTCAGAATTTCACCAGTGGCCACGTCACTTTCTGCTGTAAGTCTTGATGTGGCTGCTTGAGAAATCTGATGAGCCAGTAGGTGGTCAGCCTTCTCACCCTGCTCTCTGTCTGATCTGCTGTAGTAAGCTTAACTGATTCACCACTAGAAAGGAGATCAAAATCTAATTGGAGATCCTCTTTTTGTGTAGACTTGGCGAGGGAGAGAAATTTCAAATATTTATTCTAAATAAATATTACTAATATTTATCTAAAAATCTCTGAAAGGGGTTTAAGATGGGAGCAGTGGGCAGATTTAGTATAAGAAATTACTTGCCAGCTTTAAGAACTTCCTAAAGTTGTGATTCTTTCCCAGTATTATTAATAGAAACAAAGTGGTCTGTATAATAATTAAACAAATGCAACATATGCACCAAATATCTTCTGGCTCTCAACGAAGGCGGACGCTTTTTCTCTCGCTCTCTCCCTGCTCTTATCTGCCCTGCTGCTGCTCTTTGTCTTGTGCCGTCTGTGTCTGATCTATTGGAGTCTCTCTCTGCATTCTCTCCGAAAACCTAAAATTGTGGATTTAATCAGCTGGTCTCTCAATGCAATTGGTCAAATTTTCTCAACAAAGAGACTGCGTCAAGGTGAGCCCTCCTGCCTTGACAGAACATTTGCAGCCGGATACACGATGGACTCCTGGGAGAGGTGGAGGATCGTGTGCCTGTCGATCCTCTCTGTTGAGGATGTTGAATATGTCTACACATTTGGATTTATGTGACTTTCTGCTGTCTGAAGTTAGCAGCTTCCTGATTCATCGCAAAGTTCGGAAGATGATGGCAGGACACTTGGCTATCGAGAGGCTGCCCATCATGGTTGAGGGAATATGCAGGGCTGGCAACACTTAGACTCAAGCAACAAATGAGATCGGTCGCAAACTGGATGTGATTCTTGATCAGAATCGCAGGCTGGATGCGATTTCTGAACTCCTTCGCAGGGTGGATGCCAACTTGGAGAAGTTGTCAGCTTGGCTCGGATCAAATTGACCACCAAATTTGGATATATTTGAATTACAGCCACCGGGAGACTCAGAAAGACTCAAGGCAGACGAAAATTGCAGTGTCGGTCTAACCCAAACAATTGTTATCTTCATTGGCTCCCCGAGATAACCGGCCTTCCCAAGGTCGGTATCTCTCCACTCTCCTGGATGTTATGCAGACAAGACGCTCTGGTCCTATTTCCTCCCCCAAACACCCTCTACTCCCGTGAACTTTGTTTCTAGATCAGAACTCTCCAAGGTCGTCTCCATGTGTCTTCGTCATCAGTCAACAGACGGAAGAGACAATGCGTTGCGACTGAGCAGAGATGATGTACACGGGCTTACACATACGCACACACGAAGACACATATAACATGCACACCCCCCTCAAACTCAACGCCTTTGTGGCTCCCTCCCCCCTCCTTCCTTTGTCGCAACGTAGCATGGAGGGTTGCTGCGAGTCCCCCAAAATGTGGCTGCGTGCATGCCCCCCCAGTGTCTGTGCTGCGACACCCCCCCCCCCCCCAACACCCTCACCCGCTGAGGAGTCTAGTTTGGGATTTGCTTTTTTTGCCTCTTCCTCCCGCTTGTTCTCCTTTTCTCATCTAAGTAAACGGGGAGCTGATCGCTAGATTGTGCAGACCCACAGTTCTCCCGTTCCTTTGTATGTTTCTTGGACGGGATGTAACTGAAATGAAATTTCTCCTCTGGTGGACTAATAAAGGCATTCTGATTCTGATCTGTCAGCAACAAATTATTAAATCACCAGGGAGAGGACATTAATTTGTGCTGAAAGGCTAACCGTAATAAATGTGGGCAATGGTCAGAAATAACAATTGCTTCATCGTAACAGTGCTTGACACATAGCAGAAGTATTCTGTCTGAAATAAAAAAATCGATCTGTGAATATGATTGGTGGACAGGGGAGAAGTACATGATGCAAAAACTAGACAGATTTTTAAACCGTCAAGGATCAGTATCCCTTATTCTTAATTATATTATCCTTTCGGACTTGGAAAGTCGGAAAAATGGTTTTAGAGGATCTTTCCAGTTTTGAGTTTAAGACAGCTGACCAGATCACAATGAGTGGGACATTGTGTAGCTCCACAACTACAGACAAAAAAAACAGACAGAGAGATGAACTAAAATGACAGATGAACTAAAATATTCACCTTTGGTGAATAAACAACCATCAACCATCAGGTATGTGAGAGGATGGTTAGAGGCGGCCAGTATGGCCGTGAGGGACTGATTTGACCCCACTGACTGGGATGTGCTGTGCAGTGCACCTGGGGAGAACACTGACATTTTAACAAACTGCTTTACGGACTATTTAACTTCTGTGTGGAAAACACTGTGCCTACAAGGAAGGTACAGTGTTTCCCAAACAACAAACCCTGGGTGTTTGTTGTTTGGGACCCTTAGTCCCCTGACCCTTTAGATCAGGGGACACAGATGAGCTGAGGAGGGTGGAGAGGGAGGTGAAACAGGAGACAGCGAGAGGCAAGGACAGCTACAGGAGGAAGCTGGAGGAGCGCCTCCAGAAGAACAACACCAGAGAGGTTTGGAGGGGCATGAAAACCATCTCAGGTCACAGCAGCAACAGTGGAGGGAGCCCTGAATCTGGAAACCAGGAATGGGCAAATGAACTGAACCTGTTTTCAACAGCTTTCATTTCATTCCACCCCCGTTCCTTCCCTGACCCACTAGAGCTCAGACCAGACAATGTTACTTCTCCACACCCCCTCCATCCCCCTTGCAGCACCCCTTACACCAGCAGCACCCTCTTCCTTTAACCCCCCTCTGCTCCACTTCCACGAGGAAGGCTACAGGCCCGGATGGCATCAGCTCCAGACTACTCAGAGACTGTGCAGATCAGCTGTGCAGGGTCATACAGCACATCTTCAACGTGAGCCTCAGTCTGGAGAGAGTTTCAACCCTTCGGAAAACTTCCTGTGTGGTTCCAGTCCCAAAGACTGCACATCCCAGGGAGCCCAACCACTTCAGACCAGTCCCCTTAACCTCCCACCTGATGAAGACCTTGGAGAGGATTGTACTGAACCACCTCCGTCACCTGGTAGGCAGTGAGCTGGATGCCCTACAGTTTGCATATTGACCAGGCATTGGTGAGAAGGACACAGTCATCTACCTGCTTGATCGATTTCTTTCTCATGTAGAGCATACTGGAAGCATGGTGAGGGCCATGATTTTTGATTTCTCCTGTGCACTCATCACAATCCAACTATCACTGCACTGCACAGCCATCACTGGATGCATATAACAGGGGAACGAATTGGAATATAAAGAAAACTTTGTTGACTGGTGTGGGCTGAACCACCTGTACATAAAAGCCAGCAAGATGAAGGAGATGGTGACTGATTTCCAAAAGGAAGGTATCACAGACTACACCAGTGAACGTCCAGGGCTTGGACACTGAGATCATGGGGGATTGCAAAAACTTGGGTGTTCACCTCAAGAACAAACTAGACTGGACAAACAACACAGACACGCTGTACAGGAGGGGCAAAAGTCGTCTACACCTGCCAAAAAGACTGAGGTCCTTTGGAGTATGACGGACACTGCTCAAAAACTTTTATGACTCTGTAGTGGCATTTACAGCTTTCTATGCAAACTGGTAAGGAGAGCCGGCTCTGTCCTGGATTGCTCTCTGGACACCATTGAGGAGGTGGGTGAGAGGAGGAGCCAAGCTGACATTAATCATGGGCAATTCATCCCAACCCTTGCAAGAGACAGCAGAGGGTTTAAGCTGCTCCTTCAGTAGTAGTAGCTACATCCATTGTCGAAGAAAGATTGCTCTCTCTCTCTCTCTCTCTCTCTCTCTCTCTCTCTCTCTCTCTCTCTCTCTCTCTCTCTCCCCGTCGAGGCAGATGGCCAGGTTTCTGCCAGTTAAAAGGAAGTTTTTCCTTGCCACTGTCGCCAATTGTTGGGTCTTGGGGAGATGAAACAGTTTGGTCTGTACCAGCTCTATATGGAAAGTGTCCTGAGACAACTTATGTTGTGATTTGGCGCTATATACATAAAACTGAATTGAATTGAATATTGGCAATAGTACTTTTTATGGCAGGAGGATTTTTATGGCATTTAGTATTTTTAAAATTTGTATATCATGTACACATACATAGTTGTTTTTCTATTCTGTATCTTGTACACTTCTTTTATCTTTTAGGCCACTGTGTTTGCTTTTTGTAATACTTACTGGCTGTATCGATTGAATTTCCCCAGTGTGGGATCAATGAAGTCTAATCTTATACTCATCAGTGTATTCTAGTGAAGTATTAACAAATGTAGTCTGACACTTACTTGCTCTGAGGATGATGAGGGCAAAGGGACTGATCCCAGTTCTTTAAGGTGTTTGTTGGTTTCTTTTGCCAGTTGGTTGGTATAGTGTTGTATCTGCTGCCTGTGGAAAAATCAATAATTAACTGTAACAAAAGACTGCTTGTCCATCTGATGAGTGACGAGCTACAGAACCAAAGCTCCAGACTACCCAACAAAACTCAATATCCTGTATAATATAGTAACATATATAATAAATATATAATATGTGACACATTTCTGATGCATGTGACAGTACAGTGTTGTAGTTCATACCTTGTGTAATTTAAGTAACAACCTAAAACTGTGTAGAGATACTGTCTGGATGACAATGCTGTTTGCTTTAAAGATACCATTCCTGATGCTAGAGGCTAAGTCGTCATAGAAGCACATTTCAAATTGGACAGTTTAAGAGAGATTTTGATGTAGAGAGCTCGGGGACAGAGAACAAGATGACTAGCCAAATGTGACAAAATGTTTGGCAGAGAGAAGAAAAAACATGGGTGGTTACTGAAGGTAATGATACATACAGACGATCCTGGAGTTCACTGGTGTCCTGTCTGGTCCCCAGTTGGTTGACCATGCTCTTGATCTGAGCAGCTGTCATGAGAACAAGACACAGTCAGGGTAAATGGACTACATTTATACTGCATTTTCTACTCTACTTTTCTAGCTTACTTGGACAACTCAATGTGCTTGCCAATACATGCAAAATTCACCCATTCACATACGCGCACTCATACAGCATCAGGAGAAAGGTGAGGTTCAGTATCTTGGCCAAGGAGGCTTCAACATGCAGAGGAGCCAGGAATTGAACCACCACCCCAAAACAAGTGATAAGTCTCAGTCTTGCAAAAGAACTCATCTACGTATTCAATAAGGGTGCAAAAAAAAAAAAAAAAAATCATAGTGTGATGTGTACCTCAGTTTTAGGGTCATGGATCTGTATGTTTTCAGTACAGCAGGGATAACATGTGGCATGCAGTAAAATAACATTTTTGTCATTTATTTTGAAAACATGTTAACATTCAACAGTGGCTCTTTGTCCTTGTTCAGTATTAATCTCAATAAGTTTCAACACACATACAACTATGAGCATGTGAGTCTGAGATCAGATGAGCAGTCACATGATACTTTTTTATAATTTAAATATGAAACACACTGATACTTAGCTCGAGACTACCTGTCTCTTCTCATCACTTGATGCACTATAGACACAGAGCAGCTTACAGAAAGAGGAGATATTACACAGAGAAATATTAGCATTTTCTGAGGGAATAAATCCTCCATAAATTTTCATTGCTATGCAGATATTTAGGCAATAGTGTGACATTGCTTTTATAGAAAAGTTCTACAAGCGCATTTTATTAGTTAACAGTGATAAGCAACAGGGGACTATGATTTGTTTATTTAAACATTTATTTGGCTCTGCCAAAACACATAGTTCCGCAACTGGAAGGGAGACAAGGCTGTTGCCAAGCAACACATAAACATTTCCTACACACAAGCTTGCTACTCTGTGTCCGCATATTACCACTACTTTGTATCATTTACATTTATCTGAATGTTTCCATTTATTGTGCAACCACTGAAATAAGAATCTGTTGACAGATGCTTAGGTGGCATGATGTGTTTGTCTGATGAGTTAACAGCTCGATCAGAAAGCAGGTTGCTCCTTCGTTTCCGGCTCTCCATAGATGGTCTCGAGTAACTTTTTAGCAAGCTTTCAGACCCGTGAAACAAGTTTTTGTTTAGATATGTATTTTGTGTTCTGCGACACATTATCTATGAATCAAAATTGACATCATAGTTTGTGTCAGTTTATATAAAGCATTTCACCTATGCCCACTCAATGCCATGATCTCCCTCACCTTGAGTCCCACATCAGACAGTTTCTGTATGGCAGTGGCTCTCAGGCTGTGGTTGGTGTAAGGCATGTGTGTCCCTGCCTCCTTGCACATCCTGGGTAACATCTGTGACAGCTGGTTTACTCCCAGAGGAACGGCAGTATACCAGAAGCTGTCTGTTGTCACTGTTACCCTCCTCGGCTGCAGTAGGGCCTTTGCATCGGGTGGAATTTTCTTTAGGTATTTTTCAAGCGACGCTGCCGGGCAGAGCGCATTTCCTTGCTCCTCATACATAGCACCCCTCCGGTTTTCTCTCTCCAGTGAGTCTTAATGATTTTTTGTTTCTTCATTGAATGTCATGGTGAAATATTTTTGGTCCATTATCGTCACATTTAAGGATGAATGAGTCAGGTTTGAGATCCCGATTCCCCTCTTTGCCCCTGCGTCCAAAGTGCAACTGAATATCATACCAGACCTTGTTCAGCAAGCCTTTAGGATTGTCTGGACTCAGTGCTGCTGAATATTTAAGATGCGCTGGTCTTCACGTGAGATCGAGGAGTGGTGTGTTGTTTGGTCCTTCCCTGCCCTTCTTATCTCTTTGACGACTCCTTTGAAAACATTGTTAACTGGTATAAACTCTGGGTCCTGCATTAAGTTCCATGAACAGCTTACTGGAGGTTGAAGTCCAAGGTAGCTGCTGATGCTACAGAGCTCCCCTTTAGTTGTCCGCATAGATCCATAAAACTGCCTCAACACTGTGTTCAGCTCGGTCTTCTTGACTAACTGAAAGTTGACCTGGATATTTTTTAGATTCAGCCAAGTCTGAAGGCAGTTCAGGGCCCAGGTTGTCTGCCTTACGGTGTTAGCTTCATTTTTGCTCTTCTCTAATTTGTCGAGGTCGGCATTTCAGCACACCTGGTTTGTGCTGATGTATCCAAGCCTCTTTCCTTCCCTTCGTCCTCCTCTGAGTCCGATGACCATTCATAATTTAGATCAAATGTTATTTGTGGAAATATGTCCATCTTTTAAACAATTTCCCCTCTGGGATCAATAAAGTATTTCTGATTCTGATGTTTGCAGTGCAAAGTTTGCCACAATCTAAGATAGTTAACAACTGATATAACGTTAATTAATGAAGAACAGAGAACAGAACGCCTGTACAGTGGAGTGATAATGTCAGTAAAAAGTCCCAGTGCTGTTGTACTCTATATCAGCACTCACGGAATGTCTCTTGTCCAATCAAATTACTTGGTCAGAGCTAACTGTTGTATAATTATCACTGAAGCCAGAAGAAACCAATCAGTTGACAAGACTACAAGCGTGTCTTCTGGACATTCATTTTTGTTACTAAATTCTTAGTTACAGTACAGTACTTGGCCCTGAACACCTTAGAAGCTCACTGATATCTGATGATATTGCAATTAAGGATGGCTTTGTGCTGGCCTCCAGCACAACTATAAAGAATCTGGGAGTTATCTTTAGGTCTGTTAAATCCCACGTAAAACAAATTTCAAGGAATGCCTTTTTTCACCAACTTAACATTGGAAAAATCAGGCACGTCTCAAAACTACGCTAAACTAAAAAAAAAAATAACATGAAAAACTAGTCCATGCATTTGTTACTTCCAGGCTGGCTTATTGCAATTCCTTTCTATCAGGCTGCCAAATTCATTGCCAAATATTCTCCAGCTCATCCAGAAATGTGCAGCATGTGTCCTGACAAAAACAAGGAAAACAGATCATGTTTCTCTGATATTAGCCACTCTGAACTGGCTCTCTAGCCATAAGTGGTCAGACACCATGTTATCTTATAGAGCTTATTGTACCTGATTACCCAACAAGAACACTGCACTCCCAGAATGCAGGTTTATTTATGATTCCTTAAGTCTCCAAAAGTAGAATGGTAGGCAGACTCTGAAACTATCAAGCTCCTCTCCTGTGGAAACATCTTCCAATCTTTGTCCAGGAGGCAGACAATGTCCTTACATTTAAGAGTAGGCTTATACGTTTGCTTATTTTAAAACAATCCAATCCAGTTAGGGCTGGATGAGGCTTGTCTTGGACCAGCCCCTAGTTATGCTCCTATAGGATTAGACTGGAAGGGGACTTCCAATGATACACCAAGTTCCAATGTTCTTCTCTCCGTCTCCATCTGTATGCTTTCATGTCCTACCAAGGCACATTTCTAACTTAGCTTCTTTCCTGGTGTCTGAATTCTTTCTCATCTCGTAGGGTCCCATGATACTGGAGGCCATTGCTCATGAGGAATGGACTAAGATTCCTCAGGAACGCTGTCAGAAGCTGGTGTCTGGTTATACATCAGATTTGCAGCAGTTCATAACAGCAAAAGGGTGTTCTATTAAGTACTGAAGATCAAATCAAATCAAACTTTATTTATATGGCACTTTTCATACTTAAAAGCAACACAAAGTGCCTCACATAGGCTAAAAACAGCAAAAAAGAAAACACAGCCCTCCCGCCCCCGTAAACACACAGAGACATATAGAGACTCACAGACACGAACGTACGCACACACACACACACCCGCGCACCCATGTGGACAAGGCAAGGAATAAGCCACCTTAAGGGGCCATCCACACTGAGAGGGCCCCCGGCCGATGAGTAGGGAGTGCCACCCGAGACCACCCTGACCCAGGCAGACAGGAGGCCCCACATCGAGGTGCAGAGGCCTCCAGCCATCCAAGCCAGAGCTGTCTCCTCGGCTGCACCCCCATCAGTAGCCCAAGAGCAGCTCCCAGTGTGGGGGGCCCCCATGAGGAAATGCTGCGGCTAAAAACCAGGGGCCCCAATTAGGAAACACTCGGGTTAAAAACCAAGGGACTAAGACATAAACATTGAATGAAATAAAATGAGTAAATGAAATAAAGAGTAAATAAAAATGTTGTTAAAACATGCAACTAAAATATGATACAAATAAAGATTAAATATGATAAGAAGCCTGATTAAAGGAATGAGATAAATCAATTGAAAGCCTGATTAAAAACATCAACAGTCCCTCCGGCCCTGAGGTTCTCCGGCAGGCTGTTCCGCAATCGGGGGCCATAATAACTAAAAGCCGCACCCCCTGTGTTTTAGATCTTACTTTAGGAGTTGTTGTCGATGTGTAGATTAAAATCACCAGTTATTAAAATCCTGTTGTAGGTGGTATGAATGATTGATAAGAATTCAGAGAATTCGCTGATAAAAGAGGATGAATACTGAGGTGGTCTGTAGGCCATGATACAACAAATAGGAGGGCTGCTAAGAACAAAGGCATAGTGCTCAAATGATGTAAAACTGTCAAAAGGAACTGCATTTGCAGACATTGTAGTTCTTGTGATAGATGCAGTTCCGCCTCCTTTTTTGCCCCCCCAGTAAGGAATAAAAAGTTAAAATTTGGTGGGGAAGCCTCAGTGAGAACAGCTTAATCTTGGCAGTACTTCTGATGCTACCAGGAAATAAATCAATTCCAGTGAAAGACTTATGAACATGAGAGTAGAAAGAACAATCTTTACCAGTAGGATGCTGCTACCACAAAATACCAACCGTGTTCTTTGTTTACATTCAAGGTCCCATATTATGAAGCTTATTCAATAAGTTTCATAGGACTATGATTTCCATAAAACATGTTTTTGAAGCCGAAAATAGCTTTTAGGAAAAGATTCTCGCATCCCTCTATTTCAATCCCTTTCAGAATGCACTGTTTTTGGTGTGTGTAGCTTTAAATGCAAATGACCTGTTGCTGCCCCACCCCATGTTACCATGGTAACGAGGAGAGCTTAGACTCTAACATAGCACAACCCATGCGAAAGTAGTGGACATGGCGGCAATGAACAAACCAGAATGACGGGGTAAAACTAAACTAAAAGTCTCTACCTACCATTGCTACCCAAACGAAACATAATTCATACCCCAAGAAATTATATGCACATGTAACGAAAACACGAAAATGGCGTATGTCCACTTAGGTGTGTCTGCTGATTGTCACAGAAACCACACAAGCATGATACTACATGAAAGCAGAGTCTGAAGGTCCTCGTTGGTTACATAAAGAGGAGGGGGGAGTGCTCTTCATGCGATATACTGTCTCAAATACAACATTTACAGGGCTGACTACAGTCATTTACAACTACAAGGGATAGAATAGTGAGTTTCATCTATAATAACCTACTTAACTTCACTGTTCACACACCACAACAAACTAAATCTAGTCAGCCAATGCCACAAATTCAGATCATATTTTGTCTAGAACATATAGCCAAGTTTTTCCTAAGTAAATACCATATATTGCACATTTACACACATGAAATACTTTACATATATATAATAAAAATGTTCTCCTCCTTGAACCGACACCTTACCGTGGTGGAGGAGTTAGAGTACCCGAATGATCCTAGAGGCTATGTTGTCCGGTGCTTAATGCCCCTGGTAGAGTCTCCCAAGGCAAACAGGTTCTAGGTGACGGGTCAGACTAAGAGCGGTTTGTAAGCCCCTATGACAGAGAAACAAACAAGGAAGCGTCGTCTGGATTGACGTCACTGGGGCCCCACCCTGGAGCCAGGCCTGGGGTTGGGGCTCGCAGGCAAGCGCCTGGTGGCCGGATCTTTGCCCACAGGACCCAGCCGGGCACACCCCGAAGGAGCGGCGTGGGCCCGCCTTCCCGTAGTCCCACCACCCGCAGGAAGGATCAGAAGGGGCTGGTGCATTGTGTTCTGGGTGGCAGTCGTGGGCAGGGGCCCGACGACTCAAACCCTGGACGACAACTCTGGCTATGGGGACATGGAATGTCACCTCGCTGGGCAGGAAAGAGCCTGAGCTAGTGCGGGAGGTTGAGCGGTACTGGCTAGAGACAGTCGGGTTCACCTCCACGCACAGTCTGGGTTCTAGAACCCAACTCCTCGAGAGGCTGGACTCTCTTCTACTTTGGCGTTGCCTGCGGTGAGAGGCGGCAAGCTGGTGTGGGCTTGCTTACAGCCCCCATCTCAGCCGCCATTTGTTAGAGTTCTCCCTGCTGAGCGAGAGCGTCACTTCCCTGTGCCTATGGGCCAAACAGGAGTGTAGAGTACCTGGCCTTCTTGGATTCCCTGGGAGGGGTACTGGAAAGTGCTCCAACCGGGGACTGCATTGTTCTGCTGGGAGACTTCAATGCTCACGAGGGTAGTGACAGTGATACCTGGAGGGGTGTGATTGGGAGGAACGGCCTCCCTGATAAACCAGAGCGGTGTTCTGTTACTGGATTTGCTAGTGCTAGTCACAGTTTGTCCATGACGAACACCATGTTCAAGCATAAGGGTGTCCATCAGTGCACGTGGTACCAGGACACCCTAGGCCGGAGGTCAATGATCGACTTTGTAGTTGTATCATTTGACCTTCAGCGGTATGTCTTGGACACTCAGGTAAAGAGAGGGGCTGAGCTGTAGACTGATCACCACCTGTTGGTGAGTTGGATTCGCTGGCAGGGGAGGAAGCAGGACAGACTTGGCAGACCCAAATGTACCATGAGGGTCTGTTGGGAACGTCTGGCGGAATCCACTGTCAGGGAGGTCTTCAACTCCCACCTAGGGGAGAGCTTCGACCAGATACCGAAGGTTAGAGACATCGAGTCCGAATGGACCATGCTCTCCACTTCCATTGTGGATGCAGCCGTCCGTAGCTGTGGCCGTAAAGTCACCGGCGCCTGTTGTGGCGGCAACCCCCGAACCCAGTGGACACCAGAAGTAAGGGATGCCGTCAAGCTGAAGAAGGAGTCCTATCGGGCCTGGTTGGCTCATGGGACTCCTGAGGCAACTGACAGATACCGGCAGGCCAAGCATGTGGTTGTAGAAGCAGAAACTCGGGTCTGGGAGGAGTTCGGGGAGACCATGAAGGAGGACTACCGGTCGGCCACGAAGAAGTTCTGGCAAACGGTTCGGCGCCTCAGGAAGGGGAGGCAACTTTCTGTCAACACTGTTTACAGTGGAGGTGGGGAGCTGTTGACCTCAACTGGGGATATTGTCAGGAAGGAATACTTTGAGGATCTCCTCAATCCCACTGTCATGTCTTCCGTAGAGGAAGCAGAGACTGGGGACTCTGAGGCCGATTCATCCATCACCAGGGCAGAAGTCACTGAGGTAGTTTGCAAGCTCCTCGGTGGCAAAGCACCGGGGGTGGATGAGATCCGCCCTGAGTTCCTCAAGTCTCTGGATGTTTTAGGGCTGTCTTGGTTGACACGCCTTTGCAACATCACGTGGCAATCGGGGACGGTGCCTCTGGACTGGCAGACTGGGGTGGTGGTCCCTCTTTTTAAAAAGGGGGACCGGAGGATGTGTTCCAACTATCGGGGGATCACACTCCTTAGCTTCCCTGTCTATTGCAGGGTAATGGAGAGGAGAATCTGGCCGATAGTCGAACCTCAGATTCAGGAGGAACAATGCGGATTTAGTCCTGGCCGTGGAACACTGGACCAGCTCTACACCCTCCGCAGGGTGCTTGAGGGTTCATGGGAGTTTGCCCAACCAGTCCATATGTGTTTTGTGGACTTGGAGAAGGCATTCGAACGTGTCTCTCGCGTCATTCTGTGGGAAGTGCTCCAGGAGTATGGGGTTGGAGGCCCTCTATTGAGGGCTGTAGAGTCCCTGTACAACTGGAGCAGGAGCTTGGTCCGCATTGCCAGAATTAAGTCTGACCTGTTCCCGGTGCATGTTGGACTCCGGCAGGGCTGCCCTTTGTCACCAGTTCTGGTTATCATTTTTATGGACAGAATTTCTTGGCGCAGCCAGGGGCCGGAGTGGGTTCGGTTCGGGAGCCGGCAGATTTTGTCTCTGCTTTTTGCAGATGATGTTGTCTTGTTGGCTCCCTCGAGCCAGGAGCTTCAGCATGCACTGGGGCGGTTCACAGCCGAGTGTGAAGCAGCTGGGATGAGAGTCAGCACCTCCAAGTCCAAGGCCATTGTTCTTCACCGGAAAAAGGTGGCTTGCTTCCTCCAGGTTTGGGGGAGAGTTCCTGCCTCAAGTGGAGGAGTTTAAGTATCTTGGGATCCTGTTCGTGAGTGACAGAAGGATGGAGCGTGAGATTGACAGGCAGATCGGTGTAGCAGCAACAGTAATGCAGTTGCTGTATCGGTCTGTTGTGGTGAAGAAGGAGCTGAGCCGAAAGGCGAAACTCTCGATTTACCGGTCAATCTACATTCCTACCCTCACCTATGGTCATGAACTTTGGGTCATGACCGAAAGAACGAGGTCCCAGATACAAGCAGCTGAAATGAGTTTCCTCCGCAGGGTGGCAAGGTGCTCCCTTAGAGATACAGTGAGGAGCTCTGTCACCCGGGAGGAGCTCAGAGTAGAGTCGCTGCTCCTCCACATCAAAAGGAGTCAGCTGAGGTGGCTCAGGCATCTTAATCGGATGCCCCCTGGACGCCTTCCAGGCATGCCCCACCGGGAGGAGGCCCCGGGGAAGAGACAGGACACGCTGGAGTGACTATGTCGCTCGGCTGGCCTGGGAACGCCTCGGGATCCCCCCGGAAGAGCTAGAGTGTCCGGGGAGAGGGAAGTTTGGGCTTCCCTGCTCAGACTGCTGCCCCTGCGACCCAGCCCCAGATGAAGCGGGAGAAGATAGATACATGGATGGATGGATGGATGGATGGATGGATGGATGGATGGATGGATGGATGGATAATAAAAATTTATTAACCAGTCATGAATATTTGTACTTGGAAATACAGCGCAAGAGAAGGATTCACTGAATCCATTTTATAAAAAGTTGAATACAGAAGTTGACATTATAGAACATGTAAGAAATTCCCGAAGCTTAGACCCAGTGGAGTACCTGTGTATGTATTGCTTGACCGACTGGGTCGTGGGTTTGTATATGGAGACCATGCTGATTCCTAACTAGAAGCCAGCGATTAGCATTAGCTTGTGGTATATGGCAAGATACTACTTTATTAGTCTGTGTAAAACTGCAAAATAAGCAGTTGTGGCTCCCTGACAAATTTCTCAGGGGGGGGCAACTGTTGCAATGATGGCTAAGATGACCCGTTCATTGAGTAAAATTATAATAAATAAAAGTCAGATAGCTAACTTTACAGTGTTACATTGTATTGTTTAATTTGGTTTTCCTGTTCAACCACCAAATGACAACACCAGACATGAATTGTACATACTGTACAGTATTTTTGTATAGCTATATCAAGTTTAATGTCTCAAACACAATACATTAGGTTCCACAATAAAACACTTCGACCGTGGCATCAACAGATACATTGTCATCTACTAGAAATCACTGTTAGCACAGTCTACAATTTATAGGCACCATGGATGCCATAGCAATAATCAAATCATACTATCATCAAAACTGTAATTAATCAAATCTTAACAGAACAAGTTTAGTATATATAGTATTTGGCTGGCAATATGCAATCAATACAGCTATTTGCAATTCAACATTTGGAGAGCACAACATAACACAACTCACCATTTAATAACACACTCACTCAACAACTGAACGGTAATTGCCTTAATGAAATGATGGAGTTACAGTTGCTAGCCATGTCAATCTTGCAGTGTCCCGAGTCCCGACAATGCGCATGCTGTGAGTATCTTTTTTTTTTCATGCGCTGTGCGTATAGTCCAAGCATCAGTGCGTATGAGTAGTCTGCTGCGAAATGTTTAAATCCGGACAGTCAGGTCCCAAATTCTTCACCCTTTACTTGTCCATATCCGAACGACGAAAAAATGGAGTTTTCCTTCACCACAGTCGCCATCCTTCCTTCACAGTCTCCACTAGCCATCTTTTCTCTTCTCTGGACGTGATCGATTCGACGAATTGTCCAATCACACTAAGATTAAAAAATTGGAAAACAATGCCATTGGTCTGTGCGCACAGAGGTGTGAACTGGAAGCGAATTTTCATGCGCCAATGGAAAGCTGTCTCTGCTCGTAAACAACAAAAAAAGTTTGCTAGCTCTCATAGAGTCCAGTATGACCGGCGCCCTTGAGGAGGAGGGCTTTCTATCGAATGGCAAATCGCAAGTCTAGCCTAAAGTCGGACGCATTTAATGGTTGCTGGCAGTATGGCAGATACCACTACACCTTTGCACAAATCAAAATGCGATGTATTTTTGTTTATTTATTTCGTATTTGTTAGGTTTGACTGATTCATGGTTAATCTTGGTTGATATATAAAAGAGTCAATATCTCACAGGAGGGGCGGCGCCCTAGCGCCCTCTATTGACCAGCCGCCACTGAAAATAAGCATAGCTAAATGTTGGTAAATGCTGACATCTCCCTCAAACATGCATTAAATCATTAACAAGATCAGAAACATATTAAACAAAATGTTTGGATTCTACTGCATCTTGTGGAGTGATGTGCCAAAATCTACAGTAGCAGCTAGCTAACTTTTGATGGTTGAAGTCGTAATTTCAAAGCTAGCGATTAGCCTTAAATCGTTCTCAAAGCAAAACACACGTTACAACATGCAAGAGTTCACACTAATCTACAAAAGAAACACTCACAGCTAATTATTTGTATACTTACATGTCCCTCATCTGCAGGTATTCAACACAAAGTTGGAAGTGACCCCTCATTTAAAAATAAGTTACGTTTGCGCTGAGGCTATGGCAGGAGGTGGTTTTATTGCAAGTCTGTCTAAAATCAGATGCAAGTAACAGTTAAAGTCACCTCCAATGAAAACATTGGAACTGGAAACTGGTATCATATCAAAAGCGTTAAGAAAGAAATCATGATTGGCAATATTTGGGCCATAAATATTTTGCATTGTTACTGGAAGGGAATTTCAATGACCTGATATCATTAGATACCTACCATATGGGTCTGCCTTCATATTTTTATGAAACAGTACAGCAACACCTCCGGTCTTGCAAGTAAAAGGCGCTTGGAAAACCTGAGAAATCCAATTTGCTGTTTGTCAGCACTGTTCATTTACACTGATGTGCATTCCCTGAAGAAAAATTAAGTCTGGCTTCAATGACTGAAAATGCAAGAAAATGCGACCCCTTTTGATAACATGACCAAGCCCCTTTGACCCTGAAAATTAAGACAATTTGGCATCACAAAACACGGTAAAACACAACAAATAAGAACCATAAACTGTAGTAAATAATACAGCTGAAGAAACACATGAACATATTCTCTACTAGGGCTGTCAAAATTGTTCTAATGTTTGAATATTAACATAATCACATAGGTTCAAACCATTGGAGTATCTACTTATGCACATAACATCCATAAAAGGGAAAACAATACAACCTAAGACATGCTAGTTATATATTATTTGAACATAAATGTCACATAAAACCTCTACATACTTGTACATTACAAAATAAACATTTTGTTTAACCAGAAACAACTTGGTTGGTATATTGGTATATTACTCTAGCCAAAGCCACCAGACTCTGTTTAGAGAAAGAGTGACTTTATCATTGTAAAACACACTTCATTCATTCATTAAAAAAAAAAAACCCACACCAAAATTCTCTTGGTTCATCTTTCCACTGTTTGGTAGAAATAGGGGAGTGAGAGAGAAGATGGATCATCAGAAAAGCAGTGGAGAAAACAATAATTACTAGAGAACAGAAACTAGTGTTGTGACTGTCATGGTTTTGTGTCTGTCATACGGTGCTGTCAGTGCTGGTACCCACAGTGGTGTTTTCTCAGTCACATTCAAATATTATTTTTCACAATCAAATGTATGGATTTTTAAAAAATTTGAATATAAATTTGAATTTCGAATATTCACTGACAGCCCTATCCCCTACCAGCCCACAAAATGCTTTGCAAAATCAAGCAAAGATGTCCCTCTGAGCCTTGAATGGCAAAAAAGCCAATTCAAAACAAAAAAATTAACCTTCCATACAAACACACACAGTTGCATCCAGATAGTTAGCATATGCTCTTTAAGTGTTCAGAAATCACAATGCCTCACCAGGGGCCTGTTGCACAAAACTAGGATAAGGGATTAAGCCGGGATATGTTGGTTATCCTGGCTCAACTTATCCGTGATCCAGTTGCACAAAAGCAGGATAGCGGAAAGTGGGATATGTTATGGGATAAGTTACCATGGAGATTTATTCTGTGGAGCTAGCCTGCTCCAGACCAGGCTAAGTTCCAGGATCTATTTAATCTCATCCCTTATCTCAGTCAGAAGTCATCAGAAATGGAAACCAATAGTTATTCCACTGTCCACTACACATTGTTATCACATTCAACTAGATCCATCCATCCACTATTTAAACATTAACACAAAACATAAGCATCATTCATTTCAATTTTAATTAATTTCATTAATTTCAATCATTGTAGATAAATGATGATTTTAGATGATGTTGCAATCATCAGATAGACAGTTTCCCATAGACTACATATAAAATACACATCCAATATAAATATAAATACATATCAAAGAGTAACATGATGTTCCTTTATTGGATAAGGATAAATCAAAGCATCAGTTCCTTTCCAAACTCAAGTCACACAGTGACTAGATAGAAAGCACAGAATCAAAGCATATTATACGTATAGAAGCAACCGCTTTGCGTCGGAGGTTCACCTCTTCGTCGTCCATTCATTTCTGATAATGGACACCTCAAAGGGCATTAGCCCGCTTATACCATGGTCACTTAAGAAAGAAATAAATATTAAATCAATTATTAATCAATAATGTTGTTTTTTACCGTTAAAATCGTAAGTTTTTCCACAAGAAGCGGCTGAGTGGACTATTTAACATCTCTTGTTGTGACGCGTTGCCAAAGGAACCGGCTCTGGCCACAGAACCTGCAGCTCGGTCGGCCGCAGCTGTTATATTAGGCCTAATCAGTGGAGGGAAGTGAGACGATTGCTTAACGTTATGTTACGTGATACAAAGTATCATTTCAGAGGGCAAGTGCACCTCTTACCGCTTGTGTGTGTCCAGAGGATGATGCAAAATTTTGTTTCAAAGAATCAAAGTCCACTAAATTGTTTTTATTGCAAGAAATATTATCCACTTTTCAGTCTGATCATTAAATGTGTATCAAGCAAGTAAGTCTATCTTAAATCGTTTTTAGAAATATTATCCACCATTCACTCTGTATCAAGCAAGTAAAGTAAGCAAGACAGAAAGACAGGTGACAAACTATTCAAAATTAAATGCAACATTGCCGTTGATCAGGAATGTCTTGCCGTTGTGATAAACTAATTTAGAACAATCAGGCAGTCTGCAATACTTTGCCATGCTTTCTGTCGTTGTTTTATAACTGTGGCGGTGTTGCCTTTCTTTTTAATTTGGTCCTTCACCTCCTAGTAAGCCTCCATGAGGACTTTTGCCTCCGACAGGGAAAAGTATGCCACTCTAGTTGCCATGGTGAATCTGTGAATCTGTGATCGATGGCAGGGTCTATTTGAGGAAGCCGCGTGCACATACTTATCCAGGATAGGTTTCACCTGGCTTGTTGAATCTGTGTCTGCTCATCCTGGCTTGATCTTTGTGCAACCGATTAAGTCTGGACGCTCATGTTTTGGATTGGTTGAACTCAGCTCAGTCACTTATCCTGGATGTCTTAATGCTACTTTTGTGCAACGGGCCCCAGGTGTATTGTAAAACCTTTAATTCTCCCTCGTGTTTGATAACAAAGCCTTGCTTGGAAGAGCAGACTATGCTTCACCTTGAGCTCCCACAGTGGGCTGAAGACCTCAATGAAGTCTTGTTGCTACCGCATAACTTCTTGCACAAAGGGCTTGGTTCCCTCCGGCTCTCGCGGTCGCAGGGTCCGATGTGCCCACTTTACAATGATCAAAGAATGGAATGTCTTCTTTGAGACCTTTTGGGATCACGGCCTTGACAGCATTTACACCATTTTTGTTATTCAGGTATGCTGACAATCTTAATGTTACAGCAGTATGACCAGCCTTCAAAGTCATCTCCTCGGGCACATAAAATTTCATTCTTCAGGCTGGTGAGTGCCTTTTCCAAACACCTGTTTTCAATATTTTCCACTTTCTTAAGCAATTCCTTTTGGAGAATTTGTCGTTCCTGGTGAGTCTGTTCCAACTTGTCAAACCTGCCATTTTGGCAGCTACTCCATGTTGTCTCCTGTGGCATGGCTGGGAGAATCAATGCTAACATCATTAGCATAAGCTGAAGCTGGTTGAGTGACTCAATGCCTTTGGACTTGTTCTTTAACTAAAGTGGTAACACTGTCACCTCACAGCTAGAAGGTCCCCGGTTCGAATCCCGCTGTGGCGCTGGTGGCGTGTCCTCCACCATGCCTCTGGTGCTGCTGCTTGAGGAAAAAAAGGGGGCCTTTCTGTGTGGAGTTTGCATGTTCTCCCCGTGTTCACCCGGGGTTTCCTCGGTAATAACCCCCACTAAAAACATGCAAGACCACCTGACCAATGGTGACGAAAAAAGATGGGTCCCCAGGCGCGGGCACCGGCATCGGCTAGCAGCTGGCAGCCCACCGCTCCTAGTCTGCTGCGGAGGATCGACAGTCCAAGGATGGGTCAAATGCGGAAATATAATTTCACGAGAAGCATGGCGTGTAGTGTGCAACTAACTCACTGTGTGATGTGATCAATAAAGTACGTTTCTTTCTTTCTTTCTTCTTTCTTTCTTGTTGTCAGTGACATGGAGTTAAGGTGAGCACTGATCTTTGACCTTTCAGTTTTGGGGCCAAATACAATCACAAAAATCACAAAATTCCGGCACATCCACTCATTGATTTGATGAATACACTCACTCAGTGAAAGGGACTGTAGTCATGTGATGACACAGAAATATGAAGTTGTGTATCATCGTTTTTATTACTGCAGTTTTCAAGGCCTGGGGAAACTGACCAGACTGAAGAGAATTATTTATTATCTGCAACACATCTGGAGCTATGCAATTAAAAACATTTTTTTTAAAAGTTTGTTGGCAGAGTATCAAGGCAGCATGTTGTAGATTTTAACTGTGATACAGTTTCTGTCAGCCTTGTATGATCTAGAAGGTTAAAATGTGTTAGATTAACTGGAGAACAAGAAGGCACAGATGGACTTATCATTTTGCCTGAGCTGGAGCTGCACACCGTTTGTCTTTTCCTTGAAATTTTATCTGTAAAAAAGGCTGCAAAATCATTGCATGACTTGTTGGATAGCAGCTCAGGAGGGACTGATGCTGTGGGGTTTGTCAGTCCATCCACAACAGAAAACAAAGTCCGGGCGTTATTACAGTTTCTGTTGATAATCTCTGATAAGAATGCTTGCCTTGCTTTCTTTCGTTCATGGTTATAGGTGTGGAGACTGTTTTTGTAAATCTCATAATGAAGCTGGAGTTTGGTTTTTCGCTACCTGCGGTCTGCCTGCCTGCAGACTCTTTTCTGGACTTTGACCAGTGTGGTGTTTCTGCAAGGTGCCTTTATCCTTCCTGACAAAACTTTGGTCTTAATTGGGGCAATGGAATCAATAATAGTCTAACTTTGGAACTGAAACTATTTACAAGGCCATCGGTTGAAGCTGAGGGCAGTGTTGGTGATGGTGTAAAAGACTGATTGAAGACTGCACAGGTGTTATCATTAATATAACGCTTTTTGATTACCTCTGATCCACTTTTGTTAAGAATAGCAGGTGTGGCCATTTTAAATGACACACAGTAATAATCAGAAAGAGCAACATCCGTCACCACAACCTCAGAGATATTAAGCCCTTTGGAGATAACCAAATCTAATATATGCCCTTTGTTATGTGTTGAATGTGTTACGTGCTGAGATTGGCCAAAATGATCCGGGATGTTTAAAAGTTCTTTAGCACATCCATCTTTGAGATTATCAACATGAATGTTGAAGTCACCCGCTTACACAACACAGTCAAGATCAATACAAACAACAGACAGTAGATTGGCAAACTCATCAGAAAACTTTGCATTGTATTTTGGGGGCTTATAGATGGTTCCAAAGACTGATCGACAGGGAGACTATGATTGAATGGCAACATATTCAAAAGATTCAAAGTGACCATAAGAGACTCCATTGAATTGATGCTATCATTAAATAAAATGGCGAGTCCACCTCCTCTCTTAAGCATTCTTACTTCACTTATGAAACTGAAATTCAGAGGGGCTGACTCATTGAGAACTGCTGCGCGGTTATCTTGTCCTAACCAAGTTTCAGTTAAAAACATAAAATCAAGCTTGTGCTTGATGATAAAGTCATTGATTCAGAATGATTCGCCTGCCAAAGACCTAACATTTAAAAGAGCTAACTTAATTGTGCTAAAAAGTCCAACATCCCCATGTTTTAGAACATACTGTGGCTGACATGAAATACATGTTAAATTCGATGATGTGATGTTTCTGGAGAGATGGACCGATCTTCTCCTCCTCCTACCTATTGAGACATGAATCAATGAAGCTTCCAGCACAATGGGCCCTGGCTTTTCCTTGGAAAATGGGGGGACAATGGAATTTGGGGGGACAGGATCCCAGATGAGCGAGGAGTAAGCCTGATACCAGCTCTGACAAGTTTGTTCATTTGGTCAGTAAACTCCAGCATATCCAGTGAAGATGATTAGCTAGATGGAGTTTGGGCAGTTGGAGATGGTGAAGGTGAAGTTTTAGTGGTTGGAGATGGTGACCTAGGTGGAGTTTTGGTGGTTAGAGTCAGTGAATCCTCATGAGCAGTGGCCTCTGGTGGAGGACATGAGGCATCCCCTTTTTTGCTCTGACATCCCTCATGGTTAGAGCATACAGGGGGGGGAGAGTTGGTTCTCCTTCATGTTTTGGTGTTTGCTGCTTTTGTTTGGATTCCTCTTGTCTCTTGTCCTTGGGAGTAGGAACAGTGTGACGCAGAGAGAAAGATAGGTTGGAGGCAAAAAGTTTTACTTCTGACTTGTTTAGGGAAAGTCCGTCTCCTTTGAAAAAGGAGAAAGGTCCCAGAAAAAGTTGAAATTGTCAATAAAATGCACTGAGTGGACATCACATGCAGTTGAAAGCCATCTGTTTACTGCCAACAATCTGCTGAATCTCTCTCCTCCTCCTCTGACTGGTGGTAAAGGCCCACTGAAGAAGACTTCAGCATTCAGAGAGCTCATCTCGTTTGAGCACTTCAGATTGTCATTTCACAATATCATTTGCCCCTGTGTGCAGTACAAGGTATTTCAAAGTTGGAATTTCTGCAACAATACTGAGGATTTCGTCAGTCATGTTGGAGACTGTATCATCAGGAAAGCACAACACTTTTGTGTTTCTGCTGGACATTCTTCCCACATCTTTAATTGCAGAATCACCAACAACAAGAATCTCAGGACCAGTCAGTAGCTTGTAGCTTTCTAGCTTCTGACTTCCTGTCAGGCCTTACCCTTCTCTGTGAGTCCGAGAAGTTATCCAGGTTTTCAGCTGGAGATCCAGGGTGGACTGCACACTAGCTGGTTTGTAACTGCACACTAGCTGGTTTGGGAGCTTTGTTGCTCATCTTCCCTTTGGCTTTTATCCACGGCTGTGTCTTACTCTGCACAGGTGTTGAGTAGGATGATAACGCAGGCCAGCCTGTCGCATCACAGATCTCTGGGCGCTGGGTTCTACCTGTTGGACGTCTCCCCATATCAGCTGATTTAATCTTGGGCTTTGCCCCGAGAGCATTCCAGGGAGAACTAATACTGGCAGATTTATTACCCGGTACACAGCCCTTTAGTTTCGAGGGAGCTGCTAATTAGCTGGATGTTAGCATTCTCCAGTCTGCTGTTTTGAGTCAGTGGCATAGTGCTGTCATTTCCACAAAGTCCATTCACTTCTGCGTTTATTTCCAGACGCTGAACTTTAATTTCCAACACTGCAACCTGCTGCAGAAGTTTGTAGAGGTCATCTCTGGAGAAAGGACGCATCTTGGTGCTAGTTAGCTTTAGCTGCCAGCAGGCTTTTCTGTTGGTAGGCTGAAGCAGGCTTTTTCTGTCAGTAGGCCAGAGCAGAGTGTATCCGTGAAATATCAGAGGTCGCAAGGGTCAAATATTTGTCCGTAAATTATGTCTTTAGATGTCCAATTCAGCCAAAAATTAAAACTTTCAAGTTTAAGGAAAATTAAAATAAATACAGAAAACAAGATGGGAAATTCAATTCAATTCAATTCAATTTTATTTGTATAGCGCCAAATCACAACAGAAGTTGTCTCAGGACACTTTCCATATAGAGCTGGTACAGACCAAGCTCTTTTATCTACAGAGAACCAACAATTCCCCCATGAGCAAGCACTTGGCCACAGTGGCGAGCTCAGACAGAAACCAGCTACCAGAGGAGGAGGAGGAGCTCATTAATGCTGCTCTCATCAACGCAGTGTTGGCTGGCAGTGCAGGCTGGGGCAGGGCAAGTGATGATGTTCGTGCGGTCGGTGTTGGGAAAGTTCACTTTTTCTACATGAAGTAGTTCAAAGTTCAGTTCACAAATTTTAAAATGAACTACTTCAGTTCAAAGTTCATAATTCAAAATATTGAACTAAGTTCACCATTCCAAAACTTAACAAGTTCTTAGGTCTTTTTTTCCCATTTGTTGCCGCGAGCTATTATTTTTCTTAATTATTGCCACAGCCCATATAGAACCACAGACAGCAATTATTTTAGTAGTTTTAACACTGTAACTAAGGATTTTTCCCAACCTCACCAACCTCTATAGAAATCTGGCACCCTATTGAACGAAGTTAAACTGAGAGAGCGTGCCATTCACAGACACCAGAATGAATGAGTTCACAGTAACGTTCATCAGGCAGTAATACAGTACATTTGGTTCATGTTCGCCCAAAATATGAACGAGTTCATGAACTATCATTCAATGAACGTGTTCAGGCACAACACTGCGTGCGGTCTGGTCTGGAGGTTCTGGTCAAGCCTGTCTAATAGGAGCAGCCTGGAGTGGCCTTGGATGGCAATGAGCCCAGTGCATTCCAGGTGCTGTAGGTTATACCTTTTGAGCTAAAAGCAACACCACATTCCTGTTTTTATTTTATTGTATGTTTTTATTTTGGAATTTGTTAGCAACCCTGAAGTTTCCATCTGTATATCAAAAACTTGTTAATGGTTCTTGGATGTGTGAGATAACACAGGTTAATCTAAACAAAATGCACTATAACTTTCTTTATAAATGGCCATGGTACCTAATGAGAACTGATTCAACAGCGAAAGATTGTATGTCATCCTGGAAGAAATACAATGGATTTTAGGATATAAAGATCATAATATTATGTGGAACTAATTAATAACTATTACACTGTTTGATTATTATTTTGTTATTTTTTTTAATTGCTGTATTATCACCATTATTTCAATCAATTCAGATCAGTTTTACTAACCTGTAATGGTACCTTTATTAATTTATTTATCTATTTATTGTAATTGTGGCACCATTAGGGGTACTGATTGAAAGTGTGATTGCTGTAATGGAGGAATACATTTCAATTATATTACATAGGAATATCTCCTCAAATATCGCATAAACATATACAGGTGTATATAGCACCAGCACATGTAGAGTATTCTACTATATACATATACACAAGTATATGTATATTCTAGTTCTAGTGTTGCCAGTTTGATGACAAAATTGTAAAAAAAAAAAAATTGGTAAAAATCTGCACCTCATATGGAGAGCACACTTTTGGATTTGGACAGCCTTTGGCACTAACTTACTTTCTGAGTGTGCACCCACTTGCAAGTCTACAAGTGTTGGGAAGTCCAAATGTTCAGATTGAAAGTAAACAAATGACCAAAGAAGTGAGCCTAGAAAACAGTAAAACCAATATGACATGACTAATTTTGAAATTTTAACAAAATGACCAAAATGTATTATAAATATTTCCTCTATTGCCCAGCTCTGCATGGTATCACACTGACAGTGATACGATCAAGTTATTTTCAACATTTTGAAGTGAATGAGTTATGGTCCACTACAGCTATCATAATAAAAGCAGCAAAGTATTCATAATCAACAAAAATAAATACTTTGGAGACATCATAGAATCCTACACTAAGGACTAAAATTCCTCTCTGACCAAAACAGGTTCAACACAGTGAGGCAGACTTCAGGCTGACAAGGCATTCTTGGCAAACATGGTCCCCGAATCAGTGAGTGAGTGAGTGAGTGAGTGAGTAACCATTTTTGGCTATAGCCACAATCTTGCTTTCACTGTCGCAAAAACAGCTACTAATGCAACAGTGAAGCACTTACTGTTCTGTGTGATCTTCTGGATGTTGGAGCTGCATGTCTGTATGAGGGTGTTGAAGTCCCGTGGGACAGGATGGTAGGTCTCTGCTTTGCCGTATGACATGTCTGCCAGAGTGTGGTTGAAACTTAGGTGTTGAGCTTTGGCTGCAGATAAACAGAGGAATAAGAGTTAGAAAAAAATATGAAAATATTCAAAAGGTGTTTCTTAAGAACTGTCATATTTGATAAAAGATTTGAATAGGCAAGACAATGACAGTGAGGGCCCAGGACTGACCACTTGGACAAGGATTAATTAAACTATTTTTCAGTTTAGTTTTTAGGTTTACCAATCTATTTTTTTACATTATGGCAGACTAGTTTACTCATTCTTGCTACATGTCACATGGTCTACTTTCAGCTGCGCAATAATGAGATTTTATTGTTTTATTGACAGGAGAGATGAAGCATACAGACAACTTCAATTCCAAAGAAGTTTGGACTCTGTCTAAAACATAAATCAAACAGAATGTTGTTAAGCCTTTATGACATATACTCAACAGCACAAAGACAGCATATTTAATGTTTTACATCATCAACATCATTAATTTTTTGTAAATATATGCTTATTCTGAAATTGATGCCAGCAACATGTGTCAAGCATTTTGGGACAGGGGCAAAAAAAACACAGGGAAAGTGGAGGTATGCTCAAAAAAACACCCGTTGGGAATATTCCACCAGTAAAAAGGTAATTGGTATTAAGTGGCAAAATCATCATTGGGTACTAAAGGAAATCTGAAGACTCAGTCGTTCAAAAGCAATGATGAACCGAGGTCCACCACTTTGTGAAACACGATTGTATGAAGCAGCTACATGGGCTCCGGAGCATGTCGTAAATCGGTCTACAGTTTGTTTGCAAATAACAGCATTTTGTTCTTATTTTCGTTTTACACTGCGTCCCAACTTTTTGGGAATCAAGGTTATAACTTGGTCGGAAAAACAACTGTTAGCCTGTAAATGTCGAATCATTCGGTGCTGATCGAAATTAAAGACCATGCGAGTCAAGTGATATTAGTTAAACAAAAATGGGAATATATTGCTATCGTGATTTGTATACACATCTGCCGTCTACACATTAGGCTACTTAGCTCAAGTAACGTTACCGAAAGTTACAAGAGGCTGTACAGAATAATGCTCAGCTGTTAGCTTTCTAGCTAACTGACGCTAACTTGTTAGCTTTCAGTTGTTTAAAACTGGCTACCTTGAAACAGCTAAGCATGTCATTCACCAATAAAGACTTAGAGACAACATGTCTGTTTTCAACAAGAGTAAAGCCTTGAATAAAAACAACAACACATACTTGCGTATTTGGCTGTTTAAAAATGAAGTGAAACGCGTTATGTGTCTACCGTCAAGATACTGCCCTTCCTGATCCGTGACGTTATCGCGTAAAGTGACGCACGCGTTGAGAGGATACTGACTTTGTTGACAAAATGTAAACAGTTGTTTTACAAATTTAAAAGCGCATAATTTCCTGGAGTAGGTTAAGCACAAATGTTCACGCAGTGTTTCACTGTATTCAGACAAGACCTTAAAATTGTTAATGTGTTGCATATTGCTGGAGTTGCTATGTACGGTGGCCGACAAGGTCAAACGCGCTGCCACGGCCCGAAGCCCTTTCATTAGAAGAAATGCGCTGCAGCTTCAGAAACGATGCCAATTAACAAAAAAAAAAAAAAAAAAAAAAAAAAAAAAACATGCAGCAGAAAAGCGCTGCATATCCAGTCAACACAACTGTACTTATCCGGGCTGTAGGGGGAGCGCTAAGTGGAACAGTTTGGTTTCAACCCAAGAATATGAAAGACCCGACAAATGTCAACAACATAACGTAGCCTCTTTATTGCAGTGTGTCCTCTCTTTTGTTTTGGATTGGCATTGTCCCTGAAGCTGCAGCACTTTTTAGTTTTAAATACTTTGGGCTGTTGCAGCACATTTGCCCTTTGTCAGCCACCTCATTCCTCTCAATATGAAAAGCATTTAAATAAGAACAAGACTACTATATGATAATGAAGATAATTAATAAGCATGTCACCAAACAGCTACTCTATGTAATTTAACAAGGAATTTAAGCACATTTAACCAACTCTGTACTTATTGTTGATATTTTGAAGAAGGCTCACATAATTCTGGTGCAGTTTAAAGACACAAAACCAGTTCCAGATGCCCTTTCTCTGGTAAAGTACGTTTTACAGTAGATTTGATATTTTAACAGATATTCAGATACAGGCTTGCAGACTCAGTGACCACATCTTGTGTTAGCAGTTGCAATACAGCTATCAGCTGAATACCTACCTCACTTCTGACGTCACTCCATGATTGGGAATTGTCTGACTGTCAAGGTTTCCCTTTGTTTTTTAAAATAAATATTCAAACACATCACAGTTGATATCACCAGGGGCCCGTTTCACAAAGCAGGTTTTGTGAAAACTCTGAGTTTGTTAAGCCTGAAATGAAGGAAACTCGGAGTTTTCCGTTTCACAAAGGGAGGTAACTCAAACCAGAGGAGGAGGGGTAACTCTCGCCTGTTTCACAGAGAGAGGTAACTTAAACTCTCGGTCAGTTACCATGGTAACAGACTCTATGAACCTAACCTGGTCGGGACCAGGTTTTTCTCAATGAACCTCGAGTTTCTCTCTGTCTCCGCCCCCTGTCAGCCACACGTTTTTTGATTTCCTCATTCATTCAGGCAGCAGGCGAGTTTTGGTATAACATAGTTCTGCCGTCTGTTATTTAAAAAAAAAAAAAATCAGCCAGTCGGCGTATATGAGAAGTCCACTTTTCCACAACGATCCCGTGGATGAAGGTGCAGCATTACTGCGCAGGGAATTAAATATTCGTCGGGAGATGGTTATCAGACCACGCATAGATGTTCTGGCATTTCCAGACAATTATCTTTTTGAACGGTACCGTTTCACGTCGCAGTCCATCACCTACATCCACAACCTAATCCGTCCTTATATCTGCAACATTACCAGCCGTAGTCATGCTCTCACATCCCAGCAGATATTGTGTGTTGCGCTGCGTTTCTTTGCAAATGGGAGTTTTTTGTATAACATCGGAGATGCAGAGCACTTAAGCAAGGCAACTGTATGCAGGGCGGTCAGAAAAGTTTGCCTCGCCTTGAAACGGCTATTACCCATCTTCGTGGTTTTCCCTGGACATAAACCTGTCAGAGTCATCAAGGAGGAGTTCCACAGGATTGCAGGTGAATGATGCAGAGATCCAAATGAATTTTAAATTATATTCCATTAATGACATTGTGCTGCAATCTCAGAATGGGATTAGTAATTTTAATTTCTTTTAGGATTCCCCAGTGTGATTGGCTGCATAGATGGCACACACATCCCCATCACGGCTCCCTCGCATAATGAAGCAGATTATGTGAATAGGAAGTCCATCCACAGCATAAATGTGCAGGTACATGTAGATTGACTACTGTTTCAAATGTTAAAGACTGCATCATAATTCAACATCTGTCATTCTCTGCACTGTCAAGATCGTATGTGATGCTGCATACTTAATTTCCAATGTGGAGGCCAAGTGGCCTGGGTCTGTTCATGACTCAAGGATTTATCGCGAGTCTAACCTGAGCAACAGACTGCAACGTGGTAAGCAGCCTAAAGATTTGCACAATATAATTCACCTGTCTCCCTCCTTAAATATACTCTGATGTGTCCCCTACACATTACAGGAGAGTTTGATGGCCTTCTGCTGGGTGACAGAGGTTACCCATGCCAACCCAGGCTGCTGACTCCTTACCCTGACCCTGAACCAGGCCCCCAACAGAACTTCAACCGGGCTCACTGCAGGACAAGAGCCCGGGTGGAGATGACCATAGGCCTGCTGAAAGCCCGTTTCCAGTGCCTACGTCACCTCAGGGTGACCCCTGAGAGGGCCTGTGATATCGTTGTGGCATGTGTTGTTCTTCATAATATTGCCACTATTAGAGGAGAGCGACACCCTGCCCTACAAATTGAAGACCCTGATGATGACCCCATCCACCTGCCAGCTATGCAGGATGGCAGAGCAGTCAGAGACACCATATGCCATAGTCACTTCAGAGATTGAGTCACCACCACCACCACCACCACCACAGCAGTCAAATAAAGACACAATACACACTTCATTTGGTCTTCTTTATTTCCTACAAATAAAAGAGCTAGATTAGTTAATGTTCCAATAGTTAACATAATTAACATAATTCACCTGTGACCATGCACCCACCTCTAATTTGTGTTCCAGTATTTCAATTTCTAAATCTGCCTTCCTAATCTGGCGGTCCAAGTATTGCATTTCTTTGTTGGTTTTTTGGATTTTTTTCAGCAGGTGAATTTTATAAATCTCTTTTACTGGTAACTGGGAATACATAAGGAGGACATTAAATTATACAGTTGCACATGAATTCCACGGAATGAACCTCTGGTGTTTACTGAACATCCATCTCACTGTGTCAATCTGTGCTGTGGAAGTTGAGGGACTCTCCTGCTGCTGCCGAGCCATGCCCTGTTAAAGAGGATGAGAATGTGTTAATACTTCAGTGTAGGCTAAATGTCACACTCTATATTGTTGTTGAATGTTAAGAAATGTAAATGGGAAGAGAACTATCAGTAACATATCAAGATGTTACCTCTATAGGCCTTTCTGGATCGCCCTCTGTAAAGGCAGCAGACACAGTTTCTTCATGCTCTTCATCCTAGATGAGTGATATGTTTCAGTATACTTAAACTACCATTTGGCAAAATCTTTGGAGTATTGCCTACTTACAGTCACAAGGTCTGTTGTGGCATGAGGGGGCTCCACCAGGCAGATAGCACCATCAGAATCTGTTGGGACAAAAAAAAAAAAAAAAGACATGAGAGGGAAATAAATATTTTTATGAATAGGCTTAAAAGAGATATATAGGCCTAGGCATATTACATTTTATAAAGGCACTCGTGTCTTGGGGGGCGAGCTCTGAAGATGAGCTCCCTCCAGGAATTCCCTCAGCCACTGGCCTTCCTAAATTGTGGCTTAGGGCCAGCTCCTCTGCCTCCGTTAGAGGTGGCGGTGCTGGGCCACCACCCGTTTTGTGGGCATCTGCCTTCTTTCTGTTGGCTGAGCAGAGGTCTGTGTTAGTTTAAATAGGCTTAATTATTTAACAGAATATGATATAGATGAGAAGACGTTTATGTGTGTGAAAACAGCATTATGTTGGGGATAAAACAACAGCCACTTAATATTTACTTTACAATGTAAAACATGATCAAAATGAGGTACCCCTATTTAATTATGCCGGGGTCTTACCTGTTTGAACAATGTTTTTATATTTCATCTTAAGCTGCTGCCAAGTGCGCTTCTCCCCCGCAGGATTGCACCTGCATGAAATAAATTAATGAGCTACCATTCAAGCAGTTTTCCCCTGTAATATTATTGCGATTGCAAAGGACTGCATTTAAACTTACGCATTGACCCGAGCAGCAATGTTTTCCCACGCCGTCTCTCTCTCTTTTGCGGCTGCAGCGGTGTTGCACTTTTTTCTAAAAACGTGTTGAAACTCGCTGTATGAGCGCATTAAGATTTCTAGCTCCAAAGAGGTAAAAAACGCAGCCCTCCTCTTCCCCGTTGCCATGGTGACTCGTCGAATCGGGGCTCCATTGATGTTGGCTTTTTATAGTCGTGGTGCACGCGCTTAACTCTGAGTTGACTTACTCTGAGTTGATTGAACTAACCCAAATCACCTGTTCTGAAACTGGAAACTCTGAGTTTCCTATCTCAGGCTAGATCAACTCGAGGTTCAGGATTAGACTCGGAGTTTGTTGAACCTCCTTTGTGAAACGGGCCCCTGGTCACTCCAAACTGGGCCATGTGACATGGAAGCTAGGAAATAGTTACATTTATATTTCTAACAAAATATCATGTACAAAGTACTAATATTATCCAAAATAAACAGATGAGCCCTCTTCTGAACTTTTGTAGTGATTCTCCGGAAAAACTCTTGAAACTCTTGAAAAAAAATCATTAATCATGAATGTGTCATGGGATCTTTTATTATTATTATTATTATTATTATTATTATTATTATTATTATTTTTAATATATAAAATACAACAAGAACTAGTATCCCAGAGGTGTGCTATATGTGAAGTATGTAGGTAGACATTTGGACACTGATTTAGAGTGACAGTCATGTCATTTGCGAATATACCCAAATGGCAACCTTTATAGATTTCTTTTGTAGATGTGTTGTATTCACAATTATCTGGCAAGTCAGCATAAGGAAAATAAAATGTAAAATGTAATCTTGATCATTTATGGTTACTCTACTGGCACTTAATCAAGAAGGTAAGGGAGGTCTGAAATACCTTGACATCTAATACACGGGTGAACCAGCGGAGTCACAGACTTCCCCTAAACCCTCAGAACTCAACTGGCAGACATGTTCAGGTGCAGTAAGTTGAATTTTGCCCACTCATTTTTATTATGGAAAATAGATGGCTCAAGCTTGGTCAAATCAAATAGAGTTAGGGCCAAGGTTATAAGAGTTTTGGATTTTTCATTAGTTTTAGTTTTTATTTCGTTTTGATTTTTTGTTTTCAAATTCAGTTAGTTTTAATTAGTTTTTAGAGCATATTTGCTAGTTTTTATTCGTTTTTATTTTCTTGAAAATGCTTAGTTTTAGTTTAGTTTTTATTAGTTTTAGTGTTAGGTTTAGTTTTTTTCTAAATAGGGGTATTTGTCAGGTGCAAGATTCAAAATCGTCAGAATATGTATTGTATAATAAAAACTCAACAAAACAGAATTTTAAAACATGTATTCAGAGGATAGATAAACAGCCATCCACAAATCAAATACAACAGCCCACAAGATAGCAGCCTTTAGTACAAAATGAGTGCAATACTGCTTCTGAGATTAGATGCACATAATGTGCTGGGTAAAAATCCACATAGCCAACAGACTAAAGACACACATGACAAGAACATAACAACATGAACCCATTCATGAGACAAGTCACATTTCTTGGCAGCCAGGTGTCTTAGGGAGCTCAATCTAAGAAATCATGAACAACCTCAAAAACCCAACAAACTCTGGATTGAGGTTTGATTAATTTAGATGAACGAACTCAAAATTAACTACATAAAGAATTGCACTAGAGCTGCCTAAGCATTAATGCAAATCACTGCAGTTGATTAATAATACAGTACTTCGCATGTCATATTTGACATCATAAAGTGAATACAGTGAATGTTTTAGACACTGAAAGTGCACAAGTATCTGATAGAACACAGAGGCAGCCTGCTGTTCTATTTCAGCTGGATGCTGATGTGCTTTTTTTCTATGTTAAACTTACATAGCCTTCTGTCCAACATTGTAAACAAAAACAAATTTAAGTCTTAGCATTATGAATGAATGAACGCTTTCAAATTCAGGTTTTCAAGATTGTGTGTGTGTGTGTGTGTGTGTGTGTGTGTGTGTGTGTGTGTGTGTGTGTGTGTGTGTGTGTGTGTGTGTGTGTGTGTGTGAGAAAAAGCGAGAGATGTGTGTCACTTTAGTCAAGCAACAATTTCTTGTTGATCTTGAGTAAAACACGCTGCTCCAGAGATGTGGTTGTTCTGTGTCTAAGGCCAGATGACAACAGTCCACACACAGAGAAGATGCGCTCCACAAAGGCTTGTGAGGCAGGGGCACTAACAAGGTCCAATGCGACAGGGGCAAGTTTTGGATAGACAGCCTCTCTTGATCTCCAGAACTGCAGAGGTGTCTCATTAAACACACCCTGCTTGACATCATCAACATACTTCTTCATTTCAGTCAACAGACTATTGGTCGCATCAGGCTGATTTGTCATTGACACATTGACCTCCATACGAGATGCAAGGAAGCAGTATTTCTGCAGGACAGTAGGAGGGGAGCTTGTTGGAGTTTGACTGGCCCTTGCAGTGGCAACATCATCCTGAGAAGCTGGGTTATACTGAGCAGCCATGTTCTGCACAAAAGACTGTGCTGCCCTCCTCAGTGGCACTGTGTCTGGTGTTTGAAGAACCAGTGAAACACCTGGATCCATTAGGCAGGCTGCTGCTGGTGTAGCATCAAACTGTGGGGAATCAGGCTTAAGAATGGCAGCAAAACGCTCTCGCAAGGACTTCAGCAGTTTTGCCACAGTTTTGCCAGACCAGAGTTTTGCCGCACTTTGGATCATTGCTTCGTTTGCCACTGACGATTTCCTCACAGCATGTACCAGGTTTCTTGCTCTTGTTATGAGTGAATCAGCATGTGGGTGCTTCATGGCATCTTTCAGTGTGAGCTGAAGGGTGTGGGCAAGGCATGGCATTCTCTGGAACTTGTTGTTCTCCCCATCATCTGGCAGGTAAAGTTCTTTGCGAAGAAAAATTAAAAAACACAAATAATTAGATAATGCAAGCATCAAATGTAAAACACACAAAGTTTACAGTCTAATATGATTAATGAATTAGGACTTTAACTGTACTAACCCTTGGTTTTAGAGCAGGGATCATATAAACTTTCTTGTTCTATTACATTTAATCTATTACACTATGAGCTGTTTAATATTGTGTCTCCATAATTAGTTGGAATCCTGAATATCAAATCATAGGAAATGGTAATAATAATGATGTCAAAGTGCAGACAGTTAGTTTAAACTTCAAAGTTTTTAACCTGGGCTAGAGTACCCTCCTTACTTTTGAACAGGTATATGCTACTTGGCTTGAAATTTTTTTTAAGTTTGCGTAGACTTATATCAGTAGCCAAAAGTGTACTGATGTAGGCTAATCAACTACAAAAGCATTGATAATCTTTTTTCATGTCAATGACTAGTCTAAATATTATTGGCCATTTTAGGCTTCAGGGCATTCAATCGATCCCAACTGGACTTTGTCAGATTGTCTTGGAAAGACAATCTGAAGGAAAGAAAGAAAGTCCAGTTGCAATCGATTGAATGCCCTGAAGCTTACAATGACCTGGATGAATGAGAATATTCACAGGCATTGGCCATTTTAGTTTAACAAAATTAAAATAAATAAAGGGACCACATTAACAGGCATCTCCAAGTTTGGGGAGGGTTGCTTCATACACAGGACTAAAGGGTATCTGCAGTATGTATGAAATACATACAGTGGTATGAAAAAGTTTGGGCACCCCTGATCATTTTCAAGATTTTCCTTTATAAATCATTGGTTGTTCGAATCAGCAATTTCAGCTAAATATATCATATAGCAGAAAACCACAGTGATATTTGAGAAGTGAAATGACATTTATAGGATTTACAGAAAGTGTGCAATTATTACTTAAACAAAAGTAGGCAAGTGCATAAATTTGGGCACCCTTGTTGTTTTATTGATTTGAATACCTTTAGCACTAATTATTGGAACTCAAAATTTGTTTGGTAAGCTCATTGACCCTTGATCTACATACACAGGTGAAGCCAATCATGAGAAAGGGTATGTAAGGTGGCCAGTTGCAAGTTGTTCTCCTCTTTGCATCTTCTCTGAAGAGTGGCAACATGGGAGCCTCAAAACAACTGTCAAATGACCTGAAAACAAAGATTGTGCAACATCATGGTTTAGGGGAAGGATACAAAAAGCTGGCTCAGAGATTTCAGCTGTCAGTTTCCACTGTGAGGAACATAGTGAGAAAGTGGAAGACCACAGGCACAGTTCAAGTTAAGGCCCGGAGTGGCAGGCCAAGAAAAGTCTCCAGATAAGCAGAGGCGAAGGATGGTGAGAACAGTCAAACTCAACCCACAGATCAGCTCCAAAGACCTACAACATGATCTTGCTGCAGATGGTGTCACTGTGCATCGTTCAACTATTCAGCGCACTTTGCACAAGGAGATGCTGTATGGGAGAGTAATGCGGCAGAAGCCTTTTCTGCACACACGCCACAAACAGAGTTGTTTGAGGTATGCTAAAGCACATTTGGGCAAGCCAGCCTCATTTTGGAATAAGGTGCTGTGGACTGATGAAATTAAATTGAGTTATTTGGACATAACAAGGGGCGGTATGCATGGCAGAAGAAGAACACAGCATTCCAAGACAAACACTTGCTACCCACAGTAAAATTTGGTGGTGGTTCCATCATGCTGTGGGGCTGTGTGGCCAGTGCAGGAACTGGCAACCTTGTTAAAGTTGAAGGTCGCATGGATTCCAGTCAGTATCAGCAGATTCTTGCGAACAATGTTCAAGAATCAGTGACAAAGTTGAAGTTGCGCCGGGGCTGGATACTTCAACAAGACAACGACGAGGCATTCATGCAGAGGAACAAGTACAACGTTCTGGAATGGCCATCTCAGTCCCCAGACCTGAATATTATTGAAAATCTGTGGTGTGATTTAAAGCGGGCTGTCCATGCTCGGAAACCATCAAACCTGACTGAACTGGAGATGTTTTGTAAAGAAGAATGGTCAAAAATACCTTCAACAAGAATCCAGACCCTCATTGGAAGCTATAGGAAGAGTTTAGAGGCTGTTATTTCTGCAAAAGGAGGATCTACTAAATATTGATGTAAATTTTCTGTTGGGGTGCCCAAATTTATGCACCTGTCTACTTTTGTTTAAGTAATTATTGCACACTTTCCGTAAATCCTATAAACTTCATTTCACTTCTCAAATATCACTGTGTTTGTCTGCTATATGATATATTGAACTGAAATTGCTGATTCGAACAACCAATGATTTATAAAGGAAAATCTTGAAAATGATCAGGGGTGCCCAAACTTTTTCATACGACTGTAATTGCAGTAAATGAGAACAAGGAAACAAGGATTTTCCTCTCTCTTTTCCCTTGTTGAACTCTATGAGGAACTATCAAGAATGCTGTTTATATCATTGTGACATTTAACATCCAAAATTTAAAAAAATCACATAATATAAATATGTCAAAATAACCGAGGTCTCCACTCTCCTCATCCTCCATGTCTGACTCCTCTGACTGTGACTGGAGCCACAGTTCATCCAGGTCGTCTCCAGCACCTCTTGGCTGAGCCTGTGAACCATCAGCTGACTCCCCACTTTGCTCTCATCTTCTATCTGCAAGTAGCCGCACAGCCTTTACGATGTTGGAGCTGTTATCTGTCACGATGAGCAGCACCTTGTCTTCTCCAATACCCCATGCATCTAACGTCCGACCAATGCAGCGGGCAATGGCCTCCCCGGTGTGTGGGTGCTCCATTCGGTGTAGGTTCAGCAAAGCATGGTGGACGTGGCCTAACAGTTTCAGTTAGTTATCGTTTTTTTGTAAACTCTCGTTTTTATTTTTATTTCAGTTAACGAAAGGCGACCGCCTTACTGCAGCTGCTGCACCGATCCACCTGTCAATCTCATGCTCCATCCTTCCCTCACTCATGAACAGGATCCCAAGATACTTAAACTCCTCCACTTGAGGCAGGAACTCTCCCCCAACCTGAAGGGAGCAAGCCACCTTTTTCCGGTCGAGAACCATGGCCTCGGACTTGGAGGTGCTGACTCTCATCCCAGCTGCTTCACACTCGGCTGCAAACCGCCCCAGTGCATGCTGAAGGTCCTGGCTCGAGGGAGCCAACAAGACAACATCATCTGCAAAAAGCAGAGACGAAATCTGGCAGCTCCCGAACCGAATCCCCTCCGGCCCCTGGCTGCGCCTAGAAATTCTGTCCATAAAAATGATGAACAGAACTGGTGACAAAGGGCAGCCCTGCCGGAGTCCAACATGCACCGGAAACAGGTCCAACTTACTGCCGGCAATGCGGACCAAGCTCCTGCACCGGTTGTACAGGGACTGTACAGCCCTCAATAGCGGGCCTCCAACCCCATACTCCCGGAGCACCTCCCACAGAATGACGCGAGGGACACGGTCAAATGCCTTCTCCAAGTCCACAAAAAACATGTGGACTGGTTGGGCAAACTCCCATGAACCCTCAACCACCCTGTGGAGGGTATAGAGCTGGTCCAGTGTTCCACAGCCAGGACGAAAACCGCATTGTTCCTCCTGAATCCGAGGTTCGACTATCGGCCGGATTCTCCTCTCCAGTACCCTGGAATAGACTTTCCAGGGAGGCTGAGGAGTGTGATCCCCTGATAGTTGGAACACACCCTCCGGTCCCCCTTTTTAACAAGAGGGACCACCACCCCAGTCTGCCAGTCCAGAGGTACTGTCCCCATCTGCCACGCGATGTTGCAGAGGCGTGTCAACCAAGACAGTCCTACAACATCCAGAGACTTGAGGTACTCAGGGCAGATCTCATCCACCCCCGGTGCTTTGCCACCGAGGAGCTTGCGAACTACCTCAGTGACTTCAGCCCCCCGGTGATGGATGAATCGACCTCCAAGTCCCCAGTCTCTGCTTCCTCTACGGAAGACATGACAGTGGGATTGAGGAGATCCTTCCACCGCCCGACAATATCCCCAGTCGAGGTCAACAGCTCCCCATCTCCACTGTAAACAGTGTTGACAGAAAGCTGCTTCCCCTTCCTGAGGCGCCGAATGATTTGCCAGAATTTCCTCGAGGCCGACCGGTAGTCCTCCTCCATGGCCTCCCCGAACTCCTCCCGGACCCGAGTTTTTGCTTCTACAACCGCCCGAGCTGCTGCACGCTTAGCCAGCTGGTACCCATCAGCTGCCTCAGGAGTCCTATGAGCCAGCCAGGCCCGATAGGACTCCTTCTTCAGCTTGACGGCATCCCTTATTTCTGGTGTCCACCACCGGGTTCGGGGGTTGCCGCCACGACAAGCACTGCTGACTTTACGGCCACAGCTACGGACGGCTGCATCAACAATGGAAGTGGAGAACATGGTCCATTCGGACTCAATGTCTCCAACCTCCCTCGGAATCTGGTTGAAGCTCTCCTGGAGGTGGGAGTTGAAAACCTCCCTGACAGTGGGTTCTGCCAGACGTTCCCAACAGACCCTCACAGTACGTTTGGGTCTGCCAAGTCTGTCCCGCTTCCTCCCCTGCCAGCGAATCTAACTCACCACCAGGTGGTGATCAGTTGACAGCTCAGCCCCTCTCTTTACCTGAGTGTCCAAGACATACCGCTGAAGGTCAGATGATACGACTACAAAGTCGATCATTGACCTCCGGCGTAGGGTGTCCTGGTGCCACGTGCACTGATGGACACACTTATGCTTGAACATGGTGTTTGTCATGGACAAACTGTGACTAGCACAGAAATCCAATAACAGAACTAACTAAAAAAAGAAACCAAGAGTTAAATAATAATGAGTGCAATAGAGAATAAATAGATAAACAGAATGTAAACAACAGAATAAATAGTGCAAAACAGAATAACCAGTATATAAACAGTGTAAACAGTGTAGTGCAAAAACAGAATAATCCGTATATAAACTGTGTAAACAGAAACATTTGTAGCAGCTGGGGGGGTTATTGCACAAATAAGACATTATATTGCACGGAAATATTGTCCATATGAAAAAGTGCACTGAGAAATAGTTGTCCATCAGAAAGATATTCCGAAATTGTCCGTGGGGTGGGTGGGTGTGTGTGGATGTGTGGGCGGAGGGTTATTTGGCATTTAGCAGTCTGATGGCCAGGGAGAAGTAACTGTTTCTGAGTCTGGCTGCCAGATGCCAGGCGGGAGAACAGTCCATGCTGGGGGTGGGTGGGGTCAGAGAGGATCTGGTGGGCTCTGGATAGGCAGCAGCTATCTGCTATGTCCTGGATGGTGGGGAGCAGGGTCCCGATAATCTTCTCTGCTGTCCTCACCACTCTCTGCAGAGACTTCCAGTCTGAGGCCCTGCAGCTCCCAGACCAGACGGAGATTCAGCTGGTCAGCAGGCTCTCGATGGTCCCTCTGTAGAAGGTGGTTAGGATGGGAGGGGGGAGGGAGGCTCTTCTCATCCGCCGCAGGAAGTGCAGGCGCTGCTGTGCCTTCTTCGCTAGGGAGGAGGTGTGGAGTGACCGGCCGAGGTTGTCGGTGATATGCACCCCCAGGTACTTGGTTGTGCTCACGACTTCCACAGCAGTGTCGTTGATGCGGAGGGGTGTATGGCTGGGTCTGGATCTCCTGAAGTCCACTATGATCTCCTTAGGGTCGACATTCAGGGCCAGGTTGTTCACCTTACAACAGTCCACAAGATGTTGCACTTCCTCCCTGTAGGCCAGTTCGTTGTTGTCCTGAATGAGGCCCACAACTGTTGTGTCGTCTGCGTACTTCAGGATGTGGTTGCTGCTGTACCTGGGGCGACAGTCGTGGGTCATCAGGGTAAATAGCAGGGGGCTCAGAACACATCCCTGGGGGGAGCCAGTGTTCAGGGAGATGACACTGGATGTGTTGTTACCCACTTGGACAGACTGGGTTCTGTCAGTGAGGAAGTCCAGCAGCCAGTTGCACAGGGAGGTTTTGAGACCCAGGGGCTCAAATTTGCATACCAGGTCCTGGGGGATGATCGTATTGAATGCTGAGCTGAAGTCCAGGAACAGCATCCGTACGTGGGTGTTCTTCTCCTCTAGGTGCTCCAGGCTCAGGTGGAGGGCAGTGGAGATGGCATCCTCAGTGGAGCGGTTTGGCTGGTATGCGAACTGGAACGGGTCGAATGATGGGGGGAGTATGGAGATGATGTGATCCTTAACTACCCTCTCGAAACACTTCATGATGGTGGATGTGAGTGCAAAGAGGCGAAAGTCATTTAGGCATGTGATGGCTGGTTTCTTGGGCACTGGAATTATTGAGGCTGACTTGAAACCTGGGGGGATGACAGTCTGGTTCAGTGAGGTGTTGAAGATGTCTGTGAGCATGTGGGCCAGCTGGTCTGCACATTCCTTGATCAGCCATCCTGGAATGTTGTCAGGGCCTGCAGTTTTCTGTGCGTTGACCTCTCAGCACTGCAGTGGTTTCGAACCTGAGTGCCTGTTCGTCAGGGTGGGGGTAGCTTTCCTCGCAGGGTTGTTGTTCAGAGCTTCAAACCGTCTGAAGAAGTTATTTAGCTCATTGAGGAAGCCGACAGCTGCAGGAAGGAATTACCTTCAATACCGCTCCTTTACACACTTTGGATGTAGCATCCTATCACTGATGGAGCTTCTCAGTGCAATGAGTGTGTGTTGGGGGGGTGGGGGGGGGGGGGGGTGGCCCACACACCCCAAAAGACCTCAGCCTCCTGAGCAGATAGAGTCTGCTCTGTCCTTTTTTATAAAGTGCAGTGGTGTTATGAGTCCAGTCCAGTTTGTTGTTCAGATGAACAGCCAGGTACTTATAAGATGTCACCATCTCAATGTCCCTTCCCTGGATGTTCACTGGTGATGAGGGAGAGTGCGGGTGCCGACGGAAGTCCCCAACCAGCTCCTTGGTTTTATCCGCATTAATCAGGTGGTGGTTCTGCTGACACCAGTTCACAAAATCCTGGGTGAGTCCTATGTATGATCCATCGTCCCCATCTGTGGTGAGGCCGACAATAGCAGAGTCATCAGAGAACTTCTGCAGGTGGCAGGTGGGTGACAGGTGGGAAAAGTCAGCCGTATCGAGGGTGAAGAGGAACGGTGCCAGTACTTGGGTAGATTGCTGGCAGATCAAAGGAGGGCTGCTGCAGGGCTGATGTTGCTGGGGGAGGGGTAGATGCATCCTCAAACCTGCAGAAGTAGCTGTTCAGCTCATCTGCCCACTTTGAATCCCCAGCTTCCTGAGAGCAGTGTTGGGGCTAGTTACTCAAAAAAGTAATATATTACATATTACACATTACTCTCAAAAATAGTAATGCCTTACTTTACTTTATGACTCCCTGAAGAAAGTAACTAGTTATATTACTAGTTACATTTTTTTCTTACTCTATAATTATTCTCCCCCTCTATCGGTATTTTGCCGATTATCTTTCGAAAAGACAGTGATTCGACGGTAGAAAGAGGTAACATTTCTTCTACTACGTACGAGACAACAAGGTTATTTATCTCGGATTTTGATGTTGGTAGTTTTTTATGTTCAAATGAAAGTTTTTGCTGCTTGCGGGGCTGCCTGTCCATATCACTCCGTCGCTTCGCAACGAGCTTGATGTGTCTGTGCTGTCGCTCCCGGTGTTAGGGCTATACAGCCGCCGAGTATTAGGACCCAGAGATGCAGAACCAGAGGCAGGGATTGTGTAAAACCAAGTAAACAATTTATTAACAAAACGAAGAACAGAAAACACACTCAACGAGCGGAATGACGAACAAACAAAAGGCGCACTCAAACGGAGTGGAGGACGAAGAAAACAAAAGACGTACTCAAACGGAGTGGATGAACTAAGGGAGCACCGACGAAGCGGGTATGGCACGAGGCACGCGTGGAAGGGGCAGACAGGCACTGAAAAAGAAAAACACAGCACGTAAGAGGCTGGAAAAAACGAAGGACTAAATAAAGACTTTTGATAACCAGAGAGAAGGACAAAGAGACTCGTACTTACGGACCAACAACCAGAATTCGACATGGGGATGAGGAATAATCCGGCGACAAGGAGCAGGAAGTCCACGTCTTAAATACTCTCCCTGATGAGGGAGAGTGACTGCAGGTGAGTCGCAGTGGGAGGAGCTGGCAGCAGGTGAGGGGCTGCCCAGCCATGGATCCAGGGGTAGACAGACACACACACAGGGAAAAAGGAGAGGAGACACACAGGGAGAGACAGGAAGCTGGGATCGTAACACCCGGTGCTTCTTAAAGTTGGAGGTAGAGTTACAAGCGGTGGAGAGCAGCTTTCTCCCCGGGCAGAGTTTGCACTTCACCATCAAGTTATTTTCCTTCCATTGAACATATTCAAAATAATTACTGAATCTCCACCCGTCGAAACTAGCTTTTTGCTGCTGGGAACCTTCCTCTGAAAAAGAGTTTGCTGTTGTTGACGCTTCCATTTTTTCTGATCTGTCTTTGTGGGTGCCGCTCTGCTGCCGGCTGCCGGGTGTCAAACAATCATTGATGGTAAATGATACCTCGTGCCAAACCCAGACTAATCACTGTTCCATTCACGCCCCCCTCCACTTCCCTTCTGTTCTCTGTGTTGTGTGCGTTGTGTGTGATGTAGGTGCTACTGGCAAATGTAACGCAAGTAACTAGCTCGGGAAAACTGTAATAATATTACCATTTTCGGACGAGTTATGCCTTACACTATCAGTTACTGAAAAAAAGTAATGTTATTACAGTAACTTACTTTGTAACACATTACACCCAACACTGCCCGAGAGTTTGTCTTCTGGTGGCCTGAAATGGTTTTCAAGCCTCTCCAGACTCCCCTGGTGTTGTTCTCCTGCCACTGTTCCTCCATTCTCCTCCTGTATCTGTCCTTCCCCTCCCTGATTTTCTTTCTGAGCTCCCTCGGGACAGTTTTTAGCTCCTCTTTGTTTCCTGACTTAAAAGCCCTCTTCTTCTCCTTTAAAAGAGCCTTAATGTCAGGATTAATCCAGGGTTTGTTGTTTGAGTGACACTGTACAGTCTTGGTGGGGACAGTGTTCTCCACACAAAAGTTTATGCAGTTCGTGATGCTGTCTGTCAAGCTGTCGATGTCCTCCTCATGAGAGTCACAGAATATATCCCACATGGTTGTCTCGAAGCAGTCCTTCAGAGCCTCTTCAGCCTTGTCAGACTACCTCTTCACTCTGCGGGACACAGCTGGTTGCCTGTTAACAAGTGGCTTGTAGACAGGCAGGAGATGAACCAGGTTGTTATCAGCTCTTCCCAGAGGAGGGAGGGGTGATGATTTGTATGCCTCCTTGGTGTTGGCATAGAATAAGTCCAGTGTTTTATTGTCTAATATACACAGCCACCACTATGGCGTGTGAGAACTCCCGCGGCAGAAAATATGGCCTCAGACTAACAGCCAACAGCTCAATGTCCGGGCAGCAGTGCTGCTCTTTGATAGTGATGTGCCTGGAGTTACACCATCTATCGTTACAAACACTGCCAGCCCTCCTCCTCTCCTCTTACCGCTTCTCTCTGTCCGATCTGCCTGTACAAGTGAAAATCCATCCAGCGCTATCGTCACGTCTGTGTGCTACGTTCCCAACCACATTTCTGTAAACAGCAGCAAACTGCACCGCTGGTAATCCTGCTCATGTCAGGTCAACGCCGTCAGCTCATCCATCTTATTGGGGAGAGATCTTATGTTCCCCATGATGACGGACGGGAGAGTTGGTCTGTAAGCTCTCCTCTTGTCGCGACGTTTGATCCCAGCGCGGCACCCCCGGATCCTCCTCCTTAACTCGCTCCTCCGGCCACACAGCTGTGTTACGCAGGGCCAGCAGCTGATCCCTACTGTAAACAATGAGAGCCATTGTCTCTCACGGACCCACAGACACGGAGAAAGTTGCACGGGTTGTAAAAGTGGTCATGAAGTAGCGCCAGAGTTATCGTGTTTAGCGTCTCTGATGTGCCAGATATTTACAAACACGTAGAACTAAAAGAATAAGAAAGATGCACAGAAAAACAGAAAAATGTACTGTAACTGTACTACTGTAAAAGGCTGCCGCTCGTACAGCGCTGGAAGCAGAACACCACATGAAAACACTACATCAGTCAGATTTAGGTGAACAGAGTTTAAGAAGATGCCTCTGACATGGATCCAGATGTAATATATCAACCTTCGCCATCCCAAATGTAAAAAGACCAGATAAAAGATATGTGTGCTTTGATCATAGCAAAGTTACAAGTCTGTGGTGTCGCCAACAATGTTGTCTTAACTGTTATTGAAAGGATGGAGATGTATGTCAGTGAAGTTCATGCAAATCTCAGAGCAAGTGTTAAATGCATAATCAGGAGATAATCCCAGTAGAAGTGCAGTGGAAGTAGTAGAAGTATTTTAGTGAAAAATGGGCACGTGTTGAACCACTAGAAATTAATTTGAGAGTGAGATGTGACTCAAAGAGAAAGTATTTGCAGTATATGAACAGGTTCCAGTAAATTAAACTTTCATTTACATACCACTGTTAAAAACACTGAGTTTATTCTCAAGAATGAAGCAGTTTGTTGTCAAATTAATAAATCTGCTGTTGTCGTTAGTTTATAGCAGGATTTCTGTGATGGAAAATACTATCAAAATCACCCTGTCACATCTGTCACCTCCTTACCTGCTGCCACTTTCCCCCATCTGCTCACTTTCTCTGCAAGCACTCTTTACCTGTTCGCCACGCCCATGTAGGGGAATTAGGTCATTAAACCTTTGGGTTTAAAGGTGACATATTGTGATATGACTTTAATCTTTTTATTTATTATGTTTTATTGTGTTTATTTTACTGTACAGCACTTTGGAAACCTTTGTGTTTATTTAAAATTGTTTTAAGATTGAATTGGATTGGATTGGATGAAGCTTTTTCAATAAGTTACAAAGGTCTATGATTTCCATAAAACATCGACTCCCTCTATTTCCCTCTGTTTCAGTCCCTTTCAGAATGTGCCGTTTCTGGTGTCTTTAGCTTTAAATGCAAATGAGCTGCTGCTGTCCCACCCATGTTACCGTGGTAATGGGGAGAGCATAGACTCACGTAGCACTAGCAGACATGGTGGCAGTAAACGGGCCGAGTTCTTCAGTAGTTCAACCATACATGTTCGAACCTGAATCGGATCCTGAAGGAGGGGAGGCTCCTACTGAAGCTCAGAGAATCCAGCAGGACGCTTCTGAAAGGTTAGTCTAAAACATCTTTCTTTTTTCTTTTTTTCTTCAGTACAAGTGCCGCCTGTACAGGAGGCAGCGTAAGAGGCCCGCAGTTCAGACGGTCAATGCAACTTGTAGCATACCAGAATGACGAGGAGAAACTGTTAGAAGCCTCTAACAAGCATTGACACCCAAACAGAAACATAATTCATACCCCAAAAAATTATATGGGCATGTGACGAAAACACGGAAATAGCGTATGTCCACTTGAGCGTGTCTGCTGATTTCACCATGTCACACAAACCACACAAGCCTGGTATCATATGAAAGCAGAGAGTACGAAGGTCCTGGTTGTTTACATAAAGGGGAGGGGGTTTCTCGCAATCACTGGGTTGCTGAGACATTGACTGGTCTAACTGCGCTGTTAGTTTCAGCGCTCCATCTCATTTACACATGAATGGGCAGAGCATGCAGACAACACTGCTGACCAGCACGACTGAACATTCACCTCAGGCTGAGAAAAAGTAGCTAGCTAGAGCACACACATTCAAATGTAAAGGGGTGCTGTTATTGGTTGAAAATGCTGGGGTGCTGTTATTGGTTGAAAATGCTGGTATGCAATGTTTCTTATTTCTTTACCTTTATACATGCATGAATTGTCATTTTTTTAAGTATTTGTATCTGTATCAGTGCACATGTGGAAATTGTGCAACAATGCAGTCACAGCCTGAGAACATACGCGACCAGGAGGTGCCACAGGTCACAGTATCTTTACCTGCACTTACAGTATGATCGCAGTGTATGATTGCAGATAACATGCCACTGCAGATACTCGCCTTATGTTATGCATAACATGTTACAAGACGGCTGCAGCAGCTGGATGAAAGTTCTCCATGCATGATCGACCATCCAGGTTTAGAACCTGTTTGCCTAAATGTGCATACAACACTTACAAGGTTGACTATGGTCCTTTACAGCTATGGGGGACAGAGCAACGAGTTTCATCTATAATAACCAACTTCACTTTTCATACACCATAATAAACTAAATAAAGTCAGTCATATTTTTTCTTGAACATGCATTATTTTCTCAAATTCCCGAAGCTTAGACCCTGCGGAGTGTCTGTGTATGTATCGCTTGACCAACCGGTTCGCTGGGTTTGCATATGGAGACCATGCTGATTGCTAACTAGAATCTAGTGGTTAGCATTAGCTTGTGCTATGTGGAAAAACTCTTTTTGCTTAGTTCATGTAAAACTGCAAAATGAACACAGCTTAATATTTGTGAATGCTGGCATCTCCCTGGAACACGTATTAAATCATTTGCAAAATCAGAAACGTGATGTGATGTACCAAAACCTACGGTAGCAGTGAGCTAACGTTTGATGGCTGAAGTCGTGGTCTCGAAGCTAGCGGTTAGCCTTACATCATTCTCAATGGCAAAACACACACACTACAACACGCACACAAGAGACAAAAGAAACACACAGCTAATTATTTGTATACTTACATGTCCCTCCTCTGCATGTATTCCACGCAAAGCTGGTAGTGAGCCCTCCTTTAGAGAAAGTCTCCTGGCTAATCCTGCCTTGTACTGACTGAGGTTGGAGAAACAGTCAGCCTCAGAGTGGTTAGCACACACCAACAGGTTTTTGCCAACTGTAGTGGGGACGTCGCCTTCAAAAATTCAATTCACACCGCCTTTCTGTCTTCTGCGACTGGGAGCCGATGGAGCAATTTGTTCTCATATTTACAGCCAACAACAGAACACTGGGTGTGGCGGCTCGGCATGATGAATCCTAACAAGGTGCTTTCGATAGCGAAGTGGCGGATCTGTGAGAAGGTGGCGCTGTATCTGGTCGGTGGACATACACCGGGGAGGGGAGGAGGGGGTGGTGGCTGATGGGTGGGAGTATGTAAAGGTTCGGGCTTGTTGCGTAACAGTACTGCCTGAATTCAATCGGCGCGTTTGGAAGGGTGCTTCAAAAATCCATATCTCACTCAAAAAAGCACGGACGGTCTTATTTGACACTTTGTATGCGTGTGGTAGCACCAAAGACACAAAATAACACCCCAAATCCCAGAAAAAGTGGGTTTTTTGAGGACTTCCATTTCACCCTAATGGAGTGAGCAGCAGATAGAGGCAGCCCTGTTGAACCTCGATAAAAAAACACCTTCTGGACCAGTTGAATAATAATATTTTTGAGAAAACCACTCTATGAACCCCCAAAACACAGAAATCCGCCATGAATGAAGATCACCAGTTCAAGATATACGCGGAAAACCTTACAAACTCCACCGGCCTCTTCACTGGCTGAAATGAAAGGCAATTTGAGTTAGACAGTGTAATTATGAAGCAATAGTACAATAGTTCAATCATAGCCCGATTACCCTACAATTAACTTTTGGAAATAAGCAAATGCCAATATCCTGGTGATTCAATAATAATTTACTCTCTGACAAAAAAGCAACGGAGGAAATTAAAAACCAAATAGATTTATACTTGTCTATAAATGATAATGCAGAAACCTCAAGATCCACGTTATGGGAAGCACTAAAGGCGCATATTCGAGGGCACATAATTTCATGCTCTCGTTTAGCAAGCAAACAACAAAAAGAAAAGGAAGCTAAAATAATTGATGAAATAAAAAATATTGATAACCAGTACTCAACTTGCGCCTCTATACACTTACATAAAAAAAGCTGGCACTTCAAACAGAATTCAATTTACTTTATAGCAAACACTGCATGAAAAACCACATTTTCGACCCGTAAATTCCCGCAAAAACATGGGTGTGCGATGGGTTCACCAGTATCCCCCATTGTGGCTAATCTGTACATGGAGAACATGGAAAGAATGGCCCTGAATTCTTTCAAAGGACCAATACCAAGTCATTGGTACAGATATGTGGATGACACATGGGTAAAAATCCAAAACCAAGAAGTGCAAGTCTTCACCAAGCACATTAACTCAGTGGACAAGAACATCAAATTCACTTGAGAGGATATCAAGGACATGAGTTTGCCTTTTTTGGACTGTGATGTCCACATTGGAGAGAACAGGAGCCTCCATATTGGGGTTTACAGAAAACCTACTCACACAGACCAGTACCTCCTTTTTCACTCACATCACCCACTGGAACACAAACTAGGTGTTATCAGAACTCTCCAACACAGAGCTGATAATGTCCCAACCAGCCAACAGGCCAGAGACAAGGAACACAAACACCTGAGGGATGCTCTCAAAACCTGTGGTTATCCCAGATGGTCTTTTGTGAAAAGTTCAGCCGCTTCCAGAAAGAACAGGGTGACAGAGGAAGAAAAGAGAGACAGACGGCATAACATTGTCATTCCATATGTGTCTGGTGTATCAGAGAAACTCAGGCGAATCTTTAACAAACACAACATCCCGGTACATTTCAAACCTGGGAACACTCTCAGACAAAGGCTGGTGCACCCCAAAGACCGGACACCTCATACTCAGAAGAATAATCTGGTGTATGCAGTCCAGTGCAGTGAGGAATGCACAGACTTATATACTGGGGAAACAAAACAGCCACTGAGCAGACGCATGGCACAACACAGAAGGGCCAACTCTTCAGGTCCAGACTCAGCTGTTTACCTGCACCTCAAGAAGGAAGCACACTCCTTTGAGGATAAAAATGTGCATATTCTGGACAGTTATTTTGGTGAAAGTAATGCAAAAGTAGTGTGTAGCCCATGGAATTAGATGCCACACAGGACACCATGGGCTCTATTTTCGATTCCGCCACCAGCGTGGCACAGGCTGCGCCACTGGTGCAGTAGTATTTTCAAGTGGCGCAGGCAGGCGCACGACGCTTGGTATTTTGGTAAACCAAGGCATACAGAGGTGCCCCAGGATGGGCGTTGTGGCGCAGTAGGGGGGAGGTGTCGGCATAATGAGCCGGTGCATTGGAATTGGCACACTGTAAAAAAAGATTAGTTGACCCAACTTAACTATGTCAAGTCATTTTGTTGCTTTGATTGAGTTAATGTGAGTCAACTTATAGGGCTCTATTTTCGACTCCGCCGCGGCGCAAAGTCAGGTCCGCTGCACCGATGGGGCGTGGCGGCACAGACTTTGGTATTTTTGTGCGCTGCGCCGGCGGCACATCTCCTCCTCCTTCTCATCTCAGTCCCACCCAGCGGCGAAAGAGGGAGGGGAGAAGGCGTGGAGTGGGTTTGACACAGCCGAGTCAAATTTTCACCAATCACAGCAGCTCCTCGCCTCACCTTTAAGAACGCCGCTGGCCAGGCCCATGGCAAATGGCAAGTCCGACGCCCAAACTTCTCCCAGGAGGAGACTGACGTCACTCATGTATGTGTGTGTGTATATTGTTTTATATTCTGTTCTATATTTTGTGGTATATTTTGTTTATATATATACATATATATATTCTCAAAATAGGGCTGCACAGTGGCGCAGCAGGTAGTGCGCGTGCCTCACAGCAAGAAGGTTGCCGGTTCGATCCCCGGGTGAGGCGGGGCCTTTCTGTGTGAAGTTTGCATGTTCTTCCCATGCATGCGTGGGTTCTCCCCAGGTACTCCGGCTTCCTCCCACAGACCAAAAACATGCTCATTAGGTTAACTGATGACTTTAAATTGTTTGTGAGTGTGAATGTTTGTTTGTCCTTACATGTGGCCCTGCAATCGGCTGGCAACCGGTTCAGGGTGTACCCCGCCTCTCACCCATTGTAGTTGGGATAGGCTCCAGCCCCCCGCAACCCCGAAAGGGATAGGCGGTATAGATAATGGATGGATTCTCAAAATAAATATTTTGTTTATATATTTGCTTTTTATATATATAGTTCTCGGGCTGCACGGTGGCGCAGCAGGTAGTGCACATGCCTCACAGCAAGAAGGTTGCCGGTTCGATCCCCGGGTCAAGCGGGGCCTTTCTGTGTGAAGTTTGCATGTTCCTCCCGTGCATGCGTGGGTTCTCTCCGGGTACTCTGGCTTCCTCCCACAGACCAAAAACATGCTCATTAGGTTGATTGGTGACTCTAAATTGTCCATAGGTGTGAGTGTGAATGTTTGTTTGTCCTTACATGTGGCCCTGCAATTGGCTGGCAACCGGTTCAGGGTGTACCCCGCCTCTCGCCCATTGTAGCTGGGATAGGCTCCAGCCCCCCGCAACCCCGAAAGGGATAGGCAGTATAGATAATGGATGGATATATAGTTCTCTCTCTTTTCTTTCTTTTCTAATTTTATTCTAATTCTATTCTTGTAAGGAGCACTGCAACAAAAACAATTTCCCCTCGGGGATAAATAAAGGATTTGTGAGTCTGATTCTGATGTCTAAATATGAGGTCCTTAGATGGTAAATCCTCTGCCTCCTCCTCATCCTCCTCAAAGCAATGATGTACTCCGTCTTTGTAGATAACGTTAAGCATTACTATGATTACATTTGTATTTGGAATGAAATGACATGGGTAATAGCGGACAACGATCATCGCTTACGTTTTTTCCATGTGTCTGTCTCTCTCTGTCTCTCGAGTGCCCTGAGATAGATGCAGTATATATGCTCTGTAGGATGCCACGGCTGTTTCTGGTTGGCAGAGCGACGTTAACCGCATCCCTGTTTCACCTGTGTAAATTTGGTCAGGGTGAGTGACCATTACACGTGCCGAACGCGATTACAATGTCGTCAGATGAGATGCTGATCAAACTATAGGTCTGACTGTATGTGCTGACTCGATTGAATCGTGGCTATTGCTAATTATTGATCGCAGTGTTCGTTTGATGACTGACTGAGCACTGCTGAAAACACTGTTAAAACCACGCTGCCGTCTTGTTGTTGTTGTTATGGCGTCATCAACCATGTTTTCAGTTTTCAGCGGCTCATTATGCCGACACCTCCCCCCTACTGTGCCGCAATGCCCATCCTGGTGCACTTCTGTACGCCTCGGTTTACCAAAATACCAAATGCGCAGTGCGCCTGCCTGCGCCGGTCGAAAATACTACTGAGCCAGCAGCGTAGTCTGCGCCGCGCCGGCGGCATAGTCGAAAATAGAGCCCATAGTGTCAAGTTTTTTACACTTCAAAACATGAGTTGATGCAACATACAGTCTGTTGACTCAACTTCCTATATCAAGTAAGTTGAACTTAAAAATATAATTTGAGATAACTTTAAGAGATGTTGGTTGAATTTATTTTATTAAGTTCCTACAACTGTGAATCAAGTTGGCTCAACATGGAATACATAATTGATACAACTTGCGATTTGTTGACTCAACTTTCTGTATCAAGTAATGTGGACTGGAAAACATTACTTAAGAGAACTAAAAAAGATGTTGGTTGAACTTATTTTATCAAGTTAGGGCAACATTATTATTTTCTCATGCTCTATTGCCAAGTTACTTGAGTTTACAGAAATTGCTAGATTTCAAAATTTTAAGCAAAATAATATCTACAATTTATCTACATGAGAATTAGACTAAATATTAACACAAGAAAAAATAGCTGAAAAGACAATTCAATAAGGACCTTTATTTAACCCCCAACAAGTCCAACTTCAACCAGCCTTGCTTCAAAAAAAGTGTCAATGGATGTCGAGACATCAAAAAAGACCTTCCTTGGGACATGTTAAAAAAATAGCCCTTACACCCTCTAACACACTTTTGCTTGGGACTGCTCACAAACTGAAATTACACTGTCCCACACATAAATAATAATAATAATATAATACATAAAAAGAAGAGCACCCTTCCTTTGGGGAAAAACAATAACTCTCCAAGTTCAACAGAGTCCTTTCTGAGTGAATGTTCAGAGTTGCTGCAGTAAATTGCAAAGATTCATAAAAACAAACAAAAAAATGTATCTGAGAAACTTGCTCAAAATGTTGAAAATGAAAACATTCAAACATAACTGAAATGTCCACTCTATTGACAATTTCTCTATAACAACACATGGATTAGTGTTCCTCCAAACAGAGCAATAGAAATAAGTCAGAAAATGAAAACGAGGTGGACATATGTGGCACCCTGGACATTTTATTAGTTCAAATTATGTCCAGAATTATTTCTTTACTGGTTCTTGTGATTAACCTGGTCCCCCCACCATTATTTTTCTCATTAATGTAGTTTAAACGCTTTGTGTCACTGGTAAGAGACTCACCTGCTTCACCTTAAGTATTTGTGGGACAATACCCATTTGCGTCAGAAGGTGTCAGTTTCGGTTTTGTAATGAGGCTGACTGGCGCTGTAATCCTGTTGTAGCAGGAAGTGAGTTCAGTCGTAAAGCACAAGACGCTCAAGATAGCAGCATAGAAAGCCGACACTCATTCAAGATTCTATGTTCTGTTTTGCAGGTGAGCAAAGTGCACAAGTGCCTCATACAGTTATATTAAGTTTATTCTTAGGTTGTGGTGTCATATTTATAAGTTTACAATGAAGTTGACATCCACAAATAAGGCAACTAACTACTGCTAGCCTCAGCCGCTAATATAGCATGTCGACCGACCGCCTCGTGTGAGCGTAAATGATAGTTAATGGCACCGCGCTGCAGTGATAGTAGCCTTACCTTGTACTATTATCGTTGTCTTGTGAATGAATAAATAAGTTCAGAGGTATGTAGACATGAAGCACCCACTATAAACAGTTACAACATGCTGCATGTAAGTGTGGTGTTCAGCGACTGATGTGTTGGACAACTAATATGAGCAGTTTATTAGGTACACAAACACTATGTAAACTGGTTAATTCATCAAATGGTTAGTATCTTTAGTTTACATGAGTTATTACACAAATAAATACAGTGCTCAGTTGCAGACATACGAGTGAACAAATTATAGAAGCAGCTAAAAATGTGGAATTTGTTATTGTGGTAGACTGCACATATTTTGTTGTGTGTTATGTATTTGTGTAACTGTAGAACAGTGATAGTTGCATTATTTGTTAACTGAAGGACAGTGCTAGTTATTTTACTGGTTACTGTATGATTCATGGTTGTAATCCTGTTGTAGCAGGAAGCGAATTCAGTCATAAAGCACAAGACGGTCAAGATAGCAGCATAGAGAGCCGACACTCATTCAAGATTCTATGTTCTGTTTTGCAGTTTTACTGTGTTCTCTGGACAATAAAAACACTGGCACCTGGATGAAAGTTGTCGTCATTGTACAAGTGTAACACATATAATGGACAATTAGTGTGTCGTTGGTTCGGTGAGGAGAAACACTTGCAGGACCACCTCATTGAGGCGCAGTTGCCCCATACAGCATAGCCTACACTGAAGTGAAGTAACCCTGTACAGAAGAAAGAAAGAAAGAAAGAAAGAAAGAAAGAAAGAAAGAAAGAAAGAAAGAAAGAAAGAACATATCAGCACAAAACACACTTAGTTCAGTTTCCTTATTGTGTATGTGTATTTTTAGAAAATTGCACAGTTCACAATTTAAAGCTTCCAGATTTCAGTGTATCCTAACATGAAATAAACATGACTTTATTATAATGTGGCCACACTTGGCCATGTCACTCATTTGAATGGTAAGTGATTACATTGTAAAAACAGAAGCCACATGGCACAGCACTGACAAGACAGCGAGAAAAGAGAGCTTCTCATGAGTGATGTGTGTACCGTTACATTTTGTATCCATGGCAACGCGCAGGGGTGGCAGCCATAGACATAATATACGTAGACACCTCATTACATGCTGGAGCGTAATCCAGCATCGCCGCCATATTGGGTGGGTCTCTGCTAGCACCAGAGCCAACCGAAGTCAACGTAAAGAGAGCAACTATGCCCCTCTTTTATTTATTTATTTATTTTATTTTATTTAGCTTCCCAGCCCCAGTTGCAAGCTTAACAGGGTTGTGTAAGACGCTGGAATGACCTGGAATTTTAAAGCTTGCTTTTCCAGGCCTGAAAAAAAAAGAAAGAAGGAAAAAAATGTACTGACCAGGTATATATGGGAGCTTTGTCTGTATGTATGTATGTATGTATGTATGTATATATGTGTGTTAAAATCAGTGTATATCACAAACATCAGCAGTTTCAGTCCAGGCTATTGTGGAATCTTTGTCATCCTAAAGCTGTGAACAGTTGTTTAAATTTAGACATGAAAGGGCGGCACCTCCCAGGGGTGTCAGGCCCGAACTCAAAACAGGACTCAGGAGCAGAGAATGACAGCAGACTTTTATTGAGTCAAGACAACCTCTATGCAGAGCAAACAAAGGGGCTATGAAACCTGATCTATGAAAATACTCAACAACTCTAGAGAAAACAAAAAACACTCCAAAGGAGGAAAATATCTCAATCACGGATCTATAAAAATTATCAAACTCAAAATCACTCACAGAGAGGAAAATCAAAAGGCTACAAAACTTTAAACTAAAGTCTCTCCGAATGGAGAAAGAGCTAACAAAGAAACAGAAAGAACAGGACAGAAACAAAAAACTCTCCTAAAAGATGGAGGCTAGACTCACTACAACTATGAACTATATGAACTGAAAATCACTCCAAAGGGAGGCAAACCAAGAAAGCAAATTACTCAAAAGACTATAAATGCTAAACTAAACTACAGAATTTACAACAAAAAATCACTCTGACGAGGAAACAAGACTTACAAATACAGACTGTGGCTATGAGCTATGATGCAGGCTTTGGTGATCGGACATAAGACGAAACACTTCGGCACAGGACAAAGGGAGACGCAGACTATTTAAACACATGAGGGTAATGGGGAACAGGTGGACACAATCAGGAATCAGGGATGACGAACAGGTGACACAAGAGGAAGGGCAAGTGATCTGAAACGAGAGGAGAGTTAGACTTTCAAAATAAAACAGGAAATGACAAGACAATAACCCAAGACAGGACGACCTCACCGCAGTGTGACAGTACCCCCCCCCTAAGGGCCGACTCCTGACGGCCCAGGAAGTTCAGGATGGTCCCTGACAAAGTCGTCTATGAGGGACCGGTCCAGTATGAAGCGGGACGGGACCCACTGACGCTCCTCTGGGCCATAACCCTCCCAGTCAACCAGGTACTGCTTGCCCCGACCCCGGGTGCGCACTGCCAGCAACCTCTTGACCTTGTAGACAGGACCCCCGTCTATAACTTCCGGAGGAGGAGGGGGCGGGAGGGCCGGGACCATGGAACTGTCCTTGACTGGTTTGACCTGGCTTACGTGGAACGTGGGGTGGACACGGAGAGACCGGGGCAGACGCAGGCGAACTGCTGCAGGACCAATAACCTTAGTGATGGGGAATGGCCCCACGAAGCGTGGTGCCAATTTCCTCGAGGTGGTTCGGAGGTGAAGGTTCTTGGCTGAGAGCCACACTCTCTGGCCTGGCTGGTATGCAGGAGCGGGCCGTCTTCTCCGGTCCGCGGCCTTTTTGACCCGGTCTCCCTGGCGGATAAGGAGCTGCCGGGCGGCCGCCCAGATTCGTCGGCAACGGCGGATCATGGCATGGGCGGAGGGCACCGACACTTCAGGTTCCTGGTCCGCGAAGACAGGAGGCTCGTAACCATACGCACATTTGAAGGGTGAAAAACCTGTGGCTGAGGTGGGCAGGGAGTTGTGGGCATACTCGACCCAGACCAGGTGTTTGCTCCATGTTGAGGGGTTCTGGGACACCAAACATCGGAGGCCGGTTTCCAACTGCTGGTTGATGCGTTCGGTCTGGCCGTTGGCCTCCGGGTGATAGCCTGAGGTGAGACTAGCCGTGGCCCCGATGAGACGACAAAACTCCTTCCAGAAACGTGACACAAACTGGGGCCCCCGGTCAGAAACAATGTCCCTAGGAAATCCGTGGACTCTGAAGACATGGTTAATCATAATCTCAGCCGTTTCTTTGGCTGTGGGCAATTTGGGCAAGGCTATGAATCTAGTCATTTTGGAAAATCTGTCTACCACCGTAAGAACCGTGGTGTTACCTTGGGAGACCGGGAGCCCCGTGACGAAGTCCATGGAGATTTCGGCCCATGGTCTGGAGGGGATGGGCAGCGGCTGAAGAAGTCCCATACGTGGCCTGGAGGACGTCTTATTCCTGGCACAGACCGAACAAGCCTCGACGTACTCCCGGACCTCCCGTTCCATGGATGACCACCAGAACCTCCGGGAGATGGCATACATGGTGCGCCGTACCCCCGGATGACAGGAAAGCAGCGAGGTGTGAGCCCAGTGGATCACCTGTGGGCGCAGCTCAGCCGGGACAAACAATCGATTCTCGGGACACCCACTAGGTGGCAGGCTCTCACCGTTTGCATGCTTAACCTCATTTTCTATCTGCCAAGTCACCGCTCCAACCACACAGGTCCGTGGAAGGATTGGCTCTGGTTCTTTGGCAACAGGCTCGGGGTCGTAGATTCGTGACAGGGCATCGGGCTTGACATTCTGGGACCCCGGCCTGTAAGAAAGAGAGAAGGAGAAGCGGTTAAAAAAGAGTCCCCACCTGGCCTGGCGAGAATTCAGTCTCTTGGCTTTACGTATGTATTCCAAGTTCTTATGGTCGGTCCAGACAATAAACGGATGTTCCGCCCCCTCAAGCCAGTGTCTCCACTCTTCCAAGGCCAGCTTGACCGCCAGCAGCTCCCGGTCGCCGACGTCATAGTTCCGCTCCGCCCTGGACAGGCGCCGCGAAAAGAAGGCGCAGGGATGCACCTTCCCGTCCTGTTCCGACCGCTGGGACAGGACTGCCCCAACCCCTTCATTGGAGGCGTCCACCTCGACCACAAACTGCCGCAGAGGATCAGGCATCGTGAGAATGGGAGCCGTGGTGAAGCGGGTCTTGAGGTGCTGAAAGGCTGCCTCTGCCTCCGGAGTCCATAGGAATGGCTGTTTCGTGGAGGTGAGTGCATGGAGCGGAGCCGCTATAGCACTGAAGTGTCTGATAAACCGCCTGTAAAAGTTAGCAAAGCCGAGGAACTGCTGGACTTTTTTGCGGCTATCAGGCGTGGGCCACTTGGCCACAGCGCTCACTTTAGCCGGATCCATCTGCACCCTTCCAGGGGCTACAATGAAGCCCAGGAAGGAGACGGTGTCGGCATGAAACTCACTTTTTTCTGCTTTCACATAGAGCTTATTCTCCAACAACCGTTGGAGGACCTGGGATACATGGTTTCTGTGAGTTTCTAGATCTGGTGAGTAAATGAGAATGTCATCCAAATACACATACACAAACCGGTCTAAAAAATCCCGGAGCACCTCATTTATCATAGTCTGGAATACCGCTGGGGCATTAGTGAGACCGAAAGGCATGACTAAGTACTCGTAGTGGCCGCTAGGAGTATTAAATCCTGTTTTCCATTCATCCCCCTCTCTGATCCTGATTAAATGATAGGCATTGCGTAAATCTAGCTTGGTAAATACCTTAGCCTGCTGCAGCTGGTCGAAAACAGACGTCATCAGGGGCAGGGGATAGCGATTTTTGACGGTGATGGCGTTTAGGGGGCTGTAGTCGATGCAGGGCCTGAGAGATCCGTCCTTTTTCCCCACAAAAAAGAATCCGGCCCCAGCTGCTGACGAGGAAGGACGAATAAGCCCCGCCCTCAATGATGACTTTATGTAATCTTTCATGGCTGCTTTCTCTGGCCCGGAGATGGAGTACAACCGGCCCTTGGGTATGGGGGAGCCAGGAATCAAGTCTATGGCGCAGTCGTAGGGCCGGTGTGGGGGAAGTGACAAGGCCTTGCTTTTGTTAAAAACCTCTCGGAGGTGGTGGTAGCAGGAAGGCACGGAGCTCAGGTCGGAGGTTTCAGAGTCTGTGGCAGAGGTGACAGAGAAGTGATTAATAGCAGTCATGTTATTCCCCTGGACCGGAACCGGTTTGCGGTGGTCCACACAATCCTCCCCCCATCCCATAATAGCCCCTGTTATCCAGTTCACGTGGGGGTTGTGTTGACATAACCAAGGGTAGCCTAAAACCAGAGACTGAGAGGGTGAAGTAACCAAGTAAAAGGTCAGAAGTTCCCAATGCCCCTGGATCTGCAGATCCAGTGGTTCCGTGGCGTGAGTAATCAAAAACAGTTTTTTTCCGTTGAGAGCCCTGGCTTTGATGGGGCTGGCCAGGGGGTTCGATCTTAACCCCAATGTCTCCGCCAGCCCCCAGTCAATTAAGCTCTCATCGGCCCCAGAGTCTATGAGTGCCTCAATGTTCATAGTGATGGCATGGTGCGTTACCTTAACAGGCGTCAGGCTGCGCGGAGCGCGGTCCGTGGCTGGGGGTTGACTCACCTCCTGGATCTTTTTGGCCGGACAGGTAGCAACGAGGTGATTAGATTTGCCGCAGTAAAAGCAGCTGCCTTCCTGCTGGCGTCGTCGTCGCTCCTCCGGTGTCAGCCGTGTCCTGCCAAGCTGCATGGGCTCCTCTTCCCTGGTGGGGAAGGAGGGAAAACGGTGCTCAGGCGGTGAATCACGGAGAACTTGCCCCCCCGGGGCAGGAAAACACGGAGCCCTCTCCGACCTCGAACCACTGCTCCGCGGATGCCGGAGCTCACGAACCCGGTTGTCAGTCCGGATGGCAAGCGAGATGAGTGAATCCAGGTCCGCAGGCAAATCCAGGGGCAACAGCAGCTCCTGGATATGAGTCGCCAGCCCCTTCAGGAAGACATCGTACAGGGCGGTGTTATTCCACCCACTCTCCGCCGCCAGGGTGCGAAAGCGAATAGCATAGTCGCACACCGAGTCCCGGCCCTGTGTCACTCTGCTCAACTCCCTGGCCTTTTCCCTGTCAGTCGACACAGGATCGAAAGTCATCATGAGAGCAGTTTTGAAGTCTGTAAAAGAGGAGCAAAGCGGAGAGTCTCGAGCCCACTCAGCGGCGGCCCAAGCTTTGGCTCTCCCTGTCAGGTAGGAAATCATGAATGCAATTTTAGACTTGTCTGTGATGAATGCGTGCGGGAGCTGTTCAAAATGTATGGAACAATCAATAAGGAAAGCCCTGCATTGTCCTGGTTCCCCCGAGTATCGCTCCGGGGAAGCCAACTTGATTCCCATCCCGGCCACGCCCTGGGACGCGGCCGCAGCAGGAGCTGGGGGTTCCGGCGCCGCTGATGGTGGGGCTGTCTGCCGCAGGTGGTCCGTCAGCTCCCTCACCTGGGCCGAAAGCTGGCCAAGCTGACCCACCATCGCCGTCTGGAACTCCTCCTGACGAGAGATGCGGGCTTCCTGAGCCTGTAACGTGGCCGCCCACCGGCCAGCCTCTGCTGAGTCCATACTGGCCGAAGTGTACTGTCAGGCCCGAACTCAAAACAGGACTCAGGAGCAGAGAATGACAGTGAGCAGACTTTTATTGAGTCAAGACAACCTCTATGCAGAGCAAACAAAGGGGCTATGAAACCTGATCTATGAAAATACTCAACAACTCTAGAGAAAACAAAAAACACTCCAAAGGAGGAAAATATCTCAATCACGGATCTATAAAAATTATCAAACTCAAAATCACTCACAGAGAGGAAAATCAAAAGGCTACAAAACTTTAAACTAAAGTCTCTCCGAATGGAGAAAGAGCTAACAAAGAAACAGAAAGAACAGGACAGAAACAAAAAACTCTCCTAAAAGATGGAGGCTAGACTCACTACAACTATGAACTATATGAACTGAAAATCACTCCAAAGGGAGGCAAACCAAGAAAGCAAATTACTCAAAAGACTATAAATGCTAAACTAAACTACAGAATTTACAACAAAAAATCACTCTGACGAGGAAACAAGACTTACAAATACAGACTGTGGCTGTGAGCTATGATGCAGGCTTTGGTGATCGGACATAAGACGAAACACTTCGGCACAGGACAAAGGGAGACGCAGACTATTTAAACACATGAGGGTAATGGGGAACAGGTGGACACAATCAGGAATCAGGGATGACGAACAGGTGACACAAGAGGAAGGGCAAGTGATCTGAAACGAGAGGAGAGTTAGACTTTCAAAATAAAACAGGAAATGACAAGACAATAACCCAAGACAGGACGACCTCACCGCAGTGTGACAAGGGGGGCTCAGGACGGGGCAGAAAAGAGATCTCTTTTCCAAGCAAGGGGCACCAGGCTCTTTCCCTATGATATTTTTTAATATGTGATACGTGTGGGCTTATATATGTTGACCCAGTCAGGATGAGTCATGGTTGGTAAAAACTTAACAGGATTTACAAGACTTTAGTGATGTAGTTAGGTGTAAAATATGAATAAAATGACGTTCTGCATGACTGGCTTTATTTTCACTCTCACATTTAACTTCATTATGTACAAATTTACAAGTGGATCGCCGATATTGTCTCCAAGTGTATTTTGGGTAAAATCGTCATGAACCGTCCACCATGTCATCATCAGTCATTTGTCAACAGAGTGCAAGCCAGGTGGAGCATTTTTACGGACTGAGCTAGACATGAGTGGCAGTTCATATAAGCATAAAAGTGGAGCGACAAAGCACAAAGAAAAGGAAAAAAGAGAGCAAGGAAAAGCCAAATTACAAAAACTAGACACATATTTTGTTCATCCTCCTGGAGATGAACCTGACATTGCTGTTGGGAGTGATTCAGGCCTGCCAATTCTGGCAGCACAGTCAGGGAGCCAGATTTTCAGGTAGCAATTCTAGCAAGCACTACACCACAAACAATGTGTGAGCTGTTGTGAACTGTTCATGGTTGTTATTTCTAGTAGCCCAGCTTATATCCCCTTCTTTCTGTCTCGGGTGTATAGCGGTGATGTTAGGGACTCAGCAGTTGCTAGCTGCTCCAGGGTAGAGCCAGACCTGGTGTTTGACCAGCAGCCCCCCTCCTCACCCGTGCTGGACACAGTAAATGAAAGCAGCACATCTCCTCCTCATGCTACGGGTGACACACAGACTGCGGATGATGTAAACCCTCCTCTGGAGTGTTTTCCGACTGATCGGGCCAATTTTGCTGAAAACATCCAGGATGCCAACGTTAAAAGATATATCCTTAAGATGGGCCCATGCAAAAAGGTCCATTTCCCACCGATAACGACAATCAGTGTTTTTTGGAAAGTTATTACACCTCTACCACTAAAGTTGGGATGAAACTTCCCCGCAGCTGGATGTGCTATTCCCCCAAATTAGACTGCTGTAACTGTGAGCCTTGCTGGCTTTTTGCCAACCGAAATGCCCCATATTACAGTACAACAATGCATGGGTAAACGGAATAAAAGACTGGAAACATCTTTCCGCCAAAATTGAAAAGCATGAATCCACGCAAATACATCTTGGTGCATGCATAGTCTACGAGCAGTGGAAACTCAACAGCACAATAGACGCTGACATGGAGAGGAATGTGCGTAATGCAGCCTTCTTTTAGAGACAGGTCGTGGAGCGCATTGTAAATGTCACTCTCACTCTGGCTTCATGCAACCTGGCTTTCAGGGGGCACAGGGAGGTTCTAGGAAAGGGAAATGCTGGCAACTTTTGTCAATAATCGAATTATTAGCTTGATACGACCCTGTTTTGAAAGAGCTAATCAACTGACCAGAAGGGTCAGTGAAATACCTAAGTCACAAGATTCAAGATGAGATTATTTACATATTATCTCAATGTGTGAAAGCTGACATAGTTAATGAAATAAACGAAGCCCCGTTTTATTCCATTATCATGGACACAACGCAAGATGTGTCAAAGATAGACCAGCTGAGCCAGGTTTACTATTACATTACTGTTGTTAAGAATGACATGGATATTGCAACAGATATGCAGATCGATGAAGTGTTTTTGGGGTTTGAAGCGACTGTGGGCTCATCAGCGTCAGAACTTGAAAACCGAATCCTGGGCTCTATAAAGAAAAACGGAAAAGATCTGTCAAAATGCCGCGGACAGGGCTATGACGGGGCCGTAAACATGAGTGGTGTGTATTCAGGCGTACAGGCAAGAATAACAGAGAAGGAGCGCCTCGCCCGTTATGTTCATTGTGCTGCTCATAATCTCAACCTAGCTCTCAACGACTCTGTTAAAAACGTCCCTGGAGTGAAGCAGTTCTATGACCTGTAGAGAAGCTGTACAACTTTTTTGGTCACAGTATCAAACGATGGGCGCTCCTCAGTGAGTTAATGACGCCAGAGAGCAGAAATGTCACATTAAAACGCCTCTGTCCCACTTGCTGGTCTTCTCGACATGATGCGCTTTTTGCGTTAAGGCACAGATATGGAGACATTATAAAAGCCCTCATCAAAATATCTCTGACCAGTTACAATAAAGATGAGCGTGGTGAAGCAAGTGCACTCAAGAATGCCATAAGCAAATTTTCTTTCATAACGCCATTAGTGTTTTTCGATGGAATTTAGGGAGCAATTTGATGAGGCTAAGTCTGCCACTCTTGCTCTAGCTTCTAAATGGGGAAGTCAAAAGCAGTTTGAAACAACCAGGGCCAGAAAAGTTAAGTGTCACTTTGATGAACTGTCTGAGGACAGTCGCCTCACTGACGCAGAGAGCAACTTTCGGGTGAATGTTTTCAATGCCTGTCTTGACATTATCATCCAGCAACTGTCCCAAAGAATCACCATCTTAAATGGAACTGTGAAGATGTTTGAGGCAATTCACCCCAACACACTGCTGAAAGCAGGGGATGAGGATTTATACCAAGCTGCCCAGCGGCTTAGTGAGCTCTGCATTTGGGACATCGCCCCCAGCTTCCCTGGCCAGTAGGGCTGGGTATCACCGGGTACCTCACGATACGATACTTCCACGATATTTTGCTCACGATAACGATAATATCACGGTACAGCAATTCTGCGATAATCGATATATTGCAAAGAAATTCTCCCATGATACATCACGATATCTGTGTCATGAAAAAATCAGAATTTATTGACTGCAATTAATCCCGGGAATTACAAGTCAATAATCATGTAACACACATTTAGTAATCCTATATCAATCTGTATATTTGAACTTAAATACCTGAGAGCATTTAGCTAACTAATGCTTTGTACTCAACAATGTAAAGTTGATTCAAAACATTTACTGTGCGCACAAAACTGCATGTTCTTTTTTAGAAAAAATAAACATTTCTGTCAGTGCAATAATATCAAAAACAGCAGGGTGGTCTGTGAAAATCTGGCCACACATACTTAACTAAACCTGCACTGCACATTGGTGTATCCATTTGCTCTTAATGAACTTCAAACCCTGAGAACATTTTAACTTGTGCTTGGTACTTAATGTGTGTACAGTTTAATCCAAAACTGCACTGTGCGTACATATTTCAAAAGTGCATGTTCTTCTTCAGGAGGAGCAACTGGTCAGCATGCTCAGAGATGAGACAGCTCCTTTGAGAGCTGATTATATTGCCAGCTGTAGAAAAAACCCGCTCCGCTGGTACACTGGTTCCAGGGATACACAGATGTCTCTGGGCCAGCTGGGAAAGAAGTGGGAAAGCCTGGGCATGACACTTCCACTAGTGTAAGGGGTCGTCAGTAAGTGGTAGAGGTGGAGCATCAAGGTACTGCTTGACCTCGGTTTCTGCTATGGAACTGGCCGACAGTTGATGATTGGTCATTTTGAATGTCTGCCCAAGGAGGTCTGTGAGTGCAGATTTCTTCTTCTTCAGAGTGTGTGCACTCTCTGCATTGGTCTGTGTAGTCGTTTCATTGCTTCCCTCCTCTTCGTCAGGGCTCACTTGGAATTTATTTTTGTCTGTATCTTCCTGCAAGTAAATGAGCAAAGACACTATTTACATTACTAGTTATTAAAACATGTTTTTAAGTCATAAAATCTCAAAACTATTGCTATGAATTCCACATTTTTAGACACGTCTTTTAATATTAATCAGATTAGATTTATGTAACTTTTTTGGATTTTTATTTATATATGAATTAGATATTTGTTTAAGACATAGCAGCACTTAAAGGCACAAAAGAATAAGAAACAAAGAGAGAAGACCTAGAATTAAAATGATCTTAATAGTACCTTGAGATCAGCAGCCATTTCTTTTAATTTGGCATAGGTGTCCTAGATGTCTTGTGGCAATAGGAATTGCAGAGACTTAAACCTAGGGTCCAAGGCTGATGAGATGCGCAGGATGTTTTTCTCCTCCACAGTGACATATCGCCTGGACAGATCTTGGTGGATGGTTGTCTTGATCTCTTTAATAAGAGAGGAATCTTCCACAGTGCTGGTTGTGTTGTCTAAAAGCTGGGCATGGAGCGGAGCTATAATGGAGATCGTTGGGCTCTTTTCCTCACACATTATATTTGTTGCCACTAGCATTGGCTTTAGGGCTTGTACAACCTGTTCGGCATTTGAGATGTCTGTCTCGTTTAGGGTGCAGATCTCAATTGTATTGTTTCTTACCTTAATAAAAGAACAGACAGAAAAGAACTCTCATTAAAAACAATAATTTGTACATTTTGATGAATTACCATATATTTTAGAACAATGTCCAATTCCTATATGCAAACATATCAAAATTCCACTGTCCTACGCCTTAAAGCAAGAGCACAGCAGCATAAAACAAGAATTTCTGAGGTAAATTATTTCAAGTTATATTAATCACAAGAATCACAACATTGATGTCATTTAATATAGCCTACATCTGTTGTATAAAGATAATTACACACATAGATTTTAATACACAAACGTTATGTTATCAGCATCAATGTAATGTTATATTAGAATAACCTACCTCAGGAGATAAGAGGGCTACACAGACCGCAGGCTGCTGCTCAAGAAACCTGGCCGACATCTCATAAGCGCTGTTCCATCTTACAGCAACATCTGTGATGAGCTTATGATTTGGCAGTCCAAGCAGCCTTTGGTTTCTCTTAAGGGCATCCGTTGCGGTGGTGCTCCTGTGGAAAAAGTTCAAAATTCTGCGGACCCTTGCAGTCAAACGAGCGACAGCTGGCACTTTCAGGGCATGCTGCGATGCTATATTGAGTGTGTGAGCAAAGCAACGGAGATGTTGGTATCCAGTAAGATCCATGGCAAGCGTCATGTTGGACGCGTTGTCCGTGACAACTGCCGGGTCTTTCTTCGTTAGCTTCCACTCTACCGTAGCCTTCCTGATCACCTCAGCCATGTTTGCGCCATTGTGGGACTCTGGCATCGACCGCGTCTGGAGAATGTATGACCGCAGTTCCCTCTCTTGGATGAAATGTACCGTTATTGTCACATACGACTCCGTGGCCCTTGACGTCCACGGGTTGCATGTAAGTGCAAGACTTAAAATTTGATGGTGCATCTGCTAGCTCTATTTTCTGCGAGCTGCTGTCCACGGCCACCATCATTTAATTTTTCGCTCTCTTCTTCTACTGTGTGATCCCGGTGGGGTGTTATAATTTCCTGTCGTAAATCGTGAGCGCCATCCTGTGGGGTCTTGAAGTAGCGACTCTGTGATTAAAAATTGTAGCGGGTTTTTGTGAGAAAAATATGTTAGAGCGGCCATATGTTAATTGTTTTGATATCGATTTTTGACGTAAGTGTATCGATAACGTCCCGCAAGATGAAATATCGTGATAAATCGCTGTATCGATATTTTAGCACACCCCTGCTGGCCAGCTGCTTTCTTTTAGAACCTCTTTCAGGAACCAGATACCAAAGCAAAAGTCTGTTGCGGATCTGGCAAAAATGCTCATTGTCAACCACCCAGCAGTAACTTTTGCATTCAGTGAGGTTTGCACCGCCCTCCTTTTATTTTTGACTCTTCCCGTCACCGTTGCAACCTCTGAGCGCTCATTCTCCAAATTGAAAAACCTCATTAAAAACCACCTGAGGAGCACAGTGGGACAGGAGAGACTGAGTGGACTTCCCATGTTGTCCATAGAGGATGAGAGAGCAAAGAAAATGGACATACGGCGCATTGTGGACGAGTTCGCAGAGCGCAAGGCTCGTCGTATGCCCTTCAAATAGTGGTGAGTAGGTCTAGTACTTCATATTGAATTTGTGTTTGTACGTGAACATGTGGGCCGCCGTGCCAGTTTTTAGCCTACTGTGCTCTTATCAGTTGAAATACTTCAAGTGGGTGTCAGAATGTTGTGGTCACTATCCGCGGTAAACTGCTTTGAATTTGTGGTGTTTTATTATTAGGGGCCATGTAGCCTAATGTTTTTGTTCTCCTGGTTTGTTAGACTTCATGTCAGTTTGATTGACTTCTAAATGACACCGTTGCTCTCCGTGGTGCTGAAGTCGGGGCCACACAGCACGCCTAGAGCTTGTGCATGGCGTTGCTGAGCTGCTGCGTCTATCGCACGTGTTCCTGTTCACATATCCTGCTTCTCATCTGCGTGTCTGCAGCGGTGCGGCAACGCTTTAAAGCGATGTTATCATGAGCTTTATTGGGTTTAAAGGGCCCGGTCATGTGCCCCGCCCCCAGCCCGGCACTGATTTGTTCCGCTAGTGTACTGAAGGGTCATGATTTTGTGTTAATTAATTTATACATGTATTAATATGCCATATGTCTGTATTGTGGACTGGGTTGTTCTGTTATTTCGTTGTCTTGTCAATCCTGCGCCAGGTTGTTTGAGTGAGTGCAAAGCCTCTTGTACAAGTCACAACGTCACGTATATTAGCAGGTTGATCCAGGTATAATATTCCAACAGTTCACACCGTTTCCGTAATAATAAGGACCGGTCTCGGATTGTTTCACTCCTATAAGAGTATATTGTCGGTGCCAAATATGAGGCTCAACCCTACATTAACTTGCTGTTTCACTCTGGCAGATTGAAACAGCATTGATTGATTGATTGATTGATTGATTGATTGATTGATTGATTGTTTATTTAAGTGTCAAACACCATGATTGGTGCCCAGCCCTCATGGGCTTATTAGACACTTTATCAAGTAATGTATAATAGCCACATGGCAAAATACAGAACAAAGCATAACATGATAGAACCTATGAAAATATGAATACATACAAAAAAGAATAGGTTGTCATATGGGATACAAAATACTTTGCCATAGATACCAGGCCTTCTCCACAAATTTTGCCAAAGCAAAAACGTTGTTTTCAAACAACCAGCACAGAATTTCAGCTTCATCTTTCCAAAATAAATCAGGATGTTTTAACTGAATCAATTCAAAGAGAGAATTCCTTAAATCACAGTATAAAGGACAGTAAAAAACAAATTGAAATTCATCTTCCACAACCTGGAGATCATAAAATTCACACAAACGTAAATGTTCAGTTGTACCTTTAAATCGACCCACTTTTACTGCCAGAGGCAAGGTACTAGTTCGTAACCTCTTCGGTACGGTGCCCCCTGTACAGGGGGCAACCTGGGATGCGTGCGCCGTCGATGATCGAAGGTCACACTCGCCAGCACCAATCCTAACTTGTAGCATACCAGAATAAGGGGAGAAACTCAGCTAAAAGCCTCTACCAAGCATTGCCACCAAAACGAAACCTAATTCATACTGCAATAAATTATATGGGCATATAAGGAAAACACGAAAACAGCGTACGTCCAGTTTAGAGCGTCTGCTGTGTTCACCACTTTATACAAACCACAAAAGCCTGATATCATATGAAAGCAGAGAGTCTGACGATCACGACAATGTCTGCCTCCTCACTGTGCGACCAAAACTCGCGAGCCAGCAGCCAAAGAGTAGCAGAAAAATATTTCTCAAAAGCATGCAGTATGTCTTACCTTTGCTGTTTTATGGTCAAAAGTTATATTCCAGCTCGAAAAAACGCTGCTACAGTCTGCTCCTATGACTCTGTGTTAGTTTACGATCGACCGCGAGGGTCCTGGTTGTTTCCATAAAGAGGAGGGGGTTTCAAGAGTGGGGGGAGTGCACCCTATCTATCAAATACCCTATCTTTGGGCTTACTTCTACGATACCTTCTGTATCGTCATTGGTGTTTCTATGGTGAACTTGGGTCCTGCCCCCCGAATGACCAAATGGGGGGTGGGGGGGGGGCTACTGACTACTGTAAGTACCCAGTTAGTTTCACTTCTTCGTGTCATTCAAAAGTGAATAGGCAGAGCGCTTACAGAGGCTCACAGACGACCCTGCTAAGCACGCCGAGGTGTTATTTTACTGTTTTATTTGTATTTCGTCCTTTCATGAGGGTAAAAACAACAGAAAAAAGAAAACGGCGCTACAGAGAAGATTGGTAGAGAGCTGATAAGGAGATAACGGTACTCCACTCAGACGAGCGCCTGCGGGAAAACCTCCATAAAACTGCTCAGGTTCATTATTTTGGCATGTACTTTTGCACAATTACTCATCAGATATGACTTTACTAATTCGTAGAAGAATTTGGCCTTCATCACATGATTTAAAGGTGGTTTTTACTCTGACATAGTAACATATTTTGATTCTGACACTTCTGTAGTAATCTCACAGGTCTTAGCTTTCTTTGAGACCAAGAATATTCATACAGCCCTTGTAGTTGTGAAGATATACCCTATTTATTTTGGGTAGGTCATTTGGGAGAAGACAGGCAAAATAAGCCTGGTACTGAAGAGAGCACAGAGGGACCTCTGCCTTCTCTTTAAATTAAACAAAATATAAGGTTCTGTAACATAATCATTTTTAAACTGAACATAATTTCTAAGCTTTGGCTTCTTCCATATATCCTGTTTCCACTGATCTTCATATTTCGTAAACAATCTTGGTCTGACAGAATCTATATTACATTGCAAGTTATTTCAAAGCATTATATGCATGTCAGAAGCAGACAATATTATTGAGACCTCTCTAAACCAGGGTTGATGGTTTGCTCTGTCCCAGTTAAAAATTTTCCTAGTTAGCCTTTCCTCTGGCAGACTGACAAGACGGTTCCACAATCGCACCATTTCACATCTTTGCTTTATAATACATGGATCCCATCCTGCATCCCCTTCAACAGCTACCTTTGCTGCATATTTATGCACACCAAGAAAACACCTCAAAGCACGATTCTGAACAGAGTTACAATCAGAAGCCTCTTCAAAGCCCCAAATCCCTGCAGCATAAAACAAGACTGAGTCAACCAAAGATTTATATGTTAGGCTTGCAGCCGCCAAGTAATAGGACCCAGAGATGCAGAAACCAGAGGCAGGAATTGTGTAAAACCAAGGAACAATTTATTAACAAACGAAGAACAGCAAACGCGCTCAACGAGCGGAATAACTAACAAACAAAAAGCGCACTCAAAAGGAGTGGGAGACGAAGTAAACTAAAGACGCACTCAAACGGAGTGGATGAACAGAAGGAGGACATGAAAGAGGGATGCGAGGAAGGGACGTGAGGACGGAGGAAACAAAACTCCGAAATGAAAAATCCTCGCACCACAGCGTCAGTCCGAAGTGACGTCAATTACTGATGATGTTTGCACAGCTGTAAAAGCTGTAAAACGTGATATTATGGTCAGATCTGCAGTCAGACTGTTCTACTCCTGATTGCTATTGATGAGGTTTCAATTATATGCCGTTAGAGGCATAACAGAGGACGGGTGTGTAGTAGATTAAACCAACAGCCTTGTAGCCTTGCTTAAAAAAAAAAAACGTAATATACCAAGAATTTTAATTAATTTCTTGGTGACAGATACAATTGTTAAAAGGACACAGTTGAAACAAGAATCAAGATTACATTTGTGAAGACCTGCTCCCGCCATGATTCAAACGTGTGCCACATACGACACGCCCCTTAAATAATAAAAGACTTCCGCGTAGGCTACACCGGTGTATCCTCACTCTGATCTCCTTCAGAAGCCTCCTCTCTCCTCGCTCCTCGTCTCCTTCAGGTGCATTTAAGCAATTGGAAGATCCTTCATCATGGCGGAGGGGAAGACGAATGAGAGAGGAGACGAGGAGGCACAATTAAATGTAATGAAAAGCACCCAGGGAAAAAGGGAGAGGAGACACACTGGGAGAGACAGGAAGGCAGGATCCTAACATTATAAAGTTCTGTAAATGCAGAAAAACCCAGATCCGTACATGATTTCATTTTACTAAGCACAGAGCCTAACGCTCTTCCAGCAGACTCTGCTAGTATTTTCCTCCCCTCCGTAAACTTCATATTTTCATCAAAAACAAAACCAAGATATTTATAATAACAAGTGAACTTCAAAGGCACCGAGCAAAACTGAAATGTATAATTACTCTGTGAATCACTTTTTTTCCTAAAATGAACAACTTGTGTTTTTTCGCTATTAATGGTGAGATGCCATTTACTGCACCAAGAGCTCATGATATCCAACAGACTAACTTCATTTTCAGCAATCAAAACAAATGTCGTCTGCATTAAGCAGAATACTTAAATTCATATCCTCTATGGGAACACCAAGATTAACCTGCTTAATTTCCTGAGCTAGATCGTTTATATAAAGAGCGAATAGAGAAGGGGAGAGTAAGTCTCCCTGCTTCACCCCAAAAGGCGTTGGGAACCAGTCTGTTCTTAGATTATTTATTTGTACACAAGCAATGGGATCTCTGTAAAGGGCTTTTATCGCATTTTATAAAATGCTCCATTGATACCAGATAAAAGTAATTTAAACAGCAGAAGTTCTCGGTTAACACAATCAAACGCCTTTTTAAAATCAACAAAGCAAGCAAAAGTACTTTTGCCCTTCTCCAAACGAGCTCTCACCACAGAAGATAACACATAAATATGATCAATGCAGGATCTATTTTTCCTGAAACCGTTCTACTCATCTACCAACCCTCCACAAGACTCTAAAAAAATATTAAGTCTGTTGTTAAGGACTCCTGAATAAATTTTATAGACTGTGCTGATCAAACTAATCCCTCTGCAATTCAAAGGGACTCTGGGGTCATCTTTTACAGATTTCGGGATAGGCTTGATAATTGAACTATTCCACACAGATGGGATAATACCATTCTGAAAACCTATATGACACAAGCAATGTAGGACGTTACATAAGTTAGGGCTTTTAAGTACCTCATTAGGGAGGTCCTCAATGCCCACAGCTTTATTATCTTTGGCTTTGTCTAGCACTTTAAGCACCTCATCTCATGTAATCTCACTGTTCAGTATATCATTTTGATAGAATGTAGTATTCATCCCAGTTTCAATCTCAAGTTTTACTTTACAAGTTTCCTCCAAGAAATTATCATCAAATAAAGTGGAATCACTATAGGCATATAGGTTGCTGTAATCTTTTTCCCACTTTTTTAATATTTGACCGGACTCAAAAGAAGGTCCACCGTTTTCCATTAAAACCTCCATAGGTATTAACATTTTCTTTTTTGAACCTACATACCTACATAGTCCTTAAGATCCCCAATTCGGCTGTTTAAATCACCACAGATATAAATTGAATCCACCTTGTCGGTAACCGTATACAGCAACGCCAATAAATGGCCAAAATAGAGATCTGCGTTCCTGCCCCAGGGAGATGATTCTGGGGACAGGTAACATGAAATTAAAATAAAAGAATATTGTGATTCTCTATGCTCTAAGCGTAAACAAAAAATCCCCTCATATGTTTTATCAACAATACTAACTGAATACTGCTCCAATACTGCATTTTTAATTAAGAATCCAACTCCACCAGAGGATTTAACAGCTCTCTTATGGGCAATGCGGTTATGTCCAAACCAGGTGAATCCATCAAAGTCTAGTGTGTTTCTGCATAAGTGAGTTTCATTCAGAGAAATGAAATCTAGGTTTAAGGATTTAAGTAGGCTAATCCTGAGTTCACAGTTTGACAGCGTCCACCCATTAATATTCCAGTGGGCTAACAAAAACTGTTCAGTAACACATCTGATCAGCTCTCAATCCATCTTCCCCGCAGCACACAGTGTCACATCCAAGGCCGACATGCAGCAGATCAGTTTCTTTAGCCATTAGATTCTCTCCTTCTGATTGAGGGAGCCCCACAACTATAAGGGAGACATCTGGATCAAAGCTCTTCCTCTTAGCCTCTCTCTCAGATATTTTCTGCTCCATCTTTTCCATTCGTGCGCACAGAATTCCCACCTCAGTGTCCAGATTTGCACCAGATTTTCAGCCATCATCTTCTCCATCGATCCACGCAACTTATCAACTCTAGAATTGACTTGTTTTTCCATACTATCAATTCTAGAATTGACTTGCCTTTCCATGTCGCTCTGCATGCGGTCCAATCTTGAATTAATCGCTTTCAGTTCTTTCATTACCGCAGTACTGCTGCTGCAACACTCGCTCTCATTCTTGTTACTACTTCTGGAGCTTCGCCCTTGTTTCTCGTGATCCCCCATAATTTTATCCGAAATGAGGCACTTCACGCCACAATGCGAGGACGTAAGCTTCAAAGGCCAGTCCTGACCAATAAATCACTGGTTTTGTGAAAGTTTGTTCAAAAGTTTGCGAGCAGCAACACGTCAAACACGCTCACGCGGCCATCTTGGACTAAAAGCCCAAAACCCTATTAACAGCGCAGTGTAAAAGTGTGCTGAAAGCTCGCCACCTCAGACCTGGTCAACTCTGTGCGCCAGCGGCGCAAGTGGATTTTCGTAAACCAGTGGAGTCGTGCGCTCACAACACCAATACCCTAGCATCCCTACAGTCTTTCTGGGGGACACCCCTGTGGATGGTTGGCTGCTAGGTGATAACGGCTATCCACTAAAAACGTGGTTGATGACGCCATATGTCACACCGTCAACAAGACGGCAGCGTAGTTTTGATGGTGTTTTCAGCAGTGCTCGGTCAGTCATCGAACGCACACTGCGATCAATAATTAGCAACAGCCACGATTCAATGCAACTATTTGAGTCAGTACAGACAGACCTATATTTTGATCAGCATCTCATCTGACGATATCGTAAGTGCGTTCGGCATGTGTAATGGTCACTCACCCTGACCGAATGTTCACAGGTGAAACAGGGATGCGAACTAATCAGTTAACGTCGCTGTGCCAACCAGAAACAGCCGTGACATTCTACAGAGCATATACTGCATCTATCTCAGAGCACAGACACATGGAAAAAACGTACACTGTTAAAAGTGCTACATCCATAATGTAGACTTGGTATATTTTAAATGCTTGTGACTTACCTTATTTTATTTGTTTTGTCATAAAAAGTATCAAAATACTTTGCCTCTACTTAAAATGCAAAATTATATATATAAGAATTTATTGTTAGTGCTACTGACACATTATATTTGAGTAATTTTGTCCATGTGACTGTTGTGTACATGAAACATTATAAATTTGAGTTTACATGGAAAATTCATAGTAGTCCTTAAATGAAAAAATTGAGTTGAGGTTACTGACTACCCATGAAGCTTGGTGGCAAAGGCGGCAGAGGAGGCAGGTTGCAGGCAACGCACATCCGTTGGCATCCTCACTACAGCGCCCATTTCCTTCATGGAAAAAAAAACCCCGGTAAGTTCAGTAAATATATCTGAGTGATTAGTCGTGCTAAACCAATTATTGTGACTTGCAATATTTACTTTAGAGGTCCCGTTTTTCAGCTAACATTAGCTAATCGCACCTTACCTAGCTGCCTTCACACGTGGTGAATATAAGCTAACTGCTACGAGTTAACCAACAAACGTGGTCTTTTAAGCAACAACCGGTTATCAACCACGGTTGTTAATCTTGGTGCTATAACCATTATATATATTTGCTTGGACAAAAGATGCAAGTGTTAGCGTTCACATGTTAACCTCGGTGACGTCACGCGCCCCGCTCTGTTTTCACCTCAAACTTCTCAGACAATGGCCGGTACCGCTTCCATTGCGGCACTGTACTTGCGATGTAACTTCCGAAAACACTGGAAAAACGGTCGCGGTCGTGTTTGGGTGCACAACATCATCTGGACATCGGAGCATTTTGTCACTGTCGCGTCGCTCAGTGACATCTCGTCTGTTTGGCGCTAGTAATTTTTCCGAAACTTTATTGGCGATTTCGCATCGCCCCCACCTCCCCCCGCTGAGCGACTCCACCGGCTCTCTGTCTCACACACACCAGACGCACACACAGCCGGCTACCCGTGCGTCTAGAGTGTTAATGCTAAAGGCACACACAGGCGGCTACCCGTGCGTCCCCAGTGTTAATGGTAAAGGCTAATCTCTACGGTAAACGTCCGCCACAGTGTCATGCCTATCCCTCTGCGGGCACAGCAGATCTCCGAGCAACGTACGTCCAGTCAAGAAGGTAAAGTCAACGCTGATTGGATGTCGTGGCATAGCAACCCGTGACGTCGCCTGAAATGTAAATTTTTCAGCTTGATGTGACTCAATTTTTTGAAATTGTATGCGAGTTTGATTTTGTGTAATTCGATGCAATTTAATGCCGTGCCATACACTAAGTTTAACATTTATTTCCCACTAAATTCATATTCTGACATATTTGCTTTGTCTTTTAGATACTCAACATCTGGACTCTTCCAACAACACAGGTACCCAGGTAAGAGGAAGTTGAGATTGATACACACACATGTTGAAATAGATGTGAGAATACAAACAGCCAAAATCACCCTTACAATTATTTTTGGCAGGCGTTTTAGGCCTACAAGAGTTGAGAATTATCTGAGAAGATGATGATTATGATGATGAATCCATTGTGTAATTCATGTTTTTTGTGACCTTTTGATTCCTAACATATGTTGTAGGTTACAATGAGCTGGACTTGTACAAGATGCAGTGAGGTTCTGCCAACAAGAAGTGATCTCTTGAAACATTATAGACTGTATCATGGCACCTTTAACCATAGTCAGTCATTACCCTGTATCTACTTGGAATGTCCGTGCATCTTCAAAACTTGGAATAGTATGCACACGCATCTATCTCGATACCATGTGGAAAAAATCGAGTTTTCCATCAAAATGTTTGATGGAACCAGGCTCTTTCAATGGTCTCTATGGATGGCAACAGAGCTTGAAGTATAAAGCAGGAAATTACAGAAGCAAACTTCGAATGCATGGAGTTCCAGAACTTAAGATTAATTCTCTAAAGCACAAGAGTCCTGAAGATCAGAAACCAGCTAAGAATGTAAAAAAAGCAAGGAAAGCTTAGGTTAACTACTTCCCCCCTCATCCTGAAGGGGAAACAGATGAATCCCTTGAAAGTGTTAGGCTGGAGCTGATCTCGGAGTCAAAGAAAAAGAGTAATGCCAGAGTTATAAACGAGATGATGTCAAGAACCTTCCGTTTCAGAAGACAGGAGATTGTAGGTCAAACCCCAAGTGTTGCAGATCTCCTGGAAAGATGGCCTGCCCTCTTTGAAGAATCACAGGTGAGCTAAAAATCAACAAATCAAAATCATGTTTATTTACAGGTATGGGTGATGAATTTAGGAGTAAAAAATACTCACCCATTTGAAATCTTCCCCCATTGACTGATAATGATGCGAGAAACCCCTTAAAGGCTGTTTGTGGAAATGTTAGCATGTGTTCTTAAGATTTTTCCACAAAAGTAAGGTAACTTAATTCATTACTTTTCATACTCAAAAATACAAATATGGTGAATATGTCCCTTTACAACTTGATTAGAGCTCATCATGAATGATTATTTGATGCATGGGCTAAAACTAAATTTTACCTAAAACTCAAGCATGTATCTTAAATAAGAATATATTCCTATCCCCTCTAGTATGTGACAAAGATGGCATACTTCTGCTTACAGATCAGTGAGGAGTTCCGACAAATTAATGACATACCCCTCTCCTCTGTTCTCATTTACCCTCCTCTCCTCTCCCCTCATCTCCTCTCCTTTACTGTCTCCTCATCTCCGCTCTTCTCATCTCCTCTCCTCTCACCCCCTCTCCTCTACCATATCCTTCCCTACTTTTTCCTAGGACACAACTGTCTCTGTTGATAAGAGAAAGGAGGCGGTCCTGAGATGCCTGATTGAGCACATGGGGGGCCGTCAAGAGGACCTGATAAGTGACCATAATGTATGTGTTAGGCTTAAAGCTACTTATCTATTTTATCTGTACTACCTCACTCACCAAACTGTTTTCTTCTTTGTCTCCACCAAAAGGGACTTGAAAATGAGGTGCATGCGGAGCTGAGTTGTTGTCCAATGAAGATTTATGTGTGCCATCAGCTGGATACTGTCGGCATCATCATTGATGGATACCCAGTCATCAGAGGTTTGCCCAACCTGGCAAAGGCATGCTGTCTTCTGTTTGGACCGATCTATGCTCTTGAGCTGCAATATCCTGCAAAACTGGTGCACACATTTGAAGTCTATCAGAGGCTCTTTCTTGGCATGAATGTCATGCGTCCCAAACCATCATCCAAGTACCCTAATTTGCTGAACAAGCTGAGTTAAATTTTTATTTTTATTTTTTAGATTGATGGGGGTTTTTTTATACATTTTCAGCCACATTGAGAGTTTGAGACATTACATTGATTGCCATGGTGGTTGGCAAGAGTGTTTTGAGAGGATTGCACTGACTTCTCTATGTTTGGTTGTGTTTAAGTTGATATATTTTTGGCCATGTTTAAGACAGAGCTGAACATTATGGCTATATTTATGCCAGAAGTTAAACATTTTGAAAATAAACATTTTAAATGTCTTTTCAGCTTGTTCTTCATTTGAAATTGTTGCTTTTCACTAGAAAGTCTATTTATGTTTTGGTGTGCTTTAATGATAAATTTTACAGTATAATTAATTAATTGAGATAAATGTACTTCAGGTGAATAACCAGAAGTACATTCATCTCAATTAAGGCTTTTTAAGTAGAATGAAAATGATTTTCTTACTTTACATGAGCTCATAAAAATCCAGTTGATTAAACCAATACCACTGCTAAACCCTAGTTGGATAAACTTAATTTTCTTGATTGATCCAACTAGGCATTATCAGTAGTATTGGTTTAACCCAACTTAATTTTTCTTAGTTGAATAAACTTAATTTTCTTGATTGATCCAACTAGGTATTATCAGTAGTATTGGTTTAACCCAACTTAATTTTTCTTAGTTGAATAAACTTAATTTTCTTGATTAATCCAACTAGGCTTTATTAGTAGTATTGATTTAACTCAACTTAATTTTTATGACCTCATGTGAAGTAATAAAATCATTTTCATTCTACTTAAAAAAAGCCTTGAAGTTGACTCAACTTAAAAAGACCAATGCAATCACTTGCCTTATTTTTTATAAGTTAGATGCAGGTATTTCTTTTTACAGTGTAAGTGATGATTGTTGTCCGCTATTACCCACGTCATTTCATTCCAAATACAAATGTAATCATAGTAATGCTTAGCGTTATCTACAAAGATGGAGTACATCATTGCTTTGAGGAGGATGAGGAGGAGGCCGAGGATTTACCATCTAAGGACCTCATATTTAGACATCAGAATCAGAATCACAAATCCTTTATTTATCCCCGAGGGGAAATTGTTTTTTAACGTTATCTACAAAGATGGAGTACATCATTGCTTTGAGGAGGATGAGGAGGAGGCCGAGGATTTACCATCTAAGGACCTCATATTTAGACATCAGAATCAGAATCACAAATCCTTTATTTATCCCCGAGGGGAAATTGTTTTTGTTGCAGTGCTCCTCACGAGAATAGAATAAAATTAGAAAAGATATATATAAAATACATTAAAAAGCTAAAATAAAAACAAAATATTTATATTGAGAATATATATATATTGAGAATATATATATATATATATATATATATATATATATATATATATATATATATATATATATATATATATATATACGGAACCTGGCCAGGCACAGCCCGAAGGAGCGACGTGGACCCACCTTCCCGTAGGCCCGCCACCTGCAGGAAGGATCAGAAGGGGCCGGTGCTATGTGATATGGGTAGCAGCCGTGGGCGGGGGCCCCAACGACCCAAACCCTGGACAACAACTCTGGCTATGGGGACATGGAATGTCACCTCACTGTGGGGGAAAGAGCCTGAGCTAGTGCGGGAGGTTGAGCGGTACCGGCTAGAGATAGTCGGGCTCACCTCCACGCACAGTCTGGGCTCTGGAACCCAACTCCTTGAGAGAGGCTGGACTCTCTTCTACTCTGGAGTTGCCCGCGGTGAGAGGCGGCGAGCTGGTGTGGGCTTGCTTATAGCCCTCCAGCTCAGCCGCCATGTGTTGGAGTTCTCCCCGCTGAGCGAGAGGGTCGCTTCCCTGCGCCTTCGGGTTGGGGATAGGTCTCTCACTGTTGTTTCGGCCTACGGGCCGAACAGTAGCGTAGAGCACCCGGCCTTCTTGGAGTCCCTGGGAGGGGTACTGGAAAGTGCTCCAACCGGGGGCTTCATTGTTCTGCTGGGGGACTTCAATGCTCACGTGGGCAGCGACAGTGACACCTGGAGGGGTGTGATTGGGAGGAACAGCCTCCCCGATCTGAACCCAAGTGGTGTTCTGTTATTGGATTTCTGTGCTAGTCACAGTTTGTCCATAACGAACACCATGTTCAAGCATAAGGGTGTCCATCAGTGCACGTGGCACCAGGACACCCTAGGCCGGAGGTCAATGATCGACTTTGTAGTCATATCATCTGACCTTTGGCGGTATGTCTTGGACACTCGAGTAAAGAGAGGGGCTGAGCTGTCAACTGATCACCACCTGGTGGTGAGTTGGATTCGCTGGCAGGGGAAGAATCGGGACAGACTTGGCAGACCCAAACGTACCGTGAGGGTCTGTTGGGAACGTCTGGCGGAACCCGCTGTCAGGGAAGTTTTCAACTCCCACCTCCGGGAGAGCTTCAACCAGATCCCGAGGGAGGTTGGAGACATTGAGTCCGAATGGACCATGTTCTCCACTTCCATTGTTGATGCAGCCGTCCGTAGCTGTGGCCGTAAAGTCGGCGGTGCCTGTTGTGGCGGCAACCCCCGAACCCAGTGGTGGACATCGGAAGTAAGGGATGCCGTCAAGCTGAAGAAGGAGTCCTATCGGGCCTGGTTGGCTCATAGCTTGGAGGTCAATTCATTCATCACCAGGGCTGAAGTCACTGAGGTAGTTCGCAAGCTCCTCGGTGGCAAAGCACCGGGGGTGGATGAGATCCAGTACCTAAGTCTCTGGATGTTGTAGGACTGTCTTGGTTGACACGCCTCTGCAGCATCGCATGGCAGACGGGGACAGTGCCTCTGGACTGGCAGACTGGGGTGGTGGTCCCTCTTGCTAAAAAGGGGGACCAGAGGGTGTGTTCCAACTATCGGGGATCACACTCCTCAGCCTCCCTGGGAAAGTCTATTCCAGGGTAGAGAGGAGAGAGGAGAATCCGGCCGATAGTCGAACCACGGATTCAGGAGGAACAATGCGGTTTTTGTCCTGGCCGTGGAACACTGGACCAGCTCTATACCCTCCACAGGGTGGTTGAGGGTTCATGGGAGTTTGCCCAACCAGTCCACATGTGCTTCGTGTGTTCGACTGTGTCCCTGGCATCATTCTGTGGGAGGTGCTCCGGGAGTATGGGGTTGGAGGCCCTCTGTTGAGGGCTGTACAGTCCTTGTACAACCAGAGCAGGAGCTTGGTCCGCATTGCCGGCAGTAAGTCGGACCTGTTCCCGATGCATGTTGGACTCCGGCAGGGCTGCCCTTTGTCACCGGTCCTGTTCATCATTTTTATGGAGAGAATTTCTAGGCGCAGCCAGGGGCCGGAGGGGGTTCAGTTCGGGGGCCGCCAGATTGCGTCTCTGCTTTTCGCAGATGATGCTGTCTTGTTGGCTACCTCAAGCCAGGACCTTCAGCATGCGCTGGGGCGGTTCGCAGCCGAGTGTGAAGCAGCTGGGATGAGAGTCAGCACCTCCAAGTCCGAGGCCATGGTTCTCGACCGGAAAAAGGTGGCTTGCTCCCTTCAGGTTGGGGGAGAGTTCCTGCCTCAAGTGGAGGAGTTTAAGTATCTTGGGATCCTGTTCACGAGTGAGGGAAGGATGGAACGTGAGATTGACCGGCACCGCCGCCTCCTACCAAGAGGACGGCGCCGCCCGTGACTTCGGCGCCACAACTGGTGAAGCAGCAGACAACCGGCCAGAACCCACGCCCATCAGCCTGGAGCAAGGGTCCGCCCCCAGGCCTCAAGAAGGGCTCAGCGCCCTGGAGGAAGACGAAGCAGTCATCCTAACGTCAGGATCGACTCTGGAGGGGCTTCAGCAGCAGGGAGACCCCTCAGTTGTTGCCGCCAAAGAGGCTGCCACCCCCAAACACAGTCTCCCAAGCACAACACCCCCTCACACACAAGTGCCCCAAATATGGTGCCTGTTGTTCACTGTGTGAATGTAAATGGGCATTCATTGAATTCAATAAAGACTTCGTTTTGTTCTCAAAACATTGCAAATCAAATGAGCCAGAGCAGACCAGTGTTGCTGTTCCCCACCGGCACGCCAGTGGGCAACAGCCCCTCCCCCACAGTGCTGCAGGTCAGTCGGCTGGTGGTTCACCTCCCTCGATGGCGCGCATGCGTAGTCTCACCTTGGGTAGAGTGGACCGTTGCCATGGGTTACCGTCTACAGTTCGGGGCCCGGCTGCCTCGTTTCCACTCTGTAGTAAAAACAGTAGTAGGTGACAAAGCGGCAGCAGTTCTGAGGGAAGAAATAAACAACTTGTTGGACAAAAGAGTGATACGAGTTGTTCCCGCTTCGGAAACGAACAAAGGTTGGTACAGCCATTATTTCGTTGTTCCGAAGAAGGGTGGGGGGCTCTGTCCTATTCTAGATTTGCGAGTGTTAAACAAGTATCTACGAACTTACAGGTTCAAGATGCTTACACCCAGACAGCTACTGAGCACGATCAGAGATTGGTTTACAACTATCGATCTGGCAGACACTTACTTTCACGTAGCAATACACCCGGACCACAGGCAGTTTCCAAGGTTCGTATTCGAGGGCATAGCCTAATACCTGGTTCTGCCGTTTGGCTTGTCACTCGCCCCCCGAACATTCACCAAATGTGTTGAGGCGGCGTTAGCTCCGCTCTGGGAGAAAGGCGTTCGCATATTAGCCTATCTGGACGATTGGGCTCTTATTGCGAGCTCCAGAGAGTGAGCAGCGGCTCAGCTGTCACTGACCCTGTCGCACATTCAAGAGTTGGGCTTTTCAGTAAATCTGCAGAAAAGTTCACTGACACCGAGCCAACGGTTTTCTTTCCTTTTCCTTTTCTGGAAATATGCTCTGTTTTGAGCCGAGTGCGTCTGTCAGAGCACAGGGCGGCTGCGTTTCACCGCTGCCTCGCTCAGTTTCAACAGTGGACTCTGTCTCACCGGCTCTGCGCACCATGTCACCTCCAGAGGAGGCTGACGATAACTCCGTCTTGCATGTCGGCTCTTCTCCCTTGGAGAGAACCCGGTTTACTACAACGAGGGTCTCCTATAGGGAGGGTGTTTTTCCGCAAGGTGGTGTCCACAGACGCATCCCTGAGGGGGAGGGGGGCGCTGTGCGAGGGCGCAGCAGTGAGAAGGGTTTGGACGCCAGCATAGTGCAGGCTCCACATCAACCACCTGGAGCTATTAGCGACCCTTTTAGCTCTGAAGCATTTTCGTCCCATTCTGACAGGCCATCATATCCTGATCAGGACGGACAACACAACGGTGGTTTCCTACATAAACAAGCAGGGAGGGACACGCTCCCTTCCCCTGTTGAAACTGGCTCACTCTCTGTTGCTCTGGTGCAGTACTCATTTTCTGTCTCTCAGAGCCACGCATGTTCCAGGACACTTGAACCTGGGACCAGACCTTCTCTCCAGGGGAGGTCCTCTGGTGAGGGAGTGGAAATTGCACTCACTGGTGGTGTCTCAGATATGGGATCGCTTCGGCAGGGCAGAAGTGGATTTTTTTGCCTCCAGAGCAAATATCCACTGTCCCCTGTTCTTCTCCATAACAGACCGCAGTGCTCCCCTGGGAACAGATGTGCTGGCGCACACATGGCCCAACACGCTGCTGTATGCATTTCCCCCAGTGGAAATGATTGTGTCTGTTCTGGAGAGGGTGCGCCGGCAGGGGCTCTCCCTGATCCTGGTGGCCCCCCGCTGGCCGGCGAAGTCATGATACAGATGTAGCGGCCTCGAAGTTCCCCTAATTTCATGATGGGGCCCTGGCGGGTCCGTGACCGGTCCCTGCTCTGCAGTAGGCGGGTTCGTGACTGTAATGAGACCCCCCGCGTCATCGACGCGGGGCCAACTCATAACACCCTTAGCTCCATTTGCGGAAACTACCTGCACTCACTCGATCAGTCCACCAGGAGGAGCAGTCATTATTACCGTGTCAGCTCTGCTGAGTCGTTCATTAGATCTGCACATAGCCTCCACTGCTGTAAGAAAAACTGCTTGTCCAGTAGAGCACCCTGTGCAGTTTTTTAAATATAATTATGCTTAATCATCCACATTATTGTAGTGCTCATTCACAAACTTCTTGGATCTGCTCATCTGCCCATCCTGCCTTTTCCTCCACATTTCTCTCCACCTTTGGAGAGGCTCCCAGCGCATCTCCGCGTGCCGAGTGATTTGTGCCCAGAAAATTAATCATGAATAACAGAAGTTGTGCGTCGCGTTTTTCTAGCATTCTGAACTGCTAAACAGTTAAATGTTTAATACTCTGCCTGATTCGCGGAGCCACTCTGCTTTTCAGTTGGTGGGTTTCCTGTTTGTAGCGCATTTTAGATTTGCGGGTGGCTATTTGATGCGGCGACCAGCAATACGCAGTTTCTGTATGTGTGTGTACTGTATATTACTGGACAGAAATCATTTACAGTGTGCTGAAGAGGGAGGGACGGGAGGATGAAATGCCAATTTCAGCCTGTGATCTGTTAATGTCTGACTGAACAGCCTCACGGAAGTGATATTTTACAGTTCTACATATTTTAATCTAACGAAATTCGTTAAAACAAGTCACTTGGTGCTTTCAAAGTCATGTCATTGAGCTGAAAGGTTCCAGATTTCGTTCGCCTTCACAGGCGGCTGCGGAGCGCCGCAGACGGCTCACACTGCGATGTTCAACATCATAGGCTTAATATACTGTAGTTAATTATCACTGATCTTTTTCATCACTCTGTCTGTGTGACTGTCTGTGTCCTCCTCTCTGTGTCTCTGTCTCTTTTTTCAGACTGTTCACGCAATGAATATAAACAGTAACTATTAAAAAAAAAGTTATAGTCGCCGGTAAACATCGTGCTCAGCAGCACACCAAGAATGCATTTTTTACGTTAGGCGTTGTGCACGCGTGTTTGATATTAATATTGTGCCGCTGCATCTCAAATAAATGTTTTTTTGGGAAACGGAAATGTTCAACATGACTTCATCATGTTAGACCAGGCAGACAGGTTCTTACTACAACATCAACTCTCCCTCCGCAGCCAGCAAGCCTCATCCCCCGCACGGACACCGACATTCAATCATGAATAATCCTAATGGGCCAATCAGACCAATGAAAAAAAACAATGTTGTGGGGCATAAAGGGCCAATGGGCCGATGTAGATGGGCCAATCTACTTGTTTTTATTGGCCAATCAGTTAACACACATACATGAAAACGGCCAATAAATAGTGAAATCAGTATCATGAGTATTTCTCAGATGATGATTTCTGTATCTATCTAATCCGTGGCATGCAATATTGCACCCCGATTTTGGATAAAGTATAAATCCAATTGTTTCGTTGTTTCAGTTGTCATGGCCAAATGTCTTGTTAACTTATTAAGCTCTTCCACACAGTGTGACATCTATTTTAATTATTAGAGAGCTGCTCTAATGGCCACTGATAGACGGTCCATTCTATTCTATAAACTGTTGGTGGTTTGTGAACTTCACTGCATTTGTGCATTTGAAGCGATTAACTCCCGGCACATTTCAGAGCTGAGTAAACCTGTAGTTTCACTGACACATCGCGCATCATCACCACGGGCGTCATGATGTTCTCCTGTCTGTCACGCTGTCAGGCATGTGTAGTGTCGAGCCGGCCGCGTTGTTGGCTAAAAAGTCATTATTTGCATTACAGTGTATCCTTTGTTCTAACTCAATGGATGGTCGCCAGCCAAACAGGCTCCCAGCCCCCACTGTCCCACAGACTAGCTATGGCCAGTAAAATAGGTGGAGGGCTGAGGGGAGCGCGTACCCCCAGTAATTAAAAATCAATTTGTGCCACAGATATTAATATTGTGTCGCTGGCTACTTTATAGACTTCACTAAATGTTTCCATTACACTTAATTACATTTATGGATAAGCCAACTTTCCCACCTCCCTCATGCATCAAAATGTATATTATCAGTCCGACCAGGAAATCTTGCGATCGCAAAAATTAGCGCATATTCAACCAATACTAATATGACTGTCTACTGGCCGCTTCCTGGTCTATTTTTGCCGAGAGCCGCGCGTCTGTTGCGGAAAACATAGGCGAGCCCTGGAATCTCCAGATGACGCGCTCTGCTCCTGCAGCTCTGTCTCTGTTCCAGCGCATGTAAAGTAAAATTAGGTCATCATTTTTGTTGATAATTATCAAAAGCAAACTCTATGTAAACAGATGGAGCCTGTTTATTCTTGGAGTCACAGGCTGTTTTGTAAAGCTACTTCACTTTTATGACGCAGGAATGATTTTGTAACTTTTTTTTTTTTTCGAAGAAGATAATATGCAGCAAAGGGCTGAAAGCCGGAATCGAACCCGTAGCCGCTGCAGAGAACTTCATACATGGGGTGCACGCTCTACCAACTGCACCAAATCTCCGCCACATGATTTTGTAAATTGGGCTGATGCTTCTCATTCTTAAGTTAAAACTGTTTGTTTTTTGTTTTTTTAAGATGGGAACTGAATCTTTTCGACTGGTTCTGTAATGTGAAGTATGGTTATTATCATATAGGAAGTGATTATATACAACTTTTTTACACGAGTTTGTTTTTTTTGATCGCAACAATCACAAAAAAATTCATACAGTATATTGTAAGAGAAAAACTTAGGAATTTCCTGTTTGCAAATTGAAAATATGCATTAAAACAGGCTGATGGAAACACACATTTATGACTTTTTTAAGACTTTGTGCGAGAAATATTTTTCTAAGTTGATTTAAATAATCAACGTAAAATAGTTGAGTAACTGTGACTGCCTAACTACAAATACGCCTACTAAAGCAGATGAATGTAGTGGAGTAAAAATCTTTGCCCTTGAGATGTGTTCCTGTGAGGGACACGCCATCTCCTGGTGACACCCTGCAATTGAATGAAGAGGCGTGTTTATAATGGATTCTGGACACACCCCCAAGAGGAGGGGGGGACTGGTAGCTGGCTGGCAGCCGGCTGGGAGCCAGCTGGGAGCTGGATGGCCTCTGGCTTGGAGGGGAATTTCGAGGCTGCTGCATCTGTATGCGGAGATAATCACTCTGCTAGCTGCAAGGCCCTAGGAGCTCCCTCTTCGCAGGGACCTCCTTTCCCAGGTGGGAGGAGAGGTGATTCACCCACGCCCAGATCTGTGGCGACTACATGCTTACCTGTTGAGAGGTCCAATTTAATGGCTCAGGGTCTGCCCCCAAATGTGGTGGCAACGATCCAGAGTGCGAGGGCATCATCTACTAGGGGCCTATATGCCTACAAATGGCAGGCATTTGAGCAGTGGTGTCAGGACTGAAATGTGCTCCCATTTCAGTGATCTATTGTGGATGTTTTGACATTCCTTCAGGAGCTGCTGGATAGGGGTCTCTCTTTCTCAATGAATAAGGTCTATTTGGCAGCTATATCTGCATGCCACGTTGGTTTTGAGGGAGTGACACCAGGCGCTCACCCTCTTGCTATGCGCTTCCTGAAGGGAGTTCGCAGGCTGAGACCTGTGTTTAAATCCAGCGCTCCCTCATGGGATTTAGCGTTGGTGCTTGAGGCTCTTTGTGGACACCCATTTGAGCCTATTGACTCTGCAGATATGAAATTTCTTTCATACAAGACTGCATTGCTACTTGCTTTGACTTCTGCAAAGCGAGTGGGCGACCTTCATGCTTTGTCTGTGCATCCCTCTTGTACCCAGTTCACTCAGGATGGATCTAAGGTTACACTGCGCCCTAATGCGGCGTATTTGCCTAAGATTATCCCCGCAGCCTATAGCTCTATGGCGTTTGAGCTCTTGAGCTTCTGCCCCCTCCTTTTGCATCTGAGGAGCAGAGGAGGTTACATTCCTTGTGCCCTGTGTGTGCATTACGCACTTACATAGACCACAGCCAGGGTGTGCGTTTATGTGACCAGTTGTTTGTCTGTTTTGCTAATCCAGCCAAGGGCAAAGCGCTGTATAAACAGCGGCTTTCCCACTGGATTGTGGAGACTATCTCCCAAGCATACAGCAGCAGGGGTCTTCCGTTGCCCCAAGGTGTGAGGGCGCATTCAACCAGGGGCATGGCGGCCTCATGGGCCTTGTTTAAAGGGGTTTCTGTGAGTTATATCTGTGCTGCAGCCAGTTGGTCATCACCGCACACTTTTGTTTGGTTTTATCGTTTGGACGTGACAGCCCCTTCAGTGGCTCACTCTGTCCTTTCTGCTTGGTCTACGATGCACTAGAGTATCGGAGGTTTGGCTCCGGTTCGGTGGCTGCTCTGCGGGGCGTGTATACACGTCCCATACAATATGTGTTGTACCGAGTGAATCGACTGAAAGGGGACGAAATGTTATGAATATAACTTCTGTTCCCTGAAGGAGAGGAACGAGGTACAACACTATGTTGCCCTGCTGCGCAGCTGGGCTCGGTGAAGAGCGGCTATCGAACTGAAGGATGACTGTGGTAGTGCACATATATATGTGCAGGCAGGGCTTCACATACGTCACCACAGGTCATCTGCCGTAAAGGCCTGAATAGAGGTGTCTTCAGTCAGGCCATGCGGGGGTGTGATATCCCATACAATATGTGTTGTACCTCGTTGCTCTCCTTCAGGGAACAGAAGTTATATTCATAACATTTCGTTATTCAACGGAGGAAGCGGCAAATAAAATAAAAGAAGAATCAAACAGAGGGAGAAAATACGGCAGTGGGCTGAGACTATTGACAGCCTGTTCACTTACATTTCAAAATGTTTCACTACACTGGAGATTGAACCCAACGCTGTCATGTACCTTCAAACAGAATTAAAATTAATATAAAACTGTTTTCTAGTAACAAATAACTAGCACAGTATAGCTTTATGCATGCTAACTTTACCATGCAGCTCGGAACACAGTCGTCACAAATTACTTTGAAATGACAGCAACAAGTAATAAATAATGCAATACATTTTTGAAGTAAGTTGCCCAACACTGATTGTATGTAACTCTTGCCAAGAAACTATATAAACATGTTGTCCAAAGGTTTTCTTTTTAATGTAATATGTCAGCTGACATCCAAAGGATATCACTGGATCCTGGTATATCATTTTACAAATTAATGAAGGTGCTCATTGACTGATGTGTGTTTAAAATCACTTCAAAAAGTGGGGGCCGCAGAAAAAATAATGATTTGACTTACAAAATTATGAGTCACATACAGCCCTATTTTGATTTGATTTTCAGATGGAAATTCCATTCAAACCTTAAAATTTTGCACGTTTCAGACATAATGGGATTGATGGAATTTTTCGGTCCCATTCATAGTAATTACACCATTTCCCATTTTTCCAGTTCTTCATGTAACATCTGCTATGTTACAAATTTAAGCCATCTCCCAGTTTACACTTTTTCTTCATCCATCACTATTCATAGTCTTTTCAATATCTATCTGCTCATTTATACCTTAAGCCAGAAACTTAATTTAAACATTAAAATATCCCACATTTCCCTGCATTATTGGTATTATTGAATACAGCCAGTAGTGAAGTTTAGCATCAGCTTTTCAACATCCAGCATTCACATCACAATCGCTTCAGAAATTGTCTGTCTCTGGTTTTGATTGATGTTGAAAAAATATTGGACTTGCAGCCATAACTGACAATGAATAAATATTGAGTCAGCCATCATCTACAAAGTCAATGACTGCATGAGATTGATCGGGGAACTCTATTTGTTGATGTGCATTTTGTGTTCTATATGTGGCGATTCACAGTTGTAGTGATTGCAGGGGCTGGTGGATGCACACTTATAGAGCTCACAAAAGCAACAAATTTTTGCAACTGGATGAATACCAGAGGTAACTTAACCAATAAGAGTCCACTTACTCAACAAAATACCTGATTACACCTAAATTGATGATGTGTGATGAAATCCATGTATTTCATGACCCAGTTGAGCTCTGGGAGGAACAACAGGCACACCTATGCTATCTGAATTCAATCCTCTCTGAATCAGTGCACTTGCAACTGGTAGGAGAAATCATTGCTGTTTTTTTTCCTGTGCCACCAACCAGAGCTGTGTCCCTTAATGTTTGAGTTTGTTTTTAAATGTGTTCAGTTGTTTGTTTGTTTGTTTTTGATTGATTGTGCATTGATTTTATTTTGATAATGCCCAAAAATGCATTTCAAGAATAAAACATGAGCTGCCAATTTTTTATTTTTTTGTTCTATCTTATTCTGTTTTTTGTTTATTTGTTTATTTTCACTTTTTTCTTTTAAGGAAAGGAAGCTTTGACACATAGCTTGGAATAATTCACTGTTATAACTGACAAGTTGAACGTGTGTAGAGGTGTGTGTGATTATTTTGTGGCAGCCTGGTGTTATTTATATAAGCAATAATGCCCAAAGAGGTGTATATTTATCAGGAATTAATGGGTGATGTGGATGCCAGAACCACCCTGCATGAGCAGAGGATAGTTGCCTCAGCTGAGTTAATTTATTCCTGATTATGGACATCTTGAAAGGCATTGTCTTGTTTATACCATGGTCACTTGCCAAAGAAAATCATTAATTTATATTTTCATGTGTTTTGCAATCAAAATCTGAAGTTTTTCCACAAGCCATCAGTCAGTTTCTATGGCGACACCTGATGATTTGATTGATACCCTAGAACAATGATTACTATTCCATAAGGTCTTTATGCAAAGGAAATGTTCTTCACTGCTCCAGTAAATAGGAAGAACCTTAGATACAACTTCGCAACAGGAGACATTTCTAGTCTGCTCAGCACCATAGGACCATGAGCCAGGAAGATAAGATAAGATAAGATAAGATAAGATAAGATAAGATAAGATAAGATAAGATAAGATAAGATAAGATAAGATATACCTTTATTTGTCCCACAGTGGAGAAATCTCAGGTATTACAACAGCGAGTGGATAGTAAAAATAGAGGGCATCAGTAAAAAAGACATTAAATATCAAAAAAGCAATATAAACAATATAAACAAGGAATATTAAAAAAATATGAACAACATACAAAAAATATGAACAACTGGTACTGATACTGCAATTGGATGATAGTACTCTCGACTGGAGTAATGATATTGCACATAGGAGTAATAATACACCTGATTGAAAGATTGACATATTGAACCTTAAGTTGAGATTCACCTGAGCACATAAAATATTTTCACAGTGTAGACCTTCTATCCAGTTAGGAGCCCAAAGTTCTTAAGGTTGGACAACACTGAGACCTCTGACCATTCTAGCAGGTAGCAGATATGAAGTCTCTTCCTGTCGCAGCTTCCGTGGTAACCAAGGTCTTATAGATAAACTGTACACACATAGAGAGGACCATTCAAGGAGGATTACTCAAGTATTTACATTTTTAATACAATATGCTTTATTGCCCCACTTAGGGAAATTTGTCTTGGACTCAGCAACTGCGCCATAAATGCCTTGACAACCACAATGACAACAAACAATACATCACCAGGCGTACCATCTCAACAACAATTACGTAAGGGATAATGCCCGATGAGGTGTCCATTATCAGAAATGAATGGACGAAACGAAGCCGTGAGCCGTCCGACACGAAGCGGTGCGAAATTTTGTTTCAAAGATTAAAGTCCACAGATAGTTTCCTAAATCGTTTTTATTGCAAGAAATATTATCCACCATTCACTCTGATCATTAAATGTGTATCAAGCAAGTAAGTCTATCCTAAATCGTTTTTATAAATATTATCCACCATTTTCTTTGTGTTTACCTTGTCCTTGTCATCCTCTAAATTGTTCAATTCCTCCGGTGTCACCTCCTTGTGTCACATCTCCTTCTTATATTCTCTTCTCTCTTTCTCTTCTATTGCATCCCAGTCTTCAAAATTATCAAATTCACCAAATAAGTTAAAGGAAACTATAAAATCACTCATGTTGTCTACTGTCTTGCCGTTGTGATAAATAAACTGTGAAATAACGTATGTTAATGTATGTTCTGAGTTTCTTTTGCCATGGTTACCAACCAGTGTTTGAACCAGCGCAATAATTTAGAACAATCAGGCTATTTGACTGGAACTTTTTTATATTTTTATAACACTTTTTAACGAACACCCTGCAGCCACTCAGAATCAAGATTGGTATAAACAACAGTATTGCACATATCCCATAACATTACATACAACACATACATACAACAATGGAAAAAAAAACAAAACAGAAAACATATGCTAAAAGATCACCATAATAAAAGCACTATAAAAATTATTGTACAATCATAGGCCTCAAGCAGCATTGTTCAGGAATTTGATGGAGGTTGGAACAAGTTAAATCTTAAAACGGTTGAGTTTGCAGTTGGGGACTATATTGTCTGCCCGAGGGTAGGAGCTCATATTCTAAATGAAAAACATGGGATGGCTCACTATCCTCTGGACTTGCCTAAGAACAGTTTGTTCATAAAGGGACTGCACATGAAGGTAATGGGCAAAAGTGACTGCAGTCACTTTTGCCCATTACCTTCATGGCCGTGTGCACCAAGCGAGCCAGTTTGGTTTTCAGCTTTACAGTAAGGTTGCCATACCAGGCTGACATCCCATAAAGGACCAAGCTCTCCAGTACCGCCTGGTAAAATAAAAACATGATGCTTTTGTCCACACCATACAGTCTCAGTCTGTGCAAGGAATACAGTCTTTGCTGTAAACGGGAACACAGACTTTCCACATGGACATTCCAACTAAAAGAGTTATCTAAGTGAACTCCAAGATACTTAGATGAGCTGACCTGCTCAATGGGTGAGACATGTATGACAACGGGCCTGTAGATCTTGGGTCTAAGACCATCTCTTGTTTTTTTGAACATTCAAGATGAGATGGTGAGCATCACACCACTGCACAAAGTGCAATTGAATTGAATTGAATTTGTGCAGTAGGCTGAGGATGGCGGTATCATCAGAAAATTTAAAAACAAGGTTCCTAGGGTGACTGTTTGTACATTCATTTGTGTAAAGTGTAAAAAGGACCAGGGAGCTGACATAACCCTGCGGAGCACCTGTGCTGATAAATCTGCACTCTGAGAGGGTGTTATTGATTCTTACCTGCTGACTTTGATTGGTTAAAAAGGAAAAATACCACTTGATTTAAAAAGGGTTAACACTCATGTGCCTCAGTTTTAATCTGTTCATCAGTTAAAATAGTTCCCATTACATTATTACATTCCTCAGAAAAGTCATGGTTTTCAAACCTGAGAAAAAAGTCGTTCAGTTCATTTGCGTTCCCCAGATCATCATCAGTACTGAAGCGCTTCTTAGTGGTATTCCTATTTGTAATGGCTTTCATAGAGTGCCACAGCTTTTTTGAATCCACTGACATGAAAGTGTGCTCTATTGTGTCCTTGTGATGTTTTCTGGCTTCCTTCAGCCTCTGGTTGAGTTCTCTTTGCACCATTTTCAGTCCTGTTCTGTCATTATTTTTAAAAGCCAGCTTTTTCCTGTTAATACAGTCCTTTATGCTCTTGGTTATATAAGGCTTATTGTTAGGGTACACTTGTCCTTTTTAGTGACCACATTGTCTACACAAAAATGTATGTAGTCTGTTATTACTCATCAATAACATCAATCTCCAAATTAGAAAATATGTCCCAGTCTGCACAGAGGAAGGAGCCTTTGAGTGTCTCTATGCTGGAATTAGGTCAAAGTGTCCTTAGTTAGAGGGGTGAAAGTCAGGGCATATGTAGGTATGGTATGAGCTAATGTTTAGTTTTGACTATCCAATAGATTGCCGCAAATGTAGAAGATAGGTATAGAATATCCATAATAGGGAATAATTCAAAGAGTAGAAGGGAGAAACATGTGACGTGGTTGGTTAATTTGTGGACATTGTATTGTTCATCAACTTCTCCTTGATGCATCCAGCCTGCAATAAATACTTCTGCTTAAGACATCTGAAGTCTCCTATAGTGAACTCCTTCCTTCAGTTCACAAGAATTTCCAGCACAAGGGGACATTGATTTTTATAATAAACACCTGATAAATGTAGTTCATTCCATACAGTAAATTTCAGTCTTGCGTGGAAATATTCAAACTTGCAGCACACTCACCTACTGAAGCCTCAGTAGGAAACGAGACTGAAAAAAAGCAACAACATAAAAATACAGAATAACAGACATGGGTTGAGTACCATGTGCTGTGGTGTTTTATTTGCTGCTTTCATCCCCTTTAAACACAGGGCTACATGCATATCTTTTAGTTTAACTCACTTTTCTGGTCATGTTGAAGATTGATAGTTACCATGTTTTTCCATGCAAGAATTTATTTGTCATCACAATGATCCATACAATAATCATCCATCCATCCATCCATCCATCCATTTTCTATGCCGCTTATCCCTTTCGGGGTCGCGGGGGGGCCAGAGCCTATCTCGGCTGTCAACGGGCGGGAGGCGGGGTACACCCTGGACCGGTCGCCAGCCGATCACAGGGCACATACACACAACCATTCACACTCACACTCACACCTAGGGGCAATTTAGAGTCACCAATCAACCTAATGAGCATTTTTGGTCTGTGGGAGGAAGCAAGAGTGCACCAGGAGAGAACCCACGCATGCACGGGAAGAACATGCAAACTTCACACAGAAAGGCCCGACCCGAGAATTGAACCTGCGACCTTCCTGCTGTGAGGCACATGCACTACCTGCTGCTCCACCGTGCAGCCCCATACAATAATCATCTCTGGACAAATGCATCCTTGAATAAAATTAAATTAGGCCTAAGATTTATATTTAGTCTAGTTTTTGCTATGTTTTTTCCCCCTTCCTGCAGTAATAAGAAGGACATAGTGGAATAAATTAAAAAATGTGTGGTTGCTGGATTAATTGAAACTCTGTTTTCAAGGCTGTCTTTTCAAGAAAAACTTGAAATTATCCAAAAAGGTCGACCATCACCCAGTTTGCCAGGATTAGTGCAAGCTAGCAAGAACTACCAGACAGCCAATCAGAGCGTGAGCCAACCTGCACGAGCGTGGAGAACAAACCTGAGCGCGAGGCTGAGAGAGAGGGGGAAGAGAGAGAGAGGGAGAGAACGCAGCGGTCTGCCAGCGCACCGAGCATCAGTTTGTGAGATGAAAGCAGTTATTATTGCACGTTAATATATATATTAGCAAACATGCAAACACATTTATTGAGCACAAAATAAATTTATGTTCGCTAAAATTAATTTATTTTTGGCTGGAGTTTAATTTCTTTTCAAAATATCATTTATGTGCTTGCAAAATATATTTTTCTGTGCTCAAAATCTGACGTTACTCCCTCAGGATAAGGCACAAATATTTATTTTTTTGTTTGTAGGCTTGGTTGAACTGAGGGTTTGTGTTCATGAGACAGTACACACAATGTTCACAGTTTAAAATGAATGGCCTGTGTACTGTAGTCAAGTCAGTTTTTGTCATTATCATGTTGATTTGTGACATTTACAGTATCTGGCTGAGTAGAGGTCTGTGTGTGTGAGAGAGAGAGAGTGAGAGGAAGAGATGGGCCAGTTCATGTGTGCCTATGTGTATGATGTGGCTCTTTGCAGTAACACAGTAAAAACTGTGGCTCTTTGTCTCTGACTGGTTGGCCACTCCTGCTCTACATCTTTGCTTCACCTGCCATGATGAGGAAACAGAATTGTCTTTGTTAACTGCTTCATGGGCACAAGTTGCTGGTGTTGACTTTGTTGGTCTCATTGTGAGCATAGTGATTGATTTTAAGTTGACTTTTTTCAATTTTATATCTTAATTTTTTTTTAATTGTTTGAAGTTATGTTAGGTATTGCAGTGTTCAGGCACATGATAAATTTGTAATCCTGCAAAACTATCAATATATTGAATTTCCATGTCACATGATTCTGGCTATTGTTTTTATTTCTTTGTTTGATTGTTTATTGCCACATGTGGTCCCATGGTCCTACTGAAGGCCCAGTGGCTGGGGCCATGGTTCGCCACTGAGTCTTATGCATGGTGGGGGAGAGAGTAAAAGTGAGAAAAAGTGGGGGAATCATAAAATGGGTATTTCAAAAAGCAGAGTTGGATGAGTTTCAGAGATTGAGTGAGGAATCAATGAACAGGATAGAAATACTTGGAGACATTGATGAAATAAATAAACAGGTAACCTCAGCAATTATAAGGGCAGGAGATGGTGCTATACCCAAGAGTAAAGGCAAGAGGAACAAGAAGACGGTACCATGGTGGACAGAAGAATGTCATCAGGCTGTAAGAAATAGGAACAGAGCATTCAGACAAGTTAAAAGAACCCATAACATGCAGAATTTGATTCAGTACAAAAAGGCACAGGCAGTGGTGAGAGGAACAATACGTCAAGCTAAGAGGGCAAGATGGAGGAATTTCTGTGATGAGATAGGAAGAACTACACCAGTGAGAAGTATGGGGAATGATAAAGAAGATGGGAGGGGACAGAAGGGAATGGGACTATCCAGTCATAATATCTGAGGAGGAGACAGCAGTTTCCAACAGGGAAGAGGCAGAGATCATGGCTAAGGCTTTTGTAAAGGTGCAGCTCAGAAAATTTGTCAGAGGAAGAGAAACAGAGAAGAAAAAGAACTATGACTCAGTATCCAGGGGTTTTAAACAGGAGTGAAAATACAGCTGGCATGATCGATGAGCCATTTACCTTGGCAGAGATGATGAGGGCTATAAAGAGATCACGATCCACTTCTCCAGGGAAAGATCAGTGTGTTACAGCATGTTAAAGTATTTGGGGAAAGGAGCATTAGTGAAGTTGCTGCAGCTTTATAATAGAGTGTGGGAGGAGGGAAGGTTACCAGGAGCCTGGAAAGAAGCAGTAGTGATTCCAATAAGAAAACCTGACAAGGATCCATCCAAACCCACTAGTTACAGGCCAATAGCATTGACATCAAATATGTGCAAGGTAATGGAAAGGATGATAACGTACTGTCATATGAACTTGAAAAGAGGGGACTTTTGGCAGGCTATCAGAGTGGTTTCAGGAAAGGCAGGAATACCATGGATTCAGTGGTAATGTTAGAGTCTGAAATAAGGAAGGCTCAGGCAAATAAAGAATCAGTTATTGCAGTATTTTTCGATATTGAGAAAGCCTATGACATGATGTGGAAGGACAAGATGGGTGTTGGTGGTCAGCAGCTAAGTCTCTCTTAAACAAATTAGATGTGATTCCGGCACAGGCTCTGAGAGTGTGTAGTGGGGCAGTCAAGACTTCACCAGTTCCTGCCCTACAGGTAGAAATGGGTGAAATGCCTCTAGAAATAAGGAGAAGGCAATTGATGATGAACTACTGGGCTAATTTGCAGGGGCACAATGATTCTCATCCCACGAAGGGAGTCATGCAGGAATGCTGGGAGGATGGGAGGAGCCAAAGACAAAACTTTGCTAGAGAAGTGAATAATATTGCAAAAGAATTTGGAGTATTCAATCTGAATATAAGTCCAACGATAGTATATCCAGAGGTGGCTCCATGGATGCTCGTGTGGCCTGAGGTTGACTGGTATTTGTGAAAGGCTAAAAGGAAGGAAAAAGGTATGGGTGATTTGGTGAGTGTGTTTAGATGTCATATAATGACAGAGTATAGTGATTTTACACATATATACACAGATGGTACTAAATAACCTGAGACAGGAGTGACAGGATTTGGGGTGGCAGTACCAGCAAAAGGAATTGGGATTAATAGAAGACCATCTAATAAGTTAGGAGTGTACACAGTGGAAGTGGTGGCAGTGCTAGTTGCGTTACGGTGGGTGGAGAAAGCTGGTCTGGATAAAGCATTGGTATGTTCAGAATCATCTTCAGTGCTAGCAAGCTTAAGGTCATTCCATTCAAACAGCCGTCAAGACATACTGTATTCAGTCCTTCAGTCAATTACAAGAATAGTTCATCAGGGAGGTCAGGTAAAGTTTCTGTAGATTCCAGCACATGTAGGGGTGAGGGGGAATGAGAGGGCGGATGAGTTGGCTAAGAGAGCTTTAATGAAAGGAAAGGTAGATATGCAGCTCAGTATCAGCAAAACAGAAGTTAAAAGTGGTGTCTGGGAAAAGACCAATGTAATGTGGCAAGAAAGGTGGGATGGAGAGGAGAAAGGGAGCCACTTTATCAAATTCAAAGAGTGTTAGAAGTGGGAGGATGAGCAGTGGATACAGGAGAGAGGAGATTGTGTTGACAAGGGTAAGGTTGGGGCATAGTGCACTAAATAAAACACTGAAACTGATAGGGAAGCAACAGACAGGCCTGTGTGAGGGATGTCAGGAGGAGGAGGAGTTAGCGGAGCATGTAGTTCTGAGGTGTAGGAGGTATGAGGTGCAGAGAGAGGAGATGATGAACAAGATGAAGGACTTAGGAATACAAGAATTTACATTAAAAGGATTGCTAAGTATGGGAGAGAGGGCACAGGTTAGGGCACTGAGAATTCTTAAGGGGGGCAGGGGTTTATGATATAATCTGATGGATAAGCAGGGATAAAAGAATAGAGGGTTGTAGATGAATATTATAATATTGCTTTTGATTTAGTCAGGTAGAGAAACCGCACACTGTAGGAATCAACTTCTCCACACGAGGGCAGTAATGCAACACTAAGGATGGCAGCTGCCGTTACACCTCAAAGAAGAAGAAGCACGAAACTTTGTTGGTGGCCCAGCATGTGCACCGACATCGGTGGGCCGCAGGACATGTGTGTGGATGAGACGCCCAGCTAACTGGATAGAAAAGAGACATAGTTTTAGCAAGGGTACGTTATTTCCAGAAAGTCGAATTTAAAGTAACGGAATGCCCAAGAAAATGAAAGAAGAAGCGGAGTGGGTGGACGATGAAGTCGCTCCGGCAACTGGTAAGATAACGTTAATGTTTTGTCGGAACCTAGCTAGAAGCATTACAGCTACCTAGCTCGACAATGTTAATCAAGCAGTAGTCTGGGTAGGTGTCAGTTATGCTAAACTCTGTTGAAAATCTCCCATTTTCACATTAAACTGCTAATTTACAACGACGCATATCTGGTCACAAACGATTCAAAACTATTTCATCAATTATTTCTATCTTCTGACCAGTTTGTATTTACGACTATTCCCTTAAGGGCCTTTAATTTTTATCAAAATCTCAACTTTTATAACTGAAGCAAATTGCTAATAGCTAAGTTAGCTGACGTTAATGTTTGATAAATGGGGCTTTTAATGCCAATGCAACTGTGAAAATGGCCGGAATGTTTTGAAGAAGCGAACAAATGCTTTATATCTAGCCAGTCTAAACAAATACCACTGGATGTAACTTTATGTGGGTTAAGTTAGAATCTAACTTACATTCAGTAGGTTTTGCCAAAGCAATGTGCAGTGAATGTAACATCGAGTAAATGGTAGTTGGCTATTGCTTTTTCTTTTCTTTTCTTTTCTTTTCTTTCTTTCTTGTAGTTGGCTATTGCTTTTTCTTTTCTTTTCTTTTCTTTCTTTCTTCTTCTTCTTCTTCTTTTTTTTTTTTTTTTTTTTTTAATATTTGCGGTAACGTTAACAAGGCGATACAGATATTTGGCTAGTAAATGCGACTATGCCAAGACTAACCAATATGCCATTGTACTTAATGTATAGTGAATAAACAAACTGAAATGGAATAGTTAGCAGCGTCGTGTTTAACAATGACATGCCGCGTCTGTCTACCGATAAGGTGATGCAATACTATTGTAGGTATTGACTTTAGTTTGTTTCATTGTAAAATCATTTATTATTAAGACACCAGTCATGACATTATAGCTGTGGTTTTCTTTAACTGTTAAACAACTAAAGTGTGGGGAAAAAAAGAAACTATGACAAACATTGCTCACATCCTTATTGAGTTTACAGTGAAGAACCACTAGCTCTCTATGGTGATGGGTGACAAATGAATTGCTGAGGTCAAGTGTGGTAGTAATATGTTGCTGCACTCGGTGCCTCTAGAACAGCTTCAGTGCTGCTTGATATAGAGCATTCCACTAAAAGATATTCCCTTGTATAGTGTTATGATGATGTTGATGGAGTGTTAAAAGTTGTGATTTTTACTTATTTTTTTATTGAAGCGCCTTTTAATTTGTCCAATTACTCTCTGTCTCCTATGTTCAGAAAGTCCATTACTATTAATTGATTTCAACACCCTCAAACTAAAGTTGAGAGTGAGAACTTAAGCTCATAACCTTTAATTTGAAGTAGAGTGTGCAGGAATACAGATAGGACAGGACAAGATGAAATAGAACTTTACTTATCCTGGGGGAAATTGTTGTTCAGCAATTGAAGTACAAAGTAGCAAAAGCTGCATATATAAATATCAGAAGTGGAAAAATCTTTTTAAAATATACACAGTGCCAAAAGGGTGACAATCCCGTACGGCTCTGGCACCTTTAAGTATATCAGCAGTCAGTGTCCTAACATTTCAGTTTCCCTGATCACTGATGTTTTTGTGAAGTTAAAAATCCTTTCTCTTCCAACAGAAAAAACTGTGAAAAAAGGAAAGAAAGATAAAAAGGGGAAAAAGAGTGTGAGTACTTGCTCGTTTGTTAAGTCTCTAAGCGTTAAAATGCATCAAAGCTGATGGTTTCTCTGATGGTTTCTCTTCATTTCTGTGGCACAATGTGGATTTGTTGTGTGAATGTTTTTTATGTTTTTTTGTCCAGTTCTTTGAGGAACTTGCCACAGAAAGCAACCCTGAAAAGACAAATGAGGTGGCTGTGAAAGACACACGAGGAAAACAGGTAATCTGCACTAGTAGAGTAGATCTTTTGCTAATGGTACACTTTTAAAAGTCTTTTTATCCTCCTTGAAGATATATATATATACACACACACACACACACACACACACACACACACACACACACACACGTATGTATGTATATATATATATATATATATATATATATATATATATATATATATATATATCCCATTTCAGATGTGCACTTCATTGTTCATGTAATAATGCAGGCAGTTTTTTATGTTAATAAGTGAAAACACAAATGGGCATATATATTCAGTTTATTTATGGATTGCTTGAAGGATATGTACACATCACCTGTACATTATGCTTCAGTTGTTATTTTGAGAGAGGCTACTGGCAAGAGAGACAGTTCGTAGTTGAGGGTGATTGACGGAGAGATAGTATAAATATGGTCATTGATGGACTATGTTTCTGCAACCTTTAGACATGCATCTGCGTGGCAGATTTGTCACTTTTCCCTCTATGATGCACTAAAATCTGTGTAGCATAGTACTTTATACAGCAGTGGGATGTTATGGCATTTACTATTTTTTCTAATCTGTGCAAATGTACATATAGTTGTTTTTCTATTCTGTATCCTGTACACGTTTTTTTGTTTTGAGCCCTTTTTGCCACTGTGTTTGGTCTTTGTAATACTTGTGGGCTGTAATGACGGAATTTCCCTGGTGTGGGATCAATAAAGTCTTCTTAAAGTCTGTAATCCTAAAAAAAATCATGATTTTGACCAATGTTGCTTTTCATTATATATGGGCAAGCCTCCTCCCATTTGGTGAGGTACTTGCACAAACTTTTAGGCATTTTGGCAAGTACTCCAGCCATCAGTTATTCTTCTTCAATCACATCAAACTTGAAAACTTTTGGAAAATATTTAAATGGGAGGACAGCAGGAAAATGACAATTGAAAATATGATCCTTTCTTTACTGAAGTGTACTGGGTTTTGTTCTCCTCAGCATGTTAAGTATTGTGGTACTGCTTTTCAGGGCTCAACAGTGCAGCATTTTGCTCACATGCTAGTGAATATATATGTGTGCGCTAGTGAGAATGACTTGAGTTCTGGCAGCCAGATTTCCAAAATAAGGTTACACAGGTTCGGTCTGGCTTTCTCTTTCACAAAGAGCAGTGCAGAAAACATTTAGATAGCAGCTGTTGCTATTTGATATTAATTGGGTGAGCAACTTAATGGCACCCGTAATAAACTTGTCTGCTGTCTGCCTTATGTGCTTTCTGCAGTCCATGCCCGTATTCAACCAAAGATCTTTTGTGAGCAGAAACACCCCCTTACATATTTGGATCAGTTAGCTTCTGGGAAAATAAGGTTTGCCAAAGCATGTGTATTGTTGAGGTCTAAAAAAAATGTGTGAGCATCAATTTTTCCTCAAACATTTGCAAAGTTTATTTTTTGATAATGTCAAATTGTAAATGGTAAATGGAATGTTTCCTCCAGCAATTTTCTTCCTCTCTGCCTTTGTTGGCAAATTGCTGCATTTCTTGACTTGATTCGGCCACCTGCACATCAGTAGAATAGTGTGAAACCATTGGCAGAGGGTGCCCTGGTGGTTTAAGGATTAATACACCAACCATGTTCTACAGTGTTCCGTTTCAGTCCTGCTGGGGACCCGCATTGCATATTCCCCCATTTCTCTCTTTCATTTCCTGCTTCTTGGTGCATTTAAATTAAACTGTTCTTTTCAGCCACAGAAAAAGAAGAAAGACCGTCGGAAAGGAAAGGGTGGAGATGCAGATGAGGATGATGATGAGGATGTCATGCTAAAGCTTAAAAATCTTTCAGTGCAAGCAAGTGATGAGGAAGATGAGCCAGGTCTGATATTTCAAGACTGATCCTCACAATTAAATAATTATTTTCACATCTATAATATAATTATTCAGTTTACTTTAATTTCCTTTCCACAGCTGTCACCCCCAGTAAAGGAAACCAGAATAAGGTTTGTTGTTGGGCTATATTGTGCTTCACCTCTGCTTTGCTGACTTTTCACATGTTTTCAGAGTAAAGCATTTCTGGTGTCCTTCAGGGTGGAAACATTTTTGCTGCTCTCAGCCAGGGCCAGAGTGATGAGGATGAGGACGCTGACTTGTATGAAGATGATAAACCAGCAAAAAAGGTACATCTTGTATTTAACATGGCTTAAGTACCACAAATGTGAAAATTATTGACAACATTGAATAGTTGGAAGTTGGACAGTACAGATACAGCTTTATTTATACTGCAATCAGTTAAAACCCCTTGACACAGGTGGTCTACGTTCAACTATTTATGTGACTTCTAAAACCAGTTGGCTGAGCCATTGATACTTGGCGTGTCCTATTAAAGGGACTCAGATGAATGTCAAAAAAGCCACATTCTGCTTTGAACTTTCAATGTTCTAAGACAATAAAATATAACACGGAAAGTCAGACTAGTACTCATGGTAAAAAATAAGGAAATAATAATGATCACAGAACCAGAAAAGAAAAACGATGGCAGCACGAGTAAATAATGAAAGGGCATTAAGACAAGAGAGTCATCTGTGATCGACCAACCCCACTGTACTTCTATTCAGACACTGATCAGGAGGTTTAACTTTGGAAGGTGGTCCCCAGCAGGACACAACTTCTTTCTGTGGAATGTTAGTGCAGTTTACAAATGGTAATTACGATGTTTAAACCTCTAAACTGCAGTGCACTCTTGAAAACAAGTATACAACAAATAATTTTAGCAGCACAGCAAATTCAGGTAATTCTCTTTCCCTCCTTGAAGTTTTGATTTGAATGAGACAGCAATGTCAACAGCCATTCAGTTTCTCCAGTCCACTAATTCTGTCCTTATATAACCACATAATGCATCAGCAGAATTCTTGAAAACTGAGTTCAATTCTGCCCTAAAGCCATTGGCTGCTGTGATTGCCCAGAGCTCTTCCCCTCTCGCTCGCACTCTCCCTATTTATTCTGATGTCTGTTGTCCCCACCACCCCTCACAGTCGATAAATTCTGGATTGTGATTATTACAGGTGCTGGTGATACTAACATGCCACCTGTTGAATCCAAATGAGAGCTAAATATAAATGCTGTGCAATATCTGTGCTTTTTTTCATACCAGTGTACATGGAAGAACAGTAGTGTGATCAGATATTAGGCACTACTGTTACAAAGTGGAATATAGAGCTGTGGATACAGTGGTGTGTGGAGAAGGAGGTGGTAGCTGAGAGAGAGGCTCTGTGGCTGTGGTGGCTTGCTTTACTGCACTGACTGCAGTGAAGACTGGTGAATGTCTGTGCTTTGATGCACACCCATTGAGACAGATTTGAAGTCTCCACTCCACAGCAAACCTCAGTGTATAATTGGCAAAAACATATCGATGTGCAACAATTAAATAGAATGTCTTTATCCATGCCACTTGACCCTATGTTTGCCGGCTGAGTTGGCTCAGAGACGAGAAAACATGATGTTGCTGCTGCAGTGGTGTCAGGTGAAGATTCAGTGATTGATTTTTAGAGGGCAGAAAGGGGATCTTCATACCTGAAAACAAAAGAATCAGCTTTGTGTGTTCCATGATGTCCATATACAGTGTAGCAAGGGCATTCAAAAAGTGTCTGTCCATTTCCAGGAGGGAGGCAGAGGCGGATTCTGGGGCCCCATCTCCCAGTGTTGTCTTAAGGAGGTGATAACCACCTTTCTTTTGTTTGAACCCTTCTTCAAGGTCAACAGGGGCATGGCAGGCCACTGTTAATACTCACAACTGTTTATAATGTACGATTTACAGGCACAAAAGTGCAACTTGATAATCTTAAGGCCTAAAAGCATCTTTGAGTTTGGTGCTTGTAGCGGCATCTTCTGTGCTTTGACAGATGTATGAATCAATACTTTCTTAAAGCTCTGGGTGTATCTGTACATGTCTGTGCATTTCGATACAGGAGATTGAGAAGGACAAGAAAAAGGATAAACCTAAGTCCAAGAAGGTAGACCTGGAAAATCTTTTCCTATGTCATCTATTTCCTTGTTTTAAACTTGTCTTTTCCACCCACCCATTAATCCATTGGATAAAATGTAACTCTGAGACACAGATTGGCATCACACAGAGTATTTTTTTTTTTTCAAATGTCTTCTCGTCTGACTGACAGTTCATAGGTCTCTTCCGTGACTGAATCAGTATGTGTCTAGGCATTTCACAGATACCACAAGCTTTGCTAAAAGTGACTCGTGTGTATGCAATTGTCAGGCTGCATCTGATGGAGAGGGTGACACAGAGAAGGATGATGGTGAAGAGAAAACTACAAACAAGATCAAGAAGGTGGAAGCCAAGTCCAAGGTGGGTGCTTTTGAAGATCTAAGACGTTATAAATACTGTACTTATGAAGCAAGACTGAATTGACTGTTTGTTGAATTTGTAATTTATAGCATTTTCAGAGTTTGGAGGGTCTTTTTTTTCAAGTTGTTCCATAAACCAAAACTCAAGAACAGAAGTTTAAGGAAGATGTTAAACTTTGTGTTTATTAAGGGTGGGAAAAAAATCCTGAATCAATTCCTGAATCGATTCTTGACTTCTTGAATCTATTTAATGCACTGTACATGTATATGGAAAAAAATATCCCTCACCCTCATGTGGGGTGGTACATTTCCTCCTCAAGATTGGGTCCTCTGTCAGAGAAAGGTTTGAAGGTTTTGCACAGTATCTTAGCTGTTCCTAGGACTGCATGCATTTGGACACAGACTTGGGATGTTGCACCTGGAATCTGCCAGTCCTTTTGGGGGTTACAGCCCCTAATATTCATATTTCCACTGGGAATACTGTGGACTTCTGCTTCCACATCTGTTCCAGTTGTTCCTTCAGCCCCTGGTACTTCCTGATCCTCTTGTGCTCCTTCTTTTTGATGTTACTGTCAGCTGGGATTGTCACATCTATTACAAATGCCCTCTTCTGCTCCTTGTCAACCACCCTGATATCTGGTTGGTTAGCCAGGAGCTGCCTGTCAGTCTGGAATTTAAAGTTCAACAGGATTAAGCTCTTTTGTCCTCAGCCACTTTTGGTGGCATGTCCCTTGTGGACTTGGGGACTTCGAATCCACAGATATTGAGATATTCCTCTACACTGTCACAGCCACTTTGTCCGGCCACTCAGTGTATGCTGTCCTGTATTGCATCTTACACCCTACAACTATGTGCTGACTTTTCTGAGGGGTATCATTACGTGGCCTGCGTCTTCCATAATCCAGAACCTCTGTGTTGTCCTTCAGTCCAGCTTTTTCTAGCCACGGCTGAGTAACATTGCTTCTCCTTACTAAAAGTTAGTGTTAGTGATTCTTAAATGAAGGGATTTGATTGAAGAATTTTATCGGGATTCTCTGGAGGGATCATGAAATGTTTGAAAAATACGAATCCAGGGTTCTGTGTTTTCATTCAGTGTTGTGCCTGGGTGATAAGTCTGTTCAGTGTGAGTATAGAAGTCCTACATTTTGGCTTTGCAGAAAGACCTGATTAAAAACTTAAGTGCAAGTCGATAGGTCATATAAAATGCACAGAATTGCAGTGTCAGCCAAACTTTACACAACTCTTAAAAAACATAGTGGCATATAAAATGAAGCCTACAGTATTTATATCTTAATTACCAGTTTAAGTTAATTTACTCATTGTATAACACAACCTGAAATACTTTCAATAAGGCCTATTTGTTTGCCATAGCTCAACAAACTTTGCATCAGGATGGGTGTCCCAAACGCCGCACAACAGGTCGTGTAGTATGTCACACTACATGTATACGGACAACTGATTGTCGTTCACAATTGGCCATGACGCTGGTAATTGGTCAGCCACAAAATCATCACAAAATCGTCTCAAAATCTGCCTAGAATCATGTAGTCTGAACCAGGCATAAGAGAAGATATTCAATGAAATTCACTGGTGGCTAAAAAGAACTGTCTCTGAAGATACATTTCTTAAGAAAGCTGAAACATTTAACCAGTGGAAGGCCTACTTCACTAACATTTTTGACAGACAATAGATTGTGTTGATCTTGCCAAAGCCAAAGAAAGGGAAGAAAGGGCAGCCCAATTCAAGTTCATAAGCTCTGATGTTGGCTTTATTATTTTCATTTTTGGCTCATTTTCAGCATCTTCCAGATAACCATGATACAGTTTAATTCTAATCATGTAGAAAGGAAAGCCTGAGCGATCACACAGTGAGGATGAAAATGAAGAGGAGGACGCGAGTGATGGAGGTGACATGATGATGGTATGTTTGTGCTCCACAAAGTCTTCTTTTTTGCTATGGATGATTGTGCTAGCTTTTCTCTTTCTCTGGCTTTAACCATCAGAGTGCTGAGGATGTCCTTGTAGAACAGGCCAAGCAGCAGGAAGATGACCCATTTGCTAACCTTAGCAAAAAGGAGAAGAAGAAGAAAAAGAAACAGGTAACCACTACATATGCTGATGCATTAATTATATACAGCTCATTTTATTTATTTTACATAAACAGTGGCATTCCCCTAGTGTTTTTTCCTCAGTTTCAGAAAAAAAGACTGTTGCTCTTTGTGATTTAGTGCCATCTAGCAGTGAGGTTGAGCAAAATTGCCCCCTCCCCCAACACATTTCAGGTGATTACACAACAATGAAAACATAATTCCAAATATTCCATTTCTGCTAGTAGTAGGTTCCCCTAAATCCTACACACTGGACATCTAACTAACTAGCTAACTAGCATTTTTTCTTCTATCTTTGATGACTAAAGAATGGTGTTTTGTTTGAAGACATATCTTGACCGTACTTCAGACTTAGCTATTAAGATAAATGTGCCACATTCCTTGTTTTTTGAATGGGAGTTTTTCATAAAACACCGTCCTGGTCATAAACATGATGATGATGCAAATGATTGTTTTTCCCTCTCTTCAGAGAATGACTTGCTGAATAAAACAAAACAAACAGAATAACTCAAACACGTTTCGCCTGAGTGAAGAATTATAGCAGGGTTATATGTTGATTCATATGTTTGTTCAATTTTGAATTATGTTTGAAAACGTAGCGATCAGGTTTTTAACAGAAAAAAATCATTGAAGTACTTTTGTCTAGGTCGAAGGTCGATGATCAATTTTGTTATCGTATCATCTGACCTGAGGCCGCATGTTTTGGATACTCTGGTGAAGAGAGGGGTGGAGTTGTCAACTAATCACCATCTGGTGGTGAGTTGGGTCCGAGGGTGGGGGAAGACTTTGGACAGACCTGGTAAACCCAAGCATGTAGTGCGGGTGAACTGGGAACGTCTCGAGGAGGCCCCTGTCCAAGAGATCTTCAACTCATACGTCCGGTGGAGCTTTTCTGGTATCCCTGTGGAGGTTGGGGGCATCGAACCTGAGTGGGTGATGTTCAAAGCTTCCATTACTGAAGCTGCGGTGGAGAGCTGTGGTTTAAAGGTCTTGGGTGCCTCGGAGGACTCCAGAGGCAGTTGCAATGTACCGACAGACCCAACAGGCAGCAGCTTCCGCCATAGGGGAGGCAAAGCTGCGGGTGTGGGAGGAGCAGCCATGGAGAAGGACTTTTGGTTGGCACCAAGGTGTTTCTGGAAAACTGTCACGAACCCCAGGAGGGGGAAACAGGGAACTGTCCAAGCTGTGTACAGTAAGGATGGGGCACTGTTGACCTCTACTGAGGAGGTAGTCGGGCGGTAGAAGGAGCACTTTCAGGAACTCCTGCATCAGACCAATATGCCCTCTATTGTAGATGCCTCAGGATTCCCCAGTCAGAACTGGTTAATGTGGCCTGGGAAAGGGAAGTTTGGGGTCCTCGGCTGAAACTGTTGCGACCAACCCCAGATAAGCAGTTGATGATGACACTTTTGTCAAACGTTTTCTGGTTTATTTCTCCAATGCGTGGATTTACTTTTTTAATTTGATCTTTGGACCAATCACCCGATTAAGCAGCAAAGAATACAGTAATTGGTAGCATACCTATAAAAATATAGGTATCTAAATGTCAATATGTTTTTTAATGTGATAACAACTAGTGTAAAAATTAGCATATGGCCTTACCGTACATGTATGCATATATGTATCAGTTTGATTATTTCACCAGCTGTTCATATTAGCTTTGATTGCATGTTTTTGTCATGATGGTTAAAATGAAGCAAGACTTCAAAAGTTCAAAAGTTTGGGTTCACTTACAAATGTCCTTATTTTTTTCAAAGAAAAGCACTGTTTTTTTCAATGAAGATGACATTAAATTAATCAGAAATGCAGTCTAGACATTGTTAGTGTGGTAAATGACTATTGTTGCTGAAAACGGCTGATTTTTATTGGAATATCTACATTGGTAGAGGCCCATTTCCAGCAACCATAACTCCTGTGTTGTAATGGTACATTGTGTTAGCTAATTGTGCTAAAAGGCTAATTGATGATTAGAAAACCCTTGTGCAATTATGTTAGCACAGCTAACAGTCTATTCTTGTTCTGAGAAATGAAGGCTATTCCATGCAGGAAATTGCCAAGAAATGTTGATGTCCTGCAACGGTGTGTACTCCTCCCTTCAGACAAGCACAAATGAGAGCTAAACAACAGCACAAACGGGCTCTAACCAGAATGGAAAGAGAAGTGGGAGGCCCCAGTGCACAACTAAACAAGAGGACAAGTACATTTGAGAAATAGACGCCTCACAGGTCCTCGACTGGCAGCTTCATCAAATGGTACCCACAAAACGCCAGTCTCAACGTGCACAGTGAAGAGGTGACTCCGCGATGCTGACCTTCAGGGAAGAGTGGCAGAGAAAAAGCCGTATCTGAGACTGGCCAATGAAAGGAAAAGATGGGCAAAAGAACACAGACATTGGACAGAGGATGTTTGGGGGAAAAAAAGTGTTATGGACAGACGAATCTCAGTTTTAGGTGTTTGGATCACACCGCAGAACATTTGTGAGATGCAGAACAAGTGAAAAGATGCTGGAGGAGTGCCTGATGCCATCTGTCAAGCATGTTGCAGGTAATGTGATGGTCTGGGGCTGCTTTGGTCCTGGTAAAGTGGGAGATTTGTACAAAGTAAAAGGGAGTTTGAATAAGGAAGGCTATCACTCCATTTTGCAATGCCATGCCATACCCTGTGGACAGGGCTTGATTGGAGCCAATTTCCTCCTACAACAGGACAATGACCCAAACCTCCAAACTATGCAAGAACTATTCAGGGAAGAAGCAGTAAGCTGGTATTCTGTCTAATGGAGTGGCCAGTACAGTCACCAGATCTCAACCCTATTGAGCTATTAGGGGAGCAGCTTGACCATATGGTATGTAAGAAGTGCCCATCAAGCCAATCCAACTTGTGGTAGCTGCTTCGGGAAGTGTGGGGTGAAATTTCTTCAGATTACCTCAACAAATTGACAGCTAGAATGCCAAAAGTCGGCAAGGCTGTAATTGTTGCAAATTGAGAATTCTTTGACAAAAGCAAAGTTTGAAGGACAAAATTATTTAAAATAAAAATCATCATTTCTAACGTCATCAATGTCTTGAATTTATTTTCTATTCATTTTGCAACATTTTATTCATTTGATGAATAAAAGTGTGAGTTTTCATGGAAAACATGAAATTCTCTGGGTGACCCCAAACTTTTGAACGGTAGTGTATATTTTCAATTTCAGGGCATTTTTTTTTTTTTTGCATTTTTGAGACAATTTCAATACTCTGTTTGTGTGTTTGTCATATTTCAGTCATTGTGTTTGTGCATGCGTGTGTTAAAAGTCTCAACCAAGTTGTATTTGTCGTAAAATACAAGTCCCATAAGATGGCAGTAGTAACTGCATTTGAGGTACTGTATGGAAATCATGGAAATGACATAGTTTTACACAACATGATCTTGCAGGTGACTTGTTAGAAAGTGAAGGGATCCCGTATACTGAAATGGTTTTTACTTTGAAATGGATACAGGAAGTGTGGTATTAGCAGTGTAATAAGAGCATGATATGGTAACAAGCATGTCAGAGTTTTGAATTAGAAATGAAAGACTTGCCTCTAATATAACACATCTTCAATTAGGAGTTGGTACTAGTACTTAATTGCCTATTTCAAAATTTTGGGAAAGTGCAGCCACATTGATGAACAAAATGGTCTGGTCGATGACTTCAGAAAGAGCAGCAGCCAATGACTGGGACCACAAATTCTCCATGAGGACTGTAATAGAAAACTGTTCGCTGTAAGCGTCCTCCAATGATTTAATGGAAAACTGTTGGCACAGATTCATTTTGATGGAACAACGGTCAGTGGGAGCACACTCTGCTAGCCGCACCAATCATGTAATTTCATCACCCAGCTGCTCAGTAAGTCATGGACATCCATGGTTGCTGTTATGGTCCAGCCAAAAACGTATTAAAAATACGCAGTATAAAATGGAAATAAAAAAAGTCTTGTGCCACCTTCAGCCCATCTTCAAGGCATCCTCCTCTGTGGTGTGGTGTGTGTTTTGTTACAGATGGAGTATGAGCGTCAGGTGGCCAGTGTTCGTGCTCAGAATGCCTTGGAGGGAGATTTTTCCATTTCCCAAGCTGAGATGTCTTCCAGACAGGCCATGCTGGAGAATGCCTCTGATATTAAGGTTAGTCTTCTCAAATGGATTAAAATGTGTTTAACCCTGCTTTTACCTAGAAATGTGCTAAAATCTTTGTCAATGGGGTCAATTTCCAGCAACTTAGTTGAAAAGAAAATGATTGGAATGAATAGACTACCAAAATATCCCCCCCCCCACCTGCCCCATAAACATACCCCCCCTCCCATTAAGTGACTGGAAAAATATGCAAATTACCATAAAATCTCACTAATCAACCTAAAATTGAAAAGAAATACATTTTCATATTGTTTTTCATTATAGATTTTGTTTTTTGGAACATTTGGAAAGAAAAACTATTATCAAGAACAATAGCATTGTTATGTTCAGGGTCAGTTTGACCCAGGAAAACACAATTTCACATTTTTAGTGGGATTTGATTTCCAACCACAACATCATCATCAGAACATATGTATGGAAGACATAATAATTTTTTGTTTCCCAAAAAATCAAGCTAATTTGAACATCGTCAGGGATAGTTTGATGCTACTGTACCGGTAAGTACTATGTATGTGAATATGTATGCTATGTATGGATGAGATGGTAAAAAACAATATAGTGGCAAAAATGACTTTGCACATTAGCACTAATTCTACCCTGTCACTCAAATGGTGAGAGGGACCATAATAACATAATAACTAGGGATGTAATGATACTGAAAACTCTACACTATGGTAATACCTTGGTATAAGTCCATGATACGATATTTATTGCCATTTAAAAAAAAAAAAGAAAGAAACATTACTTGAATGAGTGCCCTTCATTAATAAATTAGTCTGTACTGCATGTTTTATTCATATGAAATTTGTTTTTAACTTAAAGTGCTTCTGCTTTCCTTCTTTCATAAAAAGTAAATTTTCATGAATTGTCAGTTTTTGTCAATTGTCATGTACAATTTCAAAACAAAAAACAATGTAGCAGTCAGTAGCAGTCCTTTTATACAGTAATTAAAAGAGCTGTTGAATTGGGTGACTACATCCATCATCAGTTTATGAACTAGTAGATTTAACAGTCTGTTCAGTGATCAGCACAGCTGTGGTGGTTGAATTGTAATAAAAAAAAAAACAAAAAAAAAAACACTGCTACACATGTCATTCGACCAAGCAGATGGCTGGCTTGTGAAACAAGGTTTAAAGTGTGTGAAAGTGTGTTTATTTTTAGCAGTGCTTGGCTTGCATGCAAAGGATGACAGGACAATGACAAATAGTAAATAACCATGTAACATCATGGGACTACCATGAAATACATTGAGCTGTATTCTTTTTTTGATATCGCGTAATTCTGTAAATCATTACTGCCCTCATTGTAACCCATTTTTGGAAGGCAAATTTTTTTTTTTTTTTTTTGAAGATTTTAAAATTGAATGTGATCGGCCAAAACAACGTAAACAAATATGTGTAAAATGTTCATTTGTTATGCTTTTTACAGAACACTACTGCACACAAAGTGTTTACAGAACATTGAAAATATATCAACATGTTAATTTTATATAGTTGTGCCTGTTAAAAAAAGGAAAAGTAATTCAATATGAAGCAAGGAGTATGACGTTAATCATTTATTTAGAGATGTTCAAGAATTGACCCCAAAGATAATGGAAGAGTTAAATGCCTGTGTCTGAAATTCTGTTCTCTTGAACAGAAATGAAAAGGTGAACCTAGTTATTAATTAATTAATTATGTTTGTGTCCTTCAGCTGGAGAGGTTCAGCATATCTGCTCATGGCAAGGAGCTTTTTGTCAACGCTGACCTTCTGATTGTGGCAGGAAGAAGATATGGTTTGGTTGGACCAAATGGGTAAATGTCTTTTGTTTTTTCAACTACTGGCAATGAAAATATGCACAGAAACTTCTACTCCTAATAACTTTACTTACCCAGGTATTGGGTTGAATATGTAACCATCATAACAAATTTGGCATTAGTTTATAGGATCACACTCTGATCATGATGAATCTGGTGAATATGCACTCTGACAGATTAAACACGGTGAATGGCTTTATTTTTTATTTTCTATATTGTAGATTGAAGACATCAAAACTATGAAATAACATACAATGTTGTAAACCGAAAAGTGTGAACAAAGCAAAATGTTCTTTATTTTTGATTCTTTAAGTTAGCCATCTTTTGCTTTGATGGCAGATTTGCTTATTGTTGAAAGCAGCTTCATGAGGTTATCTGGAATGCTTTTCCAACACTCTTGAAGGAGTTCCCATATATGCTGTTGCTGCTGCTGTTCCTTCACTCTTCTTGAAATTTTTCTGATTAACCTACCCTCATGCCTCAAAGTAATGATGAGCTGTCTTGAGTATGAACGAGCTTTCGACAAGGCACACCTGTTGACTGAAAACCATTCCAGATGACTACTTCATGAAGCTGGTTAAGGCAAATGGTTTCTATGTTGATATACAGTGTACACAGTATGTGCAAAAGTTTTAGCAGGTGTGGAAAAATGCTGTAAACTAAGAATGCTTTCAAAAATATAAATAATTGTTTAATTTAATAAATTTACAAAATGCAAAGTGAGCGAACAAAAGAAAAATTTAAATCAAATCAATATTTAGTGTTACTACCCTTTGCCTGCAAGCCAGCATCAATTCTTATAGGTACACCTGCACAAAGTCAGGGATTTTGTGGCAGGTGTATGATCAGTTAATTATACCAGACAGGTGCTAGTGATCATCAATTTTGTATGTAGGTTGAAACACAGTCAACTGAAACAGAAACAGCTGTTTTGGAGCCTTAAAACTGGGTGAGGAATAGCCAAACTCTGTTACCAAGTTGAGGTTGTGGAAGACAGTTTCATGTCACAGGTCATACACCATGGCAAGACTGAGCACAGCAACAAGACACAAGGTAGTTACACTGCATCAGCAAGGTCTCTCATAGACAAAGATTTCAAAGCAGACTGGGGTTTCAAGATGTGCTGTTCAAGCTCTTTTGAAGAAGCACAAAGAAACAGGCAATGTTAAAGATAGTAGACACAGTGGTTGGCCAAGGAAACTTAGTGCAGCAGATGAAAAACACATCAAGCTTATTTCCCGTCGAAATTGAAAGATGTCCTGCAGTGCCATCAGCTCGGAACTGGCAGAAACCAGTGGGACCCAGGTAATCCCATCTACTCTCCGGAGAAGTCTGGCCAGAAGTGGTCTTCATGGAAGAGTTACAGGCAGAAAGTCATACCCCTGACATGGAAACAAAGCCAAGCGACTCAACTATGGATGAAAACATAAGAACTGGGGTGCAGAAAAATGTCTGGAAGGGCTGGAGAGTGGGACAGTGAGTGTCTGCAGGCAACAGTGAAGCATGGTGGAGGTTCCTCGCAAGTTTGGAGCTGCATTTCTGCAAATGGAATTGGAGATCTGGTCAGAATTAATGGTGTGACAAATACAGGCAGCTACTTATCCATCATACAATACCATCAGGGAGGCGTATGATTGGCCCCAAATTTATTCTGCAGCAGGGCAATGACCCCAAACATACAGCCAATGTCATTAAGAGCTATCTTCAGCATAAAGAAGAACAAGAAGTCCTGGAAGTGATGGTATGGCCCCCACAGAGCCCTGATTTCAACATCATGGAGTCTGTCAAGGATTTCATGAAGAGATTTGAGGAAGTCTACATTCACAGAATATCTGTGGTTAGTTCTCTAAGATGTCAGCTGAATTCCTTCGAAAACTGTGTGCAAGTGTGTCTAGAAGAATTGATACTGTTTTGAATGCAAAGGATGGTCACACCAAATATTGATTTGATTTAGATTTCTCTTCTGTTCATTCACTGCATTTTGTTCATTGATGAAAATAAACTATTGACACTTACATTTTTGAAAGCATTCTTATTTTGCAGTATTTTTTCCACACCTGCTTAAAACTTTGCACAATACTGTATACATACAGTGGACATAAAAAGTCTACACACCTCTGTTCAAATGCCAGATTTTCGTGATGTAAAAAAGTGACAGCAAGACAAATAATTTTACGTTTTCCACCTTTAATCTGACCTTTAACCTGTACAATGCAAGTGAAAAACAAACAGAAATCTTTCAAGGAGGTGAAGTAAAAATAAACAACTGAGATAATGTGGTTGCATAAGTGTACACACCCTTTTATAACTGGGGATGTGGCTGTGTTCAGATTTTACCAATTACATTCTAATTCATGTTAAAGCATCAGCACACACCTGTCGCCAATTAAAGTGCCTCTGATCAACCCCTGATCTGATCAATAAAGTTCAGCTGTTCTAGTAGGCTTTTCCTCACATTTTTGTAGCCACATCTTCCAGCACAAGCCATGGTCCGCAGAGAGCTTCCAAAGCATCAGAGGGATCTCATTATTGAAAGATATCAGTCAGGTGAAGGCTACAAAAGAATTTCCAAGGAATTAAACATACCATGGAACACAGTGAAGACTGTTATCATCAAGTGGAGAAAATATGGCACAACAGTGACATTACCAAGAACAGGACGTCCGTCCAAAATTGATGATAAGACGAGAAGAAAACTAGTCAGGGAGGCTACCAAGAGGCCGACAGCAACACTGAAGGAGCTGCAGGAATTTCTGGCAAGTACTGGCTGTGTAGTACATGTGACAACAATCTCCCGTCTTCTTCATATGTCTGGGCTATGGGGTAGGGTGGCAAGACGGAAGCCTTATCTTACAAAGAAGAATATCCAAGCCTGGCTTAATTTTGCAAAAAGACATCTGAAATCTCCCAAATGCATGTGGGACAATGTGTTATGGTCTGATGAAACCAAGGTTGAACTTTTTGGACATAATTCCAAACGGTATGTTTGGCACAACAACACTTCACATCACCTAAATAACACCATACCTACAGTGAAGCATGGTGGTGGCAGCATCATGCTTTGGGGCTGTTTTTCTTCAGCTGGAGACTGGGGCCTTAGTCAGGGTGGAGGAAATTATGAACCGTTCCAAATACCAGTCAGTGTTGGCACAAAACCTTCGGCCTTCTATTAGAAAGGTGAAGATGAAGAGGAACTTCATCTTTCAGCACGACAATGACCCAAAGCACACATCTAAATCAACAAAAGAATGGCATCACCGGAATAAGATTGAGGCTTTGGAATGGCCCAGCCAGAGTCCAGACCTGAATCCCATCGAACATCTGTGGGGTGATCTGAAGAGGGCTGTGCACAGGAGATGCCCTCGCAATCTGTCAGATTTGGAGTGGTTTTGCAAAGAGGAGTTGGCAAATATTGCCACATCAAGATGTGCCATGCTGGTAGGCTCCTACTCAAAAAGACTGCACTGAGTGCTGTAAGAAAAGCCAAAGGTGCTGCAACAAAGTATTAGTTTAAGGGTGTGCATATTTATGCAACCAGGTTATTTTAAGTTTTTTATTTTATATTTTTCCCCTTTAAAGGTTTCAGTTTGTTTTTCACTTGCATTGTACAGGTTATAGGTCAGATTAAAGGTGGAAAAAGTTGTGAAATTATGTCTTGCTGTCATTTTTTTACATCACGAAAACCTGGCATTTGAACAGGGGTGTGAAGACTTTTTATATTCACTGTATGTATGTGTGTGTGTGTGTGTGTGTGTGTGTATATATGTGTACTGTGTGTGTGTGTGTGTGTGTGTGTGTGTGTGCGCGTGTGGGTGTGTGTCAGGGGTTTTCAAACGTATTAGTCAAAGGTCTGCGTCTGATTTTTAATCAAGGTCAGAGGTCCTGAACAATTGGTGATAACAAAATAATATTAGTTACTTAACCATCCCACCTCTTGTGATTAGGCCTGCACAAAACTGAGGCAGACAAGGCTGGACGAGACATTTGGTCCATATTTATTTCTCTCTCAGTCATATTCGTACAAATACTTTGACACTAGTTGTAGCAATTGTGTATTATAGAAAAGGAGACACATTCTGTATCTGCGATTTAAGAGCTAATGGCAAATTCCCCAATGTAACATTAATGGGTGAACTCAGTAGCAACAACACGCAGCACGCACTCCCAGTAATTAACGTTACCTTGACAACAATGTCAATAAGGAAATAAACAACATTAAAACCAAATTTAAACGTGTTAAATTTCTTTTAAAAGCATTGCACTTTGTTACGTATTGTAGCCTGTTCATAGCTCAAAGTATGGGAGGGATGGGATACTCTACTGCATTTGTCAAAGGGCCAGTTTTATGAACCTGTGTCAGTGTCCTAACTCCTAAAACACATGGAAAATCCATAATAATAACGAGAACTACACCATGTAGACACTAAGTGCTCAGTGCAAAACCTGTTCAACTACTAATGAATGAGTCGATATCTCAACTGAAAACTCCTAATCAGGAAGCAAACAAAAATGAACTATGAGTGGCTTTACCCTTTCAACCAAATGAAGAGTGCTGACACCCTCCTCAGGGATCTTCAGAAACCTGGACAAGTAAGGGTGCTATTCAACTCAAGAGTTGAACACCATGCTGTGTCCTTCAGCAATATCCTCAGCAGTGACCCACACATGATCAACAGCCAGCTTGGGGTAATGTTGTTGATAAGGCTGACAGCAGATAGGAAAAAACTGTTCTTGTGGTGTGAGGTTTTGGTCCTGATGGACAGCCTCCTGTCAGAGGGGAGTGTCTCAAAGAGTTTGTGTCCGGGGTGAGAGGGATCAGCCACAATCTTTCCTGCACGCCTCAGGGTCCTGGAGGTGTACAGGTCCTGAAGAGATGGGAGATTGCAGTGGATCACCTTCTCTGCAGACCAAATGACATGCTGCTGAGGTGGAGGAGGTGAGGATGGACTCAATGATGGCTGTGTAGAAGTGCACCATCATTGTCTTTGGCAGATTGAGTTTCTTCAGCTGCCGTAGGAAGTACATTCTCTGCTGTGCTTTCTTGATGAGGGAGCTGATGTTCGACTCCCACTTGAGGTCCTGGGAGATGACTTCCTGTTCACCTGCCAAATCAACTAGCCCTGAAAATGGAGGGCAGCCAGCAGGAGTGAGAGGCTGTGGGGCTGGAAGGGCTGGGGGCCTCCCTCTGGCTGTGGAGATAAGTGTGGGCTGTCAGGCCTGGAGACAGCACCCAGCAGCAGTGGGAGGCTGTGGGGCTGGAAGGGCTGGAAGCCTCTCCCTGGCTGTGGAGACAAGTGTGCGCTGTTGAGCCTGGAGGCAGCACCCAGCAGCAGTGGGAGGCCGTGGGGCTGGAAGGGCTGGAAGCCTCCCCCTGGCTGTGGAGACAAGTGTGGGCTGGTGGGCCTGGAGGCAGCATGCAGCAGGAGTGAAGGACAGTGGGGCTGGAAGGAAGCAGAAAGACTCCACAGTGTCAATAGTGGAGTCACAGAGGGTGATGAGGGCAGGTGAGGCTGAGTTTTTCCTGTAGTCCACAACCATCTTCACTGTCTTTAGAGCATTGAGCTCTAGGTTGTTCTGGTGACACCAGGTCACCAGATGGTCAACTTCCCACCTGTAGGTGGACTCATCGCCATCAGAGATGAGTCCGATGAGGGTGGTGTCGTCCGCAAACTTAGGGGGATCTGGTGCTGATGGTCTTTGCGTCGGAGATCTGTTTCCCCGGCTTCACCCACTGTTTCCTGAGCTGGCACGCTCAGCTGGGAGAGCTTCTCCTGAAGCAGAGTTGGGGTGATGGTATTAAAGGCAGAGCTGAAATCCACAAATGGGATCCTGGTGTATGTTCCTGCGAAGTCCAGTTGCTGGAGGATGAAGTAGAGGGCCAAGTTGACTGCATCGTCTACACACTTGTTGGCGCTGTAGGCAAACTGCAGGGGATCCAGGAGAGGGTCAGTAATGTCTTTGAGGTGTGAGAGCACAAGGCGCTCAAAGGATTTCATGACTATGGAGGTCAGGGCGACAGGTCTGAAGTCATTAAGTCCTGTGGTCCTTTGGGTTCTTGGGAACTGAGATGATGGTTGAGGACTTGAAACAGGCTGGCACGTGACATGTCTCCAGTGAGGTGTTAAAAATGTCTGTGAACACTGGAGACCGCTGATCAGCATAGTGCTTCAAGGTGGATGGGTACAGAATCTGGTCCAGCTGCTTTCCGGGGGTTCTGTCTCCTGAAGAGTCTGTTGACGTCCCTCTCATGAATGAAAAGAGTCGTCGCTGAGGTGGGTGGGTGGGTGGGGTCCTTTAAGGTGAGCATTGGTGGAGGTGACTGGAGCTGGAGCTGTTGGGAAGTCTCATGGGGGATGGTTGCTGGATTGTCCCTTTGTCTTTCAAAGCGGCACTAGAACTCGTTCAGGTCGTTGGCTAGGAGTCGATTGTTGATGGAGTAGGGGGGCTTTAGGCTTGTAGTTAGTCATCTGCCTGAGCCCTTTCCAGACAGACGCAGAGTAGTTAGCTGAGAAGTGGTGTTGGAGCTTCTCAAAGTACAGTCATCTAGCCTCTTTCACTGCCTTGCTAAACTTGTACTTCAACTCTTTGAATCTGTCCTTGTCCCCACTCCTGAAGGCCTCTTCCTTTGCCAACCTTAGTTGTCTGAGTTTGGCTGTGAACCAGGGTTGGTCATTGTTGTAACACCCTGGTGCGTGATGGAACACAGCAGTCCTCACAGAAGCTGATGTAGGAGATCACTGTCTCCGTGTACTCATCCAGAATGTTTGTAGCAGTCCTGAACACATCCCAGTCAGTAGAGTTCAAACATGCCTGGAGATCCTCCACAGCCTCGTTGGTCCACTTCCTTGATGTCCTCACTACAGGTTTGCAGAGCTTTAGTTTCTGCCTGTACGCAGGAATCGGGTGGACCATGATGTGGTCAGAGTGTCTGACAGTGGTGTAACAGTGATCCAGAATATTCTCCTCTCTGGTCGGGCATTTAATAAACTGTCTGTATTTAGGGAGTTTGTGGGTGAGGTTACCTTTGTTAAAGTCGCCAAGGACAGTAATTAAAGAGTCCGGGCTGGTCCGCTCCACACACACTATCTGGTCTGCGAGCATACGCTGTCTCTCCTGCACGTTGGCCTACGGCGGGATGTAAACACCGACCAGAATGAACGAAGCGAACTCACGGGGTGAAAGGCTTACAGTTTATGATAAAAGATTCCAGGTCAGGAGAACAGTGCTGCTCGATCACTGTCACGTCGTTGCACCAGCCAGTGTTGATGTAGAAACAGATTCCTCCACCTTTAGTTTTGCTGGAAAGTTCTGTGTCTCTGTTCGTGCGGAGGAGTTGGAAGCTAGCCAGTTGCAGCGCAGAGTCCAGTATTAATCCACAGAGCCATGTCTCGATGAAGCACAAAACCGCAGATGAAGAAGAGTCCCTGTGTATACCCAGGGTAGGGTTCTTATTGAAACATCATAACCAAACTGAATTGGCCCTGTCGGAAACATTCTGCACTTGGATTGTAAGTGCTGAATACTTGCCTGCCGTTTCTGTGGATCAATTTGCCTGGACCAAGGAGTCTTGTATGATGGAGCTGGAGTGGTGCCAGTCGACCTGCCGAGTTCCTGACGTCGCCGCTGCTTGATTGTGATGGGCACAGAACTCCCGGCATAAAAGAAAGTTTCTCCTCTTCGACACCATTGTTTGTCAGTTCATTCCGGCTGAGACAGTCGCTCGTCCTGATTTTAATTCATTTTCTCCACAGCTCTCCTGCGCAGGGCTGTTTCCTGTTTACATGTGATGTCACGTAGCATCATCATTTGACTCGGGAAGACGAAAAGCCTGGAGCGGACTTTTCTGTATCAAACAGAACTGGACCTTGTCTGCGTTTCCTGAGCTCTACATGCAGTTCAGCATGTTTCCAGCAGCATTCCTGTTGCTTCTACTGACAGTGCTGTATCCACAGGAGGCGCATGGAAAAATTGGAGACCAAATTTTGCTGGACATTTTATTCCTCCTCGAATGTTCCAGTGGAAATTTTGACCCTTTTGCAATGCCACCAAATTCGTTTTCTAAAAACCTAGATGAGTCTTTGACTCCACCATTTTCAATTAATTTATTTAGTCCTTATGAATGGTTGCATTTATTCCATATTTATACCTCAAACAAACAAAAAAGGATTATAAATAATCAAATAAGCAACACACAAGTCAGTAAAAAAGAAATGTCTTATCATGCTTTTGCTCCTACTATCAGGAAATATTAAACCTAACCCCAGCCCTGTTTTAAATTGTTTGAGCACCCCTTGTGATTTTAAAGATAGATCTGGGCTCGGTGTTATTCACTTAAATGTTAGAAGTCTATTTCCTAAACTGGATTGGGTGAAAATCTGGGCAAAATCCTCTGCCTCTACTGTTCTTTCATCAGTATCGCTCAGCAAGCAATTTGAATTTCTAGCTGTGAAACTGGAACTTCTTAAAGGCAATTTTATCACAATTGTAGGTTGTTATAGACCCCCCTCTGCAAGCAGCGAGACCTTATCATCACTGAGTAAACAATTATCATCCATTGATTTTAATGAGATTTTACTGACTGGGGATTTTAACTGGGACTGGTTATCTCCTGTCTCTGACAGTTTTAAATCTATGTGTGACATATTTAACCTTGCACAATTGATGAATGGTTCGACCCGTCCTAATCCCAAATACCCAGAGAAATCCTTTCTTCTTGATTTATTTTTGACAAATGTTCCTCATAAATACTACTGCTTTTGGTATATTTGTCAACAATATTAGTGACCACTGTGTCATTGCCACAATCAGACAAGCAAGGCTACCTAAATCAAGATTTTAAGCATTTCTGTGAGCAAGCCTTTCTTCATGACCTATGGGACTTCGACTGGAGTAGAATCTCCCTTATAAATGACGTAGAACTCACATGGAAATATTTCTATAATGCTTTCATAAAAATCATAAATGAACATGCTCCCTTTCTGAAGTTTAGGGTTAAAGGCTGAAACAAATCCATGGTTTACTTCCGAATTGTCTGCCTTATTAAAAGAAAGGGACCTCGCCTGGGCCAAAGCTAAACAGTCTAAAACTGAGGCTGACTGGCTGATTTTTAGGCGGCTCCAAAATCATTTTACTTCCGCTGTTAGAAAGGCTAAATCTGACTTTTACTTAAAACGACTACCAATCTAAATGACCCTAAGAAATTCTGAAAAGTTATAAAATCTTCACATGGGACTATAACCACAAATGATTTGCCAGCCTGCATTGTGAAAGAAGATTCCAGTGTTCTAACTGATAAATCTGATATTTTAAATTGTTTTAATGAGCATTTCATTTTATCTGGTTCTTTATTTGAATGTTCACATTCAAACTCAACACAGTGTAAAGATAATGGAGCTCACCTTCCGCCGACCCAAACCTACTCTGCAGTTCAGTCTTTTAATTTCACTGCTTTTAATATGATAGATGTTCATAGAGCTTTAAAGCAACTGGATCCTAACAAATTAGCTGGTCCTGACATGCTTGAGCCCTATTTTATTAAGCTCGCAGCAGACTTCTTAGCAGGACATTTATTTTTAATCTTACACTGTCCCAGAATGTCATTCCCATCATCTGGAAATCTGCCCAAGTTCTCCCTTTATTGAAAGGGGAAGACCGCACACTTCTCAGTAACTATAGGCCAATCTCTAAGTTATGCATTTTAGCCAAAGTTCTTGAAAAGCTTGTCATTGAACAACTTAAAGGATTTCTGGACACAAATAGTATTTTATCTCCATATCAATCTGGTTTTAGAAAACACCACAGTACAATAACAGCTGCTACCAAAGTCATATTATTGAGGCACTGGACTGCAGGAAATACTGTGCAACTCTTTTTATCGACTTGTCAAAAACCTTTGACACAGTAGACCATGTCACTTTGTTAGAAAGGCTCTGCAACATTGGTTTATCCGAACTGGCTGTAGGCTGGTTTGCCAACTACCTGTCAACCAGAACTCAATGTGTCCAGTTTGCTGGATCTTCCTCTGCCTTCCTCCCCATATCAAAGGGTGTGCCTCAAGGTTCCATTCTAGGACCATTGTTGTTTTCTGTTCATGTAAATAATCTTTGTGACAATTTATCAAAAGCTACCTTCCATTTCTATGCAGATGACAGAATCATCTACTGTTCCTCCCCCACAATAACTAAAACTCTGGAATACTTGCAGTCTGCCTTTGATGTTGTTCAGTCACACTTAAACTCTTCTTAAACTGGTGTTAAATGCTAAGAAAACTAAATGCATGTTGTTTTCAAATAACAAAGAACTGCCATCTAATCTCCCAAAGATTTTAACCACGCAAGGGGTCAGTATTGAAGCTGTTACAACTTACAAGTATTTAGGTATCATCGTCGATCAGAAACTGCTGAAAATCAAATTGGGTTTCTTTTTCAGGAACAAATCCAACTTCTCCCTCAAAACAAGGGAGTATTTGATTTCAGCAACTTTTTTACCTTTGCTGGATTATGGTGACCTGTTGTTTTTGAATGCTTCAGATCTGCACCTCAAGAAATTAGATGCTGTATACCACTGTGCTTTGCGTTTTATTACTGGCTGTGGAAACTGCACTCATCATTTTATTTTATGTTACTGCTAAATGACCGTCCCTCCATGTATGCAAACTTTCGCATTGGTTAACTTTCATATATAAAACCATTCTTGGCCTAGTCCCTCGATATCTTTCCTCCTACATGTGTAGAAATCAAAATCAATATGGCCTTCGATCTCAGTCCATTCTACAGATGGTGGTTCCCAGAGATAGAACAGAACTTGGGAAAAAAGCTTTTAAATATGCTGCTCCCTCCTCTTGGAATAATCTACAGACTGATCTAAAATTATCAGAGCTGATCTCTCTGAGGAAATTCAAGGCCATAATGAGGGATCGAGAGGAAAACTCCCTTGATCAGTGTAACTGTTTGCAGACTCCTTGCCCTGAATACATGGCTGACAGCGGCATGCCTCACCCATGGGATAAAGTTTGACAGTTCCTCTATCCTTTGGAATTGGAAAGACCACTTGAAGCCTGACTGGTCGGTGCCAACCTGTAATGTATCAAAACAAGAATACACAAATAAGCTCCAAGGACAGCAGACAAACAGCCTGTAACACTCCACTGCCCCTGACTCTCTACTTCACATCACCCAAGGCATTCAGAGGATGTCTGTCCTAGTCAGGGATTCAGTGCTCCTCTTTGCCCTCTTGATGGCATTCTCCAGGGATCCAAAACCCCCCTTCCCTACCACCATAACAATCACCAATCAAGGAGTTAGTTAAAGCTGCTACACTGAAGTTCAGTCAGATTGGTGAACTATTAAACAACAACCACAGACATTGTTCACTCAGGTGTCTGTCAGAAATTACAAAGACCCCATGCTGGTTCTGTAAATATATGCCGGTGGCATCATAAAACACATAACAATCACAGACCATCTAGTACCTGTGTCAGTTATCTTAAATTTGTTTCAGTGTGTTCAGCCACAGCCTGTCTCCTTTCCTGTTATAGAATCCCTACAGCTGAAATTAGCTCTTTTAAATATCAAATCTTTGGCTGACAGGTCCTTTTTGGTTAAGGATTTGATAAACAGGAAAGGGTTGGGATTTCTCCAGTTTGTGTGAAATGACCTGGGTGAATTAACCATAATTGAATATTGTTGTTGACAGTGTTAAAGGCTGACAATATTTCAGTGCTAGAATTACCTGGTTGACCATCACTGTGTGACTAAAAGGGATCTTTGGGTTTAAAACAGATTTCTAGGTGGCAAGGGTGAAGCAAACATCTGTAATATTATGAGATCATTTGAGGCACACAGCTATGACTGCACTTTAAACAGCATGTTTGTAATCTCTCAATGTTATCTGCTTTAAATAGTGTCGCTTCACTAAAGCTTAAAAAGAGGTCAACTTGCAGAATCTCCCCATGGTTAAACAATAGCATTGTTAATGATATCAAAAGAATCTGTTCCACTGAATCCACTGAAAGAAAATGGCAGAAAAGTAGGCTGATGGGTCACTGAGGTGGTAATTTATACAGTATATACAATAAAGCTCTGACTGTCTATAACAAAGTAATACATCTGGAAAGAAAGAATTACTTTTCCAAGATTTTTGCATAGAATGCTGGGAACTTCAGAATATTCTCCACTATTGAACAGACCCTTTTGCAAGGCACTATATGTGTAAAAAGCAGGCAAGCCAGCCAATACTGCAAAGGCAGAGTTGAGTGATCACAAATTCAGTATAGTCAGGGAAAAATTAGAATAAATCTCTCATTGCCATCTGGTCTTTATTCTGAAGGTAATACAGACAGGTTTGCTAAATTAAAAAGGAAAGGCTTCCTTTTTTGTGTAAAAAGCATTGTTTTGATTCAAATTACATAATTTTTATTTTCTAAGGTTGCATATACCGATGAAAACTGAGCTGTGCATGCAGCCTGTTGCAGTCGCTCCTGTTTCTTAGTTTTACAAATTCTTTTGCTCTATTCTTTATTATTAATACCTGCAATTTTATGACCATCATTTTGAAGCAGTGCCCCCTCCAAACATGTTGGCCAAGAGAGTTCTGGTTTGTTTTCTCACTTTGGAATTGCTACTCTCACTGGGACACAGCACCGATGTGCAGCGCAATGTTTACTCCAGAGATTAACTGATTGCGCTGAGGCCGGCTGGCTTGTCGGCCAGAACATCAGAGATCCGACCTGAAATCTGGACGAAAACACACAGAGGATGCAGGGGAGGACAGAAACAGCGGAGGAAAAGAGCTGGGTCGAGACAACAGAGGCTTATTGAGAAGAGGATATATAAGCCGTGCCTCCCCTCTCTCATCATGGGCAACGTGGGTTCACTGGCAAATAAGGCAGATGAGCTAACAGCACTCGCCAGGAGTCAGAGGGAGCACTGGGAGTGCAGTCTGATTTGTTTTTCTGAGACATGGTTGCTTCAGGACATACCTGATGACAACGTCTCCATCAGTGGGTTTCAGACTGTTCAGGCTGACCGGGATTGCACCTGGGTAAGCATGAGCGAGAGTGGTAAGCGTAAAGGAGGGGGGCTCGCTGTTCTGTTCAACAACCAATGGTGTAATCCTGATTATGTTACCATCAAGGAACATATCTGTTGCCCGGACATTGAACTGTTGGCTGTTGGGCTCAGGCCATATTATTGCCCAGGGAGCCCGGCAACCCGATGGCGGCATGTGACGTCAATCACTCCACTGTGGCCCGTCTGCAAACTCAACACCCGAATGCATTCATCTTGGGGGACTTCAACCACATCACCACGGCAACAACACTGCCCAATTTCACTCAGTATGTGAGCTGTCCCACAAGAGAGGAGAAAACCCTGGACTTGCTGTATGCTAACACCAGGGATGCATACAGTTGCTTCCCCCTCCCCCCTCTGGGCAGGTCAGACCACAACCTTGTGCACCTCACTCCTTGTTATGTACCTCTGGTGAAGAGTCAGCCTACGACCACAGGGACAGTGAGGAAATGGTCAGAGGAGACATATGAGACATTGCAGGGCTGTTTTGAGGTGACAGACTGGCAGGCACTCTGTGAGCCACACAGGGAGGACACTGATGGGCTCACAGAGTGCATCGCAGACTACATCACTTTCTGTGTGGACTCCACTGTCCCAGTCAGGACTGTCCATTTTTATCCAAATAACAAGCCATGGGTGACAAAAGACATCAAAGTCACCCTCATTGAGAAGAAGAGGGCTTTCAGAGCTGGTAACAGAGAAGAGGTGAGAATGATACAGAGGGAACTGAAGGTGAAAATCGAGGCTAAGGAGAAATACAGGAGGAAGCTGGAGTGGAAACTCCAGCAGGATAACTTCAGAGAGGTTTGGAGTGGTATGAGGACCATCACTGGCTTCAGAATGACCAACAACAGAGGAGATGAAGGCAGCTGACTCCTCTGTTGTCTGTCCTGGACAATCATCATCAACCACTCCCCACTCCCCCCCTCGTTCTCCTTCTCCTCCTTCTTACACACCCCCCCCCCCTTCTGTGTAAGCCCTCTTCACACCTCCTCAGACTGCCAGACTGACTTTACTCCCCAACCTGAGGACTACAACCCTCCCCCACCTGTCACCTCCACAGTGTCCTTCACTGCTGACCAGGTGAGAAGACAGCTGATGAGACTCCATTCAAACAAGGCTCCAGGCCCTGATGGTGTCAGCCTCAGGGTGCTCAAAGCCTGTGCCCCCCAGCTGTGTGGAGTTCTTCACCGTGTCTAAATCTCCAGAGGGTCCCCATGCTGTGGGAGACGTCGTGCCTCATTCCTGTGCCAAAGACATCACAGCCCAGGGACTCAAAGGACTACAGACCTGTGGCACTGACCTCCCACATTATGAAGATCCTGGAGAGACTTGTCCTGGAGCAGCTCCGGCCCATGGTCAAGCCACTCTTGGGCCCCCTCCAGCCCCGACTTTGAGTTGAGGACGCCATCATCTACCTGCTCAACCGTGTTTACGCCCACCTTGACAAGCCGGCGAGCACTGTGAGGGTTATGTTTTTTGACTTCTCCAGTGCGTTTAACACCATTTGTCCAGCTCTACTGGGTGACAAACTGACAGCTATTCAGGTGGACGCCCCCTTAGTGTCCTGGATTGTGGACTTCCTGACTGGCAGACCACAGTATGTGCACCTGCAACACTGTGCGTCAGAGAGAGTGGTCAGCAACACTGGGGCCCCACAGGGGACTGTTGTCTCTCCCTTCCTCTTCACCCTCTACACCACAGACAACTATTGCGCAGAGACCTGCCACCTTCAGAAAAAAGTAACATAATATTTTCATGACCATTTTGGGGAGTTCCCTGGTCTCTTAATACTGCTGCAGTGGCTCACTGCGGGTTTCCTTGTGGTATGACTGTGATTTGTAATGTAGCCACTGTCTTGCTAGATGCTAACTGATTCAGTGTCCTCTTGTCTTTCTCATATTTCAGCAAAGGAAAGACCACATTACTGAAACACATTGCCAATAGAGCTCTCAGTATACCCCCCAACATTGATGTTCTTCTGTGTGAACAGGGTAAGTGACCTGTCAGAATGTGCTCTCCATTTTTCTGATGATGCTGTTACCACCCACTGACTCTGTTGTGTTGTGTTTTTGTTAGAGGTTATAGCTGATGACACACCAGCGGTGCAGGCAGTGTTGAAGGCAGATACACGCCGTCTTAGGCTTCTGGACGAGGAGAAACACCTCCAGGCTCGTCTAGAGAAGGGAGAGGACAGTGTGGCTGAGAGGCTGGAAAAGGTGCGTCTGTGTGTGTAGGTCTCCAGAAAATGTCATGCCTTTAGAAGCTTCTGACGGGCTACTTGATATCTTGTGAGTCAGTTGTAGGTGTACCTGTACATGTATTTGAAGGCCTACCTTTAAACCTTCAGGTCCCTCTTTCCTTGACATCATGGGAAAATCAAAAGAAATCAGACCTCAGAAAAGACATTATTTGAACCTCCACAAGTCTGATCTATCCATGGGAGCAATTTCCAAATACCTGAAGGTACATCATTCATCTGTACAAACATAGTATAAATGCCATGGAACCACATAGTTGCTATGTCCCCAGTAAAATTAGAACTCAGTCAACATAACCTGAAAGCCTGCTCTGCGAGGAAGAAGACACTGCTCCAAAGGATAAGCCTGACTATGGTTTGCAACTGCACAAGGGGGCAAAGATCTTACTTTTTGGAGAAATGTCCTCTGGTTTGATTAAACAAAAACTGAACTGTTTAGACATAATGGCTATTGTTATTTGTAGAAAATAAGTGGTAGGTTTGCAACCTGAGCCAACCCAGCCATGCAGCATGGGTGTGGCAGCATCATGTTGCGACGTTGCTTTGCTGCAGGAGGAACTCCATGCAGGTGGCATGAGGGCCTCATGTCCTCTAGTGGGACCTGAGCTCCCAGGCCTGCACCATGCAGCTCCACTGGCATTCACCAGAGAACATCAGAATTGGCAGGTCCACCACTGGTGCCCCATTCTCTTCACAAATGAGAGCAGGTTCACACTGAGCACATGTGACAGGCGCCAAAGAGTCTGGAGATGTTGTGGTGAACGTTACGCTGCCAGTAACATCATTCAGCATGAAGAGCTGGGAGGGAGTTCAGCATTGTGATGGGAGTGAGGGGTGGGGGGGGTCAGTGTCCAGAGTTTGTGGGGGCAGAGGGCAGGGAAGGAAGGGGGAGGAGAGCTGGGAGGGAGTTCAGCATCCTGATGGCCTGGAGAATGAAGCTGTCTCTCAGTCTGCTGGTTCTGATCCTTAGGGTCCTCAGTCTCCTCCTGGAGGGCAGGAGGCTGAAGAGGCAGTGGGAGGGGTGGGTGGAGACAACCACAATGCTGAGTGCTTTGCGGGCCGGGCGTGTGCTGTAAATGTCCTGTAGGCAGGGGAGGGGAGGGGAGGGGAGGGGGGCACCAATGATCCTCTCAGCTGCTCTTACTAAGTGCTGCAGGTCTTCTGGCAGGATACAGTGCAGCCGCCGTACCACACAGTGATGCAGCTGGTCAGGGTGCTCTCGGTGGTTCCATGGTAGAAGGTGTGTATGATGAGGACTCGTGCTCTGGCTCTTTTCAGTCTGCTAAGGAAGTAGAGGCGCTGCTGAACTTTCCTGGCCAGTGAAGAGGTGCTGCTCCAGGAGAGGTCCACAGTGAGGTGCACGCCCAGGAACTTGGTGCTGCTCACTCTCTCCACAGCAGCACTGTTGATGGTCAGTGGGGTGTGCTGGGTGGAGGCTCTCCGGAAGTCAGCAACAATCTCTTTCATCTTCTCCACATTGAGAGAGAGATTGTTGTCTCTGTACCATGTGGCTAGTTGGCTCACCTTGTCCCTGTAGTTTGTTTTGCATGCTTGTTTGTTTTGTTTAGCATTGTTATTGAAGAGTCCCACCACAGTAGTGCCGTCGGCAAATTTGATGAAGAGGTTGGTGTTGTGTGTTGGTGTGCAGTCGTGGGTCAACAGGGTGAAGAGGAGGAGGCTGAGCACGCATCCTTGGGGGGCCATGTGTTCAGCATGATGGTGCTGGATGTGTTGCTGCTGACCCGGACTGCCTGTGGTCTACTGGTCAGGAAGTCCAACAGCCAGTTGCAGAGTGAAGTGTTTAGTCCTAGACAGTCCAGTTTCCGTATCAGCTGCTGGGGAATGATTGTGTTGAAAGCTGAACTAAAGTCTAAGAACAGCATTCTCACGTATGAGTCCTTATTGTCTTCTAGCTCTCAACGAAGGCGGATGCTTTTTGTCTTGCTCCCTCCATGCCCTTATCTGCCCTGCTGCTGCTCTTTGTCTTGTGCTGTCTCTGTCTGATCTGTTGGAGCCTCTCTCTGCATTCTCTCCGAAACCTAAAATCATGGATTTGATCAGCTGGTCTCTCAATGCAATCGACCATATTTTCCCGACAAAGAGACTGGGTCAAGGTGAGCCCTCCTGCCCCGACGGAACGTTTGCAGCCGGATACACAATGGACTCCTGGGAAAAGTGGAGGATCGTGTGCTTGTCAATCCTTTCCGTTGAGGATGTTGAAGATGTCCGCATATTTGGATTTATGATAACAGGCTTTCTGCTGTTTGGAGTTAGCAGCTTCCTGATTTATCGCAAAGTTCGGATGATGATGGCAACACTTCTGGCTATCGAGAGGCTGCCCATCATGGTTGAGGGAATGTGCAGGACTGTCAACACTCAGCCGCGACATGTGAGCTCGGTCGCAAACTGGATGTGATTCTTGATCAAAATCGCAGGCTGGATGCGATTTCTGAACTCCTTCGCAGGGTGGATGCCAACTTGGAGAAGGTGTCAGCTCAGCTTGGATGAAATTGGCCACCAAATTTGGATATATTTGAATTACAGCTACCGGGAGACTCAGAGAGACTCAAGGCAGACAAAAATCGCAGTGTTGGCCTAACCCAAACAGTTGTTATCTTCATTGGCTCCCCGAGATAACCGGCCTTCCCAAGGTTGGTATCTCTCCACTCTCCTGGATGTTATGCAGACAAGACGCTCTGGCCCTGTCTCCTCCCCCAAACACCCTCTACTCCTGTGAACTTTGTTTCTGGATCAGAACTCTCCGAGGTTGTCTCCATGGCTACGGCTGTGTCTTTGTCATCAGTTATCAGACAGAAGAGACAATGGGTTGGGACTGAGTAGAGATGAAGTACACGGGCTTACGCATAAGCACACACGAAGACACATATAACACGCACACCCCCTCTAACTCAGCACCTTGTGGCTCCCTCCCCCCTCCTTCCTTTGTCGCAATGTAGCATGGAGGGTTGCTGCGAGGCGCCAAAGTGTGGCTGCGTACATACCCCCCAGTGTCTGTGCTGCGACACCTACCCTCCCTAACACCCTCACCCGCTCCCACATGTACAAGTCTTTGAGTTTTGTTGTTATGTCTTATGTTGCTTGTGTGCTGAGGTGTTTTTTTCCTAATCCCACACTGTGCCCCCCCCCCCCTTTACAGGAGCCTAGTTTGGGATTTGCTTTTTTCCCTCTTCCTCCCTCTTGTTCTCCTTTTTTCTCATCTAAGTAAACGGGGCGCTGCTCGTGAGAGATTGTGCGACCCACAGTTCTCCCGCTCCTGTACTCCCCACGTTATGTGTCATTGACCTTTATTTTTTTAATGTTTCTTTGACGGGATGTAACTGAAATGAAATTTCGATTCCGAGGGACTAATAAAGGCATTCTGTTTCTGGTTCTGATTATTGTCCAGGTGGGTGAGAGTTGAGTGGAGGGCGGTGGAGATTGCATCATCAGTGGACTGGTTGGCCCGATATGCAAATTGGTAGGAGTCCAGGGAGGGAGGGAGGATAGATTTGATGTGGTGCGTGACTAACCACTCGAAGCACTTCATGATGATGGGGGTCAGTGCCACAGAGTGGTAGTGGTTGAAGTAGGATGGAGAAGTCTTCTTTGGAATAGGAGGGATGGTGGTACTCTTGAAGCAGGTGGGGACAACAGCTTGGCTCAGGGAGGTGTTGAAGATGTCTGTGAGGACATCTGTAAGCTCCTCTGCATAGTCCTTTAGGACACGACCAGGAATGTTGTCAGGACCTGCAGCCTTGCGAGCGTTGATCCTGGAGAGGGATCTCCTCACGCTGGCCGGAGACAGGGACAGCACCTGGTCATCTGGAGGGGGTGGTGTCTTCTGTGTAGGGGTGTTGTTGTCAGCTTCAAACTTTCCAAAGAAATTATTTAAACTGTTCAGCAGAGCAATGTCACTGTCACAGGTCTGTGGTCGGGGTTTATAGTCTGTGAGCTACAGGCTCCTTGTGTCTCTGCTGTCAGTGAAGTAGAGGGTTATCCTGCTACTGTACTGCCTCTTTGCTAGTCTGATGCCACGGGACAAGTTGGCTCTTGCTGATCTCAGACCAGCCTTATCACCAGGGGCCCATTACACAAAAGTAGGATAAGAGATTAAGCCGGGTTATGTTGGTTATCCTGGCTGAACTTGTCTGTGATCCGGGTGCACAAAAGCAGGATTGTGGAAAGTGGGATATGTTATAGTATAAGTTACCATGGAGATTTATTCTGTGGAGCTAGCCCCCTCCAGACCAGGCTAAGTTCCAGGAACTATTTAATCTCATCCCTTATCTCAGTCAGCAGTCATCACAAATGCAAACCAATAGTTATTCCACTGCCCACTACACATTGTTATCACATTCAACTAGATCCACTGCCATTATTTAAACATTAACACAAAACTTTCCCATAGACTATATGTATACACATCCAATATAAATATAATTACACATCAAAGAATAACATGATGTTCCTTTATTGAATAAGGATAAATCAAAGCATCAGTTCCTTTCAAAACTGAAGTCACACAGTGACTCTACAAGATAGAAAGAAAAGAATCAAAGCATATTGCACAACACAAGAATAAATACACATTCAAAGGATGTATATAATACACCCCACGTCTGCACACTGAAATAAATGCAGGACAAATCCGTACACAACAAATGAACAGGCAAATTAATGGATGCAGTAGCCTCCCTGCAAGCTTGTATACACACAGTATATAGCACAAACAATGGGAAAATAGACAAACATAAAATATTCTGTTTCTGTACAGAATTTGCTGTTACATCTAACATTTTTTTCACTGAGCGACTAAGTGCATAGGTGTTGCAATTTATCACCTTATGATAAAAAGCACCAGAAGAAAACCTGCATTTTCCCTTACCCGTTTCTTGATTTTACATGATAAAAACATAAGGGGATGATACGAAACATTCGATAAAAAATGTCAAGATTGTTACAGCCGATTATAATCACATTAAAGTTCTTTCATTAAGAATAACACACTAATCAGAAATCAGAAAAGCTTTATTGCCAAGTACGATTTTACATATACGAGGAATTTGCTTTGGCGAGGTTGGTGCATGACACATAAAAAAAGCTATTAAAAAAGTAAAAAAAATAGAACAGTAAGTAAAAAAATATAACAATAGTAAAAAATATACAATAAGTGAAAAATATAACAATATAAATGTATATACACGTCCACAAGGAAGTCCAAGCAGAGCATTAATGTAATGCATTGGGTTATGGCAGTGAGACAAGTAGAGGCAGAGGTGGAGTATGAAGAGTGTCAGGGAGGGTTCCGGGCCTTGTTAATAAAGGGGCCTTCACATGATAAGAAATTTGCTCTTCGCTCACCGCCAGGTAGGGAGCAGAGGCACTGAGCGGAGGCGGCGGAGCTCAGGTATACGTCATCAACAAGTGCGAGCGATTCACCGTTGCTAGGCAACGCAAGTACTTCCTTTCACTCCGGAAAGCTGATCGTTGTTTGTAAATTATTACACACAATGTATCTGAGTTTGTCGCAAAAGAAGGCCCTTGCAGTAGCGTAGTAGAAGTAGTAGTAGTAGTCGCTATTAGCGAATAGCGAACGTACACAAACAGCTAAGCTAACGTTAGCATTGTATTTAGCTTAACGGTGGTTCGTAAACGCTGCCTGGAGCTGTTATCTTATTGGTTGCGCTTTGAAAGGTCACTTTCAGGGGGCAAGTGAGGCTGAGTTCTTCTTGTAGTCCACAGCCATCTCCACTGTCTTTAGAGCGTTGAGCTCTAGGTTGTTCTGGTTGCACCAGGTCACCAGATGGTCAACCTCCCACCTGTAGGCGGACTCGTCGCCATCAGAGATGAGTCCAATGAGGGTGGTGTCGTCCACAAAATTCAGGAGCTTGACAGACTGGTGACTGGAGGTGCAGCTGTTTGTGTACAGGGAGAAGAGCAGAGGAGAAAGAACGCAGCCCTGAGGGGATCTGGTGCTGATGGTTTTTGCGTCAGAGACGTGTTTCCCCAGCTTCATGCACTGTGTCCTGTCAGACAGGAAGTCCGTAATCCTCCTGCAGGTGGAGTCAGGCATGCTCAGCTGGGAGAGCTTCTCCTGAAGCAGAGTTGGGATGATGGTGTTAAAGGCAGAGCTGAAATCCCCAAACAGGATCCTGACGTAGGTTCCTGCAGAGTCCAAGTGCTGGAGGATGAAGTTGAGGGCCAAGTTGACTGCATCGTCTACAGACCTGTTGGCTCTGTAGGGGGTCCAGGAGAGGGTCAGTGATGTCTCTGAGGTGTGAGTGCACAAGGCGCTCTAAGGACTTCATGACTATGGAGGTCAGGGCGATGGGTCTGAAGTCATTAAGTCCTGTGGTCCTTGGCTTCTTGGGAAATGGGATGATGGTTGAGGACCTGAAGCAGGCTGGCACGTGACATGTCTCCAGTGAGGTGTTAAAATTGTCTGTGAACACTGGAGACAGCTCATCAGCGCAGTGCTTCAAGGCGGATGGGGAGACAGAATCCGGTCCAGCTGCTTTCCGGGGGTTCTGTCTCCTGAAGAGACTGTTGACGTCCCTCTCATGAATGAAGAGTCGTCGCTGAGGTGGGTGGGGAGGGACGGCCTTTAAGGTGGGCATTGGTGGAGGTGACTGGAGCTGGAGCTGTTGGGAAGTGTCGTGGGGGATGGTTACTGGACTGTCCCTTTGTCTTTCAAAGCGGCAGTAGAACTCTTTCAGGTTGTTGGCTAGGCGTCGATCGTTGATGGAGTGGGGGGCTTTAGGCTTGTAGTTAGTTATCTGCCTGAGCCCTTTCCAGACAGACGCAGAGTAGTTAGCTGAGAAGTGGTGTTGGAGCTTCTCAAAGTACAGTCATTTAGCCTCTTTCACCGCCTTGCTAAACTTGTACTTCAACTCTTTGAATCTGTCCTTGTCCCCACTCCTGAAGGCTTCTTCCTTTGCCAACTTTAGCTGTCTGAGTTTGGCTGTAAACCAGGGTTTGTCATTTTTCTAACTCACCCTGGTGCGTGATGGAACACAGCAGTCCTCACAGAAGCTGATGTAGGAGGTCACTGCCTCCGTGTACTCATCCAGAGTGTTGGTAGCAGTCCTGAACACATCCCAGTCAGTAGAGTCCAAACATGCCTGGAGATCCTCCACAGCCTCGTTGGTCCACTTCCTTGATGTCCTCACTATAGGTTTGCAGAGCTTTAGTTTCTGCCTGTACGCAGGTATCAGGTGGACCATGACATGGTCAGAGTGGCCCAGTGCAGCCCAGGGGATGGCACGATAAGCATCCCTGACAGTGGTGTAACAGTGATCAAGAATATTCTCCTCTCTGGTCGGGCATTTAATAAACTGTCTGTATTTAGGGAGTTCGTGGGTGAGGTTACCTTTGCTAAAGTCGCCAAGGACAATAACTAGAGAGTCCGGGTTGGTCCGCTCCACAAACAGTATGTGGTCTGCGAGCATACGCTGTGCGTCCTGCACGTTGGCCTACGGCAGGATGTAAACACCGACCGGAATGAAGCGAACTCAAGGGGTGAATAAAAAGGCTTACAGTTTATGATGAAAGATTCCAAGTCAGGAGAACAGTGCTGCTCGATCACTGTCACGTCGTTGCACCAACCATTGTTGATGTAGAAACAGATTCCCCCACCTTTAGTTTTGCCGGAAAGTTCTGTGTCTCTGTTGGCGCGGAGGAGTTGGAAGCCAGCCAGCTGCAGCGCAGAGTCCAGAATTAATCCACAGAGCCACGTCTCGATGAAGCACAGAACTGCAGATGAATAATGGTCCATCAAATAATAAATGAATAATGGTGCATCAAAACAAAATAGAAACTCAAACTGAATGTGATGGTAAAAATAATATTATTTTTTTAAGCCACACCACCAAATATTTTACCCACATAAAACAATGTTGAATTGAAAAACCAACATTACTTCTTGGTAATGTAATAACAAAGGCTAGTCAAAGTTGTACATAACATAGGGCAAAAAAAACTTTCAGTGTACATTGCCTGTGAATGCCTGTGAACCTAAAGACCAATATGTTTTGAGCCACCTACCTACATATTTGACCCACTTGCTCTACATGTCAACACTCCAGTAAAGGCAGCATGAGAGCCTGCACAAAGTGCTTATCTGTCATTTTGTTACGGTGTGTAGTGAAAATAAGTCCTCCCTGGCTAAAGAGCCACTCGACAGTAGCACTTGATGGCAGAGCAGTATGGTACTTCAAGATGAGGGCTCTGATCATTGGATATATCTTCAGTAAAGCCAATGACTTGTCTGGATCTTGGAGATACCTCTGCACCTCTTCCTCCGCTAATGAACTTGTTATCGGTGCTGTCTCAAAAGTGAAGAAGTTGTCATCATCTGGATCACCTCCAACTGTGGCATTTCCAGTGGAGCTGGGATCCTCTGAAGGCTCTATATGAAGAAGACAAGTCTCTTGGACCATTGTTCTTTTTATGGCTTCCCTCTCTTCATCATCAAGCCACCACAGTGGAAACTTTGGGATGGTGGAAGCCACCTTTCTTGCCTCTTGGGAGGCCAACACCTGCTCAAATCGAGTGTCAATGGCTTTTATAACAGCTGACAGGATGTGGGTTGAGAACTGCACTTGTGTCAACTTTTCAGTGAACTTGGCTTTTAGGCTGAGAATGGTGGGAACAATGTATCCAAAGTAACAGTTCTTTTCTCCCTGGAGCAGTGTGATTGAATAGGCAAGAGGTTTCAGAATGGCTGTATTCTCTTTTAATAACATTGTCTCTTGAGGATGCAGTTTGGCCACTTTCAGCTGGTCACAGATTCCATTGAGCTGACTCATTAACTTCTCAACTGCATGATACTCTGAGCTCCACCTAGTCACTGAAGGTATCACACATCTCATTTGGGCAATTTCCTCAATTGCATCAGCAGCACCTCATGAGTGATGAGCCTTATTTGAGATTGCAGCACAATTTGACATGCACTTCTGTATAATTTTCAAGAAACACTCTGTGCAGCAACTTTGTCAAGATCAGTTGTGGCAACAAGATTCAAAGTATGCACGGCACATCAATGGTGAGGTGGCAAAAAAAGTTTAGCTCCTCTTCCTCTTGCTCCTCCTGAAGAATTGCAGAGACATCAGCAAACTGCACATCATCTGTGTTGTCCTTCTCATCATCCATTTCACACCCTCCATTTTCACTGAATGGCTTAACGAAATTGCTACCATGACTATGGCACTGATTTTGCCTTGGATCTGGAATTCTGCATGAATCTGACTAATTTTGGCAGCAGTGACATCATAGGTGTGCCGTCCCCTTATCGTTTCACATACCAACACAGCAGACATTTGATCTAATGTCTCTGGCTCAATCCAGAGACACATGATTCCCATGTAACTCCTATTATGAGCCGTCCATATATCTGCTGTTGTGCACACGGTTTGAATATCCTGAAGAGTTTCAGTAAGTGCCTCCTTCATATTTTAACATCCCCTTGCAATGCGCAGCATAAATGTTTTTCTGCACATAGGTGTCCTACCCCCACCAATTCTTCCAGTCATCTTACGGAATGGGGGATTCTCCACTAACGAAAATGGCTGCACATCTGCAATTATGAACTCGAGAACCAAGGAGTTTACTTTCCTTTGGGTGATTGCTGAGGTGTGGTGGGCATGGCAGTTTGTTCACCTCCATCATCTGATGTCATTTCTGCTCTTTGCAAGACGCTGGAATGCTTCCTCTAAAATAATGAAAGTCAGAAAGAGCACAAATAAATAACACTGAAATTGTTTTATGCTGGGAAGAATAAAGAGGACTATTGCAAGCCTATAAATGTGTAGGCTAAATAGAACGTCCTAGAGGTGCTGATGGTGACATTCCACTTAATAGTAATTATTAAGCATACTCATAATAATTATCTTGTGAGTTTACTGCCACCTAGGCTATTCAACATGCTATGTTACCACATCATGGTCTACATATGTCATACAGAGGAGGACATAAGACAGTGGCCTAACTGAAGACAGTAGGCTAACTGTAATGCACTAACTTCATATTAATAAGTAGATAGAGATAATCATAACATTTCAGAATTGGTGATGGTTTCATTTCAAGTACAGATAAAAAAAAGCTGTTAAATCTGTGGAGCCCCCATCACCTACGTCCATTCATCATTCATTTGAAGCACTGGCATTACATTAGATTAGACTATCCTGTACCCATTTTGTTAGCCAAGTGGTATGAGTATTCTGTAACAGGAGCGTGCATACATGCAACTAAAACCATATGGAAGCGTTTAAACATATAAAACGCTTTCACAGTAGCCTTACAACAAGTACCTGAACTAGCAAATGGATTTTTTGTATTTGTAGTCCTGAACGCATTACTACAAAAATCTAAACGCAGTCTAAGCTAACATGAGTTAATTTTAGCTAATGTTAGCTAGCATGTCAAACAGGTCTAGTCAGAGTCTTTCAATGGCTCTGGGGCTAGTAAATCAGCACATAGGAGAAAGTGAAGTCGCAGATCAACTAAGAAGGTAGCTACCTCGGATTGCCTACCTGATACATCTATAAAATAGCAAGGTGACCAGTAAAACTACAGCAGATGACTACCCCTGGCTATTAAAAAAAACAAACTTTAAGATGTTTCTTCAGGTTAGAGGTGGAGTTTTTGGACACTGAAAGGAGGTTGGTTGCTGGCAAGCACAGGGTTGCACTGTGCAGTTATATTTCGTTCTCCCTTCTCTTTCTTTAATGTGAAATACTGTTTGAATTTCCACAGTAGGAATGCATTCCTGCCCTGGCTCTGTTGTGCTGGATCCGTCTTCTGGGAAATGCATCGAGTTCCCTTAATTTATTTAGAGAGTGAATAAACTCTCAAACTCAAACTCTCTGAATAAACAGAGAAGTTTTGTCATGTAATCCATGGATTTCAACAAAGTAACTGTGTTCTGAATACTATCAATTTAAATTGTAACTGCAACAGAATACGGTTACTCACAATTTGTATTCTGAATACGTAATGCCGGTACTTGTATTCTGTTACTCCCCAACACTGGTTCTCAAGGATCCCCATGTTAATACTAAGAACAGGAACCTAAGATATCCCTTATTTTGCTTCCCACATGTAGCACAAACATTTATTTATTTATATATGTATGTACTCTCTCACACACTCGGACTTTACAGATGGTTACAGATTCATGGTTCAGTCTCAACATACTGTCATTGCAGTAATTGTGCGTTTTCCTTTGCAATAAGGGATCAGTGACATTTTAGGTGCACTCAACTTCTATTTTTTTATTCCCCCAGAAGTGGATTTGATAATCTGGATAAACTTTTGGTTTGTTAACAACCTGTCTGATGATCTGACTGCTTTTATTTCTTGACCAATCTCTGTGTTTCTCCTCCTTAACAGGTCTATGAAGAGCTGAGGGCAATTGGAGCTGCAGCAGCTGAGGCCAAGGCACGAAGGATCCTGGCTGGTCTGTCATTTACTCCTGAGATGCAGAACAGACCCACCAAGAGGTTTTCTGGAGGGTGGAGAATGAGAGTCTCCCTCGCCAGGTACACCCAGTGCACACTCCAGGAATGGAACTGGTCCGATGTGAATCTGTTAAAGTTCTTTTTCACTCACACTTACGATCTGTACACACAGAGCTCTGTTCATGGAACCCACTCTACTGATGCTGGATGAACCCACCAACCACCTGGACCTGAACGCTGTAATCTGGCTCAACAAGTATGAAGCAGCTTTTTGAGCCCCTCCCACTCTCTGTGGTCACTCTCACCTTGTTCCAGTGCAGTTAAATTCACCATGTAGTTGTTCTCTGTTGTCAGAAAACTGAAAGTATAAAGTTCTTCTTCATTCTTGTATTTGTGATTGTCAAACAGAAAATATGTCAGCAAAACACCTCTAACCTATAAATGAATGATATAAATGTGGCTGCTGAAAAACAAACACTTAACTTCTGAAATGTTACTCGTGGACACCAACACGGATATATATAGTGGAAGGGCCCTCTGTATTTTGGCCTCTGTTTTATGATAATAATAATAATAATAATAATAATAATAATAATAATAATAGTAATAGTAATAGTAATAATAATAATAATAATAATAATAATAATAATAATAATACATTATTCTTATATAGCGCTTTTCAGGGTACTCAAAGACACTTCACAAGAATAAAAAATAATTCAATAAGGAAAAAGAATAAATAGGATATGAGTGGAAGAGACTGTCAGGAATGGAAAGCAGTGTTGAATAGGTGAGTTTTAAGTGATTTTTTTGAAAATGGAGAGTGAGGAGGAGTCTAATGGCTTTCGGAAAAATAAATAATTTTTTGACTTCAATGACAGCCTCCAAACTTGTTACAACACAAATGTGTTGGCATTCTTAAAACAGTTTTTAGTCTTGTTCATTGATGATCTGCTTCCATGTGCTATAGAAAGCTTCGTCTTTTGGCTGCAGTGATAATAAGGCAAATGACAAATATTGCTCTATATAGTTGTAGCAACTGTCCGTGCTGGTCTTTCAGAGAGATCTGTATATTCTCTTTTCCACTTACAGCTACCTTCAAGGCTGGAAGAAGACTCTCCTCATAGTTTCCCACGACCAGAGTTTCCTTGATGATGTGTGCACAGATATTATCCACTTAGACAACCAGAAACTGTACTACTACAGAGGGAACTACTGTAAGTATCCTTTTAGATTGGTGATATGTACTGTGTTTAAGAAAACTCTTAAAATAAATTTATTTCCCATCAAGACTGTCTTTTGACTCCATTTGGTTTGTCAGCTTACTTTCCTGTTTTAGCTAAGAGTTAATTTCATCCACGTAGGAAAATGTCTGCCTAAATGGATCTGAAATTCAGGCTGTCTAGCAACATTATTCTGTGCATTCAGAAAGTATTCACACCCCTTCACGCTCCCCACATTTTATGTTACAGCCTTTTTCCATAATGTATTCCTTTTTTGTCTCATCAATGTGCACACAATACCCCATAATGACAAAGTGAAAAAGGGGTTTTAGAAATTTTTGCAAATGTACTACAAATAAAAAACTGAAATATAGCATGTACATAAGTATTCACACCCTTTGCTATTACACTTAAAATTGAGCTCAGGTGCATCCTGTTTCCACTGATCATCCTTGAGATGTTTCTACAACTTGATTGGAGTCCACCTGCAGTCAGTTCAATTGATTGGACATGATTTGGAAAGGCACACACCTGTCTATATAAGTCCTGCTGTTGACAGTACATGTCAGAGCAGAAACCAAGCCATGAAGTCAAAAGAATTGTCTGTAGACCTCCAAGACAGGATTGTACTGAGGCACAGATCTGGAGAAGGGTTAAAAAAAATTCTGCAGCACTGAAATATAGCATGCACACAAGTCTTCACACCCTTTACTCAGTATTTTGTTGAGGCACCCTTGGCAGCGATTACAGCCTCAAGTCTTTTTGGGTATGACACTACAAGCTTGGCACACCTGAATTTGGGTTATTTCTCCGATACTTCTCTGTAGATACTCTCAAGCTCTCTCAGGTTAGATGGGGAGCGTTGCTGCATAGCTATTTTCAGGTCTTTCCAGAGATTCAGTCGGGTTCAAGTCTGGGCTCTGGCTGGGCCACTCAAGGACATTCAAAGACTAGTCCTGAAGCCAATCTTTTGTTGTCTTGGCTGTGTACTTAAGGTCGTTGGAAGGTAAACCTTCGCCCCAGTCTGAGGTCCTGAGCACTCTGGAGCAGATTTTCATCAAGGATTTCTCTGTACTTTGCTCCGTTCATCTTTTCCTCGATCCTGACTAGTCTCCCAGTTACTCCCAGCATGATGCTGCCACCACCAAGCTTCACCGTAGGGATGGTATTAGCCAGGTGATGAGAGGTGCCTGGTTGCCTCCAGACGTGACACTTTGCTTTCAGGCCAAAGAGTTTAATCTTGGTTTCATCAGACCAGAGAATCTTGTTTCTCATGGTCTAAGAGACCTTTAGTTGCTTTTTGGCAAACTCTAGGCAGGCTGTCATGTGCCTTTTACTGAGTAGAGGCTTCCATCTGGCCACTCTACTATAAAGGCCTGATTGGTGGAGTGCTGCAGAGATGGTTGTCCTTCTTGTAGGTTCTCCCATCTCCTTAGAGGAACGCTGGAGCTCTGTCAGAGTGACCATTGGGTTCTGGGTCACCTTCCTGACCAAGGCCCTTCTCCTCCGATTGCTCATTTTGCCCAGGCGGCCAGCTCTAGGAGGAGTCCTGGTGGTTCCAAACTTCTTCTGTGTACGAATTATGGAGACCACTGTGCTCCTAAGGACCTTCAATGCTGCAGAAATCTTTTTGTACCCTTCCCCAGATCTGTCCTCGATGCAGTCCTGTCTCGGAGGTCTACAAACAATTCCTTCGACTTCATGGCTTGGTTTCTGCTCTGACATGTACTGTCAACAGTCAGACCTTATATAGACAGGTTTGTGTCTTTTCAAATCATGTCCAGTCAATTGAATCTACTACAGGTGGACTCCATTCAAGTTGTAGAAACATCTCAAGGATGATCCATGGAAACAGGATGCACCTGAGCTGAATTTTGAGTGTCATGAGTGTTGGGTGTGAATACTTAGAGTCATGAACGAAAGTATTGGCACCCCTCTGGAAGTGTTGGTTTTCTTGCAAAAGTCGTACACTTTTGGAGGTTTTTTGATAAAATAACCAAACCAGGATAACCATAACTTAACACAACTAAAACAACAATTGGTTTCCCCAAATTCAACACAAAATACCACGGGAAATGAAAACTGCATGGTCAAACAAATTGGCACCCCTTCACAACAAGTGTCTGTACTGATAAAAGCACATTTCTCATTGTTAGAATCTTGTCTTAAGGTTATGGGCAGTCAGACTTCAGCTCTGGTAACATTACTGACAAATATCAGTCCATTTCTAAAGGACAATAGGCTCCAGTTGACTAACATTACAGTTCAATTGATTTCTATGGAAGGCATTATGTTTCCTCCAAGGATTTCCAAATATTTGAATAAATCTACCTTCCCCTTTACATGCAGCTGATTTTCAGTACCAGAGGAAGTAAAATAGCCCTACAGTATCACCTAGTTACTGCCATGCTTCATTTTAGACAGGGCACACTTTTCAGTGTATGCTTCATTATTCCTCGTCCATACATACTGCTGTTGTATAGGCATGAACAGAACAGAATACTGAACCAAAACCATATAAATGAGTGAGAATAGCTTTGGCAATTACTTCTATAGAGCAACGGAACAAAACTAGAACTTTTTGGTTATGTCTGGAGGATGAAGAATGAAGAATACACTGAAAGGTGCACCATGCTTAAAGTGAAGCATGGCTATGGCCAGGTGATGCTCTAGGGCTATTTTGCTTCCTCTGGCGCTGTAAATCAGTAAAAGGTGCGGGAGAAATATTTGGAAATCCGAGGAGAAAACCTCATACCTTCGATAGAAATCTATGTTAGTCAACTGGAGTCTGTTGTCCCTTAGAAATAGACTGTCAGGAAATGTTAGCTAGCATGTCAAACAGAAAAAACACAAGATTCTAGCAGTGAGAAATGTGCTTTTATCAGTACTAAAGACATTTGTTGTGAAGGGGTGCCAATACTTTTGACCATACAGTTTTCATTGCCCGCAACATTTTGGTGGTATTTTGTGTTGAATTTGGGGAAATCAATTGCTGTTGTGTTAAGTTATTGAAATGATCCTGGTTTGGTTATTTTATCAAAAAACCTCCAAAAGTGTGCAACTTTTGCTAGAAAACCAACACTTCCAGAGAAGTGGACTTTCGTCCATGACTCAATATACATGCAATATATAGTTTTTGATTTTTAATAAATTTGCAAAAATTACTAAAAACCCTTTTTCACTTTGTCATTATGGGGTATTTTGTGTAGATTGATGAGACAAAAAGGGAATTTAATCCATTTCCGAATGCGCTATACAAGCACTTGAAATTTGCTATTTGCCCAGCAATTTTCTGGTGTATTTTTGTAGCTCTCTTAGTTGGAATGGAGTAAACTTTCAATAATTACTTTGCTGAAATACAGAGACTTAATGGAAGATTACAACAGCAATGATTATTATTATGAAATGACCGTGCTTTTTTTACATTTTGCTTTTGTTGAAGTGACCTTCAAGAAGATGTATGTGCAGAAGCAGAAGGAACTGCAGAAACAGTACGACAAGCAAGAAAAGAAACTCAAAGAGCTGAAGGCTGGTGGCAAGTCCACCAAACAGGCTGTGAGTATGGCTGGTCAGGGTACAGTTTCATGAATCTAAAAGCTGGGCCCAAAACAACCAACCAGAATTTAAAGAAAAAAAACATTCTCTTGGTCTCATGTTGGGTTTGTGTCTGACACCATTTTTTAAAAAAATGTTTCCTCTCAGGAGAAACAAACTAAGGAGGCCCTGACCAGAAAGCAGCAGAAAGGCAAGAAGAAGGGAGGTCAGGAGGAGGAGAGCCAGGAAGCCACAGAGCTGCTCAAGAGGCCGAAAGAGTACACTGTCAAGTTCACCTTCCCAAACCCACCCCCCCTCTCACCACCCATACTGGGACTGCATAGTAAGAATATTTGCAGACTGCTGCATCAGCTCAGTGCACACGGCTGTTTTTTCAGAACTACACAGAAAGTCTTTTAGTAGTACAGGAGACATCTGACTGTCCCATATATGAAATTGAGCTTGATGGGGCACATGCTTATATACGATGCACATCAGATAACCGCAGCATTCCATCCTCTAATCTGGCAAGGTACAATTTTTACAGACCTCTCTACATTGTGTTAGCTGACAATAAATTCCATTTTGTGTGTGTGTGTGTGTGTGTGTGTGTGTGTGTGTGTGTGTGTGTGTGTGTGTGTGTGTGTGTGTGTGGATAGAGTAATCAAATTAATTTTATAAAATTTGTATGAATGCCATTTTCGGAATGAAAAATCATAATATACCGGAGTTACTGTTGCTTGTTTAATATCGTCATCAGATCTTTGTGAGTGTATTTGCATAACACTAGTGGTGAATGAAACATTTGGAATTGGAAACTTGCTTAAAATTTGTGCAACATTTTGACTCCATGGTTTCTCTCCTATACAGGTGTTGACTTTGGCTATGAGGGTCAGAAACCCCTCTTCAAAAATGTGGACTTTGGAATTGACATGGACTCCAGGAGTAAGTATGCTGCTTCTGTTATAATTTTAGGGTAACACTGAGAACATTGACGCATATGCGACAAACAACTGTAACACGTGGCATTGATCACATATTTACCTATGTACTTAATGTATCCATGGAGGTTTAAAAAATATATCCACTAGGGGTCAAATCAGGACTAAATCACCCCCTTGTTGACACCAGTATATCTTTCTTCAGAACTACTGATTTTGCAATGCAAAGGGAAGCACTCAAGAGGGATGGTATATTATTAATGTTAAGACCATTTCAGAAGCGATACCTGCTCCATCATATATTGGTTTCTCTGTCAAACTTCCATCCATTGTTGTTGTGGTCAGTCTGCTGCTGACCTACGTCACATCATGATGTACTTTCCCCATCATTCACTGTTCTCAATATTTATTTCAATTCTGACATGACTGCTTTTCCTTCCTCTAGTTTGTATAGTTGGACCCAACGGTGTTGGGAAGAGTACCCTGCTGCTGCTGCTCACTGGAAAATTAAATCCTGTAAGTGTGAAGATATGCAAAAATATATTTTGCAAAAAATATAAGTACTGCTGAATTGACAGAATGTTTCTTTTTTTTTTTAGACTAAAGGTGAGATGAGGAAGAATCATCGCTTGGTGAGTAACTTAGTTGATTGACTCAGTGTCTCTCTATTGTGACCAACTATGAGTAGGGCCAGACGCCTCTGGACACAGTGTCTGTAGTGTCAATGTTCTGGTCTGACCAAATATGTATTTACTTTTCTTGCATTGGTTTCTAGCATTGTCTTAACATGACCCAAGAGTTTAGAGCTAATGGTGGGGTGTAGCTGTCAGACAAATTCCTGTAGCCTTTCAAGCATAAGATGTATTTGCCAGATGAAACTAGTATTCATGAAACAAAGTCACAGTAATTATAAAAGTAGCTGTACCAGTGTACCTCTGTGTTGATGGGAAAAGTTGGGCTGTTGACAGTTTTAATGTGCTGCCAGCTCTTTTCAATAGAAAAAACTGTAGCTGTAGCCCGTTCAAAACATTGGCACTTGTAATATCAAACTGTGAGATGAAGACACACAGCAGATATGCAATTGTATTCGTACATTATGTCTTTGCCAAAAATGTCACTAGTAACTGTGTTTTCTTATTTGATCAAGGTCTTTTTATTTTCTTTTTCATATTACAACACAATTCCATCAGAACAAGAACCTAGACCACTTCCTCCCATCCTATTAAGGCATACACTTATTACCAGTATAAGTAATGTACATAATCCAAAACGAATGGGATGTGTAGAGTCGATCATAAGTGATGCTTATATCCCATTTATTTACAGATTTACAGTTAAAAATTGAATCTAATAGGAAAGCAGGAGGGCATGATGGAAAACAATCCAAGTTAGAGTTCAAGTTGAGAAGCTGCAAGTACCAATAAAAATGTGATCTGGAAATATTACATTTCTCTACAAACTGCTCGAAATAGGCAAAACTGTAATCAATATAGTGATCAGACTGTAACCACACGCTTTCAAGACCATGTACCAAAAGCTGCATCCATCAGTGACGAAGCAAACATGGTCTTTTTGTGATTTGTGCAGTCCGCTATAGGCCCAGAAGGATCTTCTAAACTGAATCCAGATTTTGACTGAGTGCAAAATAACAGGGTTGGAAGAGAAGGTAGAAATAGGCTGTATGAATGGCAATTTGGAAAACAGAAAGGTTGTCAAAGAGGTGGACCAAGAGAGGCTTTCTGCAGAATTGTCCATCAGGTGACAGTGAAGCAGTGTTCTAGGAATTGAACCTTTTCAAATCCAATGGCTTCACCTCTATCACTTACTATTTTATTCAAGCTACTGTCTATCTACATCTGCCTGTAATTTCTTTATGTATACAGTGTGAAACTGTGTCTGCATCTGCCTAAACAAAAAAAATCATGGTCCAATACATTTATGGTGCAGTGTCCCTGTTACTTATTTCATTATTTTATTTTATTTGAATATACATAATGGGCAAAAAATGAGGACTGGTTGTTGGTCAACTGAACTCTCGTAATCCGGAAAGCCACAGCTAGCATGGATGATGTACGTTCACAGTGGAGCACTGGCAACTTTCCTCGGGGTAGAGTGCCCAATATCTGCCTAAACTGTCTCATTGAGAGAAAAAAAAGAGCAAATCTAGGAAGACATTGACTTTCAACACAGATTGTTCATTCAGACATGAGCAGGGCTGCCTGTTGAGTTGTTTTCTCTTCTTTCTGAAATGTACAGACCATCTTTAACAGTGTGAACACATGGTTAGATGGAAAACACTTTTTAGTAACTCCAGAGTATTGGTCAGTTTACATGAAGAAAAGCTGTAACTTAGGTGTTTTGTCTGTCTACAGAAAGTGGGTTTCTTCAACCAGCAGTATGCTGAACAGTTAAACATGGAGGAGACGGCCACAGAGTACCTGATGAGGAACTTCAACCTTCCCTACCAGGACGGCAGGAAGTGCCTGGGACGATTTGGCCTGGAGAGCCATGCCCACACCATTCAGATCTCCAAGCTGTCCGGTATTAAACTGAACCATTAAATTACTGTGTACATGAAGGAGACCTTTTCTAACATTGTGTTTGGATTTTATCTTTAATAGGTGGTCAGAAGGCCAGAGTAGTGTTTGCTGAACTGGCCTGTCGCCATCCTGATGTGCTAATTTTGGTAGGGGCACTGAGCCTTTTATCCACCCTTTTGTACTGCCAGAACTAATTCACTGACTAATTTACTTCTTTTTCTCTCATAGGATGAACCCACCAACAATTTGGACATTGAGTCAATTGATGCCTTATCAGAAGCTGTCAATGAATACAAAGGAGGTAAGAAGACCGGTTTGGTATGCTCACTGTGTGTGTGTGTGTGTGTGTGTGTGTGTGTGTGTGTGTGTGTGTGTGTGTGTGTGTGTGTGTGTGTGTGTGTGTGTGTGTGTGTGTGTGTGTGTGTGTGTGTGTGTGTGTGTGTGTGTGTGTGTGTGTGTGTGTGTGTGTGTGTGTACACGCACGCCTTGTTGGAGTTACTGACTTTGCAGCATGAGCCTGCACTCACATACACTGGTGGCAAGATGCCAACTGCTCATCACCCAGTAACATGATAGTATATTTTCAATGTCCTGTACACATGTTAAACAGGAGTACAGTGCTCTTTGAGGTCGATTTGACCCCAAGCTGTTTTAGCTGTATAAAACATAAAAAGAAATATGAACATTTAACACATTTGTTTTGGCTGATATGTTGTCACCATTGCGAGCAATTTTCTAATCTTCAAAAAACTTCCCTATGCTTTTGGGCCTTAATCTGACATAACCATACCTGTTTTAGTGCCAAGAATCCCTGATAATTCTTAGGACATAATTCCTTTGAGAACTTTGATATTTCCCATGCTGTGGAGGAGGGTAAATGGGGGGAAACATATAAGAGCTTGCACAGCAGCCTTCTGAACCTCCAAGCAAAGGTTAAAGATCTTTGGAGATTTTGTCACAGCATTATAACTATAAAAGTGACAGAGAGGAGAATGTGTCTTAGACTGAGGACAATGTTGAGGAGCACCCTAATTATGATTATTCTCTGACGAGAATGAGCAGACTCTGGTCTCTCTCTGCCTCCAGGAATAGACATGCTACCTTCCAAAAATGGGCTGTTATTATGCTATTATCTGTGTATCTTGATGTATCTTGTGTATCTTGATGATTGAAATTGAGGTAAATGACAGATGGTTTATTTTAACATACTCTCTTGTATTTTTGACTTGGTATGTCATAAATTCCAGAGTTCTGTAAGCAGTCTATTTTCACCATTCCCAATATTTCATGTTTTTTATTTTCTTGGTGGAAATGAGCCTCCATAATCAATTCACTGATAGTTGTGTCTGTAACAAGATAAATTTGAAAATTTTTTTGATGAGGTTGTTCAGAGACATACAATGCACATTGTCAGTGACTAAAGCCTGGCGACACATTGAACAGCTAAGACTGCATTACAATGGTTAATCAATAGCTGGAGCTCGCCACTACATCTTTAAAACACCAGTGCACTGGTTGGGTCAGCACTATTAATGTTCTTTCCTTTCTTGTCCAGCTGTGATCATTGTGAGTCATGATGCACGGCTCATCACAGAGACTCAGTGCCAGCTGTGGGTAGTAGAAGACTGTACAGTCAACCAGATCGATGGAGACTTTGACGATTACAAGCGCGAGGTGCTGGAAGCCCTGGGAGAGACTATGGTCAACAAGGTCAATGCATGATCTCACAGTGGCTGTCAGGACACATGACCGTGCTACACTCTATTCCTCAATCATATGCTACCTACACTCCATCTGGACCGGTCAGCATGTCTCAAAATAACTATTAATTTCTATAAATATAGAGTAGAGGGAGGTAAAATGTCTTAAATAATCATCTGTGGTAAATATCTAATAAAACTCAACAATAAAATACATTTTTCATCATGAGTTTCATTTTGCAGTTTTTATTTGCATACCTGTAGTACAATAAAACGGTGGAAATTCACATTTTCTCAAAAAGGTGTACATATGTTTGGCAAATCAAAGACTACACAGCTATAGTTATTGCATTAATGACAGCAAAATCATTGCAATGTACAGGACTGGGTGTGTAGTTTCCATCATTTTAAGTAAGCCTTGTATTTCTTCTTGACTATAGCCACTTCATTTTCAGCAGGCATTATTTCACTGTACCATTTATACCAGGTGTCACCATAGGTTAAGGACTGGGGACGTAGTGTAGACCCCACAGCATCATGGGAATTGGAGAAATCCTCTCCTGAAAATTCCACATATAGAATCTGGGAAGGAAGTAAGCCTGAAAGAGGACACAGAGTGTTAGTGTGAGGGGTGAGTCGCTTTCATGATCTGATGAGAAGTTTTAACACCTTTAACAAAGAAATCCATTCAGTTTGATGTGGGAAGACTTCACTTGAACTGAAATCTACCTCAACAGGCTGCTACTCAGCCTGTAAGAATTTCAGTAGTGTACCAACGGTTAATCCACTCTGATGAGAGACTAAAATTTAGTCTGCCTTATAATTTTTTATTTATATATGCTTAATAAATGTTAAAATAGTGTGCTATATATATATATATATATAGAAGCAATACCATAAAGCAAAAAAAAAAAATCATCCTGAAATTGATCAGTAATATTTTATTGGCTCTTTGCACAAAATAATAATAACATACCAGCAGGGGTCAAGTATTGCTAATCAATACCAATTACTCCTCTTTTACCTTAATGTCTGCTGAGGTCTTAAAAATTCTAAACAGGCAACTGTGATTGCTGGGATTTTTCAAATCTCCCAGGTCAGTTTCAGTTTTTTTTCCTCTCAACTCAAGTCGTGTGGCTCCATCTAACCTGAGTCAGTTGTGAACTATTTGGAGATGTGAGTACTTAATTGTTATTTTATACAGCCTTAGTCCTGAAATACTTTTTAGAAACTAAAACATTTTAGTTTCCTAACATCGGGCTTAATAGTTGGGCTAAAAGTCAATACAGGATTATTTTTATTACCTTGAAGTAAGGTATACTTAAATATTAGGGTTATGATAAAAAGGATCTCAAAGGGGCAGCCTATAGTACAATCCTGATTTTTAAAAAGTTGGGAAAGCATAAAAAACAATAGAATGCAATAATTCACAAATTAACTACTGATAACTGTTGTAGAAAGTGTTCGCAAGCCCAGGTAGTAATATCCTTTACACCAGTGGTTCTTAACTGGCCTGGCTTCGGGACCCACCATCACCCCTCAATGACAAGCCAAATCGAGGAAAAAAGACAGCACTTTGTTGCCAAAAAAAAAATCCTCTTTGAAATGAAAGCACAGGATTTTTTTTCTTAACATTTTTGTTTTGCCCAAAGGCCCCCACCAGTTGCAAATCACTGATTTATACAATCATGTTTCACAAAGTGGTGAACCTCACCCCAACCTTGCTTGCGAACGACTGAGCCCAATCATGATACTGCCACCTGTTATTAATGAACCTGTTTACCAGTGGAACGTTCCAAACAGCTGTTTTTTGAGCATTCCACAACTTTCCTAGTGTTTTGTTGCCCCTAATCCTACCTTTGTTTGAAACATGTTGCTGGCATGAAATTAAGAATACACATGTAATTACAAAAATCACTGAAATTAGTTGGGCAAAACATCCACTCCTTGTACTGTTTTCAATTGAGTATATATCAAAAAGGATTAACTCATTATCACATTATTTTTTAGTGTCCCAGCTTTTGTTTCTTTTCATTATCAGGGTTGTACATCCCTCATTTCATATAAAATCTTGGTTTGTGTTACATACCGTGATCTTGTGCTGTGTTGATTGCATCATTTAGCTTCTTCTGCTGTTTCATACACACACCTGGAGACAGCACACCATCACATGAGCAGCCTGGTAATAAACTGGATTACATGTGCTCACTTTGATGACATGTTGCCTTCTTACCAGTTCGAGTGGGATCGTACACCGTGCCAGTATGAGGACTAATGAACTGCTCCAACAATTTCACATTCTACAAGAGAAGATATATTTATGTAAACATACCATAAGAGAGGAAATGAGGCAATTAGTTGCACTGCATCATGTTGCAAGAAAAAGGTATGCACATTCAGTTTCAGTGTGCTGATGCTAATTGTGATTTTGTTGCCCCAATTTGATCATTCAATTCCAGAAAAATAGCTAAATAATAAGATTTTTATTGAGAACAAATATTTCTGCCATCAAACTTATCATTATGGAACTCTCTTCTAGCATTTACAGTTGTCTTAAGACAAGGGTTTTCTCATTAAACCGATTTAATGAGCAATCCCCTTTTAACAATGATCACTAATTCTTGTCCACATGTGATCCTGGTCTCTTCTGAAAGGTAACTAAAGAGTTTATTGTTCAGTTTTCAGAGAGTATTATAAGATATGGGATAACAGCTTTGTATGGTAACTTGTTTATATGGTTTGAATCACAGATTGCTTGTCTGGTACAGGCTGCTATGAAGATTATGGGGGTTAAAAATATATTCAACCCTCCAAACAATCTATGAGCAGACTCTAAAAGAAAATAGTGTCTGATCCAGGTTACCCCAGAGTAGGCTGAACCCTTTATAAACATTTATTCCTGCCTATGTCCAATAAGATTCTCAACACTAACAGGTAATGTAGGATGTTGGCAATGGGGGTTGTAATGTATGATATTCGCCATGGCGATTGTATAATATGTTGCCATTGTACCAGAGTGAGTGTGAGTAAACTGTTACATGGAAGCCATGTATTGTTGAGGCATTCATTGCATCAAATTTTATCTATTGAGACATTTTTTATTTTACTACGCAGTATGTACGAGCTTATCTTTTGTGGAACTGTGGGATGGAGTCCAGAACAAACATCCCTGTGGAGACATTAAAATATACAGTATTTACAGTCATGGCGAAAGTATTGGCACCCCTCTGGAACTGTTGGTTTTCTAGTAAAAGTCACACACTTTTGGAGGTTTTTTGATAAAATAACCAAACCAGGATCATTTCAAGAACTTCACACAACTAAAGCAACAATTGGTCTCCCCAAATTCAACACAAAATACCACCAAAATACTGCAGGTAATGAAAACTGCATGGTCAAAAGTACTGGCACCCCTTCACAACAAGTGTCTTTTGTACTGATAAAAGCACATTTCTCACTGAATCTTGTGTTAAGGTTATGGATAGTCAGACTTCAGCTCTGGTAGCATTCCTGACAAATATCAGTCTATATAAGGACAACAGGTTCCAGTTGACTAACATTTCAATTGATTGAAAACAGTTCAATTGATTTTTATGGAAGGCATGATGTTTTCTCCAAGAATTTCCAAATATTTGAATGAATCTACCTTCCCCTTTAGATGCAGCTGATTTTCAGCACCAAAATAGCCCTACAGTATCACCTAGTTATTGCCATGCTTCAGTTAAGACAGGGCACACTTTTCAGTGTATGCTTCATTTTTCCTCGTCCATACATACTGCTGTTGTATAGGCATGAACAGCACAGAGTCCTCTTTCATCAAATATATATTTTTTCTACTTTTTGCTTAGTTTTTGATATGTACAGTGCCTATCGTAAGTATTCACCCCCTTGGATGTTTTACACTTTTATTGCTTTCATAAATCAATCATGGTCAATAAAATTTGGCTTTTTTAACGCAAAAATTTATTGGAAAAAACTCTTTAATGTCAAAGTGGAAACAGATTTCTACAAAGTAATGTTAATGAAAGAAAATTATATCAATGAAAATAATTGTTTGCATAATTATTCACCCCCTTCAAGTCAGTATTTCGTAGATGCACCTTTGGCTGCAATCACAGCAGTGAGTCTGTGTGGATAAGTGGATAAGTCTCAATCAGTCTTGTACATCTGCCCACTGCAATTTTGCTCCATTCTTCTTTGCAAAACTGCTCAAGCTCTGTCAGGTTGCGCGGGTATCGGGCATGAACAGCCCTTTTCAAGTCCAGCCACAAATTCTCTATAGGACTGAGGTCTGGGCTTTGACTCGGCCACTCCAGAACATTTACCTGGTTCTTTCTTAATCATTCCTGTGTAGCTTTTGCAGTATGCTTTGGATCATTGTCTTGCTGGAAAATAAATCTTCTCCCAAGCCGTAGTTCTCTTGCAGACTGAAGAGGATTGTCCCCCAGGATTTCGGTGTATTTTGCAGCATTCATTCTGCCCTCTATCTTTACAAGCCTTCCAGGTCCGGCTGCTGAGAAACATCCCCACAGCATGATGCTGCCACCACCATGCTTCACAGTGGGGATGGTGTGTTTTTGGTAATGTGCAGTGTTTGGTTTCCGCCAAACATAACGTCTTGTCTGATGGCCAAAAAGTTCAAGTTTGATCTCATCAGACCAAAGAATCTTCTTCCACTTGATCATGGAGTCTTCCACATGCTTTTTGGCAAACTGTAGTCGAGATCTAATATGACTTCTCTTCAACAGTGGCTTTCTCATTGCCAATCTCCCATAAAGCTTTGACCGGTGAAGAACCCGGGCAGCAGTTGCTATATGCACAGTCTCTCCCATCTCAGCAGCTGAAGTTTGTAACTCCTTCAGAGTAGTCGTGGGGGTCTTGGTGGCTTCTCTCACTAGTCTCCTACTTGCACGGTCACTCAGTTTACGAGGGCAGCCTGATCTAGGCAGATTCACAAAAGTGCCATATTCCTTCCACTTCTTGATGATTGATTTCACTGAACTCCGGGGGATGTTCAATGCCTTGGAAATTTTTCTGTATCCATCCCCTGAATTGTACTTCTCAATAACCCTTTCCCTGAGTTGCTTGGAGTGTTCTTCTGTCTTCATGGTGTAGTGGTAGCCAGGAATACTGATCAACCAGTCTCTGGACCCTTCAGACAAAGGTGTTTTATACCTCAATCACTTGAAACACACCCACACCACTCAGATCACACAGGTGATCTTCATTTCACTAATTGTGAGACTGTTGGCAACAATTTCATGGACCTCTATTGAATTAGACCATTAAATTAAAAAGGGGGTGAATAATTATGCAAACAATCATATTTCTTTATATATTTTTATTTCATTGACATTACTTTGTAGAAGTCTGTTTTCACTTTGACATTAAAGAGTTTTTTCCAATAAATTTTTGTGTTAAAAAAAGCCAAATTGTTTTGACCATGATTGATTTATGAATGCAATAAAAGGGGAAAACATCCAAGGGGGTGAATACTTATGATAGGCACTGTATAATATTAAGATGCAATTAATGCACTTTGTCTTCTATATTTATGGTATCTAATGTATGCATTCTGGGCCCACTAATTTTCTGTCATTTTAGAGATGGGATTGCCAGATTTTGAAGTCTAGCATCAATTGCATCTCATTATCTCATGATGATGGAACTCTAATACTTCTATTTTTTTTATTTTAAAACCGCTATTCCTGTTATTCATTCATTTTTTAAGTACATTTGTACTGGAGTACGTGAACCTGTTGAATTCTCTGCTTATCAATTCCTGATCATTTAAAGGCACACCTGATGGCAATTAAGCACAGAGCAACTTTGATCAAGCAACATGTGAAATGCAGAGTTTGTTCCTTTTTCTTTGTCAATCCTAGTATCTTGGTGTGTGCCAGAATGTTAATCTTTTTTGGTTTGCTGTAGTTTACCGTTTACCAGCTGGCACCCAGAAGAGAAGCAATGTTGTGCATGTAGTATCTTCAGTTTTCTAATTTTAAATACTTTATATATAATGTGAGGGGTGATGAGATGATAAATGGGAGAGGAAAGAGTAAAACTAAAACAGAAAGTTCTAATACACAAATCTCTTCATTTTTTTTTTTTTTTTTATAGAAGAGGACAGGATGGGAACCACCAGTTTAACCTTTAACATGAATTGTATTTTGTAAGATCATGTGATTTATTTATTTATTTTTTTATGTAAAATCATAATCTTGAAAATTAACTAGCAACCATAACTATAGACAGATTTTTTTTTTATACCTCTATTACAATTATTTGTGTAATTTGGGCTTTAGTCATGACTATGGTGAAATGCTTTGGTGGCTGACGCCTACATGTTATGATGAATTCCTTTTATGAAACTTGTTTTTCTTTGCTGTGGTCCTTGACTAGCTTTGTTCTTGAGAGTGTTTTTTTTTTTTTTAATTTACATTTTCTACCAATTGCTAACAAAGTTTTCTTTACAGAAGCAAAATGGTTAGAATACAAACCCATAGACTCCTGGACCTTGATGAAGTATAGAACTATATAAGAAAATACTGCAATGCATTGTAGCTAAATGGTGTATGCGTGCTTAATGTAGAGTAAGTGAGATGCTAACCCACCTGATGGTGGATAATGATGTTTGGATCCCGACAAATTGGACAGGGGTTGCCACATATTTTGTCTCCTCGCTACAGAAACAAACAGTATTAAAGTTACTTTAAATGACAGATGTGATGCATGGAAACAATGTTAAATGGATTGGAATAAAAATTTTACAATGCAGGTCTTGCGTGTCTTCTGTGGAGGAATGCCTCCTTTGTGGTTCCTCCTGTAGCCTTCCCACACTGGATTGGTTCCATACCTCTCGATGTACTCTGTAGGAAGAGGAATATATTGCAAAACCAAATATACAGACTAACAAAGACATTTGATTTTTCTATGCATACCTTCACTCTCCATGTAATCCCAGGGTCTGTCCCTGTAGTGGGAAAGAGTCTCAGCAACATAAGACGCATCCTCATTCTTGAGTGATGCTCCTTTGCAGAAAAAACGACAAGAAGGTACACACTGGGGGAGACCCGGCCATCTTATTACTGGCAGCCTCTGCAAACTGGACTGAATGTAAAAGAAAATCATCTTATCACGATCATCACCACAACCTTCATAACTGCCCACTTGCTGTCATCTCGGTCTACAATGAGTTACACTGAATGTTATGGATGCATGACGTCTTTCGGGCACCTTAGCTACATTATTTGTAAACTTGTGACATATGCAATGCTTATTGCGTTAATGTCATAAACGTTTTTGACGAGCTTACTTATGGAATGTAACGTCAAGCCGAAATAATTAACACACTCGATTATTATACGACGCCCTGTGGTGTAGCAAGTTTATATTCCAACCTATACATTATTACGTTCTTATTAAATTAAGGTCACACAAGGGAGATTTTTCCGTCACCGTGCCCTACTCTTGGCTAACTAGCTAGGAAGCTAACTGTACAACACAACAACATGGTAGGGTCCAGTATTTCTTCTGATTTCAATACATAAAAATATTCGTTCATACAAATTCAAATGATACGTATATGATTACGATTAAATGGAATACCGTATACTGTCGTAATGGATGTAAAATTGAAGGCGATAGATGGCACAAAGTCCTCACGCTGAGATAAATAGAGGCAGACATTTTTTTCAGTCACAGTGGGGTCATAGGTGAAAGGTGAAAGATAATTTGAAAGTTACATGTGTGCTATATTACGCGTTATTTTTATTAAATCAAAATAGAATCACCAACAAATATTTTAAATTTGACATATGTTTGATCTACATATAATTTTACTGTGTTTATTTTAGTCCCTTGAAGAATAAGATTGTTACAACGTTGCGTCATCTGACTAATGCATGTGACCATCACGGTCCTGACAGACAAACCAGTCGCCATTTTGAAGAAATAATATTAACTAATTGTATAGATCAAAGAGTTAATACAACCAAGCTAAATCAACTAAATGCGTCGATGTTCTTTAGTGTATCTTCACTAACACAAATACAGAATACTTTCATGGTTAATATATGGAGTAATTCAAAATAATACTTTTCATAATGTGATCTACGCCATTATGCCCTTGATGAGAAAGGGAAGGTCGGCGCTCCACCATTTTGTTTAAACGACAACGAGGAAATAACGCTGCTCATGACGTAAAAACCGTCACGTAGTATAAATTTTAAGTCCCTCCTGCTCGAGCTTATTCCTGGATTTGGTCAGAGGTAAGTGAAGTCAGAAAGACAACGAGGCGTGTTTTCAATATTTTGTCCGTCTTAAATGCGAAATTCCAGCTGAATGCATTTAAAAGGAACAGAGGATTTTGATACAGACGAAGGACGAGGAAACGTGTTAGAATCGAAATTTCATGTGGTTTTTTTTGTGTGTTTTGCAGGTATGAATTGGCTTTGCCGAAGACAGAACCGCCAAGGACTTTGACAATCCAACTCAAATTCATATTTTTTTTTCTTCAAGTAATGGACATTTGATTACTCTTTTTGCCTCCAGTTTGTTCCTGAAGGAAAGGCTAGCCTAGCTGTCACAGCCCCACCCAAGTATTTCAGTTGATATTAAAACCATGAAGGTTGTCGATATAAAATTGATGAAATAAGAGATATAAGTGCTTGAAAAGCACACTCTAAAATACCCGAGACGCTGAGGATCTATATTATCAATAGTAAGTTGATTTTGAAGTTAAGTTGACTCGAGACCAGTCAAATGAAACTAGCCGTAGATAATAGGCTAGCTCTGGGTAGCTGGGTAGCAGATACCGAAAGTTAGCTTGGTTCTACGAAAACAAATTGAATATAGACGACGGTATAGTATGAGCTCACACAGGAAAGGGGACGGAGACACAGTACTCCGTTTCTTCGTGTGTGAGACGGAATGGACGAATTGTACAAATAAAAACTTAAAATAGCCAGTAAATTCGCAAATTAACCATAAGCAATCTACTCATAAAGATTGCCATAGGCATAGAAAGCAAATTCCAGCTAATGAAGTCGGGACTTTTTGCCAACCAAAACTGTTTTGTAACATAGGGGCTGCTCCACGGAACGAACACCCACCGCAATCTATGCATAAAGATTGCGTTAGTTTGAGGATTGTGGACATATTTTATGAGGCACTGTCTTGAAATGTCGATAACTATATCGAAACCTGCACCATGTACTCGGCAATCTGTGGATAAAGATTGCAGGATGATTCTAGCGAAGTGGTCTTTCGAAGCACAAACAGTTGGGATTGACAAACATGGTGGATTGATTGTGGTTTGCGTTTCGTCCTCGGACAGCTCCGGGGGCTAGACACGTTCTCCTCGGAGCAACATTTGATAGTTATTTCAAAACTGAAATGTATAACACGTAGAGAATGGTGTCAGTCGCATTGTCTTAAGTATCATACGCGTATAGCTCGCTAGATATCTGGTGCACGTCGCCTTGTTTTTTCGATCAACCAGTTCGGTATTTGCCATGAGGGCTACTGTTGCCTGTGAAGGCACAAGTTATGCGTTGTCGAAATGGTTAATGGAAGGAGGGCTTTGATGAGCAGTCGACTTCCAACTCCCTCCCCTTTGTCAAACCGGTTAGCCAGAGGAGCGGGCATGTTCTTAGTTATGACAGATGTCAGGTGATGCGCAAGCCATTTATAGGCTGTTTGAACTTCACTTACATAACCGAGGGCATCTAATACTTATTTGATTCACTCTTTTTCTCTTTGATAACATGCCTCGTTGCTTTACTCATAATCGAGTATGTTACGCAACCGTTAAACGGATTGCAGTGATTATGTTGTATGGGGCTTCGTCGGTCTGTACAGTCATAGATTGTTTTGCAATAATGTACCAGCGGTATACGTAATAACATCACAGTATGACGATGCACAAATAATATTCTTTCCTCCACTGACCCAGGAACCAGGGCCATGCTTAACACTGATTTTGTATATATGTGTAACAATTGTGACATTTACAGGAATTGAGTTATTTGCAGTGTTGTGGAGGTCTGAGACAATATAAAACTTCTACTACAACAATTGCACGGGTAAGACCTAACTGATTCCTCGCATCATAACATTTCCAATGAATTTCCACCAGAATTGCAGGTACTGTACATGAATTGACAAATTGGCGCAAATTCAGTTTTATTATTAGATGCATAAACATGGAAAAGTAAGAGCATGCTTACAGGGCTCAGTCCAAACAGTTATATCATGAACCATTTGAGGTTATTCAGAATACCTTTTGTCATGACAGTTTTTTGTTTGTTTGTTTTTTTTTGTTTTTTTAATCCATAAAAGTGAAGACATTCATAAAGGTTAATTGATTTAGTGTAGTTTGACTTTGGATTACGTCAGAACTTTCAAAGATAATAAGTACTTATTGAAAGTATGAATCACAAATGCCTATAAGTAATGTGTATGTTTTTCAGATTAATGTGTAGCAGTTCAGACCACTGTCATTTAATGTTGCACTAACAATTGTATTATAATGCAGTTCTCTATTTTGTAACAACACAGTATAGTGCCGTTGTGCAAACATAAGCCAAACTGTAGGTGTCAGTGCACAGTCTGGCTGGAAAAGTTGACTGAGGTTATTAACACCACTGTAGGCCAATATACTTTCAGTGTGGTGATCACATTTGAAAGAACACAGATGATTATTAAACTAATTATACAGTTTTTAAAGAATTTCATTATTCACACAGTTTCCCTCAATCATTTCAGTGAGGTGGTGCATACAATCTCAATTTGTACCATTCATCTTTTCATCAGATGCCATATTAGTGAAATCAGTTTTTCACAAGGCACTATTTATGCTTCCATTTCCATACTCCTTGTTTAAATTACACTTTGTACAAATGTGAATGATTGTGATAGACGTGCTATTAAAAAGTTGATAAATTATTACCAGTAATATTTCTTGCTAAAATTCCTCTCTTTGGCTACTTTTATTCAAACAGAACTTAAACCTTTCACCTTGTTTCATGTTTGATACATATAATGTCTGTATTTGTAAAAGAAAATAAATAAATAAAGGTTAACGATATTGAATGCATGTTAATGGTTAAGTTTGATATTAGAATCAGTTAAATAAAAAGTTACATAAATTAAAAAAGTTAATTCATATTGTAACATTTTGTATATCAGTTTATAAACATGCAGTTTTTTGTCTGCATTGCTGCTGCCTCTAATCATAGCTTGAAGCGGAAGAAAAAGTGTTGCCTCACACACAACAAAGAACATTCTAACAGACTGTATGTCCTGTCCTGCAAAGAACAAATAACATGAAATAGTCCCAGAGGGGAAGCACTCTGGCACAGAGGAATAAGTTATAGTGTCATGCCCTTGTCCCTGCTGAACTCTTGTCAAACTGGCAGCATGAACCACTCCATATATCTGAAGTATGAGGCAGCATACCAAAGCCATCGTGCACCATAGATGTTCGGATGCCATAACAACTGAGTGCTGTGTGGCTGGAAGAAAATACTGCTGCCTATGCTTTAAAGGGATTTGTATTTGACCATGTCAGACAGATCATCAATCTACATTATCTTGCTTGTTTCTTTCGTAGCCTGATATTCAAGTCATATACTGGATAATTTACTAGAGTGGTCTGCTCCTGCATCACTGCTTTGTAGGCTGGTTTGTAACTATGGATGCTCAAATCTTGTTGGTTTGTTCATGGTGTTGATCTCCTGATTTGGGTGTTGTGCTTTAGTTTTTGGACCTTGATGTTGATGGAATGTCCTTGATTCGCATAGGTTGGTCTTGTAGGTCACTGAAATAAGATGATTCAAAATATGGTCTGGATGGTGTTTAGCAGTGAGTTGAATCTGACTACTGTGACCTTGTTGGTCTGATACAGTTTTGATTATTTTTGTTGTTTGAGCCTTGGTGGAACTTTTGAAGTGAAACAGATTGAAGTTGTTGAGTCCTAGAAATAGTCTGGGTGGAATTCTATAGCATGGAGTTCCCTTTTCATTTGGTGGGAAAATAGTCCTCAGCGCTATTCAAATACATTTTAATGTGACAAAATATTGCCTGTACATATCAGAAAGTGTAACGCACCTGTGTCCTGGTGTCCTGTTGGTGTTCATTAGTTGTTTGATGTGTGTATTTCAGACATGGCAGGGGGACCAGTGGACCCCAGAGAGATTTTGAAGGGGGTGGAGGCTCTGTTGGGAAAAGATGGGGAGCTTCGCAGCCTGGAGGGAGTCCCAAAGGTTTTTAGGTGAGAAACTAAAATAAGCCATAATATACTGTGCCTTAACTGTAAACCTTTAACATAACAATTGAGTCGTGGCTCTTACACCAGGGTATATCTTAACATCTTGCTGTTTTTCAAACCAGCCTGATGAAAGCTTCTACGAAGATGGTCAGTAGATGTATGTACCTGAACATCCTGCTGCAGACAAAATCCCATGATGTTCTTAACAGGTAGGCCTTACTTTTACTTGGTATACTTTATATTGAAAGTCTTGGTCTTTAATAATATATATATTGAAGAATATAATTAATATTAAAGTATTTAAAAATATATATTAAAGACCTAATGATAAAGACTTAATGTTATTCATATTAACATAGGTGTGTAGATAAAAATATGAAAACATTCCATTCAGTTGGTTGAATTGTGAACTCTTGACAAAAACAGCTCAAGTAAAGGTCTTCTTTCGAGCTTTTAAGACCCCTCTTGTAAAATTAAGAAATTTACTGAAATTAACATAGATACATTTTATACATACATCCCTTCATCCAGGTTTATCAGAGTTGGGGGGTACAGGCTGCTCAACTCCTGGCTCACCTACTCCAAAACTACCAACAACACGCCCCTGCTGCAGTTAATCCTGCTCACACTACAGAAGTTGCCTCTCAAAGTGGACCACCTCAAACAGGTACTATCTGTTTATCCACCTTAACACACCCCCAGTATGCCCTGTAAGTGACTCTACCATCTAACCTACTGTTGCTTTTATTTTCTCTCAGAACAACACAGCCAAGCTGGTGAAGCAGCTGAGCAAGAGTGCAGAAACTGAGGGTCAGTTTGTTTATAAATCAAAAATCTAAACTCTTTGCATAGACAGCAGAGTGTATCCAACTAATATTCTTATCTTGTCTTCAGACCTGAGGAAACTGGCATCTGTGCTTGTAGATGGCTGGATGGCTACAATCCGCTCCCAGAGTGTCTCAAGCAGTGGCAACTCTCCTGCTGGTACAGACCAATCATTTCACTGTTTAAATGCATGTGTAGGTTTTACAATGTCTACTTCCTGCAACAGTTTGTGATACACTCTCTATTAATCTTCTAGATAAGAAAAAGAAGAAAGAAGAGAGCAAGGCGCAGGTGCGGGATGTGAAAGAAAAGAGTGGAGATGAAGAGAAGAAGAAGGAGAAACCTAAAGCTCATGCACCCAGCCACGCAAAGATTCGCTCCATAGGTAAACTTAACCTGGCAAGCAGTGATATAGTTGTCCCTGAATGTTAGATTATACAATGTTCTGTGTGACATAATCAATATGTTTTGTGTCATGTAGGATTGGAGATGGACATTCCCAATGTGGCCCCCTCTAAGAAGACGCCCGTGGCCCCACAGCTTGGTGACAAGTACAACATCAAGCCTCCAGTCCTCAAGAGGCCAAGGTATTGCACCCTCTGCCTGTTGCTCTAGTATCTCTGTTAACACAGAAATTTGTGGTGTATTATCCAACCATCTCAAACATTTCTGCCCTGAAGTAGCTGATGCAAGTACTTACATGTTTCCTTTATGTTTATTTTCCTTCAACAGCTCTGGTCCATCAGATGCTCCGCCTCTGGAGAAAAAATACAAGCCTCTAAATACCCCCTCTAACTCTACCAAAGAGATCAAAGTCAAGATCATTCCAGCACAACGTAGGTTCAAACATATATGCATTTAAGGACAAGAACACATTTTGATTATTTTAAAGACATAATAGTGATGTTGCAGCTGTGGTGTCCACTGCTCTCTTGTGTCCTCACTGTAGCGATGGAGTGCACAGGGTTCCTAGATGCTCTGAATTCTGCCCCAGTGCCTGGAATCAAGATCAAGAAGAAGAAACCTGGTACCAGTAATACAGCTAATACCAAGGCAGTCTCCCCTACGTCAAACAAGGTAGTGACTGATATTAGATATGTTTTAATGGCCACTGTCAGTCCAAAACATCCTCAGAATAGTTTTACATTTTTATTTTATTATTTTTCCCCAGTCCCCAGAAGAAATTTGATTATGGTGTGTTGAGTTTTAACCAAGCTGTGCTGTCTTTGTAATAGTTTCCTCTCTTTGAAGCGAGTGTATGAGGAAATAGCTGAATCAGAGCATTGGTCTGTCTCCTCACGCACCACTTTCAAAGAATCAGGAACTATTAGCTGTCAACATCTTTGTTCTTGCACATAATAATTTAAATCTAAAACATGCACGTTACAACTATTGTCTCCCTGTTATTCCTTTTTTGTCTTCAGGCAAGTCCATTTGACAGCAAACCCTCTACATATTCTTCATCTTCTAATAAACCGTCATCTCCAGAAACTGCTGCTTCCAACACTCCTGATGAAAACCAGGAGGCAGAGCAGCCAGGGACCCCTGTTCCCTCTGAGGACCCTGAGGCCTCTGACAATGGTATGGTTCTTTTAAACGCACCTACGTGGTTCTTGATGATGATAGAGTTTAATGAACTTCTTTGACATTATACTATCTTGTGATTGATTTATGTGTTGTCAGTCTCAACATATTTTTCTCATTGTCTCTTTGTTTGTAGGTGAGAAGCCCAACGCCCTGGCAGAACCACGTGGAGAGGAAGAAAGTTTGACCAAGAAAGGCAAGAAGAAGAAAACAGTTCACTGGGCTGAGGAAGAGCAGCTCAAACACTACTTCTACTTTGATCTGGATGAGACAGAGAGAGGTAAGGCAGGCCTTACCTACCGTGTCTAATTTAGGTGTTCACTGTTCTATGACACGTGGGTCAGTAAATCATCTAAAAACTATTAGTTATTCCTATTCTTATGAATATCATGACAGTTAAGTACATTTATAGAATGCACGTGCACCACTTGCAACATGGCATTCATCCCAAAGTGTATGTGTCTTTTTTTTCATTCATTCATTCATTCATCCGCCTGACCCGGGGATCGAACTGGCGACTTTCTTGATGTGAGACATGCGCACTACTGTGTCTTTTTTTTTCTTTTTCCAAATACAAACGCGCAAAAACATAAGCCGAACATAATACCGACTTGCACACACCCAAACAAAATCCTAATCTAGAAGAATAGACCACCTTGATGAAAATAGTTTAACTGCTTTACACAGCTGCCTTTTTACCATGTCTGCAGCAGGCATCATTGTTCCTTAGCCAGTTTGTATGGTGTCCAGTAGCTTCTGTTAATAATCTTCCAATGAATAAATTGTGAGTGGATGTCTTTTGAACATTTGTGCCAAAATCCAACAAGTTTATTCCAGTTATCTACCAAAATAATCTCCTCTCAACCATACTTTTCCCAACAAATTCTTGGCCTTTTAATAGCATTGGTTCTGCATCCTGAATTTACTCTACCCCATTCTTATGCCATGTTGTATGGAATAATAACTGAATCCTTGGCCACTATACAGTGTCTCATTTTTAAGAATCTCCAACCAATTTGTCTAGATTATATTTATTCTATATCTCCAGAGAGGATCTCATTTCTCTGTTCCCAACCAAATTTCTGAGATGCATTCTTGACCTGATCACACATGAAGGTCTTCTTGCCTTCATATTTCACCAAATGGAAGCCTAAGGTGTGAGACATCCTAGATATTGTGAAAGGCATAATATGGAGCTACAGCTATGACGCTAACTGCAAAAACGTTGCAGTTGCTTGTCATTTCAGCATTGCGCATGAGGGAGAGGGACAGTCAATTTATCATATGGGAGATTTCTTTTGTGTGTTTTCTAATGTTATTAATTATTTTCAGGCTTGCATATTTGTGATATCTACAAATAAGGTTCAGTTGAATATAAAATACACAGACACAAAAGAAAGAAGCATGAAGTAAACAGCTGTAGTTTGATTTTAATTGCTAATTCTAATAGCAAACATACTCCTCTATCTATCTATCTGTCTGTCTGTCTGTCTGTCTGTCTGTCTGTCTGTCTGTCTGTCTGTCTGTCTGTCTGTCTGGCAGGCAGGCAGGCAGGCAGGCAGGCAGGCAGGCAGGCAGGCAGGCAGGCAGGCAGGCGGGCAGGCAGGCAGAGATCAAGTGTAGTATCTGTTCTTATCAGTTTAATATCTATGTCCTCTATAAGGGGACAACATATTAAATGGATTTTTAGCACTGGGAGCTGAAAAAGGGGCTTGCTCCGTTCACTCCATGCATTGACCCAGTATTGCAGTGCTGCCGGGAATTGGGTGGCACGGTGGTAACACTGTTACCTCCCGGTTCGATTCCAGCTGTGGGTGGGGGAATGTCCTCCACCATGCCTTTGGTGCCTGCTCGAGGAAAGGGTCTTTTCTCTGTGGAATTTGCATATTCTCCCCGTTCACCTTCATAAAAAAATCCACTAAAAACATGCAAGAAGATCACCAATGGTGACGATAAAGGAACTGGTCCCCGGGCGCCGCTGTCAGCTGGCAGCCCACTGCTCCTGGTCTGCCGCGGAGGAAGGATTTTCCAGGATGGGCAAATGCGGAGAAATAATTTCACTATGCATGGCGTGTGTGCAGTCTCCCTCCTGTAGCGTGTGCTGTGATCAGTTAAGTAAATCTTAAATCTTAGTGCCCATGCAGTTGATGCAATTATTGATTTTTCCCCTATTCATTCATTTCTTCTCGCATCAATTGAACAAGGCAACAAATACAAGCACATCAAAGGCAGAGTAGGGCAGGTCATCGCTTCACTATAGTAGGATTTGCAATTTAGCCAAAGATGCCCTATTACAAAAGGTCACATTACATATTACAAGTTAAAATTATTACAAACTCCATCTTTTGTTGCTGTTTTGATTGACAGACCCCAGTTTACATACTTTGTATTGAAATAATATGCCATTCTGTAAGATGCCCTGGCAAAAGATAACACTCGGTTCCTAAAAGGTCTCACTCTTCCTAATAATAAAAAATCATTAATGATGCTATCACACTTTTGTATTACAATTCACAGTCAACGTCAACAAGATTAAAGACTTTGGTGAGGCTGCCAAACGAGAGCTGATGATGGACAGGCAGACGTTTGAGATGGCCCGTCGGCTCTCCCATGACACTATGGAAGAGAGGGTCCCGTGGACACCCCCAAGGCCATTGATGCTGGCTGGCAGCCTGGTCATCCCTGGGGCCAACAGCACAGAGAAACTTACCCAAAGAGACCGTGAGATGGGCATCCTGCAGGAGATTTTCTTAAGCAAAGAAAGGTAAGACATTAAAGAAAACCGACTGTATCTATGGAAATTTTTGTAAGTGTTTTTCCTCGATCAAAAATATATGGACTGTAAATGGCAAAAATTTAAGACAGTGTTCATAGTTTTGATGAATTAATTGTGAATAAAATCAATAATTTGCTAACAAACTGTGTTTACCAACAATGGCCATGTCGTAATATCGTCTGTACAGTCATCTGTTTCACAAAGGACTGAGCCTTTCGAGAATACCCTTTTTTATACCCAATCATGATACTATCACGTTTTTTGAGTATTCCACAACTTTCTCAGTCTTTTGTTGACCCTGTACTAACTTGTTTGAAACATGTTGCTGGCATCAAAGAATAAGTTTACAAAATCACTGAGGTTGATGAGGTGAAACATGTTGGGCTCTGTTTTTGACTCCGCCGCCGGCGCGGCGCACTTGGTATTTTGGTAAACCAAGGCGTACAGAGGTGCACCAGGATGGGCTTTGCGGCGCAGTAGGGTGAGGTGTCGGCATAATTAACCATGTGCCATTTCATTAGACTAGAGCTGTCCTATCTAGTCTGATGCGCATGAACTGATGAAGCCTGCTCGGATGAGAGGCGAAACTTCTTCCAAGACAAACTGACAAAGTCCAGTTGCTAAGCTTACAATGACCTGGAATGAATGAGAATATTCACAAGACGAGGATTTAATGAGAACCCACTCCACGCCTTCTCCCCTCCCTCTTTCCGAGTTGCGCCGCTGGGTGGGACTGAGATGAGAAGGAGGAGGAGATGCGCGGCGTAGTGGACCTGACTTTGCGCCGCGCCGGCAGCGGAGTCGAAAATAGAGCCCATTGTCTTAATACTATTTTCTTAAATGTCAAAAGGGATTAGTACATTTTCACATTCTGTTCTATGTTTTACGCAGCATTTAAACTTTTTTTAAAATCAGGCTTGTAACAAGTCTGAATTGTTGACCATTTTATATGTATTGCTTCTTTTTTCTTTTTGGTGAAATATGTGTTGGGCCCTGCAATTTGTGTGAATGATTTCCTGTTATTTCCTATTGCTAGTGTACCTGACAGTCCACATGAACCAGACCCAGAGCCGTATGAACCCATGCCTCCACGTCTCATTCCCCTGGATGAGGTTAGTATGTCTGACACATATTCTATCATATTATATTCTGTCTCTCATATCTCTTTCTCTTATTAAACACATTGATTGCATGTGTATAATATCTTGCCTGCTAAGCTCAGGGTTCAATTGCCCAAATGGGCAAGTGGGTCAGAAATATACTTGCCGGAGGAAGGATTGTCAGTAGCCGTCTGAGCGAGATGCTGTCAGCTCTTCAGTCTTTCAGAAACTTGAAGTGCCTTTGAAAACAACCCAGTTTTTATCCACCTCGCTCTCAAACTTGTTGTAAATTGCACAATATATAGTTGGAGTTTCCTTGAACGCCACCCAACTAAACTCCTGTTTCTGGTATTACTAAAATGTTCATTTGCGCTGCCATTATCTTGTGAATTCCCAATCATTACTCTGCATGTGAAACTCACAAGAGATGAGAAGGAAGTCAGATGGCTCACTCCTTAGCTTACTTAAATCACTAACTCCACCTGAGCCTTGCAGTCTGTCATTCTTTTCTCCCTTGCAGGACTCCTCCATGTTGGATGACAGCTATGGTGAGCTCATGGACACCACATCACAGCAGGGCTCTACCATGGCCCAAAACGAGAGCTCCAAGCTGCCGCCCGTCCTGGCTAACCTTATGGTCAACCTGAGCAACAGCTCCCGCAGCCCGCAAGCCACAAACACAGTCAGCAACCCTGTGGCTCCCACAGTTAATGTACAGGAGTTGCTATCATCTATCATGGTAAATATATAATAATATAGTCAGATAGTCTACAGGAGAAATTTGCTTTTATTGATTTTGTTTTTTGACATTCTGGATCCTGGTTTACTTCTTTTAACTCATTAATCAAAGCACACCCAAATCTCATTTTAGTTTTTGACATTAAACTATGAATGTAAAACATCTCTGCAGTTGTGTGTAAAAATGTCTATTTGCAATTGTAGTGTGTAGCTAATAACTGCTCTGTGTCATCAGGGTGCTTCTGGGAACCAGTCTACTGAAGACTTGATCAAGCAGCCTGACTTCTCAGACAAGATTAAACAGCTACTGGGTTCCCTGCAGCAGACTCAGAGCCAGAACCAAGGTGGACCTCCACCAGGTAAACTCAAACTGTCTAAGTCCATTGTTGAGTTACATCTTTCCTCCTGTCATAGCATGATGTCCACCTGTTCTGGTCCTTCTGTTGCTCATCATTGCCCAACCTTTTTTTTCTTAATATATATAGTTAACCAGGGTTTGCTGGGCCATGGTCCAGGCATGAACAATATGAACAACATGAACATGCACATGCAGATGCCCATGAATGGCGGCTACCCGCCCAACAACCCACCCAGTGGGCCTCGTTTCAACCACCCCCCGCCCCCTCACAACCATGGACCACCATTCAACACTGGTGGAGGCCCACGCATGATGGGGCCACCACCAGGTCAGGGCAGAGGAGATAATGGCAACTACTGGGGAGACGACTCCATGAGAGGAGGGCCCCACCGAGGGGGTCACTTCCACCGAGGAGGCAGGGGCCGGGGAGGAGGAGGAGAGCCAGGTTTTAGGGGTCGAGGACGTGGAGGGCCTAGAGGAGGGCACAACAACATGAACGGTATGTGGGACATATGTGGTATTGTCAAATAATGCCTGAGCCTCATGTATTAGCTATGGCTAGCACAAACCATTAAAGGTTGCATATAAAACTAGGTAGGGGTGAAATTTCCCACAACACGAACAGTACACTCAGTACAACAACATGTCATTTCATACTCACCACTCTGCTGCTCTCACTTTCTCTTTTTAACGCATACTTGAGCTTGACAGTTCATTCTTGATGCTGGAAACAGCAACAGCAGCTTTCTACCATATTGCATGCTCCTCATCAGCAGATTAATTTGTGAGAAGTTGACACATTTAAATTGGGATTGTAATACTTTTGTGTTTCCTCCTGTCAGACATGTCCAAGAGACCTGTGTGTCGTCACTTCATGATGAAGGGAAGCTGCAGGTATGAAAGCAACTGTGCCTTCTACCACCCTGGGGTAAATGGACCACCACTGCCTCCCAACCACCCTGCTAACAACCAACACAACCAGCACACACAGCATGGACACTAGGCGACAACGCTGCCAACCTGGGAACAAGTCTGATATCTGTTGGCCTCTGGAAGAGCCATTCTTTGTGATCAAACCACTGCAGGGTGTCAGGGCTATTGTTGAAGACACAGATTGAGAAGCAAGTTCTGTCCCACACTCTTGAATATATGTGAAGTTATTCTGTAGATCACTAACCTGGAGCAGTGAGCTCTGCCTCACCTGAGAACAAACGAAAGAAGGGAGTGTAACTGAGACTCAAAGATTGAGGGATGATCACCAATGGGAATGTCTGTTTTTATTGTGATCATTTTTAACAGTGGCACTGAAACAAGCCACCACACTTGACCACTATGTCTGAGATAGCTACCTATCTGCTCTGTCATTTCACCAGTAAAGAGGTCAACCAAATGGAAGTTTCCTACACAGCAGAAAGGTTTCCTCCTGACTGAATCCCTTCTTGTTGTGGCTGTTCTGCTGTGTAACTACAAGTGATATTGCTTTTATATTCCTAGATTTGTTACTTTATCAGTTAGGTTTGTACAGAAATCTACAGAATTTAACCACAACTGTGATTTATTAAAACTTGGCCTGAAGAAGAATTGCTTGTAATTAAATGGTTTAATTTCACCCAATTCTGAGAAAAAAATAGAAATGAACTCTGCAGACCTGATGAGGAAAGCTTTTGGCTTTTCTGTTTTTTCTTTCAGCAGCTGGTTTTGAATGTGAAGTGATTGTGAGGAAACAACGGCAGAGTGTGTTATCATATGTAAGCTTTCTCTCTCTCTGTGCTCTGGCTCAGCTCACAGTCAGACCATCAGCTTCATGTGTGTGGTGTGACAATCATGAGTGTCAAACATGCTATGGTCCTGTCAGAAGAGCAACTTCTCCCTCATCTCAGTTACTGCCTGTGTGTGTGTGTGTGTGTGTGTGTGTGTGTGTGTGTGTGTGTGTGTGTGTGTGTGTGTGTGTGTGTGTGTGTGTGTGTGTGTGTGTGTGTGTGTGTGTGTGTGTGTGTGTGTGTGTGTGTGTGTGTGAGGGGGGGTGGGTGGGGGGGTGGGGGTGTCACCTATATTGAGTGTTTTCTGTGAAAACAATGACCTTTGTGTCTCTTGTGGGACTGTTAGAATGTAATGTTTTTCATTGCTCCCTCCACCCTCCATGGATTTTTTTGTTTTGTTTTGTTTTTTGTTAAAATCTTGAGAATGTTGGCCCCTTTTAACATGGGTTCAAGTTTTTGTCTGTATGAAATGTCTGCATTCATGTGTTTCTGAGTACTGAATACACGTACATACACATTTCATATTTCATTTGAATTCTTTTGTACACAGTGTATTGAATAAATGTCCAAATATAGGTTTTGTTGTGTTTTATTTCAAAGTGGGACTGCTGAAAACAAGGGGATAGGACAAAATAAAATAAAATAAAAACAGCTCAATCTGCAGCCTTAAAATTACTAGACATGAATCAACACAGTGTAAGCTCTACAAAAAACTAAAATACATTTCCACTTACTAATGTAGTTATTTGGCAGGACATTTGGCAAAAATGAATGTGCTCAGAAACCCCCAGACCTGTGGTAAAAAAAAGTTTGAGGTTCAAGCAGATGTACAGCAGCACTCCTCTCTAGAACAGAAACACTCTGAGTCCAGACTGATATACTATTGGAGAAAAGCAGACAGCTGCCCTCATATCAAAGAGGTAGAGATAGAGATAGAGGAATGCACAGCAATGACAATAATAATGACAGCTATAGTAAATGGCAAGTAAATGAAAATAGTACATGATAATATAAGTGTATGGTATTTGTATGAGTACATGTATATATCAATGTAAGATAGTATATGTATACAATAACAATATTATATTATGAAATATGACTAGTAGTAAAGTGAGAGGAGAGAGGGGAGCTTGGTATAGAATGGGAACTCCCCTGTAGTATAATCCTGATAGCAGCATTACTAGGGGCTGGTCAAGGCAAGCCTGAGCCAGCTCTAATTAGAGGCTTCATCAAAAAGCAAAGTTTTAAGCTTACTGTAAAATGTGGAGAGGGTGTCTACCTCCCAGACCAAGACTAGAAGATTGTTGCACAGGACAGGAGCTTGATAGCTGAAGGCTCTGGCTCCCATTCTGCTTTTGGACACTTAAGGAACTGTAGGGGAATTAACTTAATTTGATGTTGCATTTGTTAATAAAATACTGGGGCACCACCTTCCTCAGCTAAGAAGGACTGTATTGATTAACTCTTGTAATGCTGATGTAATGCTAACGAATGAACCAAGATGGCGCCGCATGAGTGGCAGCAAGTTGCAGCAGCTCTGTCTCTGTCTCCGTCCGCTCTCTCTCCAGCAAGATGGACGAACTATCGGCGCTAATAAGGCTGCAGCGGGAGTACAGGAGTAGTAGCAGTAGCAGTCTTATGTGTTTGGCTGAACCAGGACACACCGGACTCTGCTGTCTCCTTAGACAGAGTTACCCTAGTCTGTGCGGACTGGAAAGTGGCAGAGAGCGGTAAGAAGAAAGGCGGTGGACTGTGTGTGTTTCTTAACAACAGATTGTGTAACCCTGGCCACATCACTGTTAAAGAGCAGCTCTGTAGCAGGGACACTGAACTTCTTGCAGTCAGCGTTCGGCCATATTACATTCCTCTGGAGTTCTCACATGTTATTGTACTGACTGTGTACATGCCCCCATCGGCTGATGCTGCTGCTACCTGTGAGCGCATAAACAGCACATTGTCCACTGCAAACAAGACACCCACAGGCCCTCTTTCTTATCTCTGGGGACTTATCTCTGGGGAATCATGCCTCTCTCTCTGCCACTCTGCCCAGCCTCACACAGTATGTCAACTGCCACTCAAGGGACAATAAAACTCTAGACCTTCTGTATGCTAATGTCAGGAACGTATACATCTCCACCCCCCCGGTCGCTCTGATCACAACCTCGTCCATCTGCAGCCATAATACACATTAGCGCTGAAAAGACACAGAGGAAGGCTGTGAAGATCTGGACTGAGGAGGCATGTGAGCAACTGAGGGACTGTTTTAACACCACCGACTGGGACATACTGTTCAGCTATCATGGGGAGGACATTGACAGTCTAACTCACTGTGTCACGGACTATGTCAACTTCTGTGTGGAAAACACTGTGCCATCCAAGAGAGTATGGTATTTTCCCAACAACCCCTGGGTGATCCCTGAACTGAAGGCTCTGCTAAATGAGAAGAAGAGGGCCTTCATCTCAGGGGACAAAGAGGAGCTGCGGAGAGTGCAGCTGGAGCTGAAGTATAATATCAGGAGGAGGCGTAAGAAAAACTACAGGGAGAAACTGGAGCAGCGCCTGGAGAAGGACAATGTCCGAGATGTGTGGAGAGGTCTGAAACATATCTCGGGCCATGGCAAAAGTGGGGATGGACAAGCCACCACTGGAGATCAGGCCTGGGCAAATGAGTTAGACTTTTTAATAGATTTGACTCTGCCCCCACTCCAGCCCCCTCTCATTGGGGCCCCGCTTCTTCACACCTCTCCAGGCGAGTCGTCTCCCCTCAGCTACAGTCCTTGACACCTCAGCTCCCCTCAGACCCCTCTGCTCCAACCCTCATCAACGTCCCCCCCACCACCAACACCTACAGCTCTGGACTACCCCCCACAGTCGCCCACCTCCCCCCTCTCCATTACTATGGACCAGGTGAGGATGGAGCTCAGGAAGACAAAGGCCAGAAAAGCCACAGGCCCACATGCCATCAGCTCCAGGGTGCTCAGGGAGTGTGCAGACCAGCTCAGTCAGGTGATTCTGTACATGTTCAACCTGAGTCTCAGTCTGGAGAGAGTCCCGGCCCTGTGGAAGACCTCCTGCACGGTGCCAGTTCCAAAAACAGCCCATCCCAGGGAACCAAGCGACTACAGACCTGTCGCCATGACCTCCCACCTCATGAAAATCATGGAGAAGATGTCTTGTCTTCGGCCACCTCTGCACCCAGGTGAGCTCTGTGTTAGCTTTGAAGCTCGGTTCTTTATTGGAAGCTCAAGAACGGTCTGGAGAAGTCTTCAGTTCACAGTCAAAGTAATTATTGTAGGTCACAGGTAAAGCAATGCAGCGCTGGACTCAGACTGACAGAGCTCCCTCAGGATCTCAGCCAGAATGAGCGCCGTTCACAGACAATCATTCACATTTAAGGAGTTGGGATTGACCAGCCCTGTACATTAATCAATTCAGGACATTCTAGACATCTTCAAGTACTAGCCTCTAACCATGTGATAAGTAATTCATATGTGTGTCTGTGTGTTGTGTCAGGCGTGAAGATAATATTTGCAGACATCGTAAATAAGGAGGAGAGGTGCCATGAACATCTTGTTTGCCACTACTGATTGTCTCTGGGGACATGATATTTATGACTCAGGGCTAAGAGTCAGGCCTTCTATCACAGTGACAAGATGTTTTTGTATGCCAGAGCACAAAACAGGATGTTAGAGTGTTAAACAAGATGTTCCCCGTAACATCTGCACTGGACCCTGGCCCCCCTTAGCCTGGCATCGGAGTGGAGGATGCCCTCGCAGGTCATTCCTTCCTGCAGCTGTCAGACTGTACAACAAAAACTGCTCCAAGTAATCGGTACAATAATATGTGCAATAATCTGTGCAGTACTACCGGTACATAACAGTGTGTAAATAGTATTTACAATTTTTTTAGGATGATGTTTTCTTTTTATCCCACCCTTTTGTATATACTTGTGTTTAACTTGCATGCACTTGTTATACTATTCTATCCGCTTTATTGGTGCTGCTGTGAATTGGAATTTCCCCTCGCGGGACGAATAAAGGAATATTGAATTGAATTGATCTCACCTGGGGTCCCCCGGGAGCACTCTGAGAGTTATGTTTTTTGACTTCTCCAGTGCTTTCAACACCATCCAGCCGTTAATCCTGTGAGGGAAAATGGAGGTGGCTGGTGTGGACCAACAGCTGGCTGCGTGGACCATCGACTACCTCACTGACAGACTGCAGTAGGTGAGGTTACACAGCTGTGTGTCAGATGTGGTAGTCAGCAGCACGGGGGTCCCCCAGGGAACAGTGCTCGGACATTGACATGGTGGACTCATTTAATTACCTGGGTGTTCACCTCAACAATAAGTTGGACTGGACGCCCTGTATAGGAAGGGCCAGAGTCGCCTACACCTGCTGAGGAAACTGAGGTCCTCTGGTGTGTGCCGGGTTCTACAACGGACTTTCTATGACACTGTGGTGGCCTCTGCAGTGTTTTATGCCATAGTATGCTGGGGAGGGGCAGCATGGACAGAGACAGGAAGAGACTGAACAAACAGGTTAAGAAAGCCAGCTCTGTCCTGGGCTGCCCACTGAACTCCATTGAGGAGGTGGCAGACAGAAGGATGTCAGCCAAGCTGATGTGGTGGCGTGAGGGCAGGAAGAAAGTAGATGGTTCCTAAGTGAACCATCTAAGTGGTTCCTAAGTAATTCTTACAAGGGACTCATCTGCTTCTCACTATGGTCAATCACATATATTCTCAATGATCAATTTTCAAGGACATTTCAACATTGTTCACAACATGCATCAGACACCTTGGATGAATAATGACAACACTCAACAATAATCATGATAACAATTTCTAATACTCATCCTAATATATATGATTACTCAGAGTATACTAACACAACATAAGAAAGAAATAAAGAAAGGCAGACTATATTTGCCCAAAAATGATAAATGAAATGATGATCCCACTGTTATAGTTACTGTCTCATGTCAAGTGTATTCAACCTAACTGCTACGACCTCTAGAGGGCAGTATGGTTCCATGGTAGAATCTCATCTTTTTTTTTAAACATATATTTATTGACATTTTAACTTAGATACAAAATGTACATAAACATACAATATGAACTATAACAACCCCACCCCAACCCACCCACCAAGCATCTCATCAATCAAATGAAAAATAAGAAAGTAAGAATACATAGAATTACAAATTAAATACATAGTGCAGTGCTATTAAAATGTCCACCGACAACAGAGCGACACTACCCAGAGGACAATAGAGCCAGTGTAGAGCAAGGCATACAAGTATTATTGCAATAAGCCTAAAAGCAAATTGTTTATGGCATAAGAAAGTAATCCTTTTTTTTTTTCTTTTTTTTTTTTTTACAAATTAACATAGAATGCCTATGCTGAGTGTTTACAAGACACATTAGGAGGGTAGAGGCCCAGGTTACAGAATTTAGGAGAGATAGGAATAGGCTTGGAGATTATTTAGGAAATTATATGTATTACCTCTTTCCAAAATTTTTGCATCCTCTCACATTCCCAGATGCAGTGGAAGAGGGTGCCTTTATGAGTTCGGCATTTCACACAAGTGTCTGGAATGTCTGGATTAAATCTATTCAGCTTTACTGGAGTAATATAGATCCTCATTATCCACTTATATTGTATCAATTTGAATCTAGAGTTAACTGAAAGGCCCTGGGTCTTTGAACATATCTGACTCCACTCATCGTTCAGCACACACTCATGTAAATCCTCACTCCACAGCCTCCTAATTGAGTCAGATGACTCTTTAGAATGAGATGAAAAAATATTGTAAAGTGTAGAGATCTTGCCTTTACTACACTGATGTTGGGTTACAAATAATTCTAATACTGTTGAAGGGGGACAGTTAGATGAATGATTTAACTTAGAGTGTACAAAACTTCGCAACCGTAGGTATTTAAAAAAGTGAGACTGTGGGATGTTGAACTTATCTTTGATTTCATTAAAGGACATCAGTGTATCACCATTATAAAGGTCTATGATCCTTCTAACCTCTTTGTGTGACCATTGTTTAAATCCTAAGTCATTCTTACCAGGTTTGAACTCTGTGTTTCCCCAGATAGGTGCAAAGCAAGACAAATGTGGAATGTCACCTACAGCCTTATGAGCTTCGTGCCATACTATCAAGGTGTTTCTAACAAATGGATTTAGTGTGATTTTCTTCAAGTTCTTAAAAGAGTCGGAATATAAATATGAATCTAAGGCTAGCCCTCTTGTGGACGATTCTTCCATTTTTACCCAAGGTAGCTTCGGATGTGATGAGAACCACTGAAGGCGGCTCTAAGCTGGGCTGCCAGAAGTACCATAATAGGTTTGGTACCCTTAGGCCTCCTCTGTCAAATGGTAGGTATAGTAGTGTGAGTCAAAGTCTTGGGCGCCTATTCTTCTAAATGAACTTAGTAAGAGTTGTTTTCATATCTTGGAAGAATTTAGGAGGAGGTGGGAGTGGGATTGACTGAAATAGATAGAGGAATTTGGGAAGGACATTCATCTTGAAAACACTTTTAACGCTTTTAAGTCTAATCTCAGACAAGGGGAGTGAGATCCATCTATTAAGAGATTCCTTCACTTTTGAAATAACTGGGTCGGAATTGGCAGAAATTAATGAGTTTAGACTGGGAGTAATAAAGATAACAAGATATCTGAATCCTTCAGGTGCGTTCATCTTGTGGTCCAGCACCCATTTATGGAGTCTTTCCCACTCATTGAGGAAGAGAACAGAGGATTTGTTTTTGTTAACTCTGTATCCTGAGAACTTCCCAAACCTGTTGATCACATCAGCAAGGGCTGAGAAGGACTGCTCCAAGTTCGTCAGAAAAAGTAATGTATCATCTGCGAATAAAGCTATGCGATGCTCTACATCTGCAATTTGAATTCCTTTAATAACAGGGCGATTTCTAATAAGATGGCAAAGGGTTCTAGTGCTAAAGGAATGTGAATGGCTCTGCCCATTTACATTCTGGAGTGGAATTTGGAGTTTGACATGTACACTGAAGTGATAAGCACAGATCATGGACAAACAACCAGCACATTCTTGTCCTTCAACAGAACGACTGAGCATCACCAGGAGGAAGGTCCATCAACTTCCACAGCGCAGCTTCACACAGTCAGATTTTTGGTCAATACCATGTTAAATCTGTATGTAGAACTGTAGGATTTAAATGTCATTGATAAGTAATTATAGAGGACACATTCGAGCACATTAAAAAGGGAGACAAAGAACATTTGTACAAAGTTTTAGCTTCCTTACCACGTGCAAATCTGTTGCTCAGACTACACTCCCAGTAGATCCGGGAGTCAAGTCCAGAGCCAGGCCACTTGGCATCTACATTTGTTATGATGTAAGCTGCATCACATATGATCTTCACAGTGCAGAGAATGACATGAGTTACAGTGTATTGTAATGTATACATTTTCATGTACATAATTTTTAAGATGGTAGGTCATAAACCTGGACATTGATGCTCTGAAAGGATTTTCTATTCACATAGTACCTTTCGTTTTCTGTAACAGGAATTTGTGTCCCATCTATGCATCCTGTTACATTTGGAAGCCCTGCAAAATGACAGCTAATTAAGCTACTGAACCCACTCTGAGGTCGCAGCAGAATGTATATCATAATTTAAAATAAAAGAATATATATATCATTTCTACACCAGTCACTACCATCATTGGTAACAGGCGTTTCAGTGCGAGGGTCACTTTCCTCACAGCTCTACACACTGTTGCCTTTCCGAAAGTGCTCTGCATCCTCAATATTGTACAAAAAACTACTGTTTGGAAAAAGGAAAACATAGCGCTAAAATTTGCTGTGATGTGAGCGCACGCCCGCGGTGTTTGAAGTTGGTAATGTATGGCCGGAGAATGTCATCGAGATAAATTATACCGTTTGATGAAAAGCGGTAGCGTTCAAACAGATATTCCTCTGGAAATGACGGGACATCTAATCTGAGTTGGAAAATTCTCTTGCGACGTAAAGCGTTTTGAATCAGTTGGGCGATATCAATCGGATTGGGAGTGAACGGGCAATCTATGTCTACCAGCTTTCTTTATGTGGGAGGAGACAGGTAGAAACTCAGGGTTTCTTAAAGTAAACCTGCCAGCAAGCAGGCTATGTTCACAGAGTCTGTTACCATGGTGACTGACTCAGAGTTTCAGTTATCTCTCTTTCTGGAACGTTTCCCTCATCTCAGGGTTAACTTACTCTGAGTTTTCACATAACCTGCTTTCTGGAATACCCCCCAGATGGACTCGGTCCCCTCATATAGAGTGCCCTTGTATGGTGATTGGCTGAAGCAGAAATGAGAGCAGGGCAGCACACTCTCGCGTTAGGGGCAGGGCTGAGCATTTCACCCTGCTACACTATGATAAGAACAAACCTAAGTCAGTCTAAACAGAGAAGAGAGAAGGAAAAAAGAGCCACCTATTGGTGTAACTGGGGTAGTATTAGAGTGTTACGGGGAACATCTTGTTTAACACTCTAACATCCTGTTTTGTGCTCTGGCATACAAAAACATCTTGTCACTGTGATAGAAGGCCTGACTCTTATCCCTGAGTCATAAATATCATGTCCCCAGAGACAATCAGTAGTGGCAAACAAGATGTTCACGGCACCTCTCCTTATTTACGATGTCTGCAAATATTATCTTCACGCCTGACACAGCACACAGACACACATATGGATTACTTATCACATGGTTAGAGGCTAGTACTTGAAGATGTCTAGAATGTCCTGAATTGATTAATGTACGGGGCTGATCAATCCCAACTCCTTAAATGTGAACGATTGTCTGTGAACGGCGCTCATTCTGGCTGAGATCCTGAGGGAGCTCTGTCAGTCTGAGTCCAGCGCTGCACCGTTCTTGAGCTTCCAATAAAGAACCGAGCTTCAAAGCTAACAAATTGGTGCCGTGACCCGGATTGGCTGACTCCGAGGCCGTGTCCTATTGATGACCACCGGAGCCGATCAGAGGAGGATTTTTTTTTTTTTTCAGACAATTCTAGGCGCCTAAATCAAAGGTATGCAGAAACCTCTTTTCTATCAGAAACTTCTGCACATTGGACATACCAAATTAAAATTGTCTGACTAAATGTCATCCACTGATCGCTAAAAACTAAATAATTTGATGCTTAAAGAAAAAACTTGTTTATTAAATGAATGGTCACATGTAAAGTATAAACATAGATTATTTAGAGAATTAGAGCTCCGTCATTAGGGCGTGGTAGCGACAAAGGTAAGCTCCATCATTAGGACGTGGTAGCGACAAATGTTCAGTTGCGGCCCAGAGAGGCGCGTGACTGACTAAGAAAGCTCCGGCCCAGAGAGGCGCGTGGTAGCGACAGAAGACAGTTCCGGCCCTGGGAAGCGTGTGGAGCTGCAAGAGGAAAGCTTTGGCCCTGAGTGGGGTGCTGAAGCCAAACAAGGAAATAACCTCCAGTCTATAGGCAGACTATAGATCCGTGTAGCTGGCCTCGGTCTATAGGCCGACTATAACCGAGTGCTGGGCATAAATATACTTGAAAAAAAAAAAAAAAAAAAAAGAGAGAGATAGAAACACGAGAATTCTCCTGTTGAGTTGTGAGCTGTAGAGTTAAACTGTTCATAAGGACACAGGGATAAGTTGGTTATTTTTCATGTAAATGTGGGGTGGTTTCCTACTTGATTGATATTTTACTGTGTGAGTGACAGCGTATCGAGCAGTACAGACTGATCGAGAATTCCTGCACTGACACAGATCTCAAGTAGTTCTGACAAGGGGGGCATTGGAATAGGTTAAAGGGGATTTTCAGTTAAGGTGTTACAGAGATTGGTGAATTAAAACGAGTGAACAGACTGGGAAAACCCCCAGCGATCAAGCGCACATAGTACTAGACTTTGTGTAGAAGCTTCTTGATTGGGTCCTCACTCGGGCATTACGCCATTCTCCTTCTCTGATAACACGTGGAAAAACTTCTGAATATGACACAATCAGTTGTTGACAAGTGGAAGGAATGTAAACCCGGCTCATTGGGGTCGGTGTTGTTTGCAACCTTGACCAGATGGCAGAAAAAAAGTCCTGCCTGAGGAAAAGATAATGGCAGAGATAGATTTGTGAATTGGGTGAAGGAAATGCAGATGAGAGGCATGTTTGGAGACTGTGAAAACGCTCTGCCAAAGCCGAGTGAGCAAAGTGTTTTCCTGAACCTTCTAATTGCATCTGATAAAGGATTTGTCTCTGTACTAGTCTTACTGGATCTTAGTGCTGCATTTGACACCATTGACCATGGCATCCTATTGCAGACACTGGAACATTTCATTGGCATTAAGGGAACTGCGCTAAGCTGGTTTAAATCCTACTTGTCAGATCGCTCTCAGTTTGTACGCGTTAATGACGACTCCTCTGTGCTCACTAAAGTCAGCTATGGAGTTCCGCAGGGTTCTGTGCTTGGACCAATTCTATTCACCTTATATATGCTTCCTTTAGGTAAGATTATCAGGAAGCACTCAATAAATTTTCATTGCTATGCAGATGATACCCAGCTATATTTATCAATGAAACCGGAAGAAACCAGTCAGTTAACTAGACTACAAGCATGTCTTCATGACATAAAGACCTGGATGACCTGCAATTTTCTGATGCTAAACTCGGACAAAACTGAAGTTATAGTAGTAGGCCCTAAACATCTTAGGTCACTTTCTGATGACATAGCAGTTATGGACGGCATTGCGCTGGCCTCCAGCACCACTGTAAAGAATCTGGGAGTTATCTTTGACCAAGACATGTCCTTTCACTCCCATGTAAAACAAATTTCAAGGACTGCCTTTTTTCACCTACGTAATATCGCAAAAATCAGGCATATTTTGTCTCAAAATGATGCAGAAAAACTAGTCCATGCATTCGTAACTTCCAGGCTGGATTATTGCAATTCTTTACTATCAGGCTGCCCAAATTCGCTGCTGAATATTCTCCAGTTGCTCCAGAACGCTGCAGCACGTGTTCTGACAAAAACCAGGAAGCGAGATCATATTTCTCCAATACTCGCCACTTTGCACTGGCTCCCTGTAAAGTTTAGAATAGAGTTTAAAATTCTCCTCCTTACTTACAAAGCCATAAGTGGCCAGGCACCTTCTTATCTTAAAGAGCTCATAGTACCTTATTGCCCTACTCGAACACTGCGTTCCCAGAATGCAGGTCTACTTATGGTTCCTAAAGTCTCAAAAAGCAGAACAGGAGTCAGAGCATTTAGCTATCAAGCTCCTCTCCTGTGGAACCATCTTCCAGTCTTTGTCCGGGAGGCAGACACTGTCTCTACATTTAAGAGTAGGCTTAAAACTTTCCTTTTTGATAAAGCTTATAGTTAGGGCTGGCTCAGGCTTGTCCTGGACCAGCCCCTAGTTATGCTGCTATAGGATTAGACTGTTGGGGGACATCCAAAGATACACCGAGCTCCTCCGTCCTTCTGTCCCTCTCCATCCGCACGCTCTCATGTCCTACCACGGCGTGTTACTAACTTAGCTCCTTCCCCGGAGTCTCTGTGCTTTGTCGTCTTGCAGGTTCCCATGGACAGTGGCTGAATCTGGATTGTGGATTTCAGCTGCGTCTCCTGCCTTGGCCCTGCCTGACATCCACTGCAACTGCTACTGCTGTTATTACATCCACTGTCACTGTTACTGTGACTGCATGTCTGTCTCTCTGTCTCTGTCTCTGTCTCTCTCTCTCTCTCTCTCTCTCTCTCTCTCTCTCTGACTGCTTTTCTTTCTGTCTGTCTGTCTGTCTGTCTGTCTGTCTGTCTGTCTGTCTGTCTGTCTGTCTGTCTGTCTGTCTGTCTCACTCTCTCTCTCTTGCTCTTCCTCTCTCACCCAACCGGTTGAGGCAGATGGCCGCCCACCCAGAGTCTGGTTCTGCTCGAGGTTTCTGCCTGTTAAAAGGAAGTTTTTCCTCGCCACTGTCGCCAAGTGCTTGCTCATGGGGGAATTGTTGGTTTCTTTGTAGATAAAAGAGCTTGGTCTGTACCAGCTCTATATGGAAAGTGTCCTGAGACAACTTCTGTTGTGATTTGGCGCTATACAAATAAAATTGAATTGAATTGAATTGAATTGAATCTGGCTACAGGGAGTAGAGATCAGGCCAGAGCTTTAGTGCAAGATGCAGGAATACTGAACAGAGGCAAAGCAGAGAAAGAAGGAAAAAGAGCTGAGACAGTTTTGACAGAATGCCTCTGTTTCATGGGAGAGTTTAAATACTCCATTCTGTCCTCTGCACTACCAAAGAATCGAGTGCTAGCTGCGACCTTGACTCCAGACACATGGTGCACAGAAGCAAAAGATGATTCACTCGTGTCTAAACAGTCAATGCCTTACACTGAGGCACGGGTAATGTTGGATGCTCTTCAGCATCAGATGCCTCTAGTTGAGCAGACGAACTCCGCAACACCATCTGCGACACAAATCGCATCCTCAGTCAGCTCTGATACCTTCTCAATTCAAAACGCAATGATGCCTCTGCTGCTCGCTATCAAAAATGGCTTGTTACAAACCGCCCCGTATCCAGGCAATGAAGAATCACAAAAACATGCAGAGAGATATTTGAATGAAACTGCGCGCAAGAACTTTGTCCCTGATTTTTCTGGTCTGGTAGCACCTTTAAGGGCACTGATCACACAAACTGGGTGTACAAACTACAACTCTCCTTTACAGTGGACGACTGAGGCTGATTAGGCCTTTCTAAATGTCAAGGCCGCATTATCTAATGCTTGCTCTCTGCACTCTCTGAATTACTCAGAGCCTTTCCATTTGGATGTTAAAGAAAAGAACGGCTTTGTTAATGCCGTTCTGTTTCAAAAGGGGGAGAGTAGGAGTGCAACAGACAGAAAAGTTTTGATGTATTACAGTTCCAAATTAGACAATGTGGAAAGAGGACATCCTACATGTGTCAGACATGTAGCAGTAATAGGGAAAGCAGTACAAAAACGTCTCACATCACCATGAGCAACCAGACTGTAGTGCACACTAAACACGGCGTAAAAGCATTTCTTGACTCTAATGCGTTCACACTATCAGCGCACAGAATTTTAGGCCTACAACAGTTGCTTAACAAGCCTCACATTCATTTCATTAGTGAGGGCACTAACATGGCTCTACAGATGGACACCATACAAGATCATGATTGTGTGGCAGAAACGAACAAAGAAATGCGGCTGCACTCCTCTCTACACAAAGAACCGATTGAAAATGCCCAAATGATATTGTTCTGCGATGGTCATAGTCATCATACCCCAACAGGGACATTAATAACATCATATGCCGTGGTAGAAGAAACACCAACTGGTTTACTGACAAAACAGGCGCAGACTATTACACAACCAGCATCAGCTCAGATGGCAGAATTAATTGCGATCACCGAAGCATGTAAGCTGGCAAAAGGCAAGACTGTGAACGTCTATACTGATTCGCCTTATGCGGTTCAAGCTGTGCATGTGGATATGTGTCACTGGAGGAAGAAAGGGTTTACAACCTCAGCTGGCACCCCTGTTAAACATCTGAATCAGTTAATTGACCTTTATTATGCCCTGCTAGAACCAGAACAGGTTGCTGTAATCAAGTGCAGAGGACACCAAAAAGGAAATGGCCAAATTGTAAGAGGCAACAATGCGATAGATATGGCGGCAAAAGAGATAGCGGGATACAATATGAGTAAACAAATGTCTCAAAAGGCTCCTGATGACAAGCCACATAGAGATCTATGTGTGCAAAATATCAAAGAACTTCAACAGACGGCCGCTCCATCTGAAAAACAAGCATGGAGTGAAAAAGGAGCCACAAAAGATTCTCTGGGGCTCTGGAGAAATCATGAAGGAAAAATAGTAGCTCCGACGGGACTACTAAAATATGTTGTGTCAAGAGGCACACAGCAGAGGTCACTGTGCTAGTTCAAAGATGACAGCTCTCATTTCACAACATTGGTGGCATCCCCATCTTAAAGACATAGCCACGTATTTTGTGCAGTCTTGTGAGAAATACAACCAGTCCAATCCAAAGATCTCACTCAAAGCTGGGTTAGGCAGCTACCCAGTTCCTGATGCCCCATGGAAAGAAATAGCAATTGATTTTACTGGCATGGGGGTAGACCACAGAACTGAAGGTAAAAGATATCTTTTAGTCTGTGTAGATCCATTTTCTTGATGGGTGGAAGCCACACCTACCAAAACAGAAAAAGGAAAAGAAGTGATTAATTGGATGACAAGAGAAATTATACCCAGATTTGGAATCCCAGAAGTCATAAGATCGGACAATGGCCCTCATTTCTCTAACGAGGATCTGAGGCAAGTGGAAAAGATGTTTGGGATCCAGCATAAGTTCGGTGCAGTTAGACGACAGGCTGAGCAATTGGCTTCATAAAACAAACTGTACACTTACTGAAAGAACATTGACTGAGGTTTGCACTGACTTAGAGTCCTCATCTACTAACAATGATGATTGACATGCTGAAATCGAAAAGCTATGGTTAACTTAGATCAACCTCAGTGGATCACGCCTTCTAAAAGACTCCACTCTGGAGAATTGGATTTGGAACCCAACTCACTGTCGCTATATTAACCACATTAGTAGTCACAACCATATTGCCCATCCTGTGGTGGGACAGTCAGCAGCTTGAAGCTTTATCTGTCCAAAAGAGAAACAATGATTCGACATGGCCCCTCTGCAACCAAAACCTACAGTCAAAGATGCATAAAGGGGAATGCATATAGAACCAACATTTGATTTCGATCTACATTTATTCCCATGGCTGCACGGTGGCGCAGCAGGTGCCTCACAGCAAGAAGGTTGCCGGTTCGATCCCCGGGTCAGGCGGGGCCTTTCTATGTGAAGTTTGCATGTTCTTCCCGTGCATGCGTGGGTTCTCTCCGGGTACTCCGGCTTCCTCCCACAGACCAAAAACATGCTCATTAGGTTAATTGATGACTAAATTGTCCGTGAGTGTGAGTGTGAATGTTTGTCTGTCTTTGCATGTGGCCCTGCAATCGGCTGGCGACCGGTTCAGGGTGTACCCCGCCTCTCGCCCATTGTAGCTGGGATAGGCTCCAGCCCCCCGCAACCCCAAAAGGGATAGGCGGTATAGATAATGGATGGATTTATTCCCCACAGGAAGAAACTTAGCTTATTTGACCTATACCACAACACCCCCACTTATATAGATGCAATTGGCGTTCCCAGAGGTGTGCCTGATGAATATGAGTTAGTTAATCAAGTTGCAGCAGGTTTTAAATCTTCTCTCTTTTGGAGGGTGACATTAAATAAAAGTGTTGATCGGATCAACTATATCCACTTTAATATTCAAAGATTGAACAGCATGACTAGAGACGCCATTGCCGGCCTGCATGAACAACTTGCTGCAACTTCTCTAATGACGTATCAGAACAGAATGGCCCTTGATTTTCTCCTGGCTGAAAAAGGTGGTGTGTGTGCTCTCTTCGCTCAAGTATGCTTGAGCGAACACAGCCCCAGATGGCACTGTAACCCGAGCCCTTACTGGTCTCAAAATCTGTTGAACTAGCAGAAGACTCAGGAATTGATAATACATTGACTACAGTCTTTGTCCGGGAGGCAGACACTGTCTCTACATTTAAGAGTAGGCTTAAAACTTTCCTTTTTGATAAAGCTTATAGTTAGGGCTGGCTCAGGCTGGTCCTGGACCAGCCCCTAGTTATGCTGCTATAGGATTAGACTGTTGGGGGACATCCAAAGATACACCGAGCTCCTCCGTCCTTCTGTCCCTCTCCATCCGCACGCTCTCATGTCCTACCACGGCGTCTTACTAACTTACCTCCTTCCCCGGAGTCTCTGTGCTTTGTCGTCTTGCAGGTTCCCATGGACAGTGGCTGAATCTGGATTGTGGATTTCAGCTGCGTCTCCTGCCTTGGCCCTGCCTGACATCCACTGCAACTGCTACTGCTGTTATTACATCCACTGTCACTGTTACTGTGACTGCATGTCTGTCTCTCTGTCTCTGTCTCTCTCTCTCTCTCTCTCTGACTGCTTTTCTTTCTGTCTGTCTGTCTGTCTGTCTGTCTGTCTGTCTGTCTGTCTGTCTGTCTGTCTCACTCTCTCTCTCTTGCTCTTCCTCTCTCACCCAACCGGTCGAGGCAGATGGCCGCCCACCCAGAGTCTGGTTCTGCTCGAGGTTTCTGCCTGTTAAAAGGAAGTTTTTCCTCGCCACTGTCGCCAAGTGCTTGCTCATGGGGGAATTGTTGGTTTCTTTGTAGATAAAAGAGCTTGGTCTGTACCAGCTCTATATGGAAAGTGTCCTGAGACAACTTCTGTTGTGATTTGGCGCTATACAAATAAAATTGAATTGAATTGAATTGAATTGAATACTTGGTTTGATGCTACTTTTGGCAAGTGGAGGACACTAATTGCTTCCATTTTGATGTCACTCATTGCAGCAGTAACTGTCTTCGCCTTATGTGGATGTTGCTGTATACCATGCATCAGGCACCTCTGTCTAAAATGTATTACTACGGCCATTAATGATAAATTTCCACCACCACCTCATTATCAATTAACACAGTATCCTGGTGAGACTGTTTCTATGCTTTCCCCCTCCCCCTCTGAGTTTGAACAGGAAGACGCTGAAGCACAACTGGACTTCGACATGGAGGAAGATGGAGACGAATGCTACTTGCACGACACGAATACACATGAGAAACGCTAAGGGTTAACACACTCCTACATAAAGCTCTTGCATACACGTAGAGGCGTGATTAGATTTGAATCTATTATCTCTAATTGTCATTGATATACTCAGAACGAGAAGAAGTACTCCTGCATGATTTCTTACATTATTATTGTTTTACGATATTATTCATTTTGTGATGTTATCTTTTATTACTTTAAGTTTTAATATTTACAACGAAGCATTTTCATTGTATGCTATGTTTCAGTATCACATTGTTTTGGATTATGTCTTCCTGTTTTGAACACACAACAGTTTTTCCAATGAACACAGTATTATTTTTACGTTTTACAAGTTTATTTCTGGTTATTTTTAACAATTTATTTCTAATTGCTTCATTAATTTTTTTTCATGTTTTACTTTTACAACATGCTTGCGCAACGAAGATATGCTTGCTGCTTGTTAATGCAATGAAGAACAGCTTACACATATTGCTCACATATAAGATGCAAAATAGAAGACACACAACAACTTCTGAGGTTTAACTTTTAATTCAAAAACTTAATGTGTTTTAAAGTTGATTTTAATCATTTTATTTCTATATTTTAATTAATTACCTATATCTTTCACAGTCACAGTCAAAACTACTATTATGATATGTTTTTCTATTCTCCTAGTGCAACTGTGCTGGATCGGAGTCCTGCAGCTGGCCTCAAACATTCAAATTGGGTTGTATGATCACCCTAATGCGCGTTCCATTGCTGTTACCGGCACCTGACGGCCCAGATACAATACGAGTCTGCCCTACTTTGGCTGTCGGCTACGGTCATTCTGGTTCTCCTGCTTTCACTGTGGCCCGACTCCGCTCAGACTGACTGGGACCCACTCATGGCAGTTCGGGATAGCCCCCTGTAGGAATGTCGCTGACAAGGCCTCTTTCATGCTGCTGCTGAATTGACTTTCATGCCTTGGACTCTGATCCGCTCATGTTGCAACTAGATCTGCTTAAGCATTCAAAAGAAAAACAACAAAAACGGAAAAAAGATAAAGACGATTATGAAAACAAGAGAAAACAACAGAGCATTTAAGTTTTACTATTTTCATTATATCACTATTATTACTGTTTACTATTTTTTATCATTATGAGTTACATTGCATTATGTTATTTTGTTTTCGGTATACCTTCATGTCATTCTGTTTTCATACACATTTATGTCAGGTTTTATTTCGCCATTTTATTATTCAAATATGTTACACAATTATTATTTTCAAATACGTTATGATATTCATGTTATTTTCTGTACTACAGTGAGACCTTTGGTCACTATGTTTTTAATCTTTATGGCTTTATTTTGTTGCTGTGTTCATTGGTTTAGGTTATTGCATCTTGTGTGTTCCTGCATTGTTCATTATTCATTTTTATGTTTTATTTTTATGAATTTTGTCATCTATAAGATCACTGGTTAACTTTTGAGGTTTTCAATTATACACTTATATTCCTATTGTTTGTGTTGACATGATAGAATCATGTCAAAAGGGGGACTGTTACGGGGAACATCTTGTTTAACACTCTAACATCCTGTTTTGTGCTCTGGCATACAAAAGCATCTTGTCACTGTGATAGAAGGCCTGACTCTTATCCCTGAGTCATAGATATCATGTCCCCAGAGACAATCAGTAGTGGCAAACAAGATGTTCATGGCACCTCTCCTCCTTATTTACGATGTCTGCAAATATTATCTTCACGCCTGACACAACACACAGACACACATATGGATTACTTATCACATGGTAAGAGGCTAGGACTTGAAGATGTCTAGAATGTCCTGAACTGATTAATGTACGGGGCTGGTCAATCCCAACTCCTTAAATGTGAACGATTGTCTGTGAACGGCGCTCATTCTGGCTGAGATCCTGAGGGAGCTCTGTCAGCCTGAGTCCAGCGCTGCATTGCTTTACCTGTGACCTACAATAAATACTTTGACTGTGAACTGAAGACTTCTCCGGACCGTTCTTGAGCTTCCAATAAAGAACCGAGCTTCAAAGCTAACAAGAGTATGGAAGATTAAGGAGAACTCTGTAATCCGCATGGGGAGGACATTGACTGGCTCACAGAGTGCATTACGGACTATATCACTTTCTGTGTGGACTCCACTGTCCCAGCCAGGACTGTCCATTGTTATCCAAATAACAAGCCGTGGGTGACAAAGGACTTCAAAGTCATCCTCAATGAGAAGAAGGGGGCTTTCAGAGCTGGCAACAGGGAGGAGGTGAGAACGATACAGACGGAACTGAAGGTGAAAATCAAGGCGGCTAAGGAGAAATACAAGAGGAAGCTGGAATGGAAACTCCATCAGAACAGAGAGAGGTCTGGAGTGGCATGAGGACCATCACTGACTTTAGGACAAACAGCGGAGGAGTTGAAGACAGCCTTGACAGGGCCAATAAACTGAATCTGTTTTTTAATAGATTTCTGAATTCAGGCCTGGCTCATCCTCCAGTCTCCAGAGGGTCCCCATGCTGTGGAAGACATCGTGCCTCGTTCCTGTGCCAAAGACATCAGGGCCCAGGACCTCAAAGGACTACAAACCTGTTGCACTGACCTCCCACATTATGAAGACTCTGGAGAGACTCGTCCTGGAGCAGCTCTGGCCCATTGTCAAGCCACTCTTGGACCCCCTCCAGTTCGCCTATCAGCCCCGACTTGGAGTTGAGGACGCCATCATCTACCTGCTCAACCGTGTCTACGCCCACCTGGACAAGCCGGCGAGCACTGTGAGGGTTATGTTTTTTGTTTTGTTTTTTGACTCCAGTGCATTCAACACCATTCGTCCAGCTTTACCGGGTGACAAGCTGACAGCGATGCAGGTGGACGCTCCCCTAGTGTCCTGGATTGTGGACTACCTGACTGGCAGACCACAGTATGTGCGCCTGCAACACTGTGTGTCAGACAGAGTGGTCAGCAACACTGGGGGGGACTGTTCTCTCTCCCTTCCTCTTCACCCTAAACACCACAGACTTCAACTATTGCACAGAGACCTATCATCTTCAGAAGTTTTCTGATGACTCTGCGATAGTTGGATGTAACCATCTGCAACTAAATGTGGCAAAGACTAAGGAACTGGTCATGGACCTGAGGAGAACCAAGGCACCGGTGACCCCTCTTTCCATCCAGGGGGTCAGGGTGGACAGTGTAGAGGAGTACCTGGGGGTACATATTGACAATAACACAGGAAGGGCCAGAGTCTTCTCTATTTTCTGAGGCGACTGGGGTCCTTCAACATCTGCTGGACTATGCTCAGGATTTTCTGAGTCTGTGGTGGTAAGTGCTATTCTCTATGCTGTTGCGTGCTGGGGTAGCAGGCTGAGGATGGTGGATGCCAACAGACTCAACAAACTGATCCGCAAGGCCAGTGACATTGTGGGGATAGAGTGTGACTCTCTGACGGTGGTGTCAGAGAGAAGAATGCTGACTAAGCTACGGACTATCTTGGACAACGTCTCACACCCACTTCATGGTGTGCTGACCAGGCACAGGAACATGTTCAGTGAGAGACTCATCCCAGCAAAACTCAGGACTGATATATATATATATATATATATATAGTTCTCTCTCTTCTTTCTTTTCTAATTTTATTCTAATTCTATCCCTGTAAGGAGCACTGCAACAGAAACAATTTCCCCTCTGGGATAAAGAAAGGATTTCTGATTCTGATTCTGAAAATCCAACCCATCATTAAGTTTTTTAGCAAGTAAAGCATATTTGAAACTTGTTACTGATATTTTTGTAGAATAACTATTTTACAGAAACAGTCACCTGAATTCAGACTAAAGACTTTATTTATTTATTTATTTATTTATTTAATGTTTATTCAACAGGGACGATACATACAACATTGCCACAGGAAATGGGAAAATATGATGTACATAAGACGTCTAGCTTCAGCTAATTTGCGGTCTTTGTCCCTAGTCAGGCTTTAGAATAGAAAAAATTATACAGAATACAATACAAATGCAATAATACAAATACAGTGAGTAATACAGTAGATACAGTGAATAAGTACCATGAATAAATAAACACAGTTGCAGTAAATTACAGGTTAAAACACAAGTTAAATTTAACATTAAACATTAGTAAAGTACTATTCTGATAATTGTGAGAAATTAATGTCTTAAGCCAATTTTTAACTTTCACACTAAACTTCTTTAGTTCTGTTTGGGATTTAATTTCTGATGCTAAGGAATTCCATAAGTGCGTACCTTGCACTGAGAGGGATGATTGCCCAAATGTTGTCCTGCATCTTCGGATTTTACAGTTTTGCTTTGTTATGCTCCTTGTCATTGTCCGACAGCTATCTGAGACATCACTTGCGGGGCCAGTCCGTTTAAGCACTTGAAAACAACTTTCAGGAAGGAGAATTTTATAAAATTGGAAAAAGTCAACAAATTATATTTCTCCATGATTTTGCAGTGGTGCCATTTTTTGTGGCTTCTGGTCTAAAATTTCCAGTATAATGATTTAGTCTCTGCATTTTGGACATCTGTATGCATGTCAGTGCAGCTGTAAAGATAACTTCACCCAGTCCCTGTGTTACATTCTGTTGTTGTTACATTCTTCAATTCCACATTTTTGTTTTGATGGCAAACATGGATACTTCAACAACAGGAAAAAAATGTATCTAAAAAGATAAAATACACATCACTTCATAAAATACAGCCTTTCCAAAATAAGTATACATAATAATAATAAATTTTATTTGTAGTGCACCTTATATCCAGGCAATCTCAAAGGTGCTACAGAGTAAAATTTAGCATGTTTAAAATCAAGGTAGGAAGAAGGTAGTAGGTGAAAGTAGGTAAAAAATAAATAAATAAATAAATAAATAAATAAATAAATAAAAATTGTAAAATGCTTTTTTAAAAAGATACGTTTCAAGATTTTGCTTAAAAACATCAGTAGACTGTGGGGCCCTCAGATGGTCAGGGAGGGTGTTCCACAGCCTCGGTGCTGCAGAGGAAAATGCCCAGTCACCCATGTTGCGAAGTTTGGTTCTGGGGGCTTGGAGAGTGTTGGCTGTTGCTGATCGGAGGGTGCGTGAGGAGGTTTGGGGGGTGAGGAGTGCCTATAGGTAAAGGGGGGCGTGACCGTAGATGCACTGGTGTGTGAGGGGGGAGACCTTGTATTCAATTCTGAGTGGGACAGGGAGCCAGTGAAGTGATTTCAGGATGGGGGTGATGTGATCATAATTGTGCACCCTCATCAGGATCCTGGCAGCACTGTTCTGGATGTTTTGCAGTCTTTGGATGCTCTTGTCAGAGATCCCGATGAGAAGTGCATTACAGTAGTCCAGCTTGGAGGAGATAAAGGCATGGATGAGCTTCTCTGCATCTGCCAGGGTGAGTGTTGGACGGAGTTTGGCGATGTTCTTGAGGTGGTAGAATGAAGTTTTACAAAGGTGATTAATGTGGGTGTCGAATGTGAGGTGGCGGTCCATTTTTACACCCAAGTTGGTGACAGATGTTGAGAGGGAGATGTTTTGGCCAGAAAAGTTGATACTGGTGATGGATGAAGAGTGAGGCTGATGTGGTGTGTAATGTGGCTGATCCAACATATGGAACTGAAATGTCCAACATATGGAACTGAAATGTATATTTTCATCAATGTGACTGCCTAAAACAAACAATATGCAGGTTGATATTCTAATCACACAAAAGCTGTGTCTTCCTACTTAATGATATATACAGAAATGCAGTGTAGGGATGTCTAAAAACTATGTACACTGCAGTTCCTACCTACCTACCTACCTACCAGCCTAGAGCGCACAAATGAAAATTTGGTTGGACTTGAGGTCATGTTGAGCCTAGTATTTAATGACACATCACTATGCACTGAACTGAAAATGGCAACCTACAGATCAGAAACCACCCATTTACTGACCCTGAGGTCACATGTCACTTGATGCAAAACTGTAGATTCAAGGCCCCTGATGGCCTGGTGCAGTTCCATTTGACTAGACTAGACTAGACATGTAACCTGGCAAGCTAATGTTGGCTACAATTATCTACCACATTGCAGCTGGAAACAGTCAATGAATAAACACAAGAAAAATAAACTTTCCAACATGTTGGCTTCTGCTCATTATATTCCCAGAATAAATTGATGGAACATCTGTTGACTTCTATATAACTTTTGTGGCAAAACACATCTGTTTCCAGCGCTCTGGAAAATGGCTACGACAAGCCTAAGATTTCTGGCTTTGGTAGAAACTAGTTTCCTCATAATAAACACAATCTTCAATAATTCGTTCCAAAAAAAAAGAAAAGAAAAATCCTATGTTAATCCATATAATCCCCTTCCGGGGGCGCGGCTCTGCTGCTGACCCCGTGCTCACCAGTGTTTGGTTTTGCTTGATTTTAAATCTGTTTTATAGTCTATTTTGAGTGGTTCTTTTGTCTGATGCGGACCACATCTACTAGAAACGCTTCTGCACTTTGCACTTTTCTACTATTATGAATTTTGTACCATTATGGATACTTTTTTGCCTCATGGCATTTGCGCCAGGGAACAATGCCTGGATGGGCTGACAAGACGCCTTGACCTACACGCGCGAGCACCTGCTGTCATTACGCTCAGCCGGTTACTCCTCATCTCTTAACTTACCCGCGGACTGTTCTGAGATCCAGCGAACTGAAAGATGTCTGGAGAAAGGAAGGAAAGAGAGGAAAAAGCAGGGCTCAAGAGGAGGAGTGAGACATCGTCTTTGGAAACGCAGGAGTAGATTTCCTCTGCCTGTCATTACGTACGCTTGGTAAGCAAAAAACTGGATGAACTTATGCTTAAAGCTGAACATGACTGTGAATTCAGACAGAGCAACCTGGTTTGCCTCACGGAAACCTGGCTTAAAGATCATCACCCAACTCCTACCTTAATGGGGTTCTCTACAATAAGAGCAGACAGAGATGAGCGCAGCTCATGCAAATCAATCGGAGGTGGCCTGTGTATGTTTGTGGATAACAGATGGGCCACACAGTACTGTATACGGGAGTAAGTGTGCACACCGGACTATGAAATACTGACTGTATCTTTCAGACCTTTTTATCTTCCGCGAGAATTCGGCCAGATTACTGTCATACTCACTTATGTGCCAGGGCCGGATGATGATGCTGCAGGTGTGAGAATAGCGAAGAGTTATAATGACGCACTCACTCGCTGTGCAGATCAACCCATCTTGATTCTTGGGGATTTCAATTCCTGTAATTTATCTGAACACTTGCCTATTCTTCAGCAATATGTGGACTGCCCCACTCGTCTCAATCGGACTATTGACTGTTGCTATGGGAATATTCCTGATGCTTACAAAGCGGTATGTAGACCCCCCCTCGGGAAATCAGATCACAAAGTAATTCATCTCTTGCCTAAATATAAGGCTATGTTGAAGAGGGAGAAACCTGTCACTAGACAAATACAGGTGTGGTCTGACCGATGTAAAGAGCAACTTAGGCAACTTAGGGCTTTGAGGACACCATTTGGGACATTTTCTTCCAGTCCTGCCAGGATGTTGATGAACTCACTGATGCTATTACGTCATATATTAAATTTTGTGAAGACGTTGTGTCTGAAACTAAACTCATGAAAATTTTCCCAAATAATAACCCCTGGGTTTCCAAGCAGCTGAAAAGCTGCCTTAATGAAAGAAAGATTGCTTTTTGCACTGGTAATATGGAGTTACTGTGTGAAAAAAGGAGGCAATTGAGGGGAGAAATCTGTAAATACATTAATGGGAAATACATTAATGGGAAGGTCAAGTAAAAAGTGTGATTCTCCTGTAGGTAACAGCCAAACTTTTATTAATGAACTGAACAAATTTTACTGTAGATTTGATACTGTGGATGACAGAACTGAATGTCATGAGATATGCAAAAATCTCCCCGCAGAGACATAAATAGTTATCAGTGAAGATGATGTCTCTTCAAGTCTTTCTACGCTGAAGCCCAATAAAACTACTGGTCCAGATGGTCTTAAAGCCCGTCTTCTCAAAGACTGTGCTCCTCAACTAACAGGAGTTCTTACAAAGCTGTTTCAGGCCTTAATAGACACACACACAGTACCAAAATTGTGGAAATTTTCAGTAATCAGGCCCATTCCTAAAAAGCCAGGTGCAAACACACCAAATGATTTTCGTCCGATTGCATTAACCTCCATCAGAGATGGGAAAAGTTCTTACATTCTGTACTCAGTAAAAGTACAAGTACTTTTCAAAACAAAAAACGACTTTGGTAAAAATAAAAGTACTCACTGAAATAATTACTCAAGTAAAAAGTAAAAAGTACAGGCTATGAAATGTACTTTTAGAGTAAAAGTACAAAGTACTTTTTTTTTTACCAGTCTTTTCTGTGTAAAGCCAACTATAACCTCTTAACCTCACATCATATAATGGGTAATTTGAAGGCTATTAACCCGTTAACCCGAATCCTTTTTTGAGCTGACAAACGTGAACATTTCCTTCAAGTAAGGCCATGGGTGGTAATTCTGGGCAGTAGCCTGTTCGTCCTGTCCATCTGGCTCGTCCTCCGCTACCACTTCATTGTCCTGCTCTTCTGTGTCGGACATGTTGCTGCCTGGTTCGGTTCCATAGTCCTCACATTAACGAATCTCTTGTTCAAGTAACTGAAGTGAGTTAGCGTGCTAGCACGCTACCTACAGCCTGCGGGCAGAGAAAACCATGTCCGTGGTGGTAGTCTCTGTAGCCAATAAAAAGAACGATCATGGACAACAATCCAATCACAAGCTGGGATGTATGGAACCGTGAGTAATGTTTCATACGATTGGCGGAGCCTGCGGAGATGTTTTTATTCTGGTCTAAATAATATTTCAATGATTTAATCGTTGTCATTAAAAGTAACGCGCCTGTTTTGAAAATGTACGGGGTAAAAAGTACAGATACTTGTGTTAAAATGTAACAGATAAAAGTAAAAAGTACTCAGAAAAATAAATACTCAGTAAAGTACAGATACCAAAAAAATGTACTTCATTACAGTAATTCATTACTTGTACGTCGTTACTTCCCATCTCTGACCTCCATACTGTGTAAAACGATGGAGCGGGTTTTAGCCAGTCATTTGACCACTACTGTGGCCGCTATGTTAGACCCATTACAGTTTGCGTATAAGAGAGACAGAGGCACAGATGACCCGTGCTGACTCTGCTTAATACAGTGACAAAACATCTTATGCACCCCAAAGGATATGCCAGGATTTTATTCGTAGATTTTAGCTCCGCTTTTAATTCAATGAAGACACATATCCTTCAGAAAAGGCTCACTGATCTTAATATTAACTCGTCCTCAGTGCTTTGGATCAGGAATTTTCTCTCATGCCGCCCACAGAGGGTTTGTGTTCAGGGGAGCATTTCCCCGGTGCTATTTTCACTTTTTACAAATGAATTTATGGTCAATGAAACACATTTTAAATTGTTTAAGTATGCAGATGACATGTGTAACGGGGATACCAGGATCCAAATGCAACACCGACAGAACAGAGAAGCACGTGAGTCCCACAGGTACTGTTGTCCAGAGGGGGCAAGGTGAAACTCGTAGTCGGGGTCACAGAACAGGGGTCTTTACAAGGAAACAGGAGAGCAGACGAGGTCAAAAACAGGCTGCGTTTAAACCGAGTAATCTGTCCGAAAGAATACGCTGGATAGTCTCGCATAAGGGCTAAGAACAATCTGGCGAAGAGTGAATGTGAGTGAGCCACTTAAGTATGGCACAGATGGAGATTGGTCTCAGGTGTGCACTGGCTGAACAGGTGTGCAGATGAGAGAGAGAGAGAGAGACAGAGAGAGAGAGAGAGAGAGAGAGAGAGGCAGCAGAAAAAGGAGCTGGCTGATGTGACATGGCTGTAGTTGGCCTTCTTTAAAAATTAGATCCTGTAGGTGAAGCAGCCTATTTGGGTCATACTCAGGCACTTCAAACATGGTTATCATATTCGTTGTCCGGAAATCAACGTGGCCAAAACAAAAGAACTAATCATTTGTACAAAACAAGATCTGAAGACAGAACCAGTTTCACTTGATGGTCAACATGTTGAAACTGTGGATAACTTTAAATACCTTGACACTTTTTTAGACTCCCAACTGAGCTTCTCTGGAAATACAGAGTTTATCTTTAAGAGATGCTCACAGCGCCTCTATCTCCTCAGGAACTTTGTGGCCTTGGAGTCAGTCAGCAGATTTTGGAGCTTGTTTATAAAACTATGGTGGAAAGTGTTTTAACCTTTCATCTTCCTGCTTGGTATGGTCACCTAAATTGCAGACTTAAGAACAAACTTTCTAGGATTGTGTCTGAAGCAAGTAAGATAATTGGCAAACCCCAGAAGCCTTTGATCCAACTTTTTACAGAAAGGACGAGGAAAAAGGCGGAGAGCATCCTGTCAGATTGCTCTCATCCTCTATTCAGCCAGTTTGAGCCTTTAAACTCCGGAAGGCGCTACAGAGTCCCTCTGGCAACTAAAAATGTATTTAAGAAATCCTTTGTCCCTAGTGCTATTAGTATCCTTAACTCTGCAAAGTGACTAATGGGATGTGGTCCATAGTCATGCCATGAACTTCTCTCAATACTTAATGTTTATAATGTATCTAATTTTATCTATGTACATTTTATTGTATTTTCTTTCTTATTTTATTTTATTTTATTTTATTTTATTTTATTTTATTTTGTTATTATTATTATTATTATTGTTATTATTATTATTATTATTATTACTGTGCCTGGTGAGCCGAAGACAAATTTCCACCCCCCTGGTGGACAATAAAGATTTATTCTATTCTATTCTATTCTATTCTATTCTATTCTATTCTATTCTATTCTATTCTATTCTATTCTATTCTATTCTATGTTAGGGTGCTCACTTGTCTGCCCCCAGTGTTTCCCTTTTCCCTTCATTTATGCATTTTATGCATTTGTTCCCTGTCTGTCTGAGGCTGGGTGTGGCCACACTCACTCTCTGCTGTGCTGGTTGCTACAATAAGACTGCACTCTGGAAGAATTAACAGATTTGGAGGCTTTTATTTCTGACCACTATTACCACCTCCATTCAACCACGGAGAAGCTGGACATAAACAAATAACCCGATTCCAAGAGGAGAAAGAGAGACTCCGCAATGGACATGGATGATCTGCACACCACCAAAGTTGAGGTTAGTGTGCTTGCAAGCATCAAGAAAAGCTGGACATGTTGGTCACTATTCATGAGGAGTTAAACGACATGCGTAAATGCCTTGAATTCGACCACAATCAAATCGAAACACTACAGCATTCAAATCAGGAGCTCCAAACTTCCTTAGCAACACTCACCCAGCAAATGCAAAAAGTCATGCCGAAAACAAACAGATGAAAGAAACAATTCTAGACATCCAAACACGCTCGATGCACGATAACCTCATCTTCTCAGGCATTCCAGAAACATCACCCAACAATCCAGAGTTACATATTCAAAACTTCATGTGAGCCACCCCCCTCCCCCACCTGGTCTGATCACCTCTCATTGTTCCTACTCCCCAAGTACACACCACTCATCATGTGAAGCCATCAGATGCTAAAGTATGGCCAGAGGGAGTGGACTCCACATTCCAGCACCAGTACCACACAGACTGGATTATGTTTGCCACCTGGGCCATGCTAAACTCAGGATCCATAGACATTGACTCATATGCCTCCTCTGTTCTGGATTACATTAACACATGTGTTGACAACATCACCACCAACAAACAGATAACAACTTTCCCCAACCAGAAGCCTTGGATGAACAGTAAGGTACGCCTCCTACTCAAGGAACGTGACATTGCCTTCAGATCTGGCGACGCAACAGCCTACAGCTTATCCAGAGCTAACCTGAAAAGGAGCATCAGGAAAACTAAACATGCTCACAGGCTGCAGATTGAGGAGCACTTCCACAACAACGTCAACCCCTGCCACATGTGGCAGGACATCCAGGCCATCACAGACATCATCAGCCAAAAAAAAAAACAGCCCCACCAACCAGTAATGCCTCCCTCCCTGATGAGCTTGACCACTTCCATGCTCACTTTGATCATGCCACCAAAACTGCTCCCCACCCAGATGAACAGCCCCTCACACTCTCCAATTATGACGTGCATTCTGCAGTAAGCAGGGTGCTGCTGGCCCTTACAGCATACCCGGCCGCTTGCTCAAGGCCTGTGCAGAACAGCTGGCTGGGGTCTTCAAGTGCTTTGAGAGGCACTTGGTGATCATCGTCGTCATGTCGATACAGTGGCCTATAAGGATTGCTGAGAAAATCATTGTGCCAACATGGCATTCAGGACTTACACACCTTCATACTGAGGAAACATGTAGCATTACTGCAGACCCCTCACATCCTGGACACAACTTGTTCCAGCTTTCCCCGCTGGTAGGTGCTGCAGATCACACACAAGTCGCCACACTGATCAACAGTAAGCTAGTCATATAATGTCAATAACCCTCTGATATCATAATCCTTTTATCCAATAATGCACAGTTTTTAACATGTACATTAATCACTCAGTCACTGTCAACGCATGAAATCCCTGCACATTGTAAATTTCACTGTATATGTTGTTTATCACCTCATTATTCTTTGGATACATTGTTTATTGTTTTTTTTTTTTAATATTTTCACACTAGCTATTGTTTCATCTTTTTTTTGTTTTTGTCTTTTATGTCCTTGTTGACCTGTATATCTTTTTTCTTTGCAAATATGTTGAGTGCAATGTTTAAACTGGAGTCAAATTCTTGCATATGGCCAATAAAGCAGATTCTGATTCTGATTCTGATTTTGATTAATGTTTTTTGTCGTGATACTTTAACATTTTGTAAAAGATCAGATATTTGACTGTTTTGTACTCCAGTTAATTCACATATATTTTGTGTGGATGGAATGACAAATCGACATAAACTTGATCTTGTGTATGTATGTATGTATGTGTGTGTGTGTGTGTGTGTGTGTGTGTGTGTGTGTGTGTGTGTGTGTATGTATGTATGTATGTATGTATGTATGTATGTATGTATGTATTGTAGTTATAATGTATATTGTATTTGTAATGTATTTGAGAGTGATACTAACACTCCTGTTTTCCCTGTGCAGATAAGATCCAGGAACATGCTGGAGAGGCTCTTCACTTTTTAGGAGGGATCGGACTATTTTTCACCTTCACTGAGGTGAGCGACAACTACAACACCGCTGAGGGTTGTTAGATGCTGTGTACAAGTTAGCATATAATTAGCATTAGTAGTGTTAGAAGTAGTAGTAGTAGTATTTGTATCAGTGGTAGTAGTTGAAATTGCAATAACAATAATAGTAATAGGAGTAAGTTGCAGCAGTAACAGTAGATGTAGATGTTGGTGGCAGTAGACGCTGTAGCAGTAGTGGAAATAGTAGCTGTCAGTAGTGGAGTAGCAATTGGAAGGACTTGCACATTTCCCGGTACACTACAGTATGGAGCTTTACTGCAGGCTGAGCTGACAGCCTCCTTATTCAAGCACACACACTGGTTACATCACCACTCTATAAATGTTAAAGAGAGGCCACTTCCCAAAGAGGTACAGTCCTACCTTGACCTGAACTTTCAAGAGATGGTGGGTTTGAAAAGGTGAAAGTAATGGGTGGTGTCGAGAAACTCTTTGGGAAACTGGTGCATTTATCTGTAAATGTGCTGTAAATGAACAGATACAATATAATTCAAGCAGGTAGGCAGTGCAAGTGTAAATGTTCAGTGGTCAAAATGCTATATGCATTGGCACAATTAAATGGTTAAATTTAAAAAGGGTAGGCTTACTAGATTTTCCATATTGTTATTATCACGTAATGACATACCCTGGTGGGTTTGGCCTGATAACACAAGTTGACACAAATGGGTTTGAATGGCTACTAAAGGTGACCATCCTCACCTGTGATCGGTGTTGCCACTAACGCGTTACTTAGTAACACGTTTCTCAAATTTGACCTATTTTTTCAGTAACAAGTAATTGCGTCACTATTTCCAAACCAGTAGTCAGATTAAAGTTACTTATCCAAGTCACTGTACATTAATATTTTTAACATTTTCCTTAGTAAAAAGATAATATCTATAATATATATATATTATATTTTTTGCTTCCTGTTTGTCTTAGGGATTAACGTCCTGTGTGCGTAAAGTCACTTTTTCAGCATGAGGACAACTCAAGTCACGCTGCCAGCAACGCAAACATAGCTATACGTAAACAACAATGGAGGGAGTAGAGAGAACTGCATTTTCAAGCTGGAGGTAAAGTCATTATTTTCAGTTTGTGTCGGCTAAACAAGACAACTTCGAAGTATGCTGTACACTCTGGCGAGAAATTTGTTTCGACTTCAAGTTGAAAAAAGCATTTGGAGTTGCAGCATGGCACCGTGCAATTATCGGAGCAAGTCCCACCAGGTAGTGCGAATACAGGTGCTGGTCATAAAATTAGAATATCATGGAAAAGTTGATTTATTTCAGTAATTCCATTCAAAAAGTGAAACTTGTATATTATATTCATTCATTACACACAGACTGATATATTTCAAATGTTTAGTTCTTTAATTTTGATGATTTTAAACTGACAACTAATGAAAATCCAAATTTCAGTATCTCAGAAAACTAGAATATCACTTAAGACTGATACAAAAAAAGGATTTCTAAAAATGTTGTCCAACTGAAAAGTATAAACATGAAAAGTATGAGCATGTACAGCACTCAATACTTAGTTGGGGCTCCTTTTGCCTGAATTACTGTAGCAATGCGGCGTGGCATGGAGTTGATCAGGCTGTGGCACTGCTCAGGTGTTATGAGAGCCCAGATTGCTTTGATGGTGGCCTTCAGCTCTTCTGCATTGTTGAGTCTGGCATCTCGCAGTCTGGCATCTCGCAGTTCATTCTTTGTGAATGAACTCCCCCGCAGTTTTGAATGCGGTTATCCCTATTGCTTGTACACTTTTTTCTACCACATATTTTCCTTCCCTTTTCCTTTCTACTAATATGCTTGGACACAGAGCTCTGTGAACATCCAGCCTCTTTAGCAATGACCTTTTGGGACTTGCCCTCCTTGTGCAAGGTGTCAATGATCGTCTTTTGGACAACTGTCAGGTCAGCAGTCTTCCCCATGATTGTGTAGCTTACAGAACTAGACTGAGAGACCATTTAAAGGCCTTTGCAGGTGTTTTGAGTTAATTAGCCGATTAGAGTGTGGCACCAGATATCTTCAATATTGACCTTTTCCACAATATTCTAATTTTCTGAGATACTCAATTGGGGGTTTTCATTAGTTGTCAGGTATAATCATCAATATTAAAAGAAGTAAATACTTGAAATATGTCGGTCTGTGTGAAATGAATGTATACATTATACAAGTTTCACTTTTTGAATGGAATTACTGAAAAAAATCAACTTTTCCATGATATTCTAATTTTATGACCAGCACCTGTAGAGCAGCAAGTGAGACTTATGGAGGCCCTCCACCACCACACAAACAACAAAAGCTGGACTTCAGTCCAAAAGCACTAAGTGGGGGAGAGTTAAAAAAGTTGGTCGGGCAGTATGTTGAGGAGGAAATGCTGCCTATAAAAACAGTTGACTCGCTCTCGTTCCGTGCCATAATAAAGATCCCTACCACCATCAATGCCGAGTTGCCTCACAGAACAGCTTTTTCTTCTTACCTGGAGAAGGAGTATGCAGAAATGGGGAGAAATCTGAAGGCCGTACTGAATGAGGTCGACTTTATGTCAACTACCGCGGATATTTGGACTTCTAACAACAGAAGCAGAAGAGTAACGCTCCACTGGATCAGTAGATCCACATTAGAGCGCAACAAGGCTGCATTGGCATGTAGAAGAATTCGCAGTAGACACACATATGATGTTATTGGTGCAGAGATCGAAAACATTCACTCTTCATATGGACTACTCAGCTGCTGAATGTAACTAATAAAGTAACTTGTAATCTAATTTAGTTACTTTTAAAACCAAGTAATCAGTAAAGTAACTAAGTTACTTTTTAAAGAAGTAATCAGTAATCAGATTACTTTTTTCAAGGTAACTGGCAACACGGCCCGTGCTCTATTTGCTTGTAATCAGTGTGTGTGTATAAAAGTCAGTGAGTTTCTTGGCTCCTGACAGACCCTTGCATCTTTCATCCAGTGCTGCACTGACGTTTCTGGGTTCTGAGTCATGGGGAAAGCAAAAGAATTGTCAAAGGATCGGTGGAAAAAGGTAACTGAACTGTATAAAACAAGAAAGGGATGTAAAAAGATATAAAAGGAATTGAGAATGCCAATCAGCAGTGTTCAAACTCTAATTAAGAAGTGGAAAATGAAGGATTCTCTTGAAACCAAACCATGGTCAGGTAGACCAACAAAAATTTCAGCCACAACTGCCAGGAAAATTGTTTAGGATGCAAAGAAAAACCCACAAATAACCTCGGCTGAAACACAGTACTCTCTGAAAAAAAGTAGTGTGGCTGTTTCAAGATGCACAATAAGGAAGAAAAGTGGGCTGCATGGTTGAGTCGCCAGAAGAAAGCCATTACAACGCAAATGCCACAAAGCATCCCACTTACAACATGCCAAACAGCACAGAGACAAGCCTCAAAACTTCTAGAACAAAGTCATTTGGAGTGATGTGACCAAAATTGAACTTTCTGGCCGCGACCATAAACGTTTACATTTGGAGAGGAGTCAACAAGGCCTATGATGAAAGGTACACCATTCCTACTGTGAAATACAGAGGTGGATCGCTGATGTTTTGGGGATATGTGAGCTACAAAGGCACAGGAAACCTGTTCAAAATTGATGGCAAGATGAATGCAGCATGTTATCAGAAAATACTGGGAGAAAATTACCATTAATCAGCCCGGAAGCTGCGCATGGGATGTACTTGGACGTTCAAACGTGACAACAATCCAAAACGCAAGGTCAAGTCAACCTGTTACTGGCTACAGCAGAATAAAGTGAAGGTTCTGGAGTGGCGGCTCCTGACAAATTTCTCAGGGGGTGCAACTGTTGCAGTGATGGCTAAGATGACCCGTTCAATGAGCAAAATAATATTAAATAAATGTCAAATAGCTAACTTTACAGTGTTACATTGTATTGTTTAATTTGGTTTTCCTGTTCAACCAAAAGATGGCAACATCAGGCATGAATTGTACATACTGTACAGTATTTTTGTATAGCTATATCAAGTTAAATGTCTCAAATAAATTAGGTTCCACAATAAAACACTTCCACCATGAAATCACTGTTTAGCACAGTCTACAATTTATAGGCCATGGATGCCATAGCAATTATCAAATCAAATCAAATTATACTATCATCAAAACTGTAATTAATCAAATCTTTCTAGATCATATTCAGTATATATAGTATTTGGCTGGCAATATGCAATCAATACAACTATTTACAATTCAACTCACCATTTAATAACACACTCACTCATCACTTGTACTGAAATTTTGCTCGCCTCTCTTTCAAGCAGGCAAAGTGATCAATTACCCTCCATCCATTGTCTATACTCGACTATCCCTTTTCAAGATTGCGGGGGGCTGGAGTCTATCCCAGCTGTCAACGGGCGAGAGGCGGGGTACACCCTGAACCGATCGCCAGCTGATCGCAGGGCAGTGATCAATTACCCCCTCACTGAAATCAGGCATGTTCCTGACAAGTTTTCTCTCCATGGAAAGCAAGGCCAATGTTACAGTTGCTAGCCATGTTGATCTAGCAGTCTCCTGAGTCCCAACACGTGCACGCACTGTGCGTATCATCCGAGCACACATCAGTGCGTATGACGAAATCACGTTGGGGCAAGCCCTCCTGGAGCCCATAGAAATGAATTGTAGAGTCCAAAAATTGAAAAAAAAAATCTCAACATGTAAGTCTATGAGAGCGCCTGGGGCGATTTTCAATTTGACTGAAATCGCCCCAAGTGGGCGGGGCTTCTGGTTGGAAAGTGATAATCAGGCTGCTGAATGTCACAGCAATATTCAGGCTGCTGATTGGACAATAATATTAAGACTTAGACCGGCAAAATAAACTATTTTCTCTCTCTTTTTCTCATGTGGCTTAAGGAGGGTGGTGCACACATTGCCCACTATGGGCCAGCCGCCCCTGTAGCTTTACCATCTGAGAAAATAAAGAGCCTCATCCACAAATACCACAAAAGTCATTGATGTTGTAGCAGAACTGGCCTCTAACTGACCTTCTCTTACCCTCTCTGCATTCCTTCAGGAGAAATGGAGTTGTAAAACATCTTTCACGAGCTATTGACCATTTGAACTGTTTACAGGGAAGGTGTCAATTTCAGACACAAGATGTCTGGCTCAGAGACATCCCCTCCACACTCTTTCGGAGGAGCAAAAGACACAGATATCTCAACATCAAAGGTTGCCTTCTCCTCACCATGTTTCTTATGGCAATGCTAATTCTTTCCTGATAGCCCATGAGAGATTGGGACAATAAACCTGTCTGAATGAAAGGTGCCAGGCTCCAGAGGAACCTACAAAAATCAGATAATGCTGATGGGTTGTAAATTTGACATTCCTGAAGCAAACTGTTTTGTATGTCTGTGTGCTTTTTCCTAATACACCAGGATAACCAAACTTCTATGTTGAACTTAACTTTTGATGTTTTCACCTTACAGGACCCACAATATGTATAATATTGATGCTTTTCCAGTTTCTCTAACTTGAAGAATGACAAAGTTGTGATTTTAACTGTTTTATAAAGTTTGTCTTAATTTCTACCATGGAACCATACTGCCATCTAGAGGTTCATAACAGTCAGGTTGAATACGCTTGACGTGATACATTTATTAATAAGTAACCATAATAGTGATAATCATTCTGGGCAAATATAGTCTGCCTTTCTTTATTTCTTCATTTTGTGTTAGTTATACCTTGAGTCATCATATATATTAGGATTAGTATTAGAAATTGTTACCATGATTATCGTTTAATGTCATCCAATCGTAGGAATTGCCTAATGCATGTTGTGAACAACGTTGAGATGCCATTGAAAATTGTCCATTCAAAATATACGTGATTGACCATAGTGACAAACAGATGAGCCCCTTGTATGAATCATTAATCAATTCCATGAGGCGAAATCACATTGCGCGTCGCAAACCATCCCACGTGAGCGACGGCCTATCCATTAGACACGCCCTTGAGCGACTTTTAAAACCGCTTGTAGAATGCAGCAGTCCTCAGTTTTAGTTATGTTACGTCTCAGTTTTAGTTATGTTTTTGTTACGTTGAGTTTTTGTTAAGTTTTTGTTACGTTATGTTAAGTTTTTGTTACGTTACGTTTTAGTTTTGTCAGTTCTTAGTTGTCACTTTCATTTTTTTTATGCCACACGTTTTGTTTTGGTGGTGTCAGTAAATTTTAGTCAAATAATAATAATTTTGTAGACCCTTTTCGGCCGGCCATCGAAGAGACTATCAATTTTGTTGTTATCAGTCTAAAATAATCCTTCGCGGACTCAACCGAACCAAAACCCTGCAGCCAGCTGTTGATCCTTGGCCTGGGTTAACAACCATCTGGAGCCATCCCTCATCTGTAACTGACACCGTAGAACCCGGATCGGAAGACATCACCGTCCAACATCAGTTCTTCACCTTGGTGTGCCTGGGCCTTCCACCGGACCACTGAGCAGATCGAGCCACAGACGAGCACCTGGGCATCTTAGAATTAGTTCGGAGCAGAACTTGCCGGGACGTCATCAACCAATTAGGCATGCTAAGCAGGTTTGAATAAGAGTTGGTCATTGCCATTGTGTTGCCATAAGTTTCTTTTTGTGTTATGTCATATCACCTCATATCTTCTGTCGTACTATTCATGATACATTATTCATTATTCATAATTGTGCTTAATAAATGAGACTTTGATTTAAGTGGTGGTTAGACAGTGTTCTTTTGAGCTGAATATAAACGATCCCTGTATCCAGAGTTTACACTTCAAATTATCAGACTAGTTTACCATTAGTTCATTCGTTAGTATTTTATCAGCGTTATAGCTGTTAATTTCTGCAGTCCTTCTTAGCTGAGGAAGGTGGTGCTCTGATAGTTTATCAACGAATACAACATCAAATTAAGTTAGCTCCCCTACAATGTTAAAGGGGGCAATACACAGTATTAGCAACTGGGGTATGTAAACTTTTGATCAGGGTCATTGAGGTAGTTTCTGTTGTCATTATGATTTAAAAAGAGTAAACACAGTTGTTTGACAATAAATGGCTTCACCCAACCACTAACCATGAGTGAAAGAAAAGTTTTTGTGCTATCATTCCTATTCTCTGAAAAATGGCCCAGAAATCATAAATTCTACCAGGTATGTATTATGAGCACAACTGTATATGGTTTCCTCTTTGCATGGCTGAGTGTCAGCTTGCATTTGTGGATGCAGCGACAAATTGTGTTCACAGACAGTAGTTATTAGAAGAGCTCCTGAGCCAATGCTGCGATGTCCACCAGAGAATCATGTCTGTTTTCAGTGCAGTGCCATCTGAGGGCCGGAAGAACATGGCCATCCAGTAGTGCTTTTTGACTTTATCCCTTTCTTTTAGGATTTTTAGAACTTTTCCAGTCATTTGTTGCCACTGGCCCAACTTTTTTAGGAACATGTTGCTAGCATCAGATTCTAAAAAGCTTAAAAACTTTTCAGGCAGAGCAGTGCAAAAAAGATCAATAACATATATAATAATTAAGTTCTAAAACATACATATACACTGTATATCAGAATCAGAATCGGAAAAAGCTTTATTGCCAACTACAATTTTATACATACGAGGAATTTGCTTTGGTGAGGTTGGTGCATCTATTAAAAGAAGCCATTGAAAGAGTAATATAAATATATATACACAAGTCTTTTTGTTTTGTTTTGTTTTCCAGAATCACAGTCTGTTTTTTCAGGAACACAGTCAGTCCAAGCAGAGTGTTAATATAATGCATAGAGTTATGGCAATGTCAATGTGACAAGATGGGGGGGGGGGTGTTCTGGGCTTTGTTGATAAGGCTGACAGCAGATGGGAAAAAACTGTTCTTGTGCTGTGAGGTTTTGTTCCTGATGCCAGCCTCCTGCCAGAGGGGAGTGTCTCAAAGGCTTTGTGTCCAGGGTGGGAGGGATCAGCCACAATCTTTCCTGCACGCCTCAGGGTCCTGGAGGTGTACAGGACCTGAAGAGACGGGAGATCGCAGTCGATCACCTTCTCTGCAGACCGAATGACACGCTGCAGTCTGCCCTTGCCCTTGGTGGTGGCAGCAGCGTACCAGATGGTGATGGAGGAGATGAGGATGGACTCAGTGATGGCTGTGTAGAAGTGCACCATCATTGTCTTTAGCAGATTGAATTTCTTCAGCTGCCGTAGGATGTACATCCTCTGCTGTGCTTTCTTGATGAGGGATGATGATGTTCGGCACTTGAGGTCCTGGGACAGTGTCAATAGTGGAGTCACAGAGGGTGATGGGGGCAGGTGAGTTCTTACTGTAGTCCACTACCATCTCCACTGTCTTTAGAGCATTGAGCTCCAGGTTGTTCTGGTTGCAGAGTTTGTTCAGTTCGTGTACAGGGAGAAGAGCAGAGGAGAAAGAACGCAGCTGATGGTCTTTGCATGTGAGATGTGTTTCCCCAGCTTCATGCACTGTTTCCTGTAGGACAGGAAGTTTATAATCCACCTGCAGGTGGAGTCAGGCACGGTCAGCTGGGAGAGCTTCTCCTGAAGCAGAGTTGGGAGGATGGTGTTAAAAGCAGAGCTGAAATCCACAAACAGGATCCTAGTGTAGCTTCCTGCAGAGTCCAGGACATACCCAGTGAGCAAAAAGTGGTCCAAAAAACGTCAAAAAGAGTTCTTCGTACATCCAGAAGATGTCCTCAGAGAAGCCAGAATGAAAGGGTTTTTTTACGTCTTTTCCAGACGTTGAATAGATGTTAAACTTTCAATGTTATATAGACGTCATTAAAATACGTTTTTGGTACGTAATTAATGAACATCAAGCAGACGTTGTATAGGTAGCCAGAATGAAAGTTATTATTACTTCTTTTCGAGACGTTGAATAGATGTTTAACTTTCAATGTTATATAGACGTTATTAAAATACGTTTTCAGGACGTCATAAAGGTTACAGGCGTCACTAAACTAAGTTTCCAAACAAAATTGTTTAACATCATGAAGACCTCATTAAAGGCATCAGAATGAACATTATTGCATCTTGGACATTGTTATTTACCCATTGCAATACATTTTAGACAATTATTGGACATCCAGAAATCCTGAATGTATGTCAACATAGCCCACATTTTCTCTGGCTCTTTTAATTTTTTTTTTTTTAATTTTTTTTTTTTTTTTAGAGAGAGAGAGAGAGAGGGTTTACTAGTAAGAACATCTTATCAAAGTTGTATACTTCACCTGTTCAAGCTTTCTACATTGTATAACAGCTTCTTTACACTCTGTTCATTGCATTTCATGGTAGACAGTATCTGATGCAACATTCTACATGAATTTTCCACAACAGACATGATTTCTGACATATTTGTTTTTAATATGACCTGTAACAAACCAGTAATACAAAAAATGACAAAAAATAGTTTTATACGAAGAAATCTAGAAAAACACTTAACTTTCTGAACAGAAACTCACTCACACAATCTCACTCACACACACACACTCACACACACACACACACACACACACACACACACACACACACACACACACACACACACACACACACACACACACACACAATAACACGCTTTCCCCACTTTTGTAACAACATGAATGTATATGAAAATATAAAACACTGATCTCAAACTAAGACAAAAAAAAAAACACGCGCACACACTACACACACTACACACTCCCCATGTGTAGACCGTCACAGCCACTGTACAGCCGGCATGACCAGTGGCTCCCTGGGTTTTTAGACTTTGGTGGAAACACAGGCAACAGATGACCCCCTGGTTAGCTTTAAATCGTCCGACAAAACCTGGGAGACACCAGACAGTTAGCAGCGTGGCCCCGGCCTACTAGCTTTTATCGCTACGTCATGCTAACATTAGCAAGTTGGTGTAGGCCTACTGCCAGCCGGCTAACTGTAATGGCCTAACTATTTTTCAAATCAGATAAGTCATAGTCTGGAAAGGTGTGTTGAACTTAGATAAGCAGACATAGACTTGTGAATTTTAGGTTTTTGTGGGAGTTAAATCTAAATTCTTACCTCGGGTCCAGTTGTAATGACGTTGCTTCACTTGTCTCTCCTACTGCTCCTGCTACTGCTCCTGCTACTCCATATGTAGACAGAGTGAGTGCTGTGTTCCCAAATCACGCAAGAAAAACAAGCAATTGAAACTACTCCCCTTGCCCCCCCACATAAAATTAAATGAAATTAAATTAATTGCACACACTTATCAGAAAGTTTGTTATTGGTCTATATATATATATTACAGAGCCCTGGACCTGACATGGAGAAAAAAAAATATTAATTCGTGCGAACGAAATACTAATTCGTTCCCACGAAATACTAATTTGTGCGAACGAAATACTAATTCGTGGGAACGAAATACTAATTCGAGGGGACAAAATAATTAATTTGTGCGAACGAAATAATTAATTTGTGCGAACGGAATACTAATTTGTTCCCACAAATTAATCACAGGGTTATGCTGCTGCCGATCGCACGTGGCACAACACTTATTGTCAACAAAGCAGCGACACACAGCCACATACGCGAGCACAGTCTTTGATATGTCATCAGATACAATGGGACAATCAATAAAGATAATTTAATGTAGTAAATAGTGTTTGTTGTGGTTATTTTGCACAGAAATGTGCCTGACATCTTCTTTGAAGTCTGTGTGTGTGGGTGTGTTTACACATGGCTGCTGACGCTGCTGACAGACAGGAGTGAGGGATCAGACGAGAGTCACAGAGTTGCACAGCTGATCATAGCTTTTATATAACTGTATCTCTGGTGAAATTCATAACTTAAACTACAGCATTGGATCTCACGATAGTGCATTTTGATGCCATGTGTTTTATACCACATTGTAGAGGAGATCGTCCTGTTTACTTTGATATTGTAAGATGAGATTTATTTTTGTGAGGACATGTTCAGCAGAGTGCCTTGTTTTGAATTGTTCATTATTTTGAGCTCCCATAAATTTAATTAATTGTAACTACATTTATGAATATTGTATTCCAATGTTGAAGTTTTATCTGGAATTATATAATATGCGCACTTTGAGATTGGCGGAGTGATAGTTAAAATGTGAGATGCCACTTTTGGCTTGTCAGTGTTCAATTGTCCTACGCTTGGGCGGACATTAAGTGGATCGTGTTACACCGAAGGAATTGTCCCCGTGCTCTTGCTTCACCCACAGCCCTCTGATAGCTTAATTCAGTAGCATGTAAGGCAGTAGACAAAAACATCCAAAAGCCTATCTTACACTGGTGGCAGTGGGTTTGTGGTGTGCTAATTTTTGGGGAGTTTTGAGTTTTGCCGGGGATTAACGAGCCGACTGCGTGAACAACGACGGCGCCTATTTCTTTTCCCTCCTCACCTTGGACTGCTCCTGCTTCAAGCTAACGCCAAGCTAGCGACTCGGTCAGTGTGCTGGTGGAATGAAACGGATTCTGGTGGACATTAAAATCTTCAACAATGAGTCAACATAAAAGTGAGTTACAGAGATTGACACAATGGACATAACTTTTCTACATTCTTCGTGGATTTTTGCGCTGCTTCATATAGGAGTGCTGCTTGTGAACTTTTCTACGTGGGATGGTTGCATGGTAAAGTTGTTTACGTGTGACTTCAGCTGCAAAGTAGACTCGCTCCACTTACCAAAGCTAAGACTGTGAAGCTACGCATGCCCATTCTGCACTTTAGCTGTACTTTTAAGAGCCGTGCCCTCGCCACTTCATACAGCGGGCACTGAAAATGGCAAGTCACAATAACTTTTGGAATGAACTGCCCTTTTCTCCTAGCCATGTTATGCCACAGTTTTGTAAAGGGGATTTTCCTCATGTTTTCATGGGTGATGGAAAAGAGGATTTTTCTAAATGGTGCAGACGTGAGGCTACTCCTAATTATGATGAAGACAGTTTGGCTAAACTGCTGCCCACACACCTTGGTGGTGCTGCTTTTAGTTACTGGGACAGCCTACCTGATGCAACAAAATCTGACTACAACTCTGCGAAAGAGAAACTGAAAGCTGTTTTTGGACAGACTGTCTACCTGTCAACATTTCAAAGTTATGTCAATGCACGCACTCGCCTGCCTGGAGAGGCCCTTCTGGTTTTTGCTGCTGAAATTGGTCGACTAGTGGAGGAAGCTTTTCCTACATATGGACAAAATGCTAAGGATGGAGAAAAATTCAGACGCTTCATCGCTGGAATTGAGCCATACCTTCAGCTACGTTGTCATGAGCATGGTGTCAAAACACTGGATTCTGCGCTTCAGTTTGCACTACAGATTGAGACAGCTCATCATGCTAGCAGGGTGTTTTCATGTCCAAACACTCAACCGTCTTTTCCTCAGTCACCTGCCATACCTCTCTTAACACCTACTCATCTTTCTGCATCCTCTACTTCTCTTGGTGTCCACTTTGCCACCTCAGACGATGTTCGTAAAATGCAGAGTACACTGGAGACACTCTCAGAAAGAGTTGAGCAATTACAGCTAGAGGTACAACGTCAGCGACAAGACACACGATGTGGCTCATCAGACCACAGATCTCGTCAGCGGAGCCTCACTCCTGATGGGGGACGAGGCTACAGCCATTACTACTCCTCAGACAGAAACACCTACAGAGACTCATCTTATGACCGGTACTTGGCTCGTGATAGCTCCTACAGACCTTCAAGGCATGAAAGTGACCGCTATGGCAGAAGGGATTCCTACACTCATTCTAGATCATCTGAGCGCCCTACACGTGGTTACAGCCCATCACGCCGAGACTACGCAGAGCGTGGCCACTCTCCTGAACGCCGTGTGGACAGACATCCCTCTCATTCTTCTCACCACTCTCATCGCTCTCCAAGTCCTGGACACGTACGCTTCCACTCTCCTTCTCACACAAACAAGGTAAACTACAAGTAGTTGACAATGCGGGCCAATTGCCAGCAACAGACACTACCCAGGCCCATAAAGACAATAATGCCCCACCTACTGACTTTACCAAAGACTGTTTAGCTGGGGTTGATGTTTCAAAAAGATATGTGTCAGTTGTGATTGAGGACACTGTTGTGCATGCTTCTGTTGACACTGGGGCTGACATTTCAGTCATCAGTGAAGATTTTAGGATGTCTACAACTTCTCTCTACAAAAAGCCCATTGTGAAACAGTTTGTTCCTCTCACTGGTGTCACAGGTGACCCTCTGGACTCAGTTGGTTCAATCTCAGTCAATTTGAGTATGGCTCACAAGCCAATGACACATGCCCTCCAAGTTGTCAGAAACTGTACTAAACCCCTGATTTTGGGCTGGGATTTTCTGGTTGCTAACGGCATTATTATAAACACATGCAATATGGCTCTCATAGCAGATGACAAAGCCGTGCCACTGGTTAGCCCACATCAGTATGTCCCAAAACTGACTAATGTTACAGTATCCTCTACAGTAACAGTTCCAACCATGTCAGAGATGGTCATCACTGCTATACTAGATGTGCCACTCAAAGGACTAGTGCCTCATGACTATGCAGGTGTGTTTGAACCACACTGCACTGATCATTCAGCTACTGGTTTTGCATGGACTGTAGCAAAAGCTGAACAAGGTTCCATTTTTGTGAAAGTAGCAAACCCCTCCAGTGAGGAAGTCATGTTACACTGTGGCACTCAGATAGGAACTTTTCATGCTACATCTGGCAACAAGAATGACGAGTACACTGTGATGGAAAATTCTTTGTGTAATATTAACATTCAGCAACCTGTCATATCCAACCCACCGGTACTGCCTGATATTTCAAACCCTGACCTCACAAGTGCACAGCACAAGAAACTGAAAGACACTTTAACTTCATTCTCAGATGTGTTTAGTAAGCACTCACATGACTTTGGAAGGACAGACCTGGTCACACACAGAATCTCAAACAGCTGTGACACTCCCATCTCACAAAGAGCTTACCGTACCTCTCCTTCCATGAAAGCAGAAATCCAACGTCAAGTTGAGGAACTTAAAGCTCAGGATCTCATTGAAGACAGCACAAGCCCCTGGGCCAGCCCAGTGGTCATGGTGAAAAAGAAAGATGGCACATACAGATTTTGTGTCGATTTCAGGAAACTGAACTCAGTTACCATCACTGATGCACATCCTCTTCCGAGAGTTGATAGTTTGGATGCACTATCTGGCTCACAGTTCTTCTCCACCATGGACATGTCAAGTGGATACTGGCAAGTTGAAATGCATCCTGCAGACAGACCCAAAACAGCATTTACAACAGGCGATGGTCTCTACCAATTCAAAGTGATGCCCATGGGTCTGAAAAACTCCCCACCAACTTTTCAGAGACTAATGGAACTTGTTTTAAGAGGTCTCCACTGGACAACATGTGTCATTTACCTCGATGACATCATTTGCATGGGACAAGACTTCAGTGATCACCTTCAAAACGTGACTGACATTCTCACACGCTTCAGACAAGCAGGTTTGAAACTAAGTCCAAAGAAATGTGACTTTTGCAAATCTGCAGTCAAGTACATGGGACACATTGTTTCACGTGATGGACTGGCACTGGACCCGGTCAACAGCCAACGTATAAGTGAATGGCCTGTCCCAAAATCACCCACTGAGATAAGAGCATTTCTGGGACTTTGCTCTTATTACAGACGATTTGTGTACAAGTATGCATTCATTGCTCATCCTCTTCACAGACTCATACAAAAACATGTGCCATTTGAATGGACTGAAGAGTGTACAACTGCATTTCAAACATTAAAAGATGCACTCACCTCCCCTCCCATAATGTAATTTCCCAACTTTCATCAGCCATTCATTCTCAGTACAGATGCATCTAACTATGCTATTGGCTCAGTGCTCTCACAGGTTCAAAACGGAAAAGAACGGGTTATAGCATATGCAAGTCATGTTCTGACCCGCACAGAGAAGAAATGGTCCACATATGACAAAGAACTCTGAGCTATTGTCTGGTCTGTCAGACACTTCAGACACTACTTGAGTTGTAATCCATTTACAATCAACCACTCCTCAGTTTACGCAAATTGAATGTCACACATGACCCAACAGGACGACGAGGTCGTTGGGCTTTGGAGTTGGATCCTTATCAATGGACAATAAATCACAAAGAAGGAAAGAAACACACAAACGCTGATGCTATGTCACAGATTCCCCTCTCACTACAGGACCCAATGGTTCCAGAGGAAACAGTGCCTCCCTCCCAGGATAACCACTCCTCTCCTGTTAAAGTGGAAACTTCTCCTCCAGTTCCACTGTTGCACAATCCTCCTGTGCAACCTTCTTCAGTCTCCAGCACAACAGCTCAGGTTTGCTCTTCAGAAAAAGACACTCCTGTTGTTCAGATGACAAACACAGGTGTGGAAATGTTACAACACACACTGTCTACTCAAGCAAATGACATTTTATCCAAACAACTTTCAGACCCCATTCTCTCTGAAGTGTACACATGGGTACAGAGTAACAAACGACCATACCTCAGACATGTTAAAGGGAAATTTCTGAGAAGACTTTGGTGGCAATTCCCCAAACTTATACTATATAATGACTTACTCTGTCGACAGGTACACATTGCAACAGGAAAGCCAGTTGTGTACCAAGTGTTGATTCCCTCTTCACTAATCACAGAGACTATGAACATTCTCCATGGCAATCCCTGTTCAGGTCATTACAGTGCTGATCGCACATTCAAGACAGCCCTAACTATGTGCTATTGACCAAACATGAGGTCTGATATTGATCATTTCTGTGATATGTGTCTTACATGTGAAGCTTACAGAAAACCTGTACCACAACACAGAGCTCCCCTGCAGTCCATACAAGCAGACAGACCATTCCAGTTTGTATGCACAGATATTACTGAGCTCCCAGTCACCTTACAGGGACATAAGTATGTGCTTGTAGTACAAGATCATTTTACAAAGTATGTCAATGCTTTTCCCATGTCAGATCAGACGGCTGCTACAGTAGCACAACTACTTTGTGAGAGATACATTCCTGAACATGGAGTTCCAGAAGAACTTTTTTCAGATCAGGGAAGACAGTATGAATCTGAAATCATTCAAACAATATGTCAGAGACTGAACATCAAAAAGAAAAGAACCTCTCCGTACCACCCCCGTGGAAATGGGATGGTAGAGAGATTTAATCGAACTCTAAAACAACAGTTGGCTAAACTCATGGCAGTGAATGGGACCACTATTTGCCAGCAGTGGTTCTCTCTTTCAACTCTACCCCACATTCTAGCACTGGATACTCACCTTACTTCCTTGCTCATGGAAGAGAGCCTCGTGTTCCAGCTAATGTGGATCTCTCTACACCAGTGATGTCACAGACTCCACAGAACTATGGCACAGAACTGGTGAAACGCCTTGACACAGTTTTTCAAACTGTTCGCTCTCATCGTGAGGACCAGAGACTCAAGCGTGAGCACTACTACTGTCAAGTTCAAACCTTATCAGTTTGGAGATTTGGTATGGATGGATGATTCCACTACACAGAGAAAGAAACTTGAACCTAACTGGACAGGACCTTACAAAGTCATCTCATCAGATAACGAGGGACTTGTATACACACTCTTGGATTTGAAACATCCTCAAGCTGCATCAAAAGTTATTCACTATGATAGACTGAAGCCTTATCGTTCCATTTGGGACACATCTTCAGCACCGGTGAACCACCTGGTACCTCAACTGCCTATGAACACTCTCCCAAGGTATACATCATTATCTGGTTCACTCCCCATACACCCTCGATCATCTGAGACTGAACAGGCTTCTGCCCCTGCCTGCCCCTCTGTTCCCCTAATGTGCAGACCTTCAGGATGGATGTCACGAGTCCACCCACAACAGAACCACAGGACTGACACTGTTCCTGCAGCATCTGCTGGGACACACTCGGGTGCCCCACTGACAACACGTTCTGGACGGATTGTTAGGAGACCACAGCGGTTCTTGCTGTGAGCAACCCCTCTTATATTCAAAGGACAGATATGGACTGTTTCTGAACATTTATTGGGACACTGGACATTTAATTGCGGATTATTGAGGGTTTGCACTCAACATTTGCAGATGGCCAGTGTTTAAACAAAATAAAAACAAAAAAAAAGGAAAAACAAAATAATTGATAAAAACAACAAAGCATAATGAATGCAACAACTAAGAACAAGAACAGGAAACAGCCTGAAATAAGATGTGTGAAAACAAAACAAAACAAAACAAAACAAAAAACTATGCAGTATGTTACTCACTCCTATTGTATGTTGAAACACGAATGTTACATGTGTTTTATGGTTTAATAATTCAGGTATTTCACAGTTTTGATGTACAAGAGTGAATGTTTACTACATCTGTGATGTCTGTCACATGTAATATGTGATAGCATATGGTACAGTTCTCAGGCATTTATTGTAGTCATCATTATAGTTATTTTCATTCATTTAGCTGGTATATTTCCCCAGTTGTTACAGTTACACAGTACTTATTTTCTGTTCTGTGTTTCAGTGTTGAGATTTATTTTTCTTAAACTTTGAAATGAGGACATTTCATCTGAAGAAAGGGAAGAATGTAAGATGATATTTATTTTTGTGAGGACATGTTCAGCAGAGTGCCTTGTTTTGAATTGTTCATTATTTTGAGTTCCCATAAATTTAATTAATTGTAACTACATTTATGAATATTGCATTCCAATGTTGAAGTTTTATCTGGAACTATATAATATGCGCACTTTGAGATTGGCGGAGTGATAGTTAAAATGTGAGATGCCACTTTTGGCTTGTCAGTGTTCAATTGTCCTACGCTTGGGTGGACATTAAAGTGGATCGAGTTACACCGAAGGAGTTGTCCCCGTGCTCTTACTTCACCCACAGCCCTCCGATAGCTTAATTCAGTAGCATGTAAGGCTTGTAGACAAAAACATCCAAAAGCCTATCTTACAATATGCATATCGCCGACCTCCGCTGTACAGAGACCTATTTAACACGAACTCAAACATGAGCGTAATTTTAACCGCACTTCGCGTGTTTCGGTCCCATTGGGTTAAAAATGATGTTATGGTCAGTGCAGCGTGCATCCACTTGTTCCAAAACTACACACACAGCTGTTCTGCAGCTGATCTGCAGACCATTTCCGTACGGATTGGTGGAGTCTAACGATCCGTTTGGAGCGGAGTCCCATCTTGTCACCTCAGGGTTGATTGGTGATGAGACACCGGTGTGCCGCTGCGCTCTTTGAGAGCGCGGTGAAGCGGGTGGTTGCAGATTGCAGTTAAAATTACGCTCATGTTTGAGTTCGTGTTAAATAGGTCTCTGTACAGCGGAGGTCGGCGATATGCATATCAAAGTAAACAGGACGATCTCCTCTACAATGTGGTATAAAACACATGGCACCAAAACGCACTATCGTGAGATCCAATGCTGTAGATTAAGTTATGAATTTCACCAGAGACACAGTTATATAAAAGCTATGATCAGCTGTGCAACTCTGTGACTCTCATCTGATCCCTCGCTCCTGTCTGTCAGCAACATCAGCAGCCATGTGTAAACACGCCCACACACACAGACTTCAAAGAAGATGTCAGGCACATTTCTGTGCAAAATAACCACAACAAACACTATTTACTACATTAAATTATCTTTATTGATTGTCCCATTGTATCTGATGACATATCAAAGACTGTGCTTGCGTATGTGGCTGTGTGTTGCTGCTTTGTTGACAATAAGTGTTGTGCCACGAGTGATCGACAGCAGCATAACCCTGTGATTAATTTGTGGGAACGAATTAGTATTTCGTTCGCACAAATTAATTATTTAGTTCCCATGTATTAATTATTTAGTTCCCACGAATTAGTATTTCGTGGGAACGAATTAGTATTTCGTTTGCACAAATTAATTTTTTTTTTCTCCATGTCAGGTCCAGGGCTCCGTAATATATATATATGTGTGTGTGTGTGTGTGTGTGTGTGTGTGTGTGTGTGTGTGTGTGTGTGTGTGTGTGTTTAAAGCAACTTTTACAGGCCTAATCATCTATTAGTTTGGCCACTTTGAATAAGTATTTGTGGCTCTAGAGCTTGGAAAAAATACTGCGTGACAGTACCTGTGATAATATTTCTTTCAGTTTCGCTCTGAGAAAGTGACTGCAGTGATGACACCCAATTTCCATTAGAGTCTATTGTTACTCAGAAATTTGACTTTTTGACCAAATATAGGCCCTATACTTGATTTAGAAATGTATAGCTACCTTAGTGGTCTAAATAAAAAATCCAAAAAATTATTTGTGGGATAAGAGCAAAATGTGGGATTTGTTATGCCCTTTGAATAATATCCATTTTTTTGGTTGTCCTTTTGTTGTTCACGTCAAACTGTTGACACAACATCTTCACCTGAGTGGGACAGTGTTTGATTTTATGCCAACCCGGGCTCATTAACATAGGCCTATTTAAGACAAGTAAGGCTTGGTCCTTACATGTCACATGATTACAGTCAGGAGATCATCAGCTCTGCAGGTATACTCTGTATACCCACGACCACAAAACTATACTGTAGTCTATGTGGTAAAGGTTTGAACAATGAAACCACCTATATTTTTTAAAATTATTTTTGGGCATGTTAAGCACACTTCATCTCACATAAATCGCAATAACATCTTTTGCAATACCTCACATGAGCGAAAAGGGCTACGGGAAAAAGCTCATAGCTTATCAAAGTCCTGCCCCAGTTACTTCATGTAAATTATTATTTTGACATCCACACAAACATATACCAGCAGCTAGCAGTACAGAGCTGCAGTGGAGTCCAAACCTTGGCAATCAGAGAGTCCAAACACAATCCCACAGTCTCAATCCTCAACTAACAACAGCTTCGCCTTGTTGTTACCTGTCTCGGTCAGTATTCGTGTGTTATCTCCCATTGATGTTCAAACTGGCAGTGACCTTGACAGTGTTTTCAAAACAGTCTTTCCATGAGTGGTATGTTGAGTCTTCCCCAAATTGGCGAGCTTTTCTGGTGATGTCTGCGTTGTTTTTGGTGAGATTCTCATTTATGAAGACATTCTTTCCAAATTTACCCATGCATATGTGACAGTTGAGGGTCCCATCACTATGCCTCCTGATCATGTGCCCTGGCTACTTGGCCAAGGAGATATCTCTTTGGCTAAATGGTTAGGAGGCATGACTCTACCATGGGAGTCTGTGATTCTGAGCCTGCCTGGGCCCTCTTCACCATGCCACACATAGTGTGCGCATGTATTCATGTGAGTGTGTTAGGCTATGTGGTGAGTTTCAAATGACATAAGCCACAGTAGCTTCACAATCACATAAATGGCCTACATACATTTTCTTATTCATAAAGGTAGCCAAATAATGATTAAAATTTTTAGTTTTGGAGTACTTCAAAACTCATCATGATCATCATCATGATGATCATCATCATCATCAGATGCTGATGCAACAGCTGACAGGACAATTTCATCAAATAGGCCTAATCCTGGATGTCCAAGGCAGAGCGTCTATTTGCAGCGTATTTTGGTAGACGTCCAGACCAGGTCAGGCTGGACGTATAATCGCAATTTCATTTATCAATTAATTTTGGATGTCCAATACAGGTCACGGCCTAGTCATTTGCAACTCATTTTGGATGTCTGTAGACATCCAGAACTAGGTCAGGGTGCATGTATATTCCCAATGTCATTTATCAACTAATTCTCGATGTCCAATACACGTCCAAATCATGGAGTAGCAGTATGTCTTTTTGCAGTATGTCTTTTTGCAACTCATTCTGGTAGACATCCAGAACTGGGTCAGACTGGACTTATAATCCCAATGTTATTTATCAACTAATTCTTGACGTCCCATACATGTCCAGATCATGGCCAAGCAGAATGTCTTTTTGCGACTCATTTTGGCTGTCTTTAGACGTTCAGAACCGGGTCAGACTGGACTTATAATCGCAGTGTTATTTATCAAATTATTCTTGACGTCATGTATACGTCCAGAACATGGCCAAGCAAAACCTCTTTTTGCAGCTCATTTTGGTTGTTAATAGACGTCCAGAACTGGGTCAGGGTGCATGTACAATCCCAATGTCATTTATCAACTAATTCTCGATGCCCAATACACGTCCAAATCATGGACAAGCAGTATGTCTTTTTGCAACTCATTCTGGTAGACATCCAGAACCGGGTCAGGCTGGACTTATAATCGCAATGTCATTTATCAACTAATTCTTGACGTCCCATACATGTCCAGATCATGGCGAAGCAGAAAGTATAATAGCGATATCATTTATCAACTAATTCTGGATGTCATATAGACGTCCAGATCATGGCCTGGACGGGCGACATGATATCAACTCATCTTGGACGTCCATGGATATTGCCTGCTCATTGGGTACTGCCAAGACCACCTTAATGCACAGGCCTACCTGGGCTGAAGCCCAGGGGCCCACGTAGTTTAGGGGCCTATCATTTTTGGGACAAAATAGCATAAAAAGTCAAATTCTTATGTAACTTGTCAGTTTTCCTGTCAATCACACTATGTGCAAATTTGAGACTGCTGATTGATCCAAATTAACCTGTTGCCACCATGATAGAGAGACAGGTGGAAGATGTCGGCTGAAAAAAAGGTCGAGAGTGGTGCTTCCAAAAGAAAATCAGCTCGTGACAAACAGAACAGGGAGAAAAATTTACTAAAGAGCATCCCGAAGCTCACAGGATTCTTTCAGTCTCACACGGATGACAGCGGAGGAAACAGCGGGACCTGCGCCGATGCTGGAGGTAACGGACACAGGAGAGGAACACGGGGGGACTTAGACCGCGCTTTTAGCAGTGACCCGTGCCTCTGGGGAAATGACTTTGACCGGCCCAAAGTACCCGCTTACTGGGCAAAAATGGGACCAACGGCTTATCAAAATAAAAGCGCTAATATGTCTGCGTCAGAGCACACATATAAACAACAAGAGACGTTTTTTTTTTTTTTTTCAAAAACATATTTCAGCCACAAACTGACTAATGGCGAGTGTGTAAACAGAGAATGGCTGTGTTTCTCGCCATCAGCAGGGAGTGTATTTTGTAGACTCCCATCAAGCATGCAGCAAGTCAGAGTCAGTAACCTTATACTTATGACGAGGCTGAAGTTGGCATCCGATTCACAGCCTCAGATTGGAATTTTCCGGTCCACTTTAAAAGTGTCATATCGCCTGTAGATGGCGATATTCTGTCGTTTTCCTAATTCATGCGCTGAGAGCATGAAACATTGTAGGAAGATGAAAAGAGAATCAACCCTAGATTGCAACGGTATTTAATTAATCTAAAAACCAGGATTTTATTTATTTTAATTGTAGATCTACTCTACTCTACTCTCTCTCTCTCTCTCTCTCTCTCTCTCTCTCTCTCTCTCTGTAACTCAGTAAAATGTAAATGATGTATTTCTATGTCTTTTCCTGATCCACATCACATTAAACCTGTTCCTGATATAAAACCACAAGATTTATACTCCTCAAATCTGGACTAGATTATTAAATAGAGTCTATACATTCATAGAAACACATTCCTCAAATCTGGACTGAATTATTCTACAGAGCCTAAACATTCATAAAAACACAGTCACTGATTTGTGAAACCTTTTTTCTAATGGTAAAAATGCAAAAAAGGCGCATTTCACTGCTTTTTTCTCATCAAGACCAAATTAGACCAGATCCAGGTCTGGAACCGCTACACTTAGACTCCTCAAATCTGCACTGAATTATTCTACAGAGCCTAAACATTCATAAAAACACAGTCTCTGATTTGTGAAACCTTTATTCTATTTGTGAAAATGCAAAAAAGGCACATTTCACTGCGTTTTTCTCATCGAGACCACATTAGACCACATCCAGGTCCACAACCGCTACACTTAGACCCCTCAAATATGGACTGAATTATTCTGCAGGGTCCATACATTCATAAAACACAGTCTCTGATATGTGAAACCTTTATTCTATTTGTGAAAATGCAAAAAAGGCACATTTCACTGCTTTTTTCTCATCGAGACCACATTAGACCAGGTCCAGGTCCACAACCGCTACACTTAGACTCCTCAAATCTGGACTGAATTATTCTGCAGGGTCCATACATTCATAAAAACACAGTCTTTGATTTGTGAAACCTTTATTCTATTTGTGAAAATGCAAAAAAGGCGCATTTCACTGCTTTTTTCTCATCAAGTCCACATTAGACCAGGTCCAGGTCTGGAACCGCTACACTTAGACTCCTCAAATCTGCACTGAATTATTCTACAGAGCCTAAACATTCATAAAAACACAGTCTCTGATTTGTGAAACCTTTATTCTATTTGTGAAAATGCAAAAAAGGCGCATTTCACTGCTTTTTTCTCATCAAGTCCACATTAGACCAGGTCTACACTGCTACACTTAGACTCCTCCAATCTGGACTGAATTAATCTACAGAGCCTAAACATTCAGTTCAGTTCAGTATTTCTTAGCATCCATCCATCCATTATCTATACCGCCTATCCCTTTCGGGGTTGCGGGGGGCTGGAGCCTATCCCAGCTACAATGGGCGAGAGGCGGGGTACACCCTGAACCGGTCGCCAGCCGATTGCAGGGCCACATGTAAGGACAAACAACCATTCACACTCACACTCACACCTACGGACAATTTAGAGTCATCAATTAACCTAATGAGCATGTTTTTGGTCTGTGGGAGGAAGCCGGAGTACCCGGAGAGAACCCACGCATGCACGGGAAGAACATGCAAACTTCACACAGAAAGGCCCCGCCTGACCCGGGGATCGAACCGGTAACCTTCTTGCTGTGAGGCACGCGCACTACCTGCTGCGCCACCGTGCAGCCCTATTTCTTAACATCTTCATTTTATTTTTATTATTTTTTTTTATTATTATTGTTAAGATAGCATGATAAACATGAAACAGAGACATTGGGAACTGCAGATATATAGCACAAAACAAACAAAGGACAAAGGATGTAGATATGACAAAACAAAATGAAATGATCAAACAAGCAAGAAACATCCATCTATTCATCCGTTTTCTATGCCGCTTATCCGTTTCGGGGTCACGGGGGGGCTGGAGCCTATCCCAGCTGTCAACGGGCGGGAGGCGGGGTACACCCTAGACCGGTCGCCAGCCAATCGCAGGGCACAAGCAAGAAATAAATAAGTAAAAATACATGATTAGATAAAAAACAAATACAGATATTAAAAGAAATCATCACCATTGCAAAGCTATCATTATATTATATTAATTATATATTACTAAAACATTAATATAATTACATTATACTATAACTAGTATATTTACAATGAGCTTTGGGGTTATATTTCTACAGTGACACGGAACATGGCCAGACATAGTCCAGTTCCACTCCCCATTGCTGTTTTCTCAAAAGTATTTAGCATTAGTATTATAAGGCACCTGGTTGAATATACATTGTAAAATTATTATTAATATTATTTTAATATTATTATTATTATTATTATTACTAGCTGGAGAATACAATAATTACAATAGCTCAAAAATTTTCAGTATATTACATCACCTGTTAACATTTTGATTTTCAGACGACCCCACGTCTCTCCATCTCGTTCCTGAGTGACATATATAGTTCTTCTTTCTCACTTCCAAAAAAAAAAAAAAAAGTAGAAAAATGTTTACCTCTTGAGAAACATTAAACACATCTTCACAGATTGGTCATTTGGGAAATATACCAAAAAAAATTTATGATTTGCTCTTACCTTTCCTCCATCTGCCCATGTTCCACTGCTCCCACAGCTTCTGTCACTGTCACTTTTCTCACCTCTTGAAGAGCTTTTACTGTTGCCTGTGTTAGAACCACTTTGGCTGTTAGTGTGCTTATTTTAAATAAGAATATTTGATGATTAATCAGTTTGTTGGTTTTACTAACATCTGCCATTGTTTCAGACCCTGTTCTCGTTTTCCTGGCCACCAGTTGTCCTGACTGTGTTCCTTCCTTTGCTCGTCACCTGACCTCCTACCTACCTGCAGACATGATCCTGATCCTACCCCACTATCCAGAGTTTACAATGTAGACCTGCAAGTCATTTGTAACATAGTGTATTGTGTCTCCTAGACATACTTTACAAAAAGGAAATTAATTCAGGTGTTCGATAGCTTTACTATTAATTTATAAAGGTGCATTATAAGTACATCAATACCATACCAGCATAAAATTATTTATTATAATGTGTAAGGCTGCTGCCCCTTTGTTTTGCCGGATTCTGCCTTCCTGCAACAAAGATTGTTAAGTAGTTTTTTTTTTAAAGCGTCTTCCTGCCTGCTTGGACCTTTTAGCTGTTCCGTTTGTTGGTGTCTTGTACAATACCTGCTAACAAAGTAAACTATGTTCCTAATACTTAATTTTCATGAGTCTGTGATTCTGCTTTTATGTTAAAGGAAACATTTAAAGTTTTCCATTATCTTACTCACTACCTTCTCTGTTTCTCCTCTGTTCCATATTCCTGCAGTTCTCTCACTTCAATCAATGGATTTGTTGTTGTCCTCTTTTTTCTATTCCAATTTTATTTCCCTTTTCCTTTTATTTTATCATTTTTGTTAGAGCACAGGTAGTTACTATGTCTTATAGAAAAATGTTTTTTACAATGACTCACATCTAGTGGATGTGAGTCATTTTGATGTAACTTGTCTGAAAGTGTACTGAACTGAAAGGTTAAAAATAACAGAAATATATGTGCTTTATAGAACAGAGAAGTACACATCTTCTGAGGTTAAATCTCAACTACCAACACTTCTCTTAATTGTACTATGCACAAGGAATAAGAATACTGTCATTCATGTATTTAAGTTCATAGATATATGTCAAAGAGCTGTTGACCTACCTCTGACAGCATTACATTCAGGATATATTTGATCTTGTCAGAGGACACCATGGTGCAGACTTCAGGAGAGAGGGTGTCACAGCTGTCAAGTCTGACAGGTACCTCACAATCCCATCCAGCTGCATGTCATCATCAAAGATGATCAGGACCCACCGATCTTTAAAAGAAAAGTGGGGCTTTTCATCACTGGAAAGAATGGCCTGAAAAATATAAATTATGGAAATAATGAAACATGTATGCATGTAATATTCAGTTCATTCTTCTTTGCTTGGACAGCAAGGCCACAGTGGTGGTCTCTAGTCGGCCTGTTTCATCAGTTCCATTGTCAGCAATTCAATTCAATTCAATTCAATTCAATTCAATTCAATTCAATTCAATTCAATTCAATTCAATTTTATTTGTATAGCACCAAATCACAACAGAAGTTGTCTCAGGACACTTTCCATATAGAGCTGGTACAGACCAAGCTCTTTTATCTACAAAGAAACCAACAATTCCCCCATGAGCAAGCACTTGGCGACAGTGGCGAGGAAAAACTTCCTTTTAACAGGCAGAAACCTCGAGCAGAACCAGACTCTGGGTGGGCGGCCATCTGCCTCGACTGGTTGGGTGAGAGAGGAAGAGCAAGAGAGGGAGAGGGAGAGTGAGACAGACAGACAGACAGACAGAAATGCAGTCAGAGAGAGAGAGAGAGAGAGAGAGAGAGAGAGAGAGAGACAGAGACAGAGACAGAGAGACAGACATGCAGTCACAGTAACAGTGACAGTGGATGTAATAACAGCAACAGCATTAGAGGCTGACGCTCGGGAGTTCGTAGCAGCCTGTTCCACCTGTGCCCGCGGCAAGGCGTCACACAAAGCTCCTGCTGGCCTTCTCCTTCCTCTTCCCGTTCCCGGCAGGCCATGGTCACACATAGCCGTGGACTTCGTCACCGGGCTGCCTCGCTCCCGAGGTAACACCACCATTCTCACGATTGTTGACCGTTTCTCCAAGTTTCTTGTCGCTCTCCCTAAGCTTCCTTCCGCCCTAGAGACTGCCAACCTGTTGGTCAGTAATGTGTTTCGCCTTCACGGCATCCCCGCGGACATCGTTTCTGACCGTGGCCCCCAGTTCTTCTCTCAAGTGTGGAAGGCGTTCGCCAAGGCTCTGGGGGCCACGGTCAGCCTGACTTCCGGTTTCCACCCGGAATCCAACGGCCAGACCAAGAGGGCCAACCAGGACCTGGAAACAGCTCTGAGGTGCATCTGTGCAGACAATCCCACCGACTGGAGCTCTCTTCTTCCCTGGGTGGAGTACGCCCGCAACTCCCTCACCTCCTCGGCCAGCGGGCTTTCCCCTTTTGAGGTCTCCCTGGGCTATCAGCTACCTCTTTTTTCCACACAGGAGTCTGAGATTGCTGTTCCCTCCATTGCTGAGCACCTCAGGAGGATCAAGGAGATTTGGCAGACGGCCACCAGAGCTCTTGAGCGCAACCAGGAGGTCAAACAACGTACCGCAGACCACCACAGGACCCCAGCTCCTACATATAAGCCAGGTCAGTCAGTTTGGCTCTCCACAAAGAACATCCCATTAAAAACCGAATCACAGAAAACATCCCCCTGGTTCATCTGTCCATTCCCCATTACCAAGGTCATTAATCCTCAAGCCGTCACCCTGAAGCTCCCCGACTCCATGAGGATTCATCCCACCTTCCATGTCTCTCAGCTAAAGCCGGTCTCCTCTAGCCCTTTGTGCCCTCCAGCCTCCCCCCCTCCTCCCCCCCAACTCATCGACAGGGACCCTGTCTTCTCTGTCCGTCACCTGGTGGATGTAAGACGTCGTGGCAGGGGTTTCCAGTACTTAGTCGACTGGGAGGGTTACGGGCCGGAGGAACGCTCCTGGGTACCCCGGTCTTTCATCCTAGACCAATCCCTCATCGATGACTTCCATCGGACACACCCAGATCGTCCTGCTAGGCCGCCGAGAGGCGACCTTTGAGGGAGGGGGGTACTGTTACGATCCTGGCTTCCTGTCTCTCCCTGTGTGTCTCCTCTCCTTTTTCCCTGTGTGTGTGTCTGTCTATCTACCCCTGGATCCATGGCTGGGCAGCCCCTCACCTGCTGCCAGCTCCTCCCACTGCGACTCACCTGCAGTCACTCTCCCTCATTAGGGAGAGTATTTAAGACGTGGACTTCCTGCTCCTTGTCGCCAGATTATTCCTCTATCTCCTTGTCGATGTTTGGTCATATGGTTCGTAAGTACATCGTAAGTCTTTTGTCTCTCTCTCTAAATCAGATTTACGTTTTTTGTTGTCCACCTTTTTCTGGTCTCTAAGTGAGCTGTGTTTTTCCTTTGTTTCAGTGCCTGCCTGCCACTTCCACGCGTGCCTCGTGTCATACCCGCTTCGTCGGTGCTCCTTCTGTTTATCCACTCCGTTTGAGTGCGTCTTTTGTTTGATTGTTATCCGCTCGTTGAGCGTGTTTTCTGTTTTCCTTTTTATTAATAAATTCGTTTTGTTTCACACAACCTCTGTTTCGGGTCTGCATCTCTGGGTCCTATTACAAGCGGCTGTACAGCCCCTTAACAGTAAGTTTCTAGAAGGTTTAGTAAAGGTATAGAAAACCAACAGACCCATAGGCATGACGTGCATGCTGCTGATTCTGTGAAACTGAATCATTAACTAAAAGGGGCATGTTCAAAAAAATAGTAGTGCTGAGTTCACTTAGTGAGGTCATTGATTCTGTGAAAAAAATAGGTGTTAAACAGGTTGCCCTTATTTACTTATATACTATATACTATACTATACTACTACTACTATATACTATACTTATTTAAGGATCAAGGCAACCGACGCTGCATATGCTGGCTGTGCATTTGTCCTTGAAAAACAGAGTAAAATGGGTTGTTCAAGACACTGTTCAGAAGAAGAGCGTTCTTTGATTGAGAAATTAATAAAAGAGGGGAAAACCTATAAAGAAGTGCAGAAAATGATAGGCTGTTCAGCTAAAATGATATCAAAGGCTTTAAAATGGCAGCCAAAACCAGAAAGACGAGGAAGAAAAAGAAAAACGACTATTCGAATGGATCGGAGAATAACCAAACTGGCAAAGGCTCAGCCAATGATCAGCTCCAGGAGGATCAAAGAAGATCTAGGGTTGCCTGTGAGTACTGTAACAATGAGACAACGTCTATGTGAAGCCAAGCTACCAGCAAGAAGCCCCTGCAAAGTCCCATTGTTAATAAAAAGACATGTGCTGAAGTGGTTACAATTTGCCAAAGAACACGTTGACTGGCCTAAAAAGAAATTGCGTAATATTTTGTGGACTGATGAGAGTGAGAGTGTTCTTTTTGGGTCTAAGGGCCACAGACAATTTGTCAGACGTTCTGCAAACACTGAATTCAAGCCACAGTACACAGTGAAGACAGTGAAGCATGATATGGGGATGTTTCTCATACTATGATGTTGGTCCTATTTATCGCATACCAGGGATCATGGATCAGTTTGAGTACATCAGAATACTGGAAGAAGTCATGCTGCTGTATGCTGAAGAGGAAATGCCTTTGAAATGGGTGTTTCAACAAGACAATGACCCCAAACACACCAGCAAGCGAGCAAAAATCATGGTTCCAGACAAACAGCATTCAAGAAATGGAGTGACCAGCACAATCCCCAGACCTTAATCCCATAGAAAACTTGTGGGCTGACTTTCCTGAGAATCATAAATTAATATTTAGTTGCACAACCACGGTTCCTGATAACTGCTTCACATCTGTGGTGCATGGAGTCGACCAACTTCTGGCACCGGTCAACAGGTATTGCAGCCCAGGACAATTGTACTACATTCCACAATTCCTCTGCATTTTGGTTTTGCCTCATGAACAGCATTTTTTATGTTGAATCTTCAAGCATTTCTTAGTTTAGACAGTATATTTTTGAGTTTGTAAAGACAGATGTCAACACTGTTATTTTTTTTAACATTATATTTCTCGACTTTCTGTAAAATATTATCAAATTCAATTACTTTTTCCAGTTTTCTTGCATTGAAATAGAATGTACAGTGTCCCCCAATGCATTTATGTTCATTAAAATACAATTTATTTGAAGAATTTTGACATTTACTCACCTTTTTAAACACACTGCTATTATTTTGAACACAACTGTACATGGGCTAAGCAGCAAATGGCCATATATTGACTCTTCAGGGGCCACACATATGGCGTAAACTTTCCCAGACAAAAGTTCTGTTGAGCTACAGAAAAATCTAATCCCTTTAGATTAAACGCAAACCAGGCAAGTACTGAGTCAGGACCCACCCACTCCTATAGCCTTTCAAGTAGGATGTTATGATACGTTGTTTTAAAGACTGCAAATCAGTGGGTGAAGAAGTGCTCAGGGCCCCTTCCAAAGCAAAAGTCCAGTAATATAGAAATATGCCACTACATTCCTGCATTTAGAGTCCGTATTAAATACTTGAGGAAATGTACTTAGTGAATTACACCACAAACTAAAACAGATATCATTATTATTGCTATTCACTCACATCTTGAGAAGGGTAATGCCAGTACTGTGGAATGGAAAACTGATGTGAATGTAGATGAATGATAAATGTTGAGACTAATGTGCCGACTACTTAGTGTTCATCGCATGCATATACAAACCTTTATCAATAAATATTTCCACTGAACTGATTGCACTCAACTCAACACTGCCACTCATCAAATCGGAAGCTTTTCAAAGCGGAGCTTCACTCATTGGTGCCTGAAAGGGCAGTCATCATATTAGCTGTGATTCAGTCGCTATCTTACTGCCTTGTTATAAACTTATTCAGATACTAAGAAAGCCACAGAAATCATAATCTGATAACTCAGTCAGAAATATAATCTTATGTGTTTACTATTTACATTTACAATGAAGATAAGCCTACTACTGACCTGAAGACAGTCACAATCAGCGCTGAAGTGCCCAATATACTTTACTAATTATGTGTGGCTTGAAAAGGGATGTAAACTATACTACATGTTACTTTACATCTTATAACGAAAGACTTGATATGGTTTTTTAGGTAAATGTGCAACCCCCCCCCCCCCCCCCCCCCCAAAACAATAGAACAAAGGCTCACCCTCTATGAGCTTTCAAAAATATCTAACAGTTCAGTTCAAAAACCTCCAACTCCACACAATCCACAACCTTATTTTCCCAGTCTATAATCAGTCCAATGGATACTATATCAGTGCAGTTCAGTCAAAACAGAAAAAAACCAAAACAATAAAAACTCAGGGAAATATAAGAAAAAAAAAGTACTCACATGGTTTTCTACCGGAGTTTGCTTCGTCAGTGAGTCCAGTCAAGTCCATGCTTTCTGTCGAGTCAGTAGGGAGTATCCATCGCTGCTGACTATGATTCTGCAACCAAGGGGTCGACTGGGGATTACCTGCCGGAAGTATTCATTTCTCCAGTATCGAGGACACTGGAGGAATGAAAAAACTCAGATTACTAAACGCAGCGAAACCAAAGGAGACGCTATTCCACAGCCAGCCTTGCAAGGACGGTCTCAAACACCACTTCATCGCACCACTGAAAAGGTTCTGAAAACCCACTGCACACTGCCTGCATAACCAAACAGCAGGCAGACACAGAGACTAGCTTGTAAACACAGTGGAGCATTTAGCAGCTAAAGACCCAGATATTTTTCTCAGGTGGTGGTGTAGAGCAAAACAGAGCTATGAGCTCAACTCCAAATGAGTCCTGGCTAGATGTGGTTTTTATTGGTGGGCCTTGACAATCAAAGTCCTTTTTTAGACTTTTAATGCAACAATGGATTCATATTGAATAGTTCAATACTATGTAGGTTTATATGTTATAAAACTACCAAATGAAATGACTGAAATTATATGCTTATTTATTGTATATTTTAGTGATGACACTTTTAAAAAGCCAGGAAAACAACTTCAACAAAAGTGATACAACTAATATGATTGCAGTCTACTTAGTGCTCTTTGGTGGCTTAGACTAGGCCTAATAAAACTTCAGCTGGCATAACACTTGCCCAATTGCCATCTGGTTCTGAGGTAGCTGCTGGAGGTAAAAGCAGCAATGCAGGAGTGATGGTGGTGGAAGACAGGAGTGAGGAAATAGTGAGAGAGATGACAAGGTGGTGGCTGCACTTGTCCCTACAGCGGTTGCTAACTTTGTGGCAACAACAGCGATAGTTCAACAGACAGAGAGAGACAAACAGTTATCTGGAATCAAATCACTGGAATCTACAAAACTGCTAGTGGTAGCTGATTCTTGTAGTGTGACTGCACCTGCTGAGTGACTACCTTTGGGTTAGGGTGCTTTTCTTGTGTTTTTCTTGTTTGTACCAGAATCCCCCAATATCTGTAAACTGCTCCTCAGATGTAGGTGTGTGTGTCGCTATATTGCCTTCAAGCCTTCAAGCTACCATTACTATCATTGGAAATTCTACACATTAGAAACACCAATAATGACAAATATGTTACAACCCCAATTCCAAAACAGTTGGGATGCTGGGTAAAACATAAATACCTCAGAATGAGATAATTTGTCAATTCTTTTTGACATATACTTGATTGAAGACAGTACAAAGACAAAATATTTAATGGCTCACCTCATCAACAATTGATTTTTGTAAATATGCTAATTCTAAATGTGATGCCAGCAACATATTTTAAACAAGCTGGGATAGGGACAACAAAAAAACTACCTGTTTGGAAAAGTCCACAGCTAAACAGGTTAACTGGTAAGAGATGACAGTATTCTGACTGGATATGAAAGGGGCATCTTCCAGTGACTAAGTCATTCACAATGTTCATAACTTTGTAAAACACATTAATGTATTATGGATATTACTACATGGGCTTGGAAAGACCTCATAAAACCATTGATGATAGACATATTTCCTTTGCAAATAATTACATTCTGTTTTTAATTCCAGTGTCCCAGCTGTTATGGAACTGTATTGTATGTTAATTATCTGCAACCCTCCAAAACATTAGCTCAGAGCTAGGCAGGCAAACGAACTAAATGACTGGCAACCTTGTATATGTCCTGGATTGATATGCCCTACTGGCCTTACCGAGGGTATATATAAAAGTAACTGGTAAGTGGACTTCATTTCTATAGTACTTATTGACCACTCAAAGTGCTAATTTAACACGAGCCAGCATTCGACACACACCTACACATTCATACACTGATGGCAGAAGCCACCATGCAAGGTGCTGTCTGCTCATCAGGAACACTAACCTGATGGCCGCACATCGATGGTACAGCATCAGGTGCAATTTGAGTTCAATTTGACATGCAAACTGCAATGGCTGGTGATCAAACCACTGACCCTCTGACTGGCCTACCTCCTGAACCATAGTCACCCCAATTCATTTTGTCCTGCTGTTTTCTCATCAGTCTATGTACAGTATTCCACAATGATCAAGCAAAAACAGGGTTTTGTACATTTATTGGAAATCAAAGGCTGAAATATCCATCCATCCATCCATCCATTATCTATACCGCCTATCCCTTTCGGGGTTGCGGGGGGCTGGAGCCTATCCCAGCTACAATGGGCGAGAGGCGGGGTACACCCTGAACTGGTCGCCAGCCGATTGCAGGGCCACATTCAAGGACAAACAACCATTCACACTCACACTCACACCTACGGACAATTTAGAGTCATCAATTAACCTAATGAGCATGTTTTTGGTCTGTGGGAGGAAGCCGGAGTACCCGGAGAGAACCCACGCATGCACGGGAAGAACATGCAAACTTCACACAGAAAGGCCCCGCCTGACCCGGGGATCGAACCGGCAACCTTCTTGCTGTGAGGCACGCGCACTACCTGCTGCACCACCGTGCAGCCCGGCTGAAATATCCAATTTTCATAAATATTTACACCACTCTCTTAGTACTTGGTAAAAGTACCTTTGGCAGTAATGACAGCCTCAAGTCAAGTCTTTGAAATGATCCTATGAGCTTGACACATTTCCTCTTAAATTTCTCCCATTCTTCCTGGCAGAATTGCTGAACTCAACCACGTTGTATGGGGAGTGTCACTGCACCGCCATTTTCAGATTGGATTTAGGTCCACACTCTGGCTGGGCCACTCCAGGCTTTTTGAAAGAGTTTTTCCGAAGGTCACTCTTATGTTAGTTTGGTAGCCTACAGACAGTTCTCCTGGCCTCATGGCGTGCTTCTCACTGACATAAACCATTACTGTGAGACCTTATATAGACAGGTGTGTGCCTTTCTTAATTATGTCCAGTGAATTGTGGAATCAAGTTGTACAAGCATTTCAAGGACCATTGATTGAAGGATGTTGTCATAACTGAGCGTCTGATTACTTATGAAAATAAGATATTTCAGTCTTTTTCTTTTTAAAGTACATTTTCGAAACACTCCCCAAACCTTGCCAGTAGGGTTAGCAGCTAGTAGCAGCTAGTATTGTGCTACTAGTAGCAGCAATAGCATGAGTGGTCTCCCACTGGAGTACCATTTTTTTGTATGCATATTATTCATGCATTCTTTTATACTTCCCTACAATCTGTTGGCAAATAGAAAGGGATATTATCCATCTTGTTTGTATGAACAGATCCATATTTATTCATAAGACATTCTCGATGTACAGCAATCAAAACAAAGGTAAGAATCGGGAAGGGAATTCTCAGGGAGAAAGCATTTCAAGTGAGGGTGAATTGAAGAAACTTTCCAGTGCTGACAGCATGTTGTTGGTATCTGTGGGGGCAAAAAACTCTGGATGAGTGTCAAAAGTCGAGTCCTCTTGCTTACAGCTCAGACTTCAGTAGCTTCTTAGCCTTCTTCATGTTGGTCATCACTGAGGGAGAGGCAGAAACATTTACATTTATTTTCATAGAGACAGACACTGCTGGCAGACGATAGATGTGTAACAGATGTGTAACAATGTATTACTTACAAAGTTTGAGGTCACTTGGTTCATAAGCATACATGCGGTTAGAGTATCGACCATTGATGTCTGCCCTCACTGTCATTGAGGGGTCTGTGGAGACATTATTGATGGTAGGTGTGTAAAATTTTCTTAAAATTTTATCCAGGTACCATCTTGGAGCAGGAGCCATGTGCATCTACAGCTGCTCTATGTTTAGCAAACTTGAATTGCAATCTTGGCAACAATGTCAATGTTATTTGGAAAAGATAGATAGATAGATAGATAGATAGATAGATAGATAGATAGATAGATAGATAGATAGATAGATAGATAGATAGATAGATAGATATTTGAGTGCAAATTTGAGATATCTGTACTTTATATGAGTATTTCTATTTTATGCAACTTTATCCACTGGATACTATGATTGGCCAAAGCAGCTTACAACTTACACCATAGCTTTATTGAATTATTAAATGTCATACACCAGTAGCATACCATAAAACAATATACTGCGATGTAGTAGGTGAGTCATCTTGTCTTGTCTTATCAAGTCAATCTATGAAAGGGACGCATCAACATGCTTAGAGGAAACTAGCTACAAGCTGTAGCTCTTACCGACAAAAATGATTCTGGGAACATACTGTCCATCAGGAGAAAGATGTTTGTCTGTCGTTTCATACTGTAAGTGAGGAAAAAATAACACTTTATCATCAAACATATCAGAATCTGAAATATATCTCACAGCATTTGTGTTTTAAAGACCTGAAAAAACAATTCTCCAAATCAGCTGATTACTATGATGATGTGTCAATAACATGAACAAAGAGTTTTTCACCAAAAGCAGAGCAGTTTTGTTTGTTATTTGACAGAGGTTTTTCTATGTTGTGTTTTTTGTCTGAGCTCTTCTCACTAGCTTTAAGTAGGTAAGTTTGAAAAATGTGATGTCACAAAGTTCTGTGCACCAATCACAGTTTAGCAACATTGTAATGACAATGTCATAACAGTTTGAGGGTTGTTAGCTTATGTTGACTGTTAAACTCTTGGTAAATAATAACAAAGAAACTTTTTGCCAATCCTACATTTTTAGTCCTGAAAATTCAATATTATAGCAAAATATGTAATATTTGAAACCACATTTTCAGAGGCTTTAATGAACCTATTAGCTGTCAGAGCTGTACATTGGTATGAGACAAGATTTTATAAAGGCTTTATAGTTTGAAAATGGATTAAACTTGAATACACATTGAGTCTAGCACACTTTAAAAACAATTTGTTTAGCCTGGAGAAGTCCTGTAACTTACCACCAGATTGAGGATGATGAAGTCCTCATCAAGAATTTTCTGGATTTCATTGTCCTCAGAAATAACCTTCTTCAGTGCTGCAGGAGAAACAGGTACTTAATTCTGCCACTCAGTCTAGGATATGTGAAGTGACGTCACACATAAGTAAACAAATGACTCATCAAACAGGTTTGGCTCTTAATTCAATAGAACATTCTTTCTCTGCATGAGTAATTTAATAACTCAGTAACTAAACAGTAGGAGCTAGGTTTTTCTTCCAGAAATTAGACTTACCCTGGCTGTGTGGGCAGTCCTCAAGATGAAAGATAGCCATCAGAGGCTTGTTTCTAAAATGCAAATCAGCTTCATTTACATTTAATCATCTTCAATGAATGTTACTGTCAGATTTAAACCAACATCAGTGTCAATCAGAATAATTCCTTACCTTGACCTGGACCAGTAGAGAGCCTCCTCATAAGTCTGAGCCCAGATCAGCTGATCACCCCAACCTGGACAAACATGGATTCCATTCAAGATAAATGACAGATTCTGGTTTATCTCAGTATTTATCACACTATACTTTACTCTCAGTTATTCAGCCTTAGAGGTGCAGATGATGCTCACAGACCTCTAGACAGAGTCTGAGGAATCCTCTTGCCACTCTTTGGGATGTATTTTCCATAGGTGGAGGACACAGTCACCAGGACCAAGAGTACCAATAATGTCACTTTGATCATCTTTATAGGTTTACTGTAAAGTAAGTAACAGTAAAGAGAGGGGGGAAACGAATCACAACACTTGAACTTTTTCAAATCTTCAAACAATGTGATCAAAGAGAGAACATTATCAAAATTTGTTGGCTTTTTGCTGATGGACAGGAAACAACTGAAGACAGAGAAGGGTATCACTTGCAACACAGGTCCCTGACTGGAATCTAACAGTGGACTTGTGGTTATGTGGTATGGACCTTAACTATATGGCTAGGACTCAAGATTTGCAATTACACCCACAAGTTATGTCAAAGTCATTAAAAGTTACAAAATTATAGTATAGACTCAGAATCACAGACTATTAAACAATAATAGCTGAGGTTTAACGTGTCTTTTTAAAGTGTCTGTAACGATCAGAGATTCAGGACAGTGCCATACAGTGCAGCGTCGAAACTCAAATGAAGACATGTAAATGTGTTGCATGTACTTGGATTTCCCATTGTGCTTTGTTGTCTTAGGAAGTTTTAATCAGCTAAATAATTATTAGTCTTCTTGTCCTTGCTTTTCTCTGTTATCCCCCCAAAATGTTTTTAATACTCATTTCAGGCAAATTTAGCTTACCTTTTCATTTGTCTACATTTCCATCACACCATCAGCTTCAAATTCAAGTCCTACTTGACTGAACTTGAAGTTAATTGAGTAATTTAGCAGTATTTCCAGCAATGACAATTACTTGACTGTAGTTGCACTGCATTTGTGGATTGAATTGAAAGTGAAAGACCTATGTAAAATTTACTTTCCCAACATCTCAACAATTACAATGCAGCATGTGAAGAGTACAGTAACTTATCAGGACCGGCATTGTATCTTACCTGTTCCTGAGTGGCCAAGCGAGAATGTAGGTGGACCACAGTTCCAGAATCTACTGTACCTCCCGCCTTACCTGCTCCTGTATTTAAATACCTGTTCCTCTGTGGCCACGCCCCCCAGCTCCAAGCTCATTTGTTCCTACTGATGATAAAACTTTTTAAAAACACTTCACAAATGTGAATGTAACAGTGATGTACATTGATGCGTTTTAGTAGTTTTTGGATAACAATTGAGCTCTATGGCACACAGGGAGGAGATATATCTGGTTCTGATACACACACACACACACACACACACACACACACACACACACACACACACACACACACACACACACACCTATATCAGTGTGTGTGTGTGTGTGTGTGTGTGTGTGTGTGTGTGTGTGTGTGTGTGTGTGTGTGTGTGTGTGTGTGTGTGTGTGTGTGTATTTGTTAGCATACAACAGTACTTGTTAGTAGGACACATTCATTATGGGTTTTGGTCAGACCAAGGCGTTTGTTGACTAAAAGAAAAATAAAGAATACCACCAGACTTAGTTTTTGGGTTGTCAAGGGTGCAGCTCAAGAAAGGTTTCAGTACTGTATCTATATGAGGACTGTAACTGTAATAATTAACTAAAATTCATGTTAAGACATGTTATAGATAACAAACTCTATCACACATTACAAAAAACTCAAAAGAGATGGAGGTGAATGCCAAGACATGAAACCAGCAAACCATCATAAAAGTGTTTTCCATGACAATGGCATTGTATTGAGCTGGAGGTACAACCAAATGTTTTCCCTGCTGCCTTTCAAATTCTTAAATGGACATGCCAAAATGTTCCTGTGGGTTAACACACAATCACCATGATAACAATTGCATTTGCTGAAGACTATGACATGTAACTAAAAAATCCTAGAAGAAATCTATCAAGAGGACCCTGTGTTAATACTGTTTCTGCCATATTAATATATTCAATTATTTGAACATTTCTGATGTTTCCTGCTTTTATATGATGATGGTTTTATATTACAGTCTTGATGTTTGATTTGATTTCTGCTTTATTTGTCTATAAAGCTGTTTGCTCAAATTGTTTTTTGTATTAGATTCTTCTAGATTAAATTCTTCTGGTGAAGTGTTTAACAAAGCAAATGTCCCAATGTACTAAATAAATTATTGTCTTAGATGTTGTATGTTGTGATGTTGGCTTGTAACCAGGATGTGGGAACAGTTTAGTGCTGAGGTGTCCTTAACTCCCTGCTCTTTCCAGCTTTCATACCATGCCTCCTTCTCACCATCACTGTGTGCTGTCATAGAACCATGGTCAATATTTGAACTAAAGGGCAGGGTTAAAGGCCACTCCTATTAACACCTCACATTCACCAGCTGTGCTCAGCCCTGCCCTGATAACACAGGTCTGACAATGACCCTTTCCACACAGACACTACTATTGGCCAGCCAACTCAAATAGGATGCAACTTCCTGGTGTAAAATGAAACACAATGCAGCAACTCATGCACACCTGAACATACCTGACATAAAGCCGAGAAAAATTAACATGGATGTTGTGTTAAGTAACTCCACATTTGTGTGGATGTTTTTGTAAAAAAAAAAGAGGCATATTTAACATATTAACAATTTCATTATCTGATTTAATGTAGTATTTAGAAATTCAAAACTCCAGTGTGTCACACTGCTACTGCTAAGCTACACCTAAACCTAATACTAAACCTCTCCAATCCCACATGAACAAAATTCTTTGAGGTTAAGTTTCAAGGTGCATTGACAACTCCCATGAAGTTGTAGTGGTGCTTTAAGCTAAATACTTAACATAAAACATCAGGCTGTTAACATACTCACAATTCTAACATTCTGATGCTGTTAAAGATGTTCACCATTTTAGTTTGACGTATTAGCATGGATGGTGAAAAGTTGTAAATGGTACAAGTTGTGCATTTTGCAATGTACAAATATAATAATAATACTATTAATAATGATAATAATGAAAATAATGATAATGATGATGATAATAATAATAATAAACTTTATTTATAGTGCACAATTCCTGCATAAAATCCAACACAAAGTGCTTACATAAAAAACATGATGTGTCATAAAACAATAAAAACAAAATAAAATAAAGTAGAATTAAGACAACCGGATATGACAAGATAAAACAGCCATGTTAAAAAAATGTGTTTTGAGATTTAATTTGAACAGATTAGAGTTTGGGAGCATAATTAACAAAGGCTGCCTCTTTGTGCCTTTTAGTTATAGCCTCAGGAACAATTAAGAGGCACATACAGTAGGTCTTAACCATGTCGGACAGGTGATATAAGATATCAGAAACACCTAATCTATGTGAGTGTCACTGAGCTTGCCCATGTCCAAGTTTCATGCTTTTGAAGCTCAATTTCAGTATGTGTCTTGGCTAAATCAGTTGCAGCATTGTTACGCATAGGTCAGCTCATGTTTACCCTGACAGGCCAATCAAAACCTGTCGACAGAATAAAACAAGTCTTAACAACAAAGACAGATTTTCATTTTGTGTTTGTGCACCTATTTATTTATACAAAACTATGAGGGTGAAATTGACCCACAAACATCATAATTCAGTACAGACATTCACAACACCTCATGACGCTAATGGAGGAAAAGAACTCCAGGGACAATTTCAAACAACAAAGAATTTCAGGGAGTAAAAGAGAGGGTGACCAATATTTTAGACAACTCAGAGCAGCAATGTATCAAATTGACCTGCAACATAATAGGAGGGATAACATAGGACCTCTTTACAAGACAGGACCATAATAATGGGTAATAGCACTACCTCACAACCCATTTGAGTTAGTGCTGTGATTAAGCATAATCTCAAACCTATTTGAAAATAACCTAAAATCAAATTACCTGAGAACAACTGACACAGTAAACCTGGAGGTCAAGCACCATAATATCTTAACAAGCTCATAGTACCCTATTAGCCCACTAGAGCACTGTGTTCCCAGACTGCAGACTTACTTATGGTTCTGTACCAGAACTGACTTGTAATTGGTCCTCTCTCCCCCTCTTTGGCATTCCTTCAGGAGAAATTGAGTTGTAAAACGTCCCAACTTTCAAGAGCTATTGATCATTTGAACTGTTTACAGGGAAGGTGTTAATTTGGAGAGAGACAAGATGTCTGGTTGTAGAACATCTCCTCACATTCCTTTGGGGGAGCAAGAGACACAGACACCTCATCATCAAAGGTTGCCTTTTTCTCACGATGTTTTCTCATGTAGATGTTAATTCTTTCCTGATAGCCCAATGAATTCAATTCAATTCAATTCAATTTTATTTGTATAGCGCCAAATCACAACAGAAGTTGTCTCAGGACACTTTCCATATAGAGCTGGTACAGACCAAGCTCTTTTATCTACAAAGAAACCAACAATTCCCCCATGAGCAAGCACTTGGCGACAGTGGCGAGGAAAAACTTCCTTTTAACAGGCAGAAACCTCGAGCAGAACCAGACTCTGGGTGGGCGGCCATCTGCCTCGACCGGTTGGGTGAGAGAGGAAGAGCAAGAGAGGGAGAGTGAGACAGACAGACAGACAGACAGACAGACAGACAGACAGACAGACAGACAGAAATGCAGTCAGAGAGAGAGAGAGAGAGAGAGAGAGAGAGACAGAGACAGAGAGACAGACATGCAGTCACAGTAACAGTGACAGTGGATGTAATAACAGCAGTAGCAGTTGCAGTGGATGTCAGGCAGGGCCAAGGCAGGAGATGCAGCTGAAATCCACAATCCAGATTCAGCCACTGTCCATGGGAACCTGCAAGACGACAAAGCACAGAGACTCCGGGGAAGGAGCTAAGTTAGTAACATGCCGTGGTAGGACATGAGAGCGTGCGGATGGAGAGGGACAGAAGGACAGAGGAGCTCGCTGTATCTTTGGATGTCCCCCGACAGTCTAATCCTATAGCAGCATAACTAGGGGCTGGTCCAAGACAAGCCTGAGCCAGCCCTAACTATAAGCTTTATCAAAAAGGAAAGTTTTAAGCCTACTCTTAAATGTAGAGACAGTGTCTGCCTCCCGGACAAAGACTGGAAGATGGTTCCACAGGAGAGGAGCTTGATAGCTAAATGCTCTGACTCCTGTTCTGCTTTTTGAGACTTTAGGAACCATAAGTAGACCTGCATTCTGGGAACGCAGTGTTCGAGTAGGGCAATAAGGTACTATGAGCTCTTTAAGATAAGAAGGTGCCTGGCCATTTATGGCTTTGTAAGTAAGGAGGAGAATTTTAAACTCTATTCTAAACTTTACAGGGAGCCAGTGCAAAGTGGCGAGTATTGGAGAAATATGATCTCGCTTCCTGGTTTTTGTCAGAACACGTGCTGCAGCGTTCTGGAGCAACTGGAGAATATTCAGCAACGAATTTGGGCAGCCTGATAGTAAAGAATTGCAATAATCCAGCCTGGAAGTTACGAATGCATGGACTAGTTTTTCTGCATCATTTTGAGACAAAATATGCCTGATTTTTGCGATATTACGTAGGTGAAAAAAGGCAGTCCTTGAAATTTGTTTTACATGGGAGTGAAAGGACATGTCTTGGTCAAAGATGACTCCCAGATTCTTTACAGTGGTGCTGGAGGCCAGCGCAATGCCATCCATAGCTGCTATGTCATCAGAAAGTGACTTTCTAAGATGTTTAGGGCCGACTACTATAACTTCAGTTTTGTCCGAGTTTAGCATCAGAAAATTGCAGGTCATCCAGGTCTTTATGTCATGAAGACATGCTTGTAGTCTAGTTAACTGACTGGTTTCTTCTGGTTTCATTGATAAATATAGCTGGGTATCATCTGCATAGCAATGAAAATTTATTGAGTGCTTCCTGATAATCTTACCTAAAGGAAGCATATATAAGGTGAATAGAATTGGTCCAAGCACAGAACCCTGCGGAACTCCATAGCTGACTTTAGTGAGCACAGAGGAGTCGTCATTAACGCGTACAAACTGAGAGCGATCTGACAGGTAGGATTTAAACCAGCTTAGCGCAGTTCCCTTAATGCCAATGAAATGTTCCAGTGTCTGCAATAGGATGCCATGGTCAATGGTGTCAAATGCAGCACTAAGATCCAATAAGACTAGTACAGAGACAAATCCTTTATCAGATGCAATTAGAAGGTCATTTGTAACTTTAACCAGTGCTGTCTCTGTGCTATGATGCACTCTAAATCCTGACTGGAAATCCTCGAATAAACTATTATTGTTTAGAAAGTCGCACAGCTGATTGGCAACTGCTTTCTCAAGAGTTTTTGAGAGAAAGGGAAGGTTGGATATCGGTCTATAGTTGGCTAAAACCCCTGGATCAAGAGTAGGCTTTTTCAGTAGCGGTTTTATCACAGCTACTTTAAAGGACTGTGGTACGTAGCCTGTTGATAAAGAGAGATTGATCATGTCTAAAACTGAAGAGTCAATTAGAGGTAATACTTCTTTAAACAGCTTAGTCAGGATAGGATCTAAAATACAGGTAGATGATTTTGATGATGAAATTATTGAAATTAGTTGGTGAAGGTCAACAGGAGTAAAACAGTCTAAAACTGCGACAGACTGAGTAACAGTTTCTACGATTTCTGCGTTTGAAGACAAAACAGTACCTGTTAACGGCAGGAGTCGATGAATTCTGTCTCTAATAGTTAGAATTTTATCATTAAAGAAGCTCATGAAGTCATTACTGTTCAGAGCTAAAGGAATACATGGTTCAACAGAATTATGGCTCTCTGTCAGCCTGGCTACAGTGCTGAAGAGAAACCTGGGATTGTTCTTATTTTCCTCTATTAGTGCAGAGTAATAGGCTGCCCTGGCACTGCGGAGGGCTTTCCTGTATATTTTAAGACTGTCTTGCCAGGCGGACCGAAATTCTTCCAAATTGGTAGAACGCCATTTCCTTTCTATTTTCCGTGAAGTTTGCTTTAATTTGCGGGTTTGAGGAGTATACCATGGAGCTAACCTCCTCTGTTTAATTTTCTTCTTTTTTAGGGGAGCAACAGAGTCAAGTGTCATACGCAATGATCCTGTAGCACTATCAATCAGGAAGTCAATCTGGGAGGGACCAACATTTGCATAAGACTCCTCTGTTGTATTGAGACATGGCATTGAATTAAATACTGATGGGATCATATCCTTAAATTTAGCTACAGCACTATCAGACAGGAGTCTGGTATAAGAATTTTTGCCTACTGGCTGGTAGTCTGGTAATATGAATTTGAAAGTTATTAAATGATGGTCTGATAAAAGAGGATTCTGTGAGGAGACTATTAATTCTTCGATTTCAATGCCATATGTCAGAACAAGGTCGAGGGTGTGGTTAAAACAGTGAGTCGGTTCATGTACATTCTGGCGGAAGCCAACTGAGTCTAATACTGAGATAAACGCAGTGCTAAGGCTGTCATTATCAACGTCGGCATGTACATTAAAGTCACCTACAATAATTACTTTATCTGCTTCAAGAACTAAACTTGATAGAAACTCTGACAACTCAGCTATAAATTCGGAGTAAGGACCAGGAGAGCGGTATACTACAACAAATAAAAGTGGCTGCACTGTTTTCCATTTCTCATGAGAAAGAGTGAGAACAAGGCTTTCAAATGAGTTATAGTCGAGTTTAGGTTTAGGGCTGATCAAAAGGCTTGAGTCAAAAATGGCTGCAACTCCACCTCCTCTGCTGCTGCCTCGAGGAATGTGGGTATTAATATGGCTCGGAGGAGTAGCTTCATTTAGGCTCACATACTCTTCAGGACACAGCCAGGTTTCAGTCAGACAAAATAAATCAACATTATGGTCTGATATTAACTCATTTACTAGAACAGCTTTAGAGGACAGAGATCTGATGTTAAGGAGTCCACATTTAATTCTCCTATCTTGTTGTACTATTGCAGAGGTTGTTCTAATTTTAATTAGATTCTTATGTTTAACTCCTCTTCTCTGTACTTTTGGTTTACTTAGTTTACGTGGTCGGGGGGCAGACACAGTCTCTATGGAGTGTTGGGTGGGTAACTGCTCTAATGGAGGCGCAGAGAAGCGTGTAGGACTGCAGCTCTGCCTCCCGGTCTCAACTCTGAGTTGTCAGGGGTTAGGTTCATAAATAAAATCGGTCAGATTTCTAGAGATGAGAGCTGCTCCCTCCAAAGTGGGATGGATGCCGTCTCTCCTAATCAGACCAGGTCTTCCCCAGAAAGTCTGCCAATTATCAATGAAACCCACACCGTTTGCTGGACACCACCTCGACAGCCAGTGATTGAACGATGACATGCGGCTAAACATGTCATCACTGGTCAGATTTGGCAGGGGTCCAGAGAAAACTACGGAGTCCGACATCGTTTTAGCATATGTACACACCGATTCCACATTAATTTTAGTGACCTCCAATTGGCGTAACCGGGTGTCATTACCGCCGACGTGAATAACAATCTTACGGTATTTACGCTTATCCTTAGCCAGCAGTTTCAAATTTGATTCGACGTCGCCCGCTCTGGCCCCCGGCAGGCATTTGACTATGGTCGCTGGTGTCGCTAACTTCACATTTCTCAAAATGGAGCTGCCAATAATCAGAGTTGGTTTCTCAGCGGGTGTGTCGCCGAGTGGGGAGAACCTGTTAGAAACATGAAGCGGTTGGTGGTGACCTGTGGGCTTCAGCTTGGGACTATGCTTCCTTCGAACAGTCACCCAGCCTCCCTGGTTTCCCGGCTGCTCGGGAGCTGTCGAGGGACGGCTAGCCGGAGCTGCACTTGGTCGGTCCGCACCGACTACGGGGGCCTGGCTAACTATAGCTATCGGTTTTGTTTCCATGGTGCGGAGCCGCACTTCCAATTCACTAAGCCTCGCCTCCAACTCACCAAATAAACTACATTTATTACACGTACCAGTATCACTAAAGGAGGCAGAGGAGTAGCTAAACATGTGACACACCAAGCAGGAGAGAGCTGGAGAGGGACAGAGAGAAGCCATCGCTAGCTGCTAGGCTAAGTTGGTATAGCTAGCAGAGCAGACAAGCGCGTAGACAAATAAAATTGACGGTCGCTAAATAAACAGACTTATGGGTGCTTGAGCAGAACTAATGTTACTCTAGAGCGTGGATAAAAGGCCGTTGTAACAAAACACAGAGCAAATTACACTCAGAGGAACAAGAGCGACAAACGCACACTACTCGTAAGGCAGCAACCAGAAACAGGAAGTGAGACGATACGCTTACCTCAGCACGTCAGCCAAACCATGAGAGATAAGAACAGTAAAACTGTCTGAATGAAAGGTGCCAGGTCCCAGAGGAACCTACAAAATTAGATAATGCTGATGGGTTGTAAATTAGACATTCCTGAAGCAAACTGTTTGTATGTCGGTGTGTCTTTTTCTAATACACCAGGATAACTGAATCTCTATGTTTGATTTAACTTTGGATTTTCTTACGGTACTAAGCCCATAATCTGTATGATATCAATGCTTTTCCGGTGGTTCTAGCTTGTAAAATGGCAAAGCTGTAATTTTAACTTTCCTACAAAGTTTGTCTGAGATGGGGGGCTCAACGTGGCAGCAAACTGAATGCACGCATCGCCGATCGCTCTTTGTAAGCTAGCGGCTAATCCTGCAGTCAATATCCTGAATACTCAAAAATAGCTTTTGAAAATATCTCATTTGATTTGTGACATTTTCTGTGCTCATAATGGGAACCAGAAAACAGAAAAAGGAGACAACCCAGCCTATTAATTCCACCAATGTGGAGCCACTTGCGCTGCTCCTCCAGACATGCTAACAGTGCGCAGTGCAGCTAGCAGCATGGAAACCAATGGGGAAAACGTGATTATGAAAACTATAACTGACATGAGAGATCAGTTCTCGGAAAACTTTGCAGGGGTCCTAACAGCCATACAAGGTATTAAACATGATTTCAGCGAGTTTTCCAAAATATTCACGGAGGCTGAGCTGTGTATTGGAGAGGACAATGTTGCTACTTTGCAAAAATCAGTCGCCGCGCTCCAGAAGCAGGTAGCTTATTTCACCGCCAAGACTGAAGACCAGGAGAACCGCAGTCGGCGCAACAACCTTCGCCTCATCAACCTGCCCGAGGGAGCAGAGGGACACGACGCTGCGGCCTTTCTGGAGAGATGGCTTCCTGAGGCACTTGGGGCTGACTCCTTTCCTTACCCGGTCTTCATCGAACGAGCCCACCGCCTGCTAGGGTGCCAAGATCGCAATGTTCCCAGAACACTAATAATGTGTTCCCTAAACTTTAAAGATAAAGAAAGAGTAACATGGGCAGCCAGGGCCAAAGGGAAAGTGATGTTTAAAGACCATGAGGTGAAATTCTTCCAGGATGTTGCCAGGGAGACACACATCAAAAGGAAGCGTTTCGATGTAGTGAAGCAGCAGCTTAAAGCCCTGAATGTCCAGTACGGATTCCTACACCCCGCGTGGCTCCGGGTTACACACGCAGGTCGATCCCAGATTTTTGAGAACCCAGAGGATGTTGCGGCGTCCGCCAAAAATCTCTCCGTCGGCCAGCAGGGGTCTCAGGCACCAGTATAGCTCCCGGAGGTGAGGATAATGAATGGAATACACGAACTTCCTCTCTATTTCTTTAATTATCTCTGTAGGGAATAACATCATACTGATCATAACTACCGAAGACGAAGATAATAGTGGAAATATTTAATTTAATTTTTTTTCTTCCCCTACCTAAGAGCTATGGAAATAATATGTGTCATATTGAGGAAGTTGCTTCTGTTAAAGGCTTTCGGTTCTTTCTTTAAGTATTATTAAGTATTATTATTAAGTAGTTTTTTGTTTTTTCTTGTTTTCTTTATGCCGTTTGGCTGGGGCGGCTGATGATGGACATGTGTTTGAGGGTCGTTACTCTGCTCCTCTTCGTAGGATCAGACCAGCCTGTTGTGTTTCCAACTGATTGGTTTAGTAGGGAATGCTGTCAAGTTCTAGATGACAGCAGGGGAGGGATTTTCTCATCTTTCATTGAAGCTCAATGTAATGTCATAGTGCTGCCATGTTTCTTTCTGTTCTCACTTCAATTATTCCACACGCTTTTTGACTTTGTGTTTAGAAGACACATGGTGCAATACTCATTATAAAATATTACTGATAAGCGGTGAATCGTAACTCAAGTATAAAGATAACTACTTGGAATGTGAGGGGCTTAGGGAAACTATCTAAATTGAAGCAGATTATGACAAGGCTGAAACATCTTAAATCAACAATTCTAATTTTACAAGAATCTCATTTAATGTCAAATGATCTGTTACAGGTAAGGAGACGATGGCCGGGCCGAGTTAACTCCACTTCATTCTCTACTAACGCTAGGGGTGTTATTACATTAATCCATAAGTCGCTCCCTTTTCAAGTTATGAACACATTATCAGACCCTACTGGAAGATATCTGATTTTGCAAGGTTTACTCTTTAATGAAAATATTACAATGGTTAACCTATATGGACCCAATGTTGACTGTCCCAAATTCTTTGAAAATCTATTCTTGTTATTAGCCTCACTGCCAGGGAAACTACTAATTGGTGGAGATTTCAACTGCACAATATCTCCTCACCTTGATCGCTCTTCTGGCACTGACACAACTCATATACAGAGTAGGAAAACACTGCAGTATTTTATAGAAGAGCTAAATTTATGTGACCCCTGGAGAAGACTGTTTCCTAACAAAGAATATTCTTGTTGTGCGAATGTATCCAAAGGCCATTCAAGGATTGATTATTTTTTGGTGTCTAATGACCTTTTTCCGAGAATAACAGATTGCATATATGACTCCGTTGTAATCTCAGATCATGGCCCAGTTATATAACGACCAAAAACTTGTGCGGGGTGTTCGGAGTTGGTGGCTCCACCCTAAATGGTTAAATGATGCCAGTTTTCTGAAATTTGTGGGAATACACATAGACTACTTTTTTGACATTAATAAGGATGAGACTTCAGCCTCTGTGAGATGGGGGGCATTTACAGCTTATATTTGTGGTCAAATAATTAGTTACACCAGTTCAATTACTAATAAAACAAATTGGAAATGCTAACCTTAGTTTAAGTTAATTAAACAACTTGAGAGGGAGGTAGACAAGACAAATTCTCATACACAGGAATTAGCTACCCTCAGAGCCAAATATAATGCACTTTTTGCTGCTAAAGCAGAAAATTGCTTAATAAGATTAAAACAAACATTTTATGAACAAGGGGAAAAAAATGGAAAGCTATTGTCTTGGCAAATAAAAAAGTTAGATACAGAAAGAGCCATTAATAGTATCCAAACTCCAAATGGTGATATAACTGTTGATCCTTTGACGATAAATACTTTTGCTGCATACTATTAGATTCTATATAAATCAGAATTATCCGAATTAGAGGATAATTGCCCTGATGGACTCCCAATTGATATTTATAAATTATTTAATAATAAATTGATTGGTCCATTGAAGGATATGTATGAAGAATCTTTTCACAATGGCATTCTGCCCCCTCACTGAGAAATGCACTTATTACTTTGATGTTAAAACCTGACAAACCTCCTTCTAAATGTGAATCCTATAGGCCTATCTCTAAGGTTAGAGAAATGCCTCCCATCTCTAATAAATATTGATTAAAATGGATTCATTAACAACCGCCAGGCATATTATAATATTAGAAGATTCTTGAATTTAATTCATGAAAAAAAAAGAGGCACAAGATTCATGTATTGTGTCACTAGACGCTGAAAAAGAGTTTGACAGAATTGAATGGCCATATCTATTTGAAGTACTTTCGCGCTTTGGGTTCGGTGTTTACTTTAGGCAGTGGGTCAGACTCTTATACTTAGGACCATGTGCAGAGATTATGACTAATAATATTATCTCCAAACCATTCAATCTTTATCGTGGGACCCGTCAGGGGTGCCCCTTGTCCCCCTTGCTTTTTGTTTTAGCACTAGAACCCTTTGCCATCTTATTACCATCCTGTTATTAAAGGAATTCAAATTGCAGATGTAGAGCATCGCATAGCTTTATTCGCAGATGATATATTACTTTTTCTGACGAACTTGGAGCAGTCCTTCTCAGCCCTTGCTGATGTGATCAACAGGTTTGGGAAGTTCTCAGGATACAGAGTTAACAAAAACAAATCCTCTGTTCTCTTCCTCAATGAGTGGGAAAGACTCCATCCTGTGGTCCAGCACCCATTTATGAACGCACCTGAAGGATTCAGATTTCTTGTTATCTTTATTACTCACAGTCTAAACTCATTAATTTCTGCCAATTCCGACCCAGTTATTTCAAAAGTGAAGGAATCTCTGAATAGATGGATCTCACTCCCCTTGTCTGAGATTGGACTTAAAAGTGTTAAAAGTGTTTTCAAGATGAATGTCCTTCCCAAATTCCTCTATCTATTTCAGTCAATCCCACTCCCACCTCCTCCTAAATTCTTCCAAGATATGAAAACAACTCTTATTAAGATCATTTAGAAGAATAGGCGCCCAAGACTTCGACTCACACTACTATACCTACCATTTGACAGAGGAGGCCTAAGGGTACCAAACCTATTATGGTACTTTTGGGCAGCCCAGCTTAGAGCCGCCTGTCAGTGGTTCTCATCACATCCGAAGCTACCTTGGGTAAAAATGGAAGAATCGTCCACAAGAGGGCTGGCCTTAGATTCAGACTGCCAATAGCTATACATAATATTAAGACACATTTCAGTAGGCCTCTCTGGATCACTCCCTGTGGCAGCACACAGTGTTTCATCATCATCATCATCATCCTCCTCCTGTGATGAAGGAAAAGATACTGTTTCAGAATACTTTGGTGGTGAATGTGGCCCTTCACCCATTTTTTATGCCTCTGCCTTATCTCTGTTGGCTGAGCAGAACTCAAATGTTAATCTTTTTTTAAATTAGTATTTTATTGAGTGTTCATGGACACATCGTCACATTTTAAATGACCTCAATACGTATAAAATAAAAATGTGTAAACATTGTATCAAGTGTTAATCTACTAAGTGGGGTATTAAGTGAGATGACATGTTAAAACAACATGTTGTTAGGAGTTTAAATTACTACTTGAAGTCACCACTGAATTAACATTTACTTAGTTTAATAGCCTAAGTCAATTAAAAAATAAAATTAAAATCAAAGTGAGGTACAATCATAGCCTAGAAAATATGCCTTACCTTTTTGAATGATGTTTTTATATTTAATTTTTCGCTGCTTCTTTCTCCGCTGTTGGATTGCACCTATATGAAAATCAGATTTTATTCTTCTTAAGTACGGTTAAATGTTAAGTCAATGGAATAGTACATTCAAACTTAGGCGTTGTCTCGGGTAGCAGTTTTCTCCCATGCCATTTCTCTCTCCTTCGCTGCTGCAGCGGTGATATATTTACGCCGAAATATGTGCTCATACTCCGCATAGGCCTGCAATAAGACCTCCAACTCCATTGGGGTAAAATAATGTCATCTTTTTTTTTTTTCTCAGTTGTCATGGTGACTCGTGGTATCGGAGCTCTATTGATGATGGCTTTTTATAGTGGTTGTGCACGTGCGCAACTCGATTAATATACTCAGAGTTGATTGAACTAACTCAGATCAGCTGTTCTGGAACCGGATACTCAGTTTCCCATCTCAGAGTAAGTCAACTCAGAGTTCAGAGATAAACTCAGAGTTTGTTGAACCTCCTACCTGGAATACCCCCCAGGAGTCACAAAACCAGGCTAGAGTTCAAAACCAGGAAAACCATATGGAAGGAAAAGGCACAAGGACGCTGGGCAAAAGGCAACAAGAGACAAAAAAAGTCAATACACGAGGAGATCAAAACACAAGGAACGCCAGAAAGCTACAGACATGAGGACACAGACAATCTGACAAAGACACACTGGGAAGGGCAGGTATATATACATGTAGTGTGTACTACCTTAATTTGATGTTGCATTCGTTGATAAAGTGTCGGGGCACCACCTTCCTCAGCTAAGAAGGACTGCAGAAATTAACTGCTATAACGCTGATAAATACTAACGAATGAACTAACAGTAAACCAGTCTGATAATCTGAAGTGTAAATTCTGGATACAGGGATCGTAAATATTCAGTTCAAAAGGACACCGTCTAACCAGGACTTAAATCAAAATATCATTTATTAAGCCGAATTGTGGATAATGGGTAATGTACCATGAACAATAAGACAGAAGATGGGAGGTGATATGACAGAACACACAAGAAACTTATGGCAACACAAGGGTAAATAAATTGGCGATAGTGAGAGGCAGTCTAAAAGGAATAATGGGGACGCGAACGCAGAGTTGAGGGAAAGACGATTAATGGAGAGAATTTGGACGAATTGACCTAATCTTAACCTCACGGACCAACTCTTATTCAAACCCGCTTAGCGTGCCTACTTGGTTGCTGGCGTCCCATTGTGCTCTGCTCCGAACTGGCTCGAAGACGTTCCAGATGTTCGTCCGCGGCTCGATCTGCTTGGTGGTCTAGTGGAAGGCCCAGACCTCCAAGATGACAAACTGGTGTGGAACGGGGCGTCTCTGGAACTGGTTCGGTGGTCGGTTACAGATGATGGACTGCTCCGGATGGTTGTGAACCGGACCAAGGATCAACAGCTGGCCGCAGGGTTTGGTTCGGTTGAGTCCATGACGGATTATTTTAGACTGATAGTACAAATTAAGAGTCTCTTCGATGGCCGGTCGAAGAAGGCTACAAAATTAGTATTACTTGCCTAAATTTACTAATGAAAACAAAACAAAACATTGGGCTAAAGAGGAAGTTAACTTTGAAGTTTACGGCAAATTATAAGAATACGTCTTCTGAAGATTATTTACGCTACCCGGAATGGCTTGGAGTAGCTCGAAGACGAAAACTTAAGGAGCAAAACGACTGTGCTAAACTTAAGACAAAAACAAAGAAAAGAACTCAGCTGAGAGTAACTAGACGTGAAAAGAAACAAAGGAACAGAACTAAAAACCAACTAACAAAACTAAAAATCTACTAAGACGGAACAAAGAAACAAAAACTAAACCAAAAATCTACTACAAATCTACTACTGAAACGCGCACTACACGCAGTTTTTAAAGGTCGCTCCGGGGCGTGTCGAAAGGCAGGCCATCGAATCACGTGAGACTCTTTGTGACGCGCGGTGTAATCTCGCCTCATGGAGCTGAACTAATCAAAGAATCATACGAGGGGCTCATCTGCTTCTCACTATGGTCAATCACATATAATTTCAATGACCAATTTTCAATGGCATTCCAATATTGTTTACAGCAGGCATTAGATACTTTCTATGGTTGGGTGAAAACATTAAATGATAATCATGGTACAGTTTTATCCCAACAGGTATAATAACTCAATGAATAACTAATACAAAAATAAAGGTAGGAATAAAGAGAGGCAGATTATCTTTGTCAAAATGATTATCACGATTATGGTTACTTATCGATAAATGTGCCAAGTCAAGCATATTCAATCTGACGGTTAGGAAACTCTGGATGGCGGTATAGTTTGTGGTGACAATTCATACAACTTTTATAAAACCGTTAAAATCACAACTTGGTCATACTTCGGGTCAGAGATACGGGAAAAACATCAATATTATGCGTACCCCGAGTCCTGTAAGTTGAAAACATGAAAAGTTAAGTTTGACATAAAATCTGGTTATCTTGGAGTGTTGAGGAAAACACACAAACGTGAGTCACTAGTTGCTTCAAGGGATGTCCGGTTTACGACCATCAGCATTTGCTGATGTTCGCGGATTCCTCAGAGGCCTGCCATTTGTCTCTTCAGGCAGCCTTGTTGCATGGAGTCCTCGGGCTATTGGGGAAGTAATTAGCATAGAGTGGGACATCCTGATTTAGAGATAGGCGTTGACCTTTTGGCTTTCTTTCTTCAGTGTGTGAGTAAAGTAGTTTACTGAACCAGACTTCCTGTCTCTCTTCGAAACCAGATTGCATTATAGGTAAACCAGATGGTCTATAATTCAATCGGTTGGCGGGTTTACACCTCCATTTCCCTTGAGTATCACCAGAAAAGGAGGGAAAGAAGGGGTCAGTTAAAGGCCGGTTCTGCTACATACACCCGAGGGGTGGAACAATTAGACACAGGTGTAGACAATGAACAATCATGGGGAAGTCGACACCTAACAAGACAACACAAAACAGGAACTGAAAACCCTTACAAAATAAAAGAGGAAGTGACACAGACTAGACACAGACTAGGACCTGACAGCAGCTGCCGTACCATCCTGAGAAGCAATTGGTCAGGATGCTCTCGATGGTGCAGCGGTAGAAGTGAACTAGGATTTGGGGAGCCAGGTTAACTTTCTTCAGTCTCCTAGTAGAAGTAGTCTTATCAAGGTGGAGGAGTTGAGGGTCCAGGAGAGGTCCTCAGAAATGTAGATGCCCAGGAACTTGAAGCTGGAAACTTGTCAACCTCAGCCCCGTTGATGTGAATGGGGGTGTGACTGCAACTTTCTCTTTTCCTGTGGTCCACAATGAGCTCCTTGGTTGTCTTGGTGTTGAGGGTCAGGTTGTTGTTGGTGCACCATATTGCCAACTGCTGAACCTCATCCCTGTTGGTTGAATCCTCATTGTTGTCAATCAGGCCTATCACCGTGGTGTTGTCTGCAAACTTGATGATGAGTTGGAGCCATGCACTGGCACACAGTCGTGGGTGAAGAGGGAGTAGAGGAGAGGGCTCAGCACACAGCCCTATGGGACGCTGGTGTTCAGGGTCAGGGTGGCGGAGGTGGGGTTGCTTATCCTAACAGACTAGGGTCTGTTGGTCTTGAAGTCTAGGGTCCAGTTGCAGATGGAGGTGCTGATGCTGAGGTCACTGAGTTTGTTGACCAGTTTGGAGGGAATGACTGTGTTGAATGCTGAGCTGCCAATCAGCCACCACAACTGCAACTAATCCATAAATCACCAGCCACAGGATAAACACCTAGTTCTCATTTGCCAGATTGTTGTAGTCTCTAGCCAAGTTACACATCTTGGCCATTTTCAGGTTCCCTGAACGTTCTGGGAAGGGCAGTTAAATATTACAGCAAGCATGCTCTAACATGTTTACCCTTAACGTTCTCCAGATGATATTACTTTCCCTGGTTGTACTGGGAAGGTTAGTTAAATATTGTAGTTTTATTCAAATTTTTGCAACTGGGTTATCTCTGCCTTTGGCTCCACTGTCATAACATAAACTTAATCTTATTATTTACTCCACAGACATGATAATAGTATTAATCAACTTATTTAACTTTTGGCAAGAAAGCGTATAAGCGTATTGTGTGTCAAACCATTTCTTTGGTTTAAGAGTAAGAGTGTCAGCTGACAAATACAAATTGCGCCACTGGATCCTGGTATATCATTTAAAAATTTGCTGAAGGTACCCATTGACTGAGCTGTATTTAGAAATACTTGTTGTGCATCAAAAAGTGGGGGCGTTGATGCAATGGTAATGAAGTTAGACTTCAAAAATTTCATATTGGGTACAGCCGGAATTTTTCAAGTCTATCTGCTCATTTATACTTTCAGATGGAAACTCCATTAAAACCTCAAAATGTTGCAGATCTTTCAGACATTATGGGATTCATGCAACTTTCCATTGCTATTATCACTTTATATTTTATATGGACTGTATACCTCATCTGTTCACTTATACTATTTACTTTTACTGCACGGCGACTATCTATTGCACTTGTCAGCTGTTTACATACCGTGTTGCACATGTTTTTATGGTTTCATAGAAATTTCAAAGAAATTAATTGCACTACCTGCACCTACCTCAACTGTTTATACCTCATATATGTTTTTACCTTATCATTACATCCACTGTCACTGTTACTGTTACTGTGATTGCATTTCTATCTCTCTCACCCATCCGGTTGAGGCAGATAGCCACCCAGAGCCTGGTTCTGTCTAAGGTTTCTGCTTGTTAAAAGGAAGTTTTTCCTCGCCACTGTCGCCAAGTGCTTGCTCACGAGGGAATTGTTGAATTGTTGGGGCTCTGTAGATAAATGAGCTCGGCCTGTACCAGCTCTATATCGGAAGTGTCCTGAGACAACTTGTGATTTGGTGTTATGCAAGTAAAATTGAACTGAATTGAATGCCACTTGCACTACTTACATGTATTATTAATATCTATTTTTTTCTTTTTTGGATATTATAACTATTTGCACTTCTGGTTAGATGCTAGATGCTGCACTCTGACAATGACAATGACAATGAAGTTGAATCTAATCTAATCTATCTAAACTGATTTCTGCTTTTCCAACTCCTTACATGCCATCAGTTACGTCTACAAAGTTAAGATAGCTATGCAGTTTAGCTCCCATCTCCAAGTTTACACCGTTTCCTCCTCCATTCCAATTCATACTCTTCAATCATTGTCTGCTTATTTATACCTTGAGTCCGAAACTTTATTTAAACCTTAAGATATGCTACATCTTTCATACATTATTGCTATTATTAAACTTTTATATCCGGTCGTGCAGTTTAGGATTGCATTTTCAACATCCAGCATTCTCACAATTTCTCCAGACATTGCTTTCCTGGTTATGGTTGACGTTGAATAAACATTGGATTTCCAACCATAACCGACACTGAATCAATATTTATTCAGTCATCATCTACAAAACCAGTCTGCAGCTGCATTTCATCTGATTATGTATTGAAACAATGTAGTGAAACAGTATTGATTCAACCATCATCTAAAAGGCAGTCTACATCTAAATTTTGAACTGATTCAGAATTGAAATTCAAAATATTTAATGCACTTTTTTTCCCCCAAAAAGTCTAAGACATTACGAAGGCAAGACCCTTATTAGAAATGAATGTTCTTCCTTTAAATCAAGACTCACTAATCAGTTTTGTCCTGAAATACGTACCTTAGAAATTGGAAATTAAGAAATACAACATCCTCAGAATACTGCACTGTGTATGATATGGTCCAAACTTGTAAAACACACATGACACACTAAACCATGTATTATTGGCAGATGTTAGTATTACTAGGTTGTTACAATTATCTTTGCACATGTAGCACCCTTAGTCTTAGTCTCAATGATAACATCAATGCTAATGACAGTAACATTCACCTTAAGCTCGGAAAGCTGGATACCTTTAATTACTTGGATAACTCACTTAGGAGATAGTGGATGTAAACTTGAACAGTGACAAATTTTATTGCCTCACAACAAATATTTAACAATTCCAGCACAGTGTATAGAGATAGAATACAACAACAAAACCCTTTCAAAATAGTAAACAACAAAAAAAGTGCAAATAAAAGTGTCCCTTCTTTTGAGTAAAAGCAGAGTTCAGTTCCTTGTGAAATTCTCTTTGGAGAAAAGGAGATCAGAGTTCCCTTTAACTTGTGTGTGCACACTGCTCCTATGACTACCCGGGTAAGTCTTTATAGCGTGTTGTGTCTTATCTGTATCTGAGTGAATAGAGTGAATCGATGGTTTGAAGTGTGCTGAGGCGGAACCGACGGCTGGTCACACCGTGTCCAGTCCATCCACATCCATTCAGCTCTCTGGTTCTGGCTCACAGCTGAACCCTCCAGGGTTCAGGATCAGACTAATCAGTTCCTAGTCCACAGAAAAAAACTACACATACATCTACACATACAGGGCTCTATTTTTAATTATGTGCCGGCGTGGCGCAGGTGCAGTGCAAATTCAGGTCCGCTTCGCCGATGGGGCGTGGCGTCGCACACTTTGGTATTTTTGTGCACTGCGCTGCCGGCGCATCTACTCCCCCTTCTTATCTCAGTCCCACCCAGCGGTGCAACTGGGAAGGAGGGAGGGGAGAAGGCGTGGAGTGGGTTTGACACAGTCGAGTCAAATCTTCACCAATCACACCAGCTCCTCGCCTCACCTTTAAAGACGCTGCTGGCGAGGCGCATGGCAAGTTTCGAGGATGACTGAGCTCGCGCAGGAAACTGTCCGACGCCCAAACTTCTCCCAGGAGGAGACTGACGTCACTCATGTCTAAATATGAGGTCCTTAGATGATAAATCCTCGGCCTCCTCCTCCTCCTCCTCCTCCTCCTCCTCCTCAAAACAATGATGTACTCCATCTTTCTATATAATGTTAAGCATTACTATGATTACATTTGTATTTGGAATGAAATGACGTGGGTAATAGCGGACAACGATGATCACTTACGTTTTTTCCATATGTCTGTCTCTCTCTGTCTCTCAAGTGCTCTGAGATAGATGCAGTATATATGCTCTGTAGGATGCCATGTTTCTGGTTGGCACAGTGACGTTAATTGATTAGTTGTGTACATTCGGTCAGGGTGAGTGACCATTACGTGTTCCAAATGCGCTTGCGATGTGGTCAGATGAGATACTGATCAAAATATATAAATTTAGGTCTGACTGTATGTGCTGACTCAGATAGTTGCATTGAATCATGGCTGTTGATAAGTATTGTGTTATGTGAGTACACACACCAAGACCAGAGGAAGGTGAACTCTCAGGGATGGCTTGAGAGAATTCAAAACTAAGGCAGGTAAATTCAACAGAAGGTTTATTAACAAAAGGTGTCCACAAAAACGGGTAAACGAAAAGCGAGAGCACAAAAACACTCTGCAACGTCCAACTAAAGGTGTCCTCCAAAACGGGAAAAACTAAAGGCGAGAGCAAACAAACACTCTGCACAGAGCAACTAAAGGTGTCCACAAAAATGGGAAAAAACTAAAGGCGAGAGCAAACAAACACTCTGCTGGAAGCTCCAACTCCTCTCACGACCGAGGCTAGGCTGGGCTGAGGGCTTATCCACAGGGCAAAAGGCTCCTGGAAGAGGGCAGACAAAAACACAGGTCAGAATGGACCGGACGCACACAGAAGAAAAGTCTACTGACAGAGGAAAGACAGACTACCACGGAGGTAAGCAGGCGATCTGACGAGTACTGGAGGGAAAAGCCTGGGTTAAATGCAGCTGCTGATGAGCTGATGATCTGCAGGTGTGAGAGGAGGCAGGCAGGTGGAGCTTGACTGGCAGGTGCAGCCTTACTGCACGGTCCTGGACAGACAGGGGGAGACAAACAGACAAAACACACTGGGGAAAACAGGGGAAAATGACACAAAAGGGAGAGACACACTGCCAGGTCCTAACATATTGATTGCAGTGAAATGCCAGACACTGTGGAAACCTGCCTGTGAGGTATTGGTGATGTGAGCGCATGACTCCACCGGTTTACGGAAATCCACTTGCCCAGAGTTGACCAGGTCTGAGGTGGCGAGCTTTCAGCGCACTTTTACGCCGCCGGCGTGGACTGAAATAGAACGAAAATCCAAATCCGCCAGCTGATTATGCCGACACCTCCCCCTACTGCACCGTAATGCCCATCCTGGCGCACCTCTGTGCGCCTCGGTTTACCAAAATACCAAGTGCACTGTGTGCCTGCGCTGCATGAAAATACCACTGCGCACCCTGTGCCACGCCGGCAGCGGAATCAAAAATAGAGCCCACAGTGTAGAATATATACATCACTATCTCTTATTATTATTCAATTCAATTTTATTTGTATAGCGCCAAATCACAACAGAAGTAGTCTCAGGACACTTTCCATACAGAGCTGGTAGAGGCCGAGCTCTTTTATCTACAGAGACCCAACAATTCCCCCATGAGCAAGCACTTGGTGACAGTGGCGAGGAAAAACTTCCTTTTAACAGGCAGAAACCTCAGGCAGAACCAGGCTCTGGGTGGGTGGCCATCTGCCTTGACCAGTTGAGTCAGAGAGGGAGAGCAAGACAGAGAGAGTAGGACAGACAGAAATGCGGTCAGAGAGAGAGAGAGAGAGACAGAGAGACAGAGAGAGAAACCGACATGCAGTCACAGCAACCGTGACAGTGGATGTAATAATAGTAGCAGTCAGTAATAACAGTATTATTTCTGTCTATCAAATAGATAGATAGATAGATAGATAGATAGATAGATAGATAGATAGATAGATAGATAGATAGATAGATAGATAGATTCTTGGCTGCTACGCACCGCAGTGTGGCTTCCAGATCTTGATTCACCCGCTCAGTTTACCTGTTAGTCTGGGGATGGTTGCCTGAGGAGAGACTAGTGAAGTCAAACCAGCTGAAGAACAGAGCCCATCTGGCCTGATGGGAATTCAGCTGCTTGGCAGTCTGAATGTAAGCCAGGTTTTTGTGGTCCGTCCAGATCACAAACGGCTGCTCGGCCCCCTCCAGCCAGCCACTCCTCCAGTGCCAGCTTGACAGCCAGCAGCTCCCGGTTCCCCACGTCGTAGTTCTTCTCCACAGGGCTGAGCTTATGGGAGAAGAATGCGCAAGGCACTGGTCTGGACCCGAAAGCTGGGACAACACTGCCCCGACCCCGGTGTCCGAGGCATCCACCTCCACCAAGAACTGCTTGGTGGGGTTGGGCTGGACGAGGACAGGCACAGCCGTGAAGAGAGTCTTGATACGCTTAAAGGCCTGCTCCACCTCCTCTGACCAGGAGAATTTCTGTTTGGTGGAGATGAGGCGGGTGAGCGGCACCACTACGTGGCTGAAGCGCCTGTAAAAGTTTGTGAACCCCAAGAAATGCTGAAGGTGCTTGCAGCAGCCGGGAGTGGGCCAGTCAGCCACCACCTGCACCTTCAACGGGTCAGCCTTAATCTGGTCGCTCTCTATTATGTATCCTAGGAAGAAAATAGAAGTTTGGTGAAAAGCACACTTTTCAGCCTTAACAAATAACCTCCAATATCTCCAGTAACATCCGGAGAAGGAGGCGCACATGCTGTATGTGCTCCTCCAATTTGTGGAAGTAGATCAGGATATCATCTAAATAGACAAATACAAAGCGGTCTAGACAGTCTTGTAATACATCATTTACTAGGGCCTAGAATACCTTTGGGGTGTTGGTGAGTCCGAATGGCATAACAAGGTATTCAAAGTGCCCTAACGGTGTATTAAACGCTGTCTTCCATTCATCCCCCTTGCGGATATGCACCAGATGGTAAGCATTTCTAAGGTAAGTAACAGGTGTCCTCCGGCCTCTCAGCCCCGGTCGAGGGGGGAATGGCTGAGCGCAGACAGGTGGCAAGGCAAAAGTGCTCCAGCTGAATGTCTTGCCAGCAGACCAGTCAATGTGCGGATTGTGTTTCAGGAGCCAGGGGTGACCTAAAACGATGCTAGCAGAGGGAGAAGACAGGATCTTGAAACTCAATGTCTCATGGTGAATTCCAGAGATAACCAACTGAAGAGGGGCTGAATGATGAGTGATGGTAGTGAGTAACTTACCATCTATTGCGTCTACATTTATACAGTCAGACAAAGGGATAAGGGGAGTGCCTACCTGAGAAGCAAATTCAGAGTTGAGGAATTATCCTCAGCCCCCAAATCCACCAATCCACTGAATCCGTAGGGGCAAAGCGACTCTACCGGTGGTCAACGTAGCCTGCAGCTCTAATCGAGGATGCGTGGGCGCGGCGCAACTGTGCTGACCCCACAGTGTGCAAACTCTCACTGCCGGGCCTGATCTTTTGGTCACACAAGGCACTACCCTCTAAGATACGAACCATCCCCACAGCATAAGCAAACTCACTGAAGAGAGGCGAGCGTGCTCTGTGGTCTCGTGTCTGACCACCTCCCCCATCGGAGACCAACTTCCTGCCTCCCGACGGCGCTCACGTAGCCGGTGGTCAAGTCTGATGGAGAGACTAATTAATACGTCCAGGTCGGAAGGCTTATCACGCAAAATCAGCCCAAAACACAAAAGTCTACCACACCATGGTGAGCGGGTAGGAGCAAAAACACTATGTAGAAAACAAGGAGCTGAAACACAAGAGGAACCTAGTAAACACGAAATAACTGAAAAAGACTAACAGCAGAGGAATGATAACACGACTAGGAAATTCGATGAGACAAGGTACAGTTTGGAAAGTTTGACGCACGGGCTCAAAACAATCTGGCAGCGAGGCAGAGCTGCCACGCTGCTTGAATGCAGGGAGAATTAGCTGATGAGCATCAGGTGCGCTGTCAGCCCTCTGCTCAGCCTGGCCACACCTCCCCTGCGGAGAACAGAGAAACAGAAAAACCAAACCAAACTCCAACAGAAAAGAACAAAACAATACAGATCATAAGCAAAGTGTAACAGGCATAAGAGGTCAAAAATTAAAAATATAAAAGTTCACAAAAATACGGGATATAAAAAAGCAAATAAAGTGAGTAAGTAAGTAAGTAAATTCTAAAAGAAATCTATAGTATAGTATAGAGAATACTATTGCACCCGTATAAAATAGTATTGCACCTGGGAAATAGTGGGTCTATGTAAATGTACAATATACACAGTTTATGTGTAGTACAAGTTCACAGTATACGGTTGTCGATATGGATAATGACCTCATGACCTCAAATTACTTTCATGACTCAACATATCTTTCCATATAAAATAAACTACACAGGATATGTACTGCTTCAATCATCGTGAAATGAATTGACATATATCACAATAAAAGTATTTTTGTCCAACAAAATAATTATACATCATGAATTCACAATTCGCAATCTGTATTTTAATGACACAATAAAATTATGTACCTTTATACTATACTATTTATATTTCCAAACAACTATGAATTAGTATTTATCTTTTTAGCACCTATATTAGCGATTAGCCTTAGCTCACAGCTAATGTCATTAGCAATCTTTTTCTCATCATTTAAACATTTAACAGTGATACAGTCTGTACCAGAGTAGTATCAAATGCTCTATGACTCTGATTGCTTTAGATAAAATATCAGTAAACAACAGTATAGTGTAATACTGTAAGCAGCCAGCTAATATTAACAATCAACATGAAGGTCTAGCCTCTTGTTGTTGTGGCAGGTTACCTAGAAGTCAATCAGCATGAAACCTCAGGGAAACTACAAAAACTGCCCCAAAAAATGTTATGAGAACATTTTGGGAATGTTACGTATGTAGACCAAAAACATGTGACAGGGCAACATTTGCATGCTTGTGAGCAGCAGAACAATCCTACCTGGAGTTTTGTGATGCAAGGAGAGTGTACAGACATATATTGGATCTCTTTTATCATTGATTCGTGGAGAATGCGCAGAAAATTATTGGTTCTCTTTTTATCATTCATTTGTGGAGAGTATCCAAAGCTTCTGCTTTATTGCTTTATCTTTCTCACGATCTGTAGTTAACAAGAACAAACTCAAGAAACAGTTTCTTCTTTGTGCAGTTTTGTAGCAAAAAGAGCTGATCAGTCATGTGAGTTACATTTGCAACACAGTGGCAGCTGGTATAAAATATTCTAGGTGGGGCTATCAAGTCAGTTTCCGTAACCAACCCTATACAACTGAACAGAAACGGCAGGATATCAGTGCTCTTGAAAACTCTGAACCCTGCACAGATTCAAGACACACTGTGCCAGGTGCAGCAAAGCAGTAGTTCTTTTCTTTGTTTTCTTTGAAGCTTTTGATGTGACCTGACAAAAAGCTTCAGTTTTGGATCAGCAGGGACCAGAGGACTTTCTCCCAGAAGCTTTGTGGACAGAGTACACAGAGACAACACTGGAGTCACATCAGCTCATTGTACACAGATGAAAAATGAAGCATACAAAGAGAAGACACACTGTTCCTGCTGTGAAACATGGATCAGGCTCGGTTCTTTTCTGGGGCTGCTTTGCTGCACCTGGCACAGTGTGTCTTGAATCTGTGCAGGGTTCAATGAAATCTCAAGACTATGAAGGCATTCTGGACCCAAATGTGCTGCCCAGTGTCAGAAAGCCTGGTCTAGGTCACAGGTCAGGGGTCGTCGCACAGGGTAATGACCTGAAACACACAGTTACACACTGAAGAATGGCTAAGAACATCACAATGGACTGTTCTGAAGTGGCCTCCAATGAGCCCTGATCTGGATCCTACTGAACATCTGAGGGAGCTGGAACATGCAGTCTGGAGAAGGACAGCCTTCACACCTGAGACAGCTGGAGCAGTTTGCTCACCAGGAGCTGACACGTGCAGAAGTCTCACTGAAAGTTACAGAAATCACCTGACTGCAGTGATTGCTTAAAAAGATTGTGCAACAAACTATTAAGTTAAGGGTACCATCATTTTTGTCCATGTCTGTGTGCGTGTGTGTGTGTGTGTGTGTGTGTGTGTGTGTGTGTGTGCAGTGTTGGGAAAGTTCACTTTCTACATAAACTAGTTCAAAGTTCAGTTCAAAAATTTTAAAATGAACTAGTTCAGTTCATAGTTCATAATTCAAAATTTTGAACTAAGTTCACCGTTCCAAAATGAACTAGTCCATAGTTCCTTTTTTCCATATGTTGCTGCAAGCTATTATTTTTCAGAATTATTGACACAGCCCATATAGAACCACAGACAGCAATTATTTTATGTTTTAACACTGTAACTATGCGTCAGATTTCATCTTCATATCCAATTTTGAATCCTTATATAACCATGGTTTACATTAGCATTGAGGGGACAGCACTTCCCCATTGCTGCTTTAACGCTTTGGTGATGTCCATTCAGTCCACGTAGCTACAGCTTTCACCCCATGTGGCTGAAGTGTGGATTTTCTTTTTGAAAGCCAGCGGGCAAAGTTTGCACAGAAATGTAAGATTTTTCCCATCCTTATGTACCTTGTCATAAAACTCGTTTAAATGATCATACAATGCCTCCTTGCTGCTTTGTCGCCTACATGCTGCTTTTTGTTTTGATGACGCATGTGGCGGTGCGGCACCGGTGGCTGGTGTTGCCAGATTGGGTGTTTTTTCCGCTACATATTAAGGCCTGTTTATGGTGTGTCTCAGCCGGGTTTTCGCCTGGAAGGCTCTTTAGAAATCTGGCATCCTATTGAACAAAGTTAAGAGTGTGCCGTTCACAGACACCAGAATGAATGAGTTCACAGTAACGTTCATCAGGTAGTAATACAGTACCTTCAGTTCACGTTCACCCAAAATATGAACGCGTTCATGAGCTATCGTTCAATGAACTCGTTCAGGCACAACACTGTGTGTGTGTGTGTGTGTGTGGGTGGGTGGGTGGGTGTGTACGCACGCATGCGCGTGTCTTATTTGTACAGGAATTTTGCCCTTCTGTCCTTCTGTGTGGCAAAGCGCTCAATGACCCTGATATTGAAGTCAGGAATGTTTCTGACAAATTTTTTCTCCATGGAGAGCATAGCCAGAGCATTCAGGCGATCCTGTGTCCTGGTGTTCCTCAGGAAAGTTTTGATTCTCTTTAAAGTAGAGAAGCATCTCTCTGATTCTGCTGTTGTCATGGGTGTGGTAATGAGAATCTTGAGAAGACTTACAGTCTCAGTGAACCTGCCCTGAAGGTTGTTCTCCATGAAAAACTGGAACAGAGTCAGTGCACCACTGCAGGCCTTGAACTCATCGTTCTCATAGATGAGGGATAGCTCTGTTCTCAGCTTGGCTTTGTTCAACATGGGGTAGGCCTCCACAGTAGTTTCCAGTGTTGCATCTGGGAACTGTGCAGTGTGTTGCACAAACAAGTCTCCATGTAGCAGAGTGGCACTGATAAGGTGCTTGGTAAATGAGAACCACTCTTTGGCATGGCTCAGAATGGTACCACATACCTCTGACATGGTACATAGATAATAATAAAAAGGGTAAATAGTAAATAATGTCATCAGTATTCTCTTACAAGATGAGATCAGTGTCTGCCTTCCTCAGTAGCTGCACAGTGATTAGAATATAGCATAATAAAAACAAATGTGTAACTCTTAGAATTGCACAGGAATTGAGGACAGCAGACAGAGAAATATAGCATATAGTAATTTTACATATCAATAAATTAAAAAAAAGAAGGTAAAAACACCTACTGGGTGTCTTGTAAACAGGATTGTAATATTGCAGCTGTCAGGGAAATTCTCCTTGTTGCTTGTTGAGAGTTGCTAATTCTCTGAAGAATTACAGACTCGGTGTGATGAATCAGGTCTCTTTAATACATGCAGCATGGAGGGAAGACTCATGCAGAGTGTTCTCTGCAGATCTCCACAACGTCTTGGCTTTTATACTTTTCAACAAAAGGACAGATGGTTATCACACACACACCTGGTAATCATAAACCTTCCTTCAAAGACAACGACCATTTGGGGGAGTTCACTCATCCGTTTCTTTAGGGTTTATACTATACCATAAACTCCTCAGGGACAGTGAATTGTACCTTTACTTTCCCCCTCTATCCAGTGTCCCCCACTGAATGTTCTTTGATCCTCTTTCTCCCCTCAGTGACAAAGGGCCATAAAGAGTTTTACAATTCATACTGTAGACTGATTCCCAGGATTAGTAAGTCATCTCCTACACAGTCAATTCCTACACAGCTTACCTCTGAAGCCAGCTGCTGTCGTTCTTCCCGTCCAAATTTCCCCCTTCTCTTTGTGGAGTGCTGCTGCACAGATGCGCTGTATTCCTCACTCAGAGAAGGAATGGAGTCCCAAATCAGAAACACAGGTTAGCATCCACAATCACTCCACAAAAACTAACATACTGGAGACTTTTGTTACAATAATTATAAATAATTATTCACCTGATCTTGTGCATGCTGTTGGTGAACGTCTCGATGACTCCTGTGATGTAGACAGAGTCGATGTTCCTCTTCTGCAGCTGGTTAAACAGCATGTCCACATGTGGCAGGATCTTGTGAAACAAGGCCAGGAGAAAGCAGAAATCTTCTTCCTCCAGAACCCTCCAGCATTCTCACAAAGCCCCCTGCCTCTCTGACAGTGATTGGATCAAAGTCACCAGAGTCTCTGATAGTTTGGAAATACTTGATGAAGTCATCCTTGTGTTTCAAACACTGTGTTAACAGCACGGCTATGAAAGTTCCATCTGGTTGTTGAAGTCCCTGGAAGTCTGTGAGCCACAATTTGGTCAAGCATCCACCGAGGTCTGAAAAAAAAAAAGGCCTGACTCTGGGGATGTGTTATGTTGCCTGCTGCATTATGAGCTTGAGTTGATGGGCATAGCAGTGAATGTAGTGTGCACCTCCATACACATCCTTTACCTCCTGCTGCACTCCACCTGTGGCTCCCCTCATTACTGCAGCACCATCATAGGTCTGGGCGATCAACCGACTCTTCTGTCCGGGAGGGAGGATGATGTACAGCCTCTCCAACAGCGCTGTGGCAATCATGTCAGCAGCAGCATTTTGAAGAGGGATAAACTTGAAAAAACGCTCTTGAATATTGTGATGAGTGTCAATATATCTTAGCACAAGCACCAACTGGCAGCGGGCGGAAATGTCAGTTGTCTCATTAGCCTGAATAGCAAGATAATCTGCACTTTTCACTTCCTTGAGAATGTGGGTCTTGAGTACTGACAACATGCAGTCCAGCAGTTCATTCTGCATGGTCTTTGAGGTGCCTTTGAAAACTGTCGCAGTTTTCAGGTGCTCCTCCAGCACAGTATCAAGCAATGTAACCAGATCGACTAAGCCCCTAAACACACCAGGGTTGTCTGAAGATTCCATCTCATCGCAGAATTTAATACAGTCTATTATCTTAGACAAAATGTGCCGGTTCCTGTCCACCTCTTCATTATGCTTCCTCACACCAAGCCTGTGCCCTTCATCCAGTTGCGTCACGATGTTAGCTCTGCCTAGCATCATTAGCTTGACCATGTTCTCCATATGTGCCCTCATACTCTTGTGTTTCATTATCTTTTCAGATAAATGTTTCATATCCCTTACTCCTGTAAGGAGTCCATGCCGTATCTGTCCCAGCTGTTTTGAAGAGCAAACACAGGAAGTAATACATGACTGCATCCAGCTAGCCAAGGCTTCCTGTTGTACCAATTATGAGAGAAGCCTCTTGTATAAACTTTACCTTTCTCGCTGGCTTGTTGGCTAATTTTGATGTTCGGCTGATCTGGGCCTCGCATTACTGAGTTTTTCCACCAATGTTCTCCTCTCAAATGGATTTTGGGGGAGAGATCGTATATTTTCACTGTCCGTGTCGTCCATCATTGTCATTGTCATCACAGATATCCAAAGCGATATATTTATTGCGCTTTGGGCATCAGATTCAACGGCGCAGATTGAATAAATTCCTGTTGCTATGTCGAATCTCTTGTCAGTAATTGGCTGCTCTGCCACACTGGCAGGGCAATTTTTCAAATATTTTTAAAATCTTTTCTTATAATTTATATTTAGTGTAAGACATGCCATTGCGAATTTTAAACACACATGGGGCTCAAAATTAGTGACTATTGTTTATTTTAAAAATATTTATTTTAAAAATGAAAAATCAAAATGGGGGGGGGGGGGGGGGGGAGCATCTGAGTGCCCTCTCTTGGCCAGCCACCACTGTTGCTACATCAGAACTTATTTGGTAGGACTTCCGGGTTCCGGCTATGTGGCGAGGCATGGCGGACGAAGCTCTCCACGCCATCAAACAAACAAACAAACAATTTGGTGCTTTGTGCAAACAAGTAATAGTGAGAATTATGGGTGAATAAATCTAAGCACACAGGCTAAAAGAAAGCCGACCCATGAGTAAAGGAAGTACCAGAAGTCAACAGTGAGAAAAAGAGAAGAACATTAGCTCGGACACACCTGCTCTTGATGAAATCAAGACAATGCTTGTTGAACTAAAAACAGACATTAAGTCGGATCTTAGGTCTGAAATGAGATCACTACGGGGTAAGATGAAAAATGGATTTGGGCGACTGGAAAAGAAAGTGATGATGCTGAATGAAGAAGTTAAAAATAACGCTGCCTCGCAGAGATTGATATCTTTCCTCCTGCAAAGCAATCATTATTTGCAAGAAAAATGCCAAGATCTGGAAAACCGAGAGCGACGCAACAATTTGACGATTTACGGAGTGCTGGAGGACACGGAGGATGGAGATATGCTGAAGTTTATAGACCAGTTCATTAAAGGTGTCTTAGATTTACCACCCAATTGCAATCTGGGGATAGAAAGAGCCCACAGGTCACTCCAGAGGAAACCAACGAACCCGATGGATTCCCCGAGATCAATTGTTGTGAAATTCTCAAGCTTTCAAATTAACTATCAATGCCATCACTATGTTTTACAACAATGAGGTTGCGAGGGTCTTGCGAGAGCTCTTTGCTTTTACCCATCATGAGATGTTTCTTGTGTGATACCTTGGTAATGAGGAACCTTTTTGTAGGCCATCAATGAAGACTAAACCAGTTGATATTAATTTGCACTGATGGGGGCAGGATTGCATTTTAAATACTGACAGATTTCAGCTGGTTTCTTGGCTTTCCATGCCTTTTTGCATCTCCTCTTCATGTGTTCAATTCTTCTTGCCAGTGTCATTCCACTTTATTTCACATAACTTAATTTATGGACTTATTTGTTTTAATTTCTTTGTATTTGTGGATTACTTGAGTTGTTTACTGACATCTAGTGAACAATTAATTTCAATAGCCCCATTAGAAGTATATTTACTGACAAAAATGTTGACGTGTTCAACATTTATTTTCCCCCGCTGTATAATGTTAAGGTTTTTAAACTGAAACTATAAAATCAATTGCTCACATTGCTTAGAATGATCTCAAAGTAAATAGTAAATGGACTATATTGATATCGCAGTTTTCTAGTCCAACGATCACTCAAAGCGCTTTTACAACATAAGCTTGCATTCACCTATTCACACACACACATTGGTGGCTAGGGAGGAGCAACGCATACAATGCATAGCGTTGGGAGCATCAGTATCTTGCCCAAGGACACCTCAACATGTAGACTGTCAAACCGAGGGATCGAACCACCAACCTTCTGAATAGTGGACAACCACTGCACATGAGAACCACTGAGTAACCATTATGCAACAAACAGAAACAAGCAACTGCACAGGTATGTGTGGGCAAGGAACCTGAACCACAAACAACTGAACAGTTTAAAGAAGTTTCCAAAGTCTGTGTGGAGCCTGAAAAAAAAAACAAAAAAACTCAGCAGCGTTTGGGAGATGAAAAGCACAGCCTCCTGCAGATGGTATGTTACGTGTGAACTGGAAGAGCCTGGGCCCAGTTGCAGAGTTGTAACAAAAAATGTTTATTGATAAACACAAAATCGCCTTCACAGGGAAAACTCTGTCAAAGAAAAAAGGAAAAAAACACCACTGTGGGAAAAGTAGCAAACAAGGCAAAAAACACCACAAGGGCGAAAACTGACACAGGAGGCAAAATAACTAAAAGTCTACAAGAGCAAACTCGCTAGAGAATTGGTAAGAAACTATAAAAACTCAAAGTGTCTAGGAGCAAACTCACTTGGAAGCTAAACAGCAAACAACGAGCACTGGAGACACAAGAGAGAGAGACAGGAGATCACGACAGGAGCAAGACTAATATGGCGAGAGCATAGAGAATAGTCTGGCACAGGGGTCAAACTGGAGCTGGCTTAAGAATCCGGTTCATTAGCCGATGAGGTGCAGGTGCGTCTAATGAAGCTCGCACCTGAGGAGATCAGACCCACCTCTCTCTCTCGCCTGAGGAGAGAAAACACTGGAGCCAAATCATAACATTGTACTATCTTTCAAGCCATCAGGTGTCCACATCCCTGGAAATGCTGACGTTCTCGGTGCTGGATGTGATTTTCTTCAGCCTCACCTGCTGCTTCCTGTCTGTCAGGAAGTTTGTAATCTACTTACAGGTGGAGGTTGGCACAGTGGGATAGCAAGATGGCACTGTGTTAGGTGGCCACCTGTAGTAGCTCTGTTGTTCATTTTTTCGTTTAGTTTAGTTAATTCATTTAGTGTGTTTTTTCCTTTCTTTTTAATTGTATTTCTTAACTGTGCCTTTGGTAACTCTGTTGCGATGTGTGCATGCAGTTTTACAACTTTTTTGGTGGCCTTCCTTTTACTTTTTGCACTCAATGGAGTGCACTAATGGATGGCTGTACAGAGGGGGGCGAGGGCATTGTCTACATATGCGAGCAGCTGATCGCATTGTGTAAACCCACACTGCCACACAGAGAGAGGATTGTAGTCCCAGACTGGTCAGGACTCAGTGGGAATACTGACAGTGCAGCCTAATGGCCTTTATTGAGTTGTGGCTTCATTCAGACATCCCTGACCGGTGGAAGAATGGTGCTATTTGTCAATGAGAAGTGGTGTTATCCCGTACAT